>NC_059117.1:34096552-34696552 GCF_020740685.1 Jaculus jaculus
ATTTGTCAACCATGTGAGAGTAAATTCTAGTCTTCAGGATCCCACTACCAAGCAGAAAGCTAAAATTAGAACTCCTAACTTCCTGCCAAATGTCTGGATAAGAAAAAGAATCTGGTAGCATTAGGAGAAGGGAGCAGAGACCTCCAGGCTGATCAGATACCCTGTCTAATCATGTATGGTTTCTACTTGGTGAAATTAGAGTAGCCTGGTCACTTGTTTCATCCTCCTCTAATTCTGCCAGGTGGGTGGAAGTCCAAGTCCCTCTTAATTTGTCTTATTTTAGCAACATATAATCTGGCTAATTTTCTCCTTATGAAGAAAGTTCCAAGTCAGATGTTTCCCTTTAAGCGTGGGTCGGTGTTATATTCAGGCAGGGAGAAAGTGTGGGGGAGCGGAAGGACAGCTATCACATAACTGGATGTGTCATCTCTGGGAGCACAATATCCAAGCAGGTGGAAGGAAACACTGTAGGTATAAGAGACACTAATCTGTGCACTAATGAGCATTTATTTGCATTTCATTTTCCTTGGAGGGGGGTAGAAACCACCCTATGTCAATCTTCCTAATTTTGAGTGCAATGTGCATATTTGTTGACACTTAAAGAAAAGAACTGCACATGCACAGGTCGCCACATTCCTAAACTGCATAAATAGTTTCTGTTTCAAAATAGAATATTATCTACAGGGCATACTTCCAAACACTCGTTTGATCACTTGATTAATACCTGGAAAATATCTATTCAAGGCTTGTCATAAGTTGATAGATTTTCGCCAGACATTAAGTGACAAGAAAACTCTAAAAGTTAAAATTGCCTAAAACTCAAGAGTCACATTATTTCAAAGGGAATGACTGGGCAAGCCTACCAACATAGCCAGCCAGAGTTGAAAGGCCCCCATGGCACGAATCCACACTGCTCTGCGCCCACCTGTGGTTTGGTGCCACTTCGCTGGTGGTGATTGTCTCATCTGGCTTCCATCTCAATGGGAAAAGCAATGCTCATGTTGCTCCTGGGGCTTCCAGAACTGAGCGACATTCCAAGAATCCTCCCTTTGACTGGTGCCAGGTTCATTTGTACAATTGTGGAAACAGGACAGGAAAAATACTGGCAATGAAAGGCGTTCCTTGTTCCTGCCATTTCCCAAAACTGAGTCGCCTGCTTTAGGCGCCCTGATTTTGAGCGTGCAAGCTGGGTAGAACCTGAAAGCCAATCACCAATTGCATGATAGCTAATTCACATAGACACAGGATCTTGCTCAATTATAATTACCAATATTGTTTTGGCAGTGCCTAAGGGCTGAGAGCCCTGGGCTTGCGCTCAGATATATGTTCTGACACTCACATCAGTTTTCATAAGCCAACTCCACTGAGCTCCCAGTTTTAGAGAAATAGCAAACACATTCTTTGGTTAGCGCAAATATCTCTTCAACCCTAGGAGGTATACAGAGAAACTAAATTAATCAAGGTCACTGTACCAGCTCCCTAAGACTCCCAGAACAATGTCTTATGTGGATGGCTCCAGACAACTGGATGTATTTCCTCTTTCTGAAAACTTTGTGTCCAAAATCAAGGTTATCGTTCCAAAGATGCCATATTACCAATATGTACAAGCACTTAGACTTTTTCCACCCTCAATATCATAAAAATAACTCTAATACTCACTAAATTTTTCTTCCCTTACATTGTAAATAGTGTGTTACATGGCATTGGAGAAAATACAGTTGACTGTTACATGGACTAGAAAAAAAAATACAATCTTATTGCCCTGAAATGGTTAACACATATTTTTCAAGTTTAACATAGAACATATTATTATATCCTCTAAGGTTGAAATCATAACTTGTCTTTACTATGACACACTAGGCCAGGTTTTATTTGCTCTTTCTTTGCCTGTTCTTCACAAATCTGTCCAATGCTGGATAAACCTCAATAGTAATTTGTATTTACTCTTTACTCTTTCAGATTTAGATTACAAATAAATAATTCATCAGACTAAGGATTTCATCTGAATGCATATACTTGAGAAGCTGGTTCTTAAATGAATTTTTTGTGTCTTTGCTTCCTTTTTAAAAGATTTATTTTATTTATTTTGAGAGAAAGAGAGAGAAAGAACGGGAGTGCCAGGGCCTTCAGCCACTGTAAAGAAACTCCAGACTCATGCACCTCCTTGTGCATCTGGCTTTTGTAGGTCCTAGTGAATGGTACCTGGGTCCTTTGGCTTTACAGGCAAATGCCTTAACCATTAAACAATCTTTCCAGCCTTTATCTACTTATTTGTTTTGAGAGAGAAAGAGAGGCCAATAGGGAAAGAAAATTTTATTTACTTATTTTGATAGAGAGGCCTATACATATATATATGTAGAGAGAGAGAGAGAGAATTTTCCTTCTTTTGTTTGTGTGTGTGTTGTACATATGTGCATGGGTGCATATGCTCATCTGTGTGCATGCCTGTGGAGGCCAGAGATTGACTTTGAAGCCTCCCTCGATTGCTCTCCACCTTATTTATTTCAATAGGTCTTTCACTTGAGCCCAGAGCTCAGCACAGCTAGGCTAGCTCTGGAGATTTGCTGTCTCCACTTCCTGAGTGTAGGGGTGATGGGTGGCTGTCACACCCACCTGGCTTTTACCTGAGGTCTGGAGATAAGCACTTCACCAAGGAGCCATCTCTCAGCCCTTCACTAGAAACAAGCAAAATAAAAATGGTTGGAAAAAGGAACAGATTCTTCTCCACACAGCTTTCTCTTTCTACAATTCTTAAACCTTCAAGTTTATTATCACCAGATATATAAAAACTTTAACAATACATGTTGAAGGGATACCATGTGATATTTCGGTATGTGTATGCATCGGGCTGTATTTAAGTCAAGTGAATCACATCTCTCTCCCTAATCACCATGGTTTCCCCATAGTGGCAGTATTCAAGTCCTTCTCTTTCTAGCTTACTGAAATGTACAGTGCATAATGACCTACTAAGCAGTAGCCTATCAGAACATTTTACTCCTCTCAGATGGAAGTGTAACTTCTACCCATTGATACTCTTTGCTCTGAATCCCTCCCCTTAGTGTTCCCAGCCTGTGGTAAACACTATTGTAAACCTCTATGAAAGCAAAATTTTCATGTTCCCCATGAGAGAGACCAGGCAGCACTTCTCTTAGAGCCTGGCGTGTTTTCCTTACCATAATGACCACCAGGTAGTTATAAGTGACTCCGTGCTTCATGTTGCCAAAGGCTATTCCATTTTGTTTGTGTTTTCTTTATTTGTCACTTAATAGACACATAGGTTGTTTCAATTTATTGTACATTGTGAATAGTGCTGCAATGAATGCAGGACTGTAGGGATCACTGGGACATAGATAATTTCATTTTCTTGCAGACATGCCTGGGAGCAGGATCACACGGTAGTTCTGATTTTAAGTCGGTGAGGAACCCACCTTTCTGTTTTCTGTGATGCATTCCCTCAGTGCGCACATGTTATCTTTAGCCTTTTTGCTAGTTGCCAGTGTTACTGGGTGAAATGCTATCTCAGTGTGGTTTTGATTTGCATTTACCTGATGTCAGTAGTGCCAAGCACTGTTTTCATATACCTTCCAGCTTGTAGCAGATAGCTTCAGGTTTGCTGAGATGAACTTCCAGACCAAGCACAGTTATGGAGGAAGGGATTTATTGAAGCTTACAGATCCAGGGGAAGTTCCATAATGGCAGAAGAAACTGACCTGCCTTCATAGGACCAAGCAGAGAGAGAGAGCACAAGCCAAAAAGCCTAAAGCCACACAACACACTTTAGGAACTCCAGCTAGGCACGCTTTGCATATCTTTAGATTGAAATCTGAAGCCCACCACCACACCTTAAGATCCATCCAGTGACACTTCCTCCATCCAGGTGTCTGCAGATGAAAACTACAAGCTAATAAAAAAATGAATATATTGGGGGCCATCTATTCAAACCACCACACAGCTCTTTGTAAGTCTTCCATTTGAGAAATGTCTATTTAAGTCAATTTCACCACCCTCACTTTTGCTTGTTGTGTGTTGTTTTACTTTGAGGTGGGGGTCTCACTACATTGCCCAGGCTAGCCTCAAGTTCCTAGGCTAAAGTAATCCTCCCGCTCCAGCCTCCCAGGAGATGGGACTGTGAGCACATGCCAGCTCACCTGGCCCATTGCAAACATGGTGATCCTGTAGCGGGTCTGTGCCCCTTGCATAGGCTGTCTCTGCACTCTGTGGCTGCCTTTGCTAGACAGAAACCTTTCAGCTTAAAAGAATCTCCACTTGTCTCTCTTTGCTTTGTTTCCTGTGCTTTTGGGTTGTATCCAAAAAGATCCTCGCCCATTCCAGTATTTTCAACAGTCCTCTATGTTTTCTCCCAGCAGTTCATAGTTTCAGGTCTCACATTTAAATATTTAAACCCATTTTGAATTGATTTCTTTTGTGTGTGTCTTCTGTTTGCTGTCTTTTAAAGACAGAGTTCACAGTGGCTGGAGGCTCTGGTGCACCCATTCTCTCTATATCTGTCTTTTGCTCTCTCTGTCTGTCACTCTCAAATAAATAAATAAAAACAAAGCAAAAAATTAAAAAAAAAAGAAAACAGTAAATAACCTCCCTGCTGATACTTAATTAACATGCGGGTGGATACCTTTAAACAGAACTGATGGCACTATGGAGTCAGCCATATAGATTAAAGTGATAATTATGAAACTGTTAATCAGGTCTTTGCCAAATCTGAGATAAATATATCTATTTAATATACTGCTATTTATTAAAAAAATACTCAGACTTATTCAAGAAACATGCATAAATACTGCCAGGACATATATGTTCCATCATAGAAGCTTTCTTCTTAGTTTTCAGGAAAGAAAAAACATATATGTGTAGTGGAAAATGCAGCTACTATAAGCCTTCGTACTTGCCTTTCACATAATATATTTGCTGTAGTGCTGACTTTCTCATTGCTGGGGTCAAATACTGATCAGAAGTAACTTACGGAAGGAAAGGTGTGCTTGGGTTTACAGTTTGAGGTGACCCTCCATCATGGCAGGGAAGAGAAGGCATTGCAGCTGGGGCATAAAACATCACATTGCATCCACTCTCAGGAAGCAAAATGCAATGAACACCGGTGCTCAGCCAACTCTCCTTTAAAAAAAAAAAATATATATTTATCGACAATTTCCGTAACCATAGGCAATGAATAAAGAATAAATAAGACAATAAATAAAGACTGTGATAATTCCCTCCCACTATCTCCATTGCTCCCCTCCCATATCCACCCTCCATTGACATATATACTACGAGGTCATAAATATCGAGGCAATTTTGTGTCAGGAGGACAGCATTGTTTTTTTGTTATTGTTGTTTGTTTTCTGGTTTTTTGTTTGTTTGTTTTTTGTTTTTTGAGGTAGAGTCTAACTCTAGCCCAGGCTGACCTGGAATTCAATATGTCATCTCAGGCTAGCCTTGAACTCACAGTGATCTGGAGAACAGCATTGTAAGCAGTCTTACCCTTCCTTTGGCTTTTACATTCTTTTTGCCACCTCTTCCACAGTGGACCCTGAGCCTTGAAGGATGTAATAGAAATAGCTCAGTGTGGAAAATTCCTTCATCACATCTTCTTTTGTGTCACTGCCATCTGAAAAGAGAAGCTTCTCCAACACAAAGTGAGAGTAGCATTAACATATGAGCATAAACGTTAGTGTTTAGAGTGCAATTTGGTGGGCATAATATATGCATTTAGCCAGACAATAATAGTCATTACTTCCCTAGAGTTTATGACCTCCCCAGCCATAGGTTTTTGACTAGGTTTTCAGTACCAGGCATGTGTTCTCTCCTGCGGAGCAGGTCTCAAGTCCAATCAGAGAGAAGTTGGTTTCCTCCAGAACAGACATGCCACTATTGCACCAGCTGACACATTTAGCCTAGCTAGCCAGCCCTTTCCATTCAGCCCAGGACCCCAGCTCATGGAATGGTACCACCCATGTTCAAGGTGGGCCATCCACCTCAACTAACCTAACCTAGAAAATCCCTTTTAGACACACCCAAGAGATTTGTTTTCATGGTCATCGTAAATCCTGTCAGTTTGTCACCCTGAGATTAACCATCATTAGGAAGTCATCTTTAGGTTTTCTAGTTTGGAACTGCAATGTCCCTGAAAGGCCTATGTGTTAAAGGCTTGGTTTTGTAGTTTGATACATTTGGAGGTGGCAAAAACTGTAACAGAAGGGACTACTGAGCAGTCCTCCTATCTCCAGGGATGTGCCTTTGAATGACATAGCTAGTTCTCATTTCCTCAGCCTCTCTCTTTTGTTTCTTGGTCATAAGTTAAGCAGCTTCCTGCACCATGCATGGCTGCCTTGCTAGGCTGCCTTCTCAGAAGCACAAAACAAGAGGATTAACTGATCATGGACTGGAACTAGGAGCCACAATAAGCCTTGGGCTAGGGGGGTGGCTCAGTGGTGGAGTGCTTATTTAATATGTACAAGACCCCAGGGTTTTTTTTTTTGTTTGTTTTTTTTTTGTTTGTTTTTTTTTTTTTTTTGAGGTAGGGTCTCACTCTGACTCAGGCTGACCTGGAATTCACTATGTAGTCTCAGGCTGGCCTCAAACTCACAGTGATCCTCCTACCTCTGCCTCCCAAGTGCTAGGATTAAAGGTGTGCGCCACCACGCCCAGTTTAAGACCCCAGGTTTATTCCTCAACACTACAAGCAAAACAAAACAAAATAAACCTTCTCTCTTCATAAGCAGATTATCTCAGGCATTGATATACTAAAGGAAAGTTTTTTGGGTTTTTGTTTGTTAGTTTGTTTTGCTTTTTGTTTTTGTTTTTCGAGGTAGGGTTTCACTTTAGCCCAGACTGACCTGGAATTCACTATGTAGTTTCAGGGTTGCCTCAAACTCATGGCGATCCTCCTACCTCTGCTTCCCAAGTACTGGGATTAAAGGCATGCACCACCACGCCTGGTTGTTTTGCTTTTTTCCCCTAACAGTTAAATTAGCTTCTAGATTTCAGCACACATGGAATTTGAGTTCTTCGGTTGATGGTCTGTGCTGTGAAAAATGCCTTCTGAGAAATCAGGCCGGTCAATGACATCATTCTGTGATCTTTAATTGCATCTCTGACAGTGTTTGCAATTAAGGCTCTATTGTCATCTTGACTAAATAATGTGTTTTTATATTCTACCTGTTGGGGGTACACAGGAAAGGTGCACGTGAAAGCAGTGAAGTTTGAATCAAAGTGATTACCTTTAAAGGATTTAGTATCTTGGCTACAATTACAAAAGGTCAATACTATAGTTTATTATTCTCCTATTTCAGGTGGTTGACTTGTAATTCTATAGATTGCTGGGCTGATTTATTCCTCAGACTGCTTTAAAAAGGGCAGCACCAGTAATTTTCATTTACAAATTACTGCATCGTGTTGTCAGTATCTTCTAAAATATTATTCTCAGCATATGTGATTCATGAAGACAGGCAGATGGTAAATTTCCCTTTGGCAAAATACATTAAGACTCTTCCATTCTGTCATTCCTTTGCGAGTTCTTACTGTTACGAACTCTTATCATTAACAAATTGGGTGAGATAATGTCTTTAGGAGTATAATCCTTTGAAAAGAGAAGATAAATTCTTTTCTCTTGGTTATAGTTCAGTTTCAGTCTTAGCAGCCATATATCACTAAGATGTTAAAGTTCACATGCACATCAGCTTGTAGCAGATACTGGCTTCATTCACTTTACACAACCCCAGTTGTACATTTAGCCAGCAACTTGAATCACACCTTTCTCTAGTGAGTGATTAATAGCAGTCAGAAAAGAAAAAAAAAAAAAATTAAACCTTGTCATCATTAGGAAGCATTTGATACACAATTGAGCCACACTGAGAAAGACCTGGGAGTAAAAACTAAATGATGGGAAGGCAGAGTGATGTGAAAAATTTGAAAAACTAACCAGTTACTTATCTTAACAATACAAAGAAACCTGAGAGCCTCTTCATCACTTTAGAAAGGTACTGGGGAATCAATGCTGTCCTGTCTCCTTTCTGATTTTGTGCTGTTTAATAACATAAAGACATAAAAGGTTAAGGATAAACATAGATATGAACTGTTATAGCTCTATCTTGGGACCAAAATGTTTCGTGCCCCCTCCTAAACTATCCAGGCTTTAACTAAATTAAAACAGGTTTTGTGTTTTCAAAGACAGAGAGAGAGAGAAGAAAGGATGGACCTACCCGGGCAATCTTAATGAATAGTTCTGTTTGGTTCTAGATCAACTTCCCAAAAGCCATTAACAAATGACTGATTTGACAAATTCAGGCTTGAAGATTCTCTGCAAATAACACTGTGTTGCTGAGAAAGAGTCCCAACAAGGTTCTTCTTCTCAAGCAGCCCCCTCTGCCTCTGTCCCATCTTCCCTCTCATTTCTCCTCATTTCCAGCTGGAGGAAGACACACTGAGCATCCCTGAACATTCTGCAATGAGTCTGGCCCAGAAACTCCATTTGATATGACAATGAAAAGCAGTCAGCCAAAACTAAATAATTAATGGAAACAAGTAAATTAGCTAAAACGTCTATCAGAGACTCAGATGCCGGTCTGCTTGCTAACCACTCTTGTCAGTCCTCATAGGATACAATTCTGTGTTCTAGGTCAGAACTGCAGGAAATTTGTACCCAATAGCGAGTCCCAGGCACAAACAAGAGATGGAAGAGCTCCACCTCTGCACACCCTCCAGCACCCAGCAGTAGAATGTGTGGTGCTGGTAGAACGGAGAAAGGCTGAGGGCTTGAAGCACTCCACTGCACTCAGGAAAAGGTATGCTACCAACTATGTAGCTCCAGGCCTTGTTAGGAAATGTCAGGGCTGGAGAGATGGCTTAGTGGTTAAGCACTTTTCCGTGAAGCCTAAGGACTCCAGTTTGAGGTGCAATTCCCCAGGACCCACGTAAGCCAGATGCACAAGGTGGAGCATGCATCTGGAGATCGTTTGCGGTGGCTGGAGGCCCTGGTCTGCCCATTCTGTCTCTATGCATCTGCCTCTTTCTCTGCCTGTCTGTCACTCTAAAATAAATAAATAAAAACAAACAAATTAAAAAAGAGAAATGCCTCGTTGGACCTAATCCATGATTTTGTTTCTCTTCTCTGTTTTTCACTTATTTATTTCATTATTATTATTTTGGCTTTTTGAGGTAGGGTTTCACTCTAGCTCAGGCTGACCTGGAATTGACTATGGAGTTTCAGAGTGGCCTTGAACTCATGGCGATCCTCCTACCTCTGTCTCCCAAGTGCTGGGATTAATGGCGTGCACCACCACGCCCAGCATTCTCTCCTCTTTTTATAAAGCTTTTAGCATCACCAGAGCCACCACTCAAGAAAGAGCATGCATGCATAGCCTCAAGGGGCACATAAACATGAACTTCAAAGTCCCTGCAAATTGTGCTCCTACACGTCTGTGCAAGCCACACAACTAAGCCCACGAGACAATAATGACTGGGAGAAAACCAGGCAAAGCTGAGTCTGAGGATTAGGATTTGAGAGGGTGTGCAGCAAGGAACAATGAAGGAGGTCTGTGGTGGTTTGAATGCATGAAGTGTCTCCCATCCGTTTCAATACCGGGTCCCCCGCTCGAGGCACATCTTGAGATGGATCTTACCCAGATGAAGTGGGTTCACCAGGGGTGGGCTGTGAGTTTTCTTAGCTGGTGGCCTACTTCCTGTCCAGCCTCTGCTTCCTGCTTACAAATGAATGCAGCCGGCTGCCTCCTGATTCTGCCGCCGTGAGGGGCTCTCGCCCCTCAAAACGTAAGCTAAGATAAATCCTTCCTCCTTTAAGTTGCTTCTCCTCAGGTACTAGAAAAGCGACTATTTAGAAAAATTATCACTACTGAGAGGGGCTGTCGCTCTAGTAAACCTTCCCATGTGGCTCTTTTGAAGCATTTGTAATCAGTTTGTGGGAGGAATTCAGAAGGCTTTGCAACTATAGACCAGAGGAGCCCTAGAATGCTGCAAGAAAAGCTTAATCAGCCATTCTGCTGGAGTTTTGGATACCAGGATTCTGAGTGAAAGGGTAACAGTGGAGGCCCAGTTCCTGAGCTTTCAAAAAGGAATAAAGGTACCATTAGAAACTGGGCTACAGGCCCTTCTGGTCATACTCTGGCAAAGAATCTAGCAACTTTTTTTTTTTTGGTCCTGAGAACTTGAGCGAGGCTGAACTCACAACAAACGGACTACTTTGGTTGGTGGAGAAAATTTCAAGACAGGGTAGTATGTGGACAGATCACTAATGTAAAGTGGGGAGAATAAGTGGAATAGGGAGATGTGAGAAGTGTGTGGTGTGGTGTGGTCAGGAAAGCACAGAAGTGTTTGAAGGTGCAGAAAAGGCAACTGCAAGGCAGTTGTTAATTGTTAAAGGAGTTAACTCCCTGTTGTATTCACTATACTTTGCTGGGAAAAACAAGTCACCAGACACAGTTTATGGGAGGAAGAGATGTATCTCAAGCTTACAGACCCAGGGGAATCTCAATGGTGGGAGAAGTTGGCTCCCTTTCATAGATCCAAGCAGAGAGAAACCACCAGCAGCCAGTACCATCAAGTATAAGCCTCCAGAGCTTCAACTGCTCTCAACACCGTCGGGATGGACTCAGATCTGCCACAAACGTAGGGCTGGGCTCTAGGATCTGCCCCCAGTGTCACCTGCTCCAGCTAGATGGCTGGAGACCTAAGTTACAAGTTGAATTTTAATGAAACACCTGAGTCTATGAGGCCACACATTCACAGTATCACATTCAAACTACCATACTCCATCGATAGCATACATTAGGAGCGTACACAAGGTACCCTGAGGTTAAGACCCTGCCTATCAACGGCCCCATCTCTTGAAAATGCATGAATTCTGTTACAGTTGTTTCCTTGCTTGAAAACAACTGCCTAGGAAATTGTTTCCTCATATTCAGCCACCAAGACATACAGAAGCCAATACAACTGTGTCCCAAAGGGGCCATCTCAAGCTAGAAGCACCATCCGCCCAGCGCTGGTTCTGTACTACTGGTTTGATAGGCACGAAAGATGCCAGACTGAGGGCTCATGGTTATAGAGAGTATCGGTGGCCAGGCAATGTGTGGCAGGGTCAGAGTACATGCCAGGAGGCTCCAAGGGGCCACTGGAAGAAGCTGTGAAGATTAGGCTTAAGTTGTAATGGAGACCTCAGGATGTTGGAGATACAAGAATCATGGAATGCCCCTGAGGAAAGCTGCAGGCATAGAGCGGAACTGGCTCAGGGGAGAGGCTTTGTGTGCGGCAGGAACAGAGCTGGAGTGGCAGGAATAACTAAGCCGTTTGGAGCCCAGGTGAGTCCATCATGATTCCCAGATGCCCCGTATGTGAGAAGAGGAGTTGCATGACGTAGTGTTTGCCCTTCTGGGGTTTGTTTTTGCTTTGGTCTAATCTGTCCTTGATATGCCTCTGTTTCTCCTTTTCGGAATGGGAATGTTTACTATGTGCCACCATATGTTGAATTATATAACTTGATTTGTGCTTTTATAAGGGCTTACCGTTAAAATCTTGCCTTGAGTCTCAAGAGAGACTTTAGTATGATGTTGGTCTAATTGCATTTGACATTATGATATGGCTATACCCCTGTGGAGGCCAGGGACCAAATGTTGCATTTTGAATCTGCAATGTACCCCATAGGCTCATGTATTTGAACATGTGGTCTCCAGATGTGGGTGGGGCTTAGCGGGAAGAAGTCAGTTACCTGGGGCAGGCCTTGAGGTTTCTCAGCCTTAGTCTCATTTCCTGTCTGGTCTGTGCTTCCTGACTGGTGTTGCAAGGTAACCAGCTGCCTCTCACTCCTACTGCTACACCTGCCCTGTCACGGTGAACTCTATCCTTCCTTATTTTGCTTCATTGCAGGTTTTTGATCAAAGCAATGAGAAAAGAAAGTAATCAATACAAGGCCACATAAAAGCAAAAAAGATTTGAATTATCCTTTGTAATCTACAAATTGCTCTACCATGCATTGTGTGTTAATCCTCAAGAGATAATTTTATTAGGGATTTGTTATGCTATCCCTAGAGGTGGAGACCAGTAAAGTTTGGAGATAAGCTTAGTTTCAAGCTCCCAGTGAGAAATGGGCCAAAGGATCACAACCACATTCCTACATCTACATCTTATGCCTTGTTCACCACATCATAACATTGAATACTCACTGTGGTGGTTTGATTCAGGTGTCCCCCATTAACCTAGGTGTTCTAAATGCTAGGTTCCCAGCTGAAGGAGATTTAGAAATTAAAGCCTCCTGGAGGCGGTATATTATTGGGGGCAGGCTTATGGGTGATATAGCCAGCTTCCCCTTACCAGTGTTTGGCACACTCTCCTGTTTTTAATATCCACACTATGTTGGCCAGGTGATGATGTGCACCCTCTATTCATGCCATTGTTTCCCCCTGCCATCATGAAGCTTCCCTTTGAGCCCATAAGTCAAAATAAACCCCTTTTTTCCCCCAAAGCTGCTCTTGGTGGTTTCTGCCAGCAGTGTGAACCTGACTGCAACACTTCCTTACACTGGAGAAGATATGAAAATGTTAGCCACCATGTTCCCTACAATATTTCAAGGTAACAAAGAAACATGTGGCCAAATAAAATGTACAAAATCTTTCCTTTAAGAAATGTACAAGATGTAAGAGCTGTTTTGTTCAGAAAAAAAAAGAAGCTCTGATTTTTCTTTTTCTAACATTTCCCTACTTTTAAAGTCTATAGTAAAAATGTTTCCCATCTCATACTTATAATAATGAATTTTAAGCTAAGTGTGGTGGCACATGCCTTAAATCCAAGCACTTGGGAGGCAGAAGTACAAGGTTTGCCATGAGTTCAAGGCTGCCCTGAGACTACGACATAGTGAATTCCAAGTCAGCCTGGGCTAGAGTGAGACTCTACCTTGAAAAAACAAAAAAAGTAAAAAATCTTGAATGTCAGCTTGACTGAGTTGGGAATACTAGATCAGTAAAGCACATTTCTGGGTGGGTCTATGAAGGCATTTCCTGGGATGACTGACGTGTGGGACAGAAACTGAGGGGGACAGACTCACTATGAATGTGTGTGTCATACAGGGGCCAGATGGAACGTAAGCTGTGGCTTATGTTAAATTGTTCCTCTCAGATCCTTGGCATAGTGATAAAAGGCTAACACAATGTCCAACAACATTCCATAAAAGACACCTCAAGATTGCTAGTGACATATTAGATGTTCAATGAAATTTGAAGCTCTGATTTTTTAAAATCTTATTTTTAGTGTCAATGTGGTGATTTTAAAATAAGGCCCCCATAGCCTTAGGTATTTTGGATTAAGACGAAGCTTCCTATTTAAGTCTTCAGCGGGTGGAGCCTTGCTGGAGGAGGTGGGCAGACCTTGGCTCCAGCCCTACTAGGTATGTTCTGAGTCAGCTGGTGCTGGCTGGTGCTGGCGTCCTTCTTCTGTCTCTACCGTGGATGTGTGACGAAAAGAACCAGCTTCTTCCACCATGATGAAGCTTCCTCTGGAATCCGTAAGCCCGTAATAAACCCTTTCCTCCCATAAGCTTGTTCTGGTTGGGTGTTTGTCCTAGCAAGGTGACATGAACTGCAACAATAAGTATATCCCAAATATTGTATGAGACCTACTTCAATACAATAATTATTAGTTTTTATCTAAAAGTAAAACTGGGGGCTGGAGAGATGACTTATGGTTAAGGCAGTTGCTTGTGAAGCCTAAGAACCCAGGTTCAATTTCCCAGTACCCATGTAAGCCAGATGCCCAAGGCGGTGCATGTGTCTGCAGTTTATTTGCAGTGGCTGGAGGCTCTGGCATGCCCTTTCTCTCTCTTTCTATCTGCCTCTTCCTCTCTCTCACCTTCTTCCTCTGCTTTCCAAGTGCTGAGATTGTAGGTGTGTCTTACTGAGCCCAGCTTTGTGTCTTATTTATCTATATGCTATATTCACTAACCTAAACTTAGGAGATGCAGCCCTTCCTTTTCTGTAGGCACACAATGAAATCTAAAATATAAGAAGAGAAGTAATGTAGCTAAGTTGGTAGAGTGATTGTCTAATATACATAAAGTCCTGTGTTCAGGCCCCAACCCCATAAGAACAAAGCATGGTGGTACATGCCTGTGAGCATTCAGGAGATAGAGGCAGGAGACTCAGAAGTTCAAGATCAAAGTAAGTTCAAACAAGCCTTGACTACATGAGTCCCTGTCTCAAAAAAAAAAATGTATGAAGAAAAGTTCCAATATATACCTATAATTTATTTATTGGGGTATACTGTAAAACTTTTAGAATAGGAATTATGATGAATATTGTGCAGAAATGAAGAAAATCAATTATTTATAATATTAGAACCTGTTGCAGTCAGGTTCACATTGCTGGTAGAAATCACCCAACTAAGAACATCTTGTGAGAAAAAGAGGTTTATTTTGGCTTAGAGGCTCAAGGGGGAAGCTCCACGATGGCAGGAAAAATAATGACATGAGCAGAGAGTGGACATCACCCCCTGGCCAACATAAGGCAGACCATAGCAACAGGAGAGTGTGCCAAACACTGGCATGGGGAAACTTGCTATAACAACCATAAGCCTGCCCCCAACAATCCACTTCTCCAGGAGTCATTAATTCCCAAATCTCCATCAGCTGGGAACCTAACATTCAGAACATCTAAGTTTATGGGGGAAACCTGAATCAAACCACCACATTCTGCCCCTGACCCCCATAAACTGATAACCATACATGATGTAAAATACAATGCATTCATCCAACTTTAAATGTCCCCATAGTTTTTATCAAGCACAATGATGTTTATACATCCCCATATTCCAATATCTTTTAACTGAGTCATAATACCAAAGAATAACCTCAAAAACCCTATAATGGCACAGAATAAACATTCACACTACAAAAGATGGTATTGGGCATAGCAATGAAATATTCAACCAATACAAGATATAAAAATGGCAAACATCAAACTCTGTAGCTCCAAGTCCAATAACTCTAGCCAATGACAAATCTCCAACTCTGATAATTCTAACTAACAACAAGTCTCTGACATTCCAATTCCACCCCTCCAGCTAGGCTACTCACAGTCCTGGAAAACTTCATCCAGCCGGCAACTCTCCTTGGCAGCCTTCTCATGGTCCTGGCATCTCCACTGGGTCTCCACTCCAGCCCACAGTTCATCCTCATGGCCCCATGGGTTCTCCATGCAGGCATCCACCAAACCTGCTTCACACTACCCATGGCCGTTTCCAAAACACAAGACCATATTGAAAACTCAGTGATCCTCTCTTTCCTGCACTTCTTATACTCCACAAACCAGGTAGGGTACCAATTTGTTAATCCAGGGGGAAATAAAGCAGACTTCGAAGAACAGAATACTTCTTGAGCACTCAGGCCCCTTCAAAAGAGTCTACATTCTTCCTATTGCCACAGTGCAGGTCAGCTGGCCCAATCTCAAAGTTTGTAATCTCTCAAACAATTTTCAGGTGAGTGGACATCAGTTTAGGCCCAAAGATTTCATTTTTTTCTGTGCCATATCCCTCTGCTCACACTAGTTCATTTCTATGCAAAGCAACCCTGCACAACTAAACAGGACATGGGCATCACAGCAAGCTTCTCACAGAAACTGCTTGCCCAGTCCAAGCCCTTTCTCACCCTCATAACACAAACCTCACAGTCCATAGTTCTTACTGCATTCAGGTCTTTCAACTCTGACCAGAATAGTCCATCAAGCTGTACTTACAGCACTACAAGGCATCTCTTAGGCCAAGGTTACAAATCCTTTCATATTCTTCTTGAAAATCAGCTCCAAAAGGCCA
Organism: Jaculus jaculus; assembly: GCF_020740685.1. Lineage (NCBI taxonomy): Eukaryota > Metazoa > Chordata > Mammalia > Rodentia > Dipodidae > Jaculus > Jaculus jaculus. The sequence goes on from NC_059117.1 coordinate 34,112,372, forward strand.
AAACCACAGTCGGGTATCTAGCAGCAATCTTACTCCTCAATACCACTTTATTGTTGCAGTCAGGTCCACATTGCTGGTAGAAATCAACCAAGAGAAGCTTGTGGGAAAAAGAGGCTTATTTTGGCTTACAGGGAAGCTCCATGATGGCAGGGGAAAATGATGACATGAGCAGAGGGTGGACATCACCTCCTGGCCAACATAAGGTGGACCATAGCAACAGGAAAGTGTGCCAAACACTGGCTTGGGGAAGCTGGCTATAACACCCATAAGTCTACCCCCAACAATACACTTCCTCCAGGAGGTGTTAATTCCCAAATCTCCATCAGCTGGGAACCTAGCATTTAGGAGCACCTAAGTTTATGGGAGACACCTGAATAAAACCACCACAGAACCTTAGAACTCTGTGTTGTTAGAAGTAAGGTTGGAGTTTGTGTTAGTTTGAATGGATGTTTCACAATAGAGCCAGTTTTAATCAAGCTTGTAACTTGGTGTCACTGTGGGTGGCTCCTAGGGTCCAGCCCTAAGGTGTGGGGGCAGATCTGGAATTCCAGACTAAAGATGTGCAGAGTGCTTAAGCTCTGCCTGGGCTTCCTGGAGTATGCTCACTTGTGGTGCTGGTAGTAGTTTTTCTCTCTGAGTGGACCTGTGAAAGGAGGCCAGCTTCTTCTGCCCTTGTGGAACTTCCCTTGAATCTGTAAGCTTCAAATAAATTTCCTTCCTCCCATAACTGTGTCTGGTCTGGAGGTTCATTTCAGCAACATGAGGCTGACTTCAACAGATACCCTGTAAGCACTGAGTCCTAGAACAGAGTCAAGGAGCAGGAACATAGCAAAGTCAAGCAAGTGACCTGAAAATGGGAAACAGTGTGATTGGGGTTCTATGTGCATGGTGCCACTTCAAATGCCTCTTGATCATCTCCATACGGAGGAGCTGCCAACACCCCAGTCCCATAGCCCTTCCTACCAGCTCCATCATTTCAAGATTGCTGTCATCTTTGGCTCAGTTCTCCCACAACCCACGTGTCCAGTTCCTTCTTCTGTCCTCATCAACCATTCCTCCACAGTAGCTTGTATTTATCTCCTTTCTATCACAATGCCACATACAATTTTTGCAAATCCTCTTATTTAACCTACCTGCCTCCAGTCTCTCGCTCCTCCTTTTACCACCACCAGGTACTTTTAAAATTATAGCTCAGCCAGGCATGGTGGCGCACGCCTTTAATCCCAGCACTTGGGAGGCAGAGGTAGGAGGATCACCATGAGTGGAAGGCCACCCTGAGACTACAGAGTTAATTCCAGGTCAGCTTGGACTAGAGTGAGACCTTGCCTTGAAAAACCGAAAGAAAAAAAAACAAAAAAATTATAGTTCAATTGTTTCTCTTTCACTCAAAACTTGCAATGATTGCCACTGCTTAAACAGAAAAGGCAATGCCCCGTAAGAGGAGAAGTGGAGATACTAGTCCGAGCTTACAGGATGACCGTGTGCATGCACAGCCTCCCTGAGTCTTTTACTCCTCTTCTGTAAAACATGGGTAATGACATTTGCTTTATGTGGCAGTGATAGTGATTTGATCACCCAAGGAATATAAAGTGGTTGTTATTATAGTTTGCTCTCAAATGTGGTAGATATTTTATTCTCATTTCTTTTGGCTCATTTGCTACCAAAGTGATCACATTGTAATTTAATTTCATTCTCACCCAATAACACCCAGTCGACTTTGAATGAAATTCAGAATCTTCAAGACGTAGCCATAAGGCAAATGCTCAACCTCCTCTCCCCCTCCTGTCTCTGAGCAGTATAAGCTTCTGTCACTTGTGTTTGTAATTTGATTGTGGTTTATTTGCTTATTTATTTATTTTTGGTTTGAGATAGGGTCTCCCTGGTATAGCCTTGAACTTACTAAGTAGCTCTGTCTTCCAAGTGATGGGACTACAAGTGAGCACCACCACACCCAGCTCTGTGCTTCACAGTTTTATTTATTACTCTTACGTAAAACTCCCAGGGAGGCCTCTACTCATGTTACTCACATGTGAACCTAGCCAGCATTTAGCAATTCCCTGCATATTCTTGTAAAACACTGCTGATATATCTGTTGTGTATTGAAGCTAGGAACATGAATAAGAAATATCTGAGTCATTCCAACTTCTCCCTTCCTTAGCCTACTAGAAAGGCCTCCACTGTGTTCTAAAGGCCTATCAACTAAAGGTTGCAATGGACCCTCCCGGTTGACTTGGGAGATGGCAAAACGTCCCTGGAGACACATAGAGGTGCCTGCCAGCCATTGGCACTGGAGACAGGAAGCGACCCCAAGACTAGAAGGACTTTGGTAGCTCATTGCAAGTGGCTCCTTCCAGTGACCTCCAAGGAGTTAGGCTGTGCAGTGTCCCTAGTGATGCTAGACCTTGAAACTACACCTTTTCTTGTCAGGCCACATATGCTGGGATCATTTGGCAACTACATCTGATTCTATATCCCTAATTATTAATTTCTTAAGGCCATGTATCATTTCTTCTTCTTCAGTTTTCTGTTTAAGATCTCTCTTCGGCTCCATCCCCTTCCACTACTTATCATGTTCCTCGAAAGTAAAGGGCACTCAGTAGGTGACTCTTCTTAAGTCTGGTGAGTCACAGGTCCTCATACTAAATGGGAAGATCACCACATGCTTGTCCTAACTGGGTACCCTGGGGAAGCACGGCTTCTGTGGGAAGGAAGCCACAGGCGTATCCTGAGCACAGTCAGCTCCGCATGCCAAGGAGCTTCACTTCCCTTCAGCCGGTGGCCAGCTCCCTGCCCCCCCTCAAGGCACTGCACTGGAAAGCACAAAAACTCACGGCGCCCCATCTCCATTAACAGCCAAGCAACCCAGATGGCGTAGTTCTCAGCCAGTGTGGGTTAGTGGTTCATCTCCAGAAATAATAGGCAGAGATTTTTTTTTTTCTGCTTTCAACTAAGATTTAGAGTGCTGACTCGTTTATTTTAAAAATTATTTGGCTTGAAACATCTGCTTAGACATGCAACTTTCAAAGCCTCCATGTAGATCGATGATACATTTTCTCCTATGCACACTTAGCCCATTTGCTGTTATACCATACACCTGAACTATTCTGATAGTGTTATACATTGTAGAAAATAGGCTTCCAAAGGAAGGAAAAATTTTGTAGTCTTATTTTATCAGTAAGTGGTGATGTCTGCATCAACCAGCTTTCCCTCTGCATGGCAAAGTATCTGAGAAAACTCAGCATGAAGATGGAAAGGTTTATCTTGGCTCGTGTCTTTGGAGGTTTCTTTGGGGTCTTGGGGTTTGTGGTGAGGCAGAACAGCGTGGCAGGAGGTACTGCTTACCACACAGTGGTCTGAAAGCAAAGACAGAGAAAGTAAGGGGCTGGAATGCCAATACCCCGTCTGAGGTCTTGCCCTCGGTGGCCTAACTTTCTTCCACTAGGTTCTACTTCCCAGCAGTGGCACAAGGTGGTGACCAAAACTTTAACACATGCGCTTTGGGGTGTATTTAAGACCCAAGCCCCTAAGAGTACCTGAAATAAACTTTTCAAGTTCCATCCCGATTTGCTTTAGGCCATCAATATTTGAATCAGTAACATTTTCCTTGGTGTATTAATGGAACAAAACAATTAATTTACTTTCCAAGTATGGAAACTAAATTCACTAATCGAATCATATGCCTATATGTGGCCTGGACAAAAAGACATTGCTGGGCACTTCAGTCACTGTGCGTTGGGCATCTTTCACATGGTCGTGTATTTCTCCATATGGTCAATACGCAACTTCAGGCAAGCAAGACTTTTTTTATATTGTAGTCTGTGACTCAAAATCACATGTCCTGAGATAAGTCATGAAAAGGTCATATCAGAGGTAAGTTTTAAAAAAATTTTATTTATTTATTTATTTATGAGAAAGAGATAAAGAGAAAGAGGCAGATAGAGAATGGGCATGCCAGGGCCTTTAGCCACTACAAACGAACACCAGACTCATGGGCCACCTTGTGCATCCGGCTTATGTGGGTACTGGAGAATCAAACCTGGGTCCTTTGGCTTTGAAAACAAGTGCCTTAACCACTAAGCCATCTCTTCAGCTCCAGAGGTAAGTTTTGAATTAAACCTCAGAGGTTCACTACACAATCCCTTCTTCCACCATTCTCAGTTAGCTAACTCAATTACAAAGACCCCCTCAGATTCACAAGGGTGGGCAGGGCCAGAATGGCTTGTGAACAGCATGTAGTCCAGAAATATTGTCAGAGATTTAGAAAATAACAGCTTGCTACCACACACCACTTAGATAAGTAGTGTTCGCTTCAGGATCACCTCAAGTATCACTTCCCTCGGGCAGGTGGCCCTGATCGTGTAAGCTCTCCCAGTTTTATGCCCTTCTCGCCCCCATGTCTGCCTCCTTGTGATGCCTGGTCTTGACTCCCGCTGAAGCCCTGGGAAGGCAGACTCTTTCTGGCTCATGTTGCCAGGCATCCTTGGCACCTTGAACATTACTAAGCATTTAAACCAAGAATACCGAAGAGGTCCCAGTGTGCAGGTGAAGTAAGTTGTGAGACAGCCGTGAGTCATTGCTCTGTGTTTGACATTTTCAGGTCCTTATTATTCTTTCTTTATTCCAGTAGCGGCCTGAAGAAAAAAAGGGGAAAAATCTATTGAATCCACCCTTAACTGGCTATCAACCTCTTTCCAAATGGCCAGCATCCAAGAAAAGACTGAAAGAGCTACGTAGGATTTATGATATACGGGAAGAAATAAGAGGTTAATAAGAGAAGGGCAAAGAAACAAAAGCAGGAAATAATATTGGATGGTGATTTAAAAAAAAAAAAACCTTTTTGGCGCCCACTCAGGGTCTTATTATGTGATGCAAGTTGGTCTGGAACTCTATGTATCCCAGAATGACTTCAAACTCAAGATCCTCCTGCCTCAAAGGCCTCTTGAGTACTAGGATTACAGGGATAGAGTACCATGCCTAGCTTGAGAAAATCTTTACTTTATTATATTCCCCAAAGGGGGATTAGAAAGAGGGTAGAGAAAGAAAATGGGAAAGAAAACATACCAACAGGTATTACTTTACAATTTATTTTATTTTATTTACAGAGAGAGAGAGAGAGAGAGAGAGAGAGAGAGAGAGAGAGAATACACCAGGGCCTCCAGACTCTGCAAATGAACTCCAGATGCATGTGCCGCCTTGTGCATCAGGCTTACATGGACACTGGGGAATTGAACCTGGATCCTTAGGCTTTGTAGGGAAGCACCTTAACCACTAAGCCATCTCTCAAGCCCACTTGACAATTTTTTTTCTCGAGATAGGGTCTCTCTCTAGCCCAGGTTCACCTAGAATTCATTATGTAGACTCAGGGTGGTCTCAAATTCACAGCAGTCCTCCTACCTCTATCTCCTGAGTACTGAGATTTAAGGTGTGTGCCTGCATGCCGACACACTTGTCAAATTTTTTAATATATTTTTAAATTTTTTTATTTTTTTTATACATTTGACAAAGAGAGAATGGATGGGTGCTCCAAGGCCTCCAGCCACTGCAAACGAACTCCAGACGCATGTGCCCCCTTGTGCATCTGGCTAACGTGGGTCCTGGAGAATTGAACCTAGGTCCTTTGGCTTTGCAGGCACATGCCTTAACTGCTAAGCCATCCCTCCAGCCCACTTGTCATTTGTTAATTCACTATACTTCTCAAAGAATTATCAGGGTCATTTGTTCATATTAGAAGACTATATAAGCTTCAGAGAGGACAAGGTTTAGTTTAAATAATAGATTAGCAAACACAAAGGCATTTCACATTATAAGGATTTTTAAAGATTGATTTGCTGATAATTCTTTTCCACTTTCAGAAGGCAGAATAGCAGACAGAGGAGTATTTTATGTCATTTGCAGTGGCTGGAGGCCCTGATATGTCCATTTTCTCTCTAAATAAATAAATGACATAAAAATGGGGGGAAAAACTTCAACTATCTATGCTTTGATTATTCTACAGAACAAAGTTTTCTATGTATTTGTTTCTGTTTTAATACCAATATTTATAGCTAGCCTTCATTAACTTTATAAATTAAAAGCTTAAAGCCAAACAATGGTGCATGGCTGAATCCTCAGGAGCCTGAGGCAGAAGGATTGAATATTCAAGGCCAACACAAGCCACAAGAGGAGGCCCCTACCTCAAAAACAAATATTATTTTTGTTTACTTTTCTTTTCAAATTCATTCAGATATCAGGAAGGGAGGTGGCTTTGATTCTATGATGTGATAGTGATGACCGTGTGTTTGGTGTTTGCTTTGCCCAGACTAGTAAAACGCCATCTATATGCTGTGCTATGAACATCAACGTGTACGTAACTTCTTGGGGTGTGACATGGAACCAAATTTGTAAAACACAATATGAATACCACTATTTTAAAGAGAATATATTTGAGGTAGGATTTTGTAATTTATGCAGAAAATTTGGGAGGCTAGAGAATATGTTTCGAGGTTTTAATTTTTCTTCTCATTATGAAGACTTAGAGTCACTTCTATATCCAACTTATGTTATCATAATTCATCTTCTTCTATTCAGCTTTACCCATCAGTTCTCTGAACTACAATCTCAATGGTCTATTTGAGAGTAAAGTGTGAAAATACTATAAAAAGTGATGCACTTTACCCTGAATTCAACACTGACACTACGTTAAACCTGATGACTGAAAAGTGTGTTGAGCTTAACAAGCTTGCTTATTGGAATTCCAGTGATGTTTATCAAATATACAAATAAATAACACATTAGATCCAGCTAGCACACCAAGAAATTCCAAGTGTCACAACCTGGGCTCTCGAGGGTAGACTACCGCATGCTTTCCTTGTCGTTTAAATAAAGGGATTTGGGCTGCATAGATGGCTTAGTGGTTAAGCGCTTGCCTGTGAAGCCTAAGGACCCCGGTTCGAGGCTCAACTCCCCAGGACCCACATTAGCCAGATGCACAAGGGGGCGCATGCATCTGGAGTTCGTTTGCAGTGGCTGGAGGCCCTGGCGCACCCATTCTCTCTGTGTCTATCTCTGCCTCTTTCTCGCTCTGTCTGTTGCTCTCAAATAAATAAATACACAAAAAAAAAATTTTAATAAATAAAGGGATTTACTGTGGAATATGGGCATTCTGTCACTTCACTGGACAAACTCTTGAAAGAAAGAACAGACTCATGTAAAGGAGTGGTACATAAAGCCACATCCTACAGAAGCCCACCTGAAGCTCTGCTTTGTGGTATGGCTGAGGTAGAACTGAGCCCCCGACAATAGTGACCCAAGGCATGTCACTTCTGCCACGGTCTGTGCAGCCACTAGGATGTTGTGTCCCTCAGTGCTTTTCTTACACAGCTGGCTCTGGATCAACCGTGCATGCAGACGCGGAAAGCTACACGGCAGGCTGCGGTGACACATCTTGTTTTATTTCCTCCAAGGAGTGCCCATTGAATTTAGGAATAAGGAGCTCAGGTACTTCTTTTGATGGGAAGATCATGACTTAAAATTAACCCCTTGTTAAGTCTCTTTTTTTCCCTAGAGCTATAAGGGAGCTTCTGGAGCTCCTTAAATGCTCATTAAGATATATCTCAATTAAAAGTCATTTATGGGGCTGGAGAGATGGCTTAGCAGTGAAGGCATTTGCCTGAGAAGCCTAAGGACCCAGGTTCAAGTCCCCAGGACCCACCCAGATGCACAAGGTGGCACATGCATCTGGAGTTCCTTTGCAGCAACTGGAGGCCCTGGTGTGCCCATTCTCACTTTCTCTCCCTCTCTTTCTCCATCTTTCTCTCTCTATGTCTTTCTCTCAAAGAAATAAATAAAAATATTTTAAAAGTCATATTTCTCTGCCTACCAGAGCAGAACTCTTTTTAAAAATTTTTATGTAGCCAGGAGTGGTGGTGTACACCTTTAATCTCAGCACTCGGGAGGCAGAGGTAGGAGGATCACCATGAGTTCAAGGCCAACCTGAGACTACAGAGTGAATTCCAGGTCAGCCTGAACTAGAGTGAGACCCTACCTCAAAACAAACAAACTATGTGTGTGTGTGTGTGTGTGTAAAAAGTGTATTTATTTGCACGTGGATGTGCACATATGTACATGAACACATGCCAGGGCCTCTTGCCAGTGCAAATGAGTGCCAGACACTTTTTGCAACTGGCTTATGTGAGTAGCTTTGAATTGAACCCCAGCCAACAGGCTTTGTAAGCAAGTACCTTGAACCACTGAGCAATCTCCCCAGTCCCCAGAGCTCTCTTTCTTGGCAATGATGTCATTGTAGATGTCTTTTATTTACTATTATTTCTCTTTCATTTTGTCAATGAGAGCTGTACCTAAGAATCACAGTTGACTAAACAAAATTCATGTTTGGTTTTCTCCTCTGTCAGGCTGTGCCCAGGGCATGCTGTGGTTGTTTGAGGCACTTCTAAAACAGCCTGGTACAAGCATATTCCATGACAGGTCTAGGGATTTTGTGTTCCTTGCTCCTCCTAGAAATCCTATAGGTGCCAGGAGAGATGAGAAATTTGTGCTTTTTTTTTCTTTTGGCAGGTTATAGTGAAGCTGGCTTTGAACTTTCTATGTATTCAAAAATGACCCAGAACTTCTGAAACTCCTGATCTTCCTTCCTCCATTTCTGCAATTTCTGGGACTACAGCTAGATGCCACCATATCCAGTTGATGTTATGCTGGGGGTCAAATTCGGGGCCTCATGCATATGAGGAAAGCACTCTACCTATCAACAGAACCCCATCTGTATTTTTTGCTAGCCTGCAGAATGAGACATCTAATGATTGTTATTGAAGTCCCCAAGGTGGCTGGAGGGCACTTGGCGCTTCAATCTTCTGAGCAGTCCTAAAGCTACGAACTACGGTTAACAAGGGTGTAAGCGTTGTTAGCAACCATCCAACTAACTTAGCTTCAGAGAAACCTTGTGCTACATCTGGCAAATTCCAGAGTGATTCCTTATCTCTGGATGAATTGGGGATAGAGTTAACATTTTTCCAGTGGTTTCAAAGACGCCTACAATAAGAACAATACAAGAAGTCGGTTCAAAATGAAATAGTTCTGCCTATGGGAGCTATAAATTCTGCAAGTTCAAAAAATCTAAAGCAATGGAAATGGGACCATTCTGTAGTCTAAGATCATTGTAGATTGACATATTAGGAAATAACATTCAAATAATGAATAAGAGGTCTCCCATTTTAGGAGCAATTCTCTATTTTGATCTGCCTTCCTGCCCAGCTCACTAGGAGCATCCAGCCATAAGTGACTGACTGTTCCCTATAGGTCTACTCAAAGCTGTTTATTAAGGCTCAGCAGATTTTGACACAAATAGGAAACAAAAAACCAAATCTCAAGAAACCACAAGTCTAATAAGGAATAGACGTCATACACTTTTCTCATGATGATCAAAAAGAATGTAGCTTTTCAGGCTAGTGCTGTAGCCAAACGGGAGAGTGCTTACCTAGCAGGAGCAGGGTGCTGAACTCAACACTCAGTACAGCAAACAAAGAAAGAAGTTTACTTTAAAATGCAACTTTTGCCCGGCGTGGTGGGACATGCCTTTAATCCCAGCAAAAAGAAAGTGCAGCTCTTAAGTATATACAAAACTAGTATACAAAAATCAGTAGCCTACCTTTTATTTATTTATGTTTACCAATAACGAACATCTGAGGGAGAAAAAAAAATTTTTTTTTTTTTTTTGGATTTTCAAGGAAGTCTCACTCTAGTCCAGGCTGACCTGAAATTCACTATGTAATCTCAGGGTGGCCTTGGATTTATGCGATCCTCCTACCTCTGCCTACCAAGTGCTGGGATTAAAGGTGTGCGCCACCATGACAGACTGAGGGGAAAAAAAAAAAGTTTTAAAATCTTATTCATGGTTGCCTCAGAAATAAATAAATAAATCACCTGGAGATGAGCCTAACCAAAGACATGAAAGATCTCTACATTAAAACGTAAAAACACCACGAAAAGAAATTCAGGACATGAGAAGATGGAAAGATCTTCCATGCTCATGGATTGGAAGAAACAATATTGTGAAAATGATTATGCCACCCAAAGCAATCGCTATGAAAATTCCAATGTCATTATTCACAGAACTACAAAACCCTTAAAATTTGAATGAAACCATAGAAGATCGCTGATAGCCAGAGCGATGCTAATCATCAAGAAAGGTGACAGGGGTGTCACCATGCCTGTTTTCATCACTTCAGAACCATGGTAGCAAAATCAGCATGTTTTTCCCCCCATCAATTTTGCTCTTTTCTTTAGACCTTCATTTTTTTTATTTACTTTGTTGCTCTGACTTGTTTTATAAGTCAGTATATAAATTAAAAGAACCTTAATCGGTTTGACATATTTTGCAAGCAAGCACCTCTAACCACTGAGCCATGTCCCTAGCTTAACAGGCTTTATGTACTACAGTTAATTACTGGAGGACCAGTAACAGATGAAGAAGTAAAAGCCAAGTCTCTTGGTTCTTATTCAAGGACTCCTTTTCTTTTGTAAACTTAATGACAAAGTTTGAGTTGCTTTTCTTGTCTTTGATGATGATGGAATTACTGGTGGTGATGACAGCTAATTGGTTACTTTTCTACAAGTCCAGCACAGAGTAAAGAGGTTTATATGCATCATTTCATTTAAATCCTAACGTGTACTTTTAGTACTATGGTCCCTTATCTGTGAGTAGTATATTCTGAGACCTCCAGTGGATGCCTGGAACTATGGATAATAATAAGAACCCTACAAATGCTGTTTATTTTTTTCCCCTATACATAAGTGATGGTTACTTTCTGTAATCAACTTGATTAGATTAGTATTCAAGTAAGAGATACTCTTCTTAGGTAGGTTTGCGAGGGCATTTTCAGAAAGAAAAACCTTAAAATTTGTATGGAAGCACAAAAGATCCTCCCCCGGAGTGGGTGGCAACCTTAGGTGATGGATTATATTTAAAGACTCTCAGGGGGCAGGGGTAGGAAGCTCTGAGAGAACATCTGCCTGTTCATGATACTCCCTGGTGAATGCCCTGGCCACTCACTGGTGCTTACATCTGTCGGGTTTCAGCTCTCCTTCATGGACATTGGAACCAATTCCATCTTCCTTCTAACATGTACAGGTGACCAGAAGCTCTCCAGGAACACTCCAGGTCTTTAGTGCCAGATTGGGACTGCTGAGGCATCCAGCCTTGGGGACTGAGTACACTTGAGTCACCAGCCCTGTAGCTGTAGTCCAGTTTCATGGACTGAGCAGCTACGAGGTTCCTCAATATTCAACCCTGCAGACAATTATTACTGGAGTGCCCAACTCCTATCCAGTAAGATAATCCAATAAATCCCTTCATAATGTTGCAGAAATGCAGTTCAAGCCAGGGAGAGAAACCAAGTGCCATTTGAAAAGGAGTGGAGAATTCACAGTGTATTTTGCCAGTGGGCTGAGGGGAATTCATGCTCTAACTTCCTTCAGCAGCCTATTCTGGTGGATCTGAGACTTTCATAGGTCACTTAGTAAACAGTCTGACATGCGTTTCTCTAAAGCTACATGACTAGGAACACAGTCATGAAATTCCTTAGGAATGCATGGGTGACAAATGGCAAATCAAAGCTCTTAGCTCCAGGGGAGTTTTTACTCATGGTCCAGTTTTGTAAGATCAGGTCAGGACAAAGCTGTATTGGGGCATGATAAATGCGGGGCTTCAAACTTGTTTACTCTCAGCACACATTCTTTTCAGCTTGCAATCTGAGGCATTTGCAAAATGCTATTCAGCAGAGAATAAGGTTTGGAGAGAGGGGATTCAGAACAGCATTGTCTCCTGGCTAGAATCTCCACCACAATAATGGATATTCATTCGGTCAGTTCTGTTTGAACCCTGAGCAGCACAACACACATACCTATGCTAGGGTTTAACTTGTATATTTGGCATAGTGATAGATTAATAGTACTAATAACTACTAATAGACTGATTACAACAATATTATAAATAAAAGTTATATGCCTTGCTCAAAATTTCTAATTATACCATGGTCACCGTTATCTTGATGATGTGAGATGTGACTGTGTTCTCTAACTTTCTGTCACTGACAAAATGCCTGAGGAAAACAATGTAATGGAGGCAAAATTGGGTTTGGGTGATGGTTTTAGAGTGTTGAATGCATAATCACTTGAATCCATTGCTGTGGGCTGGTGCTGTGGTAAGATGGCACCTCATGGTGAGGACACATGGTGGAATACAGCTGCTCACCTCATGGCATGCATGAAGCAAAGAGAGCTGGAGAAAGGGTCAGAATCCTGCAGATCCCCAGTGACCTATTTCTTCTCTTTGAAATTATTTTTTTTATTATTGACAGCATCCATAGCTATAGACAATAAGCCATGACAATTCCCTCCCCCCACTTTCCCCTTCACTTCTCCACTCTCCATCTTATCCCCCCTAATCAGTCTCTCTTTCATTTTGATGTCATCATCTTTTCCTCCTGTTATGAAGGACGTGTGTAAGTAGTATCAGGCACCACAAAGTCACGGATATCCAGGTCATTGTGTGTCTGGAAGAGTGCATTGTAAGGAATCCTACCCTTCCTTTGTCTCTTACATTTTTTTCCACCACCTCTTCCTCAATGGACCCTGAGCCTTGGAAGGCATGACAGAGATATTTCAGTGTTGAGCACTCCTCTGTCACTTCTTCTGAGCACTATGGTGCTTTTCCAGTTATCCCAGAGGTCACCACCATCTGAAAGAGAAGCTTTTCTAACCAAAAGTGAGAGTATTATTAATATATGGATATGGACATTCAGAGAAGTGCTTACTGGACAGTTTGGTAAGTATAATATGTGCATTTAGCCAGACACCAGCAAGTGTTACATCCCTAAGGCTCATGACTTCCCCATCATTGGGTCACAGGTCTTTTAGTATTCCTTCTTGTGGAGTGCACCTCCAGTCCAATTAGAGAGCAGTTGGTTTCCCCCACAATGGACATGCCACTCTTGTACCCATTAGTTCATTTGGCCTGGCTGGCCAAACTTAAGGCTTGCAGTGTCCACTGTTATTCATCTCCACTGATGACTTCTCTCCGTCCCATGGAGGTGCATGCAGCGTAGCTTTTTCCAGCTTTCTCTCAGCTGGTCTACACAAAGAAGGTTTTCAGCTCAGCTTCAGCAGGATTTCTCAGTGACCTTGCAACCCAAGCATGTGGAGTCTTCAGCAAAAGGGTCTTACCATCTATTCCTGATGGGAGTCCAAGAGCCTCAGCAATGTCCTGTAACGTTTTGGTGGCATCAGGGACCTCCCTGGCCAACAGCTCACTTGAAGGTATACCATCCCTGGCACTGAAAAATTTCTACTAAAAGTCTATGATTTCTGGGTGTGCCATTATCCAAAAAAGTGGTTTTCAAAAATCTTGAAGTTCTTCTAACTTGGCCCCACATCCTAAAGTTTCCACCTCTTCTCAATAGTGCCACAAGCTGGAGACCATGCATTTAACCATGTGAGCTTTGGGGAGGCATTCAAGAGCCAAAATATAACAGTCATAAAATGAAATGACATAAATATCAGAAGAATCGTGACATAACAGTGGGCTACGATATAGGTTAACTTGAGTACAAACACCGGGCCAGTCAATATGACAAGTAAGATGGTAACTAGGTGACCAAAGATGGGTAGTTCTGGAGGATAGGAAGTGGCGTCTAGTGAGACGTCTATAAATAAGACAATGGGTGCCTTCTTACTATACCCTCACACATTGACGGAGGAAAATGGGCTCACTTGGACCTCTTTTATAAGGACATGGAGTCCATTCATGAGAGCAAAACCTAATGCCCACCCAAATGCCACACTTCTTAGTACTATCACCTTGGGAGTTAGGAGTTCACACACGAAAGTGGAGTGTTAGACATCAGCACTTGTACCTAATCAGAGGGAATTGGATGAGAGTCCCTGGGTTCTGGACAAGCCCCAGACAACACTGGAGGTCTAATTTCATCTGGCAAAGAGAGGATAGGCAGTAAGGTTTATTGTTGCTATTGTTTTGTTTTTGTTTGTTTACTTGCTTTGTTTGTTTTAAAATTTAAACTATAGAACAACTTGGGAAAGTTTTAACCAAGCCAATGGTCATCAACCAAAAGTCACCAGCAGAAGAGTTCTGTGGGTCCCTAAAGCAGATCTGCCTCAGCGTTCACACTGTACTGTCACTAGCTGGGGGAACCTGTGGGAAGTATGGTGAAGTGGAGATAAGATGATGGATTCGGAAATTCAGCAGCTGGGGAGACCCAAGCTCAGTTCCCTCCCTATACTCAGTATGGTTATTTGGTTCAGGTGTCCCCCATAGACTTAGGTGTTCTGAATGCTAGGTCCCCAGCTGATGGAAATTAAAGCCTCCTGGAGGCAATGTATTATTTGGGGGGCTTATGGGTGTTATAACCAGCTTCCTCTTGCCAGTGTTTGGCACACTCTCCTGTTGCTATTGTCCACCTAATGTTGGCCAGTAGGTGATGTCCACCCTCTATTCATACCATCATTTTCCCATGCCAACATGGAGCTTCCCCATGAGTCTATAAGACAAAATAAACCTTTTGTCCCACAAGCTACTCTTGGTCAGGTGTTTTCTGCCAGCAATGTGAACCTGACTGCAACGTTCAGGGATCAAGGGATGTCTCAGGGCTGAGCCACAGTTGTTACTTGCTACTTCAAAGTATGAAAATAAACACCAGGTGTGGTGGTATATTTCTGTCATCTTAGGACTCCGAAGGCTGAGACAGGAAGATTACAGTAAGTTTGCAATCAGTCTAGGCTACCTATAAAGACCTTGCCTCAAAACAAATGAAGTATAAAAACAGACATGATTATTAACTATTCAGGACTATAGTTTGGGAGGTTTTTGTTTTCACTTGTTTTGGTTTTCTGTCCACTAAGAGTTTGTTAAATACCTGCACATTCTGTTCCCTGTAACTGTTCTGTGCCCTGTGTAAAACGGATAAATAAGACTTGGCCTCTTCCTCAAGGTCCTCAGAATCTTAGAGGAGGAAACTAATTATATAAGCAACTGGTTACCATGTAATATATGAAGCCTATGATTGAAAACATGCCTTTCCAGGTGTGGTGGCGCACACCTTTAATCCCAATACTCCAGAAGCTGAGGTAGGAGGATCACAGTGAGTTTGAGGCCAGCTTGAGACTCCATAGTGAATTCCAGGTCAGCCTGGGCTAGAGTGAGACCCTACCTCAAAAAAATTTTTTTTTCCTAAAGAGAGAGGAGGGAGACAACTGACTCTTCAAGGGGCAGCAAAGAAGCAGAAATGTTAGCACTGAGACTTAAGGTTCATTGGATAAAGTGGCGTTAAGGAAGCTCATTCATTCCCGTGGGTGTCATGAGGCTTGTTGAGGGTCCCACACGAGCAGCGGAGATTCAGGTGAAAACTGACACAGCTGCGGGTGTGGAGGCACAAACGGTGGGTGTTGTGAGGTTTGGACGCCATGCTTTCCTTGACAAGTTTAATGGTTCAGCCATGAAAGGATCTTGATAAAATGTGTGCCTTAGAAAGACTCTTCAGGAGGGGGCAGAAAGATTGTTAGAGCCACAGTTGGGACATTTTGCACAGAGACATTGCCTCTCCCCCATAACTGACTGCTTCCCCCATAATGCATGACCAGCAATCCCCATGGTGTTGACCTGCATCCCCAGTGAGGAAGGCCTCTTCAGAAAAGGGGCAGGGAGGAAGGAAAGGATGGTACCAGCATGGGATGTTTACATACAAAGTATGCCCATATCTAATAATAACAATAAAAAGGAAAAAAAAAACAAGAAAGATCCTTCGGGTTACACTGGAAGTTTAACTGGATGACAGATCTTTCCAAACAATTTGAGACTTTTGGGGGGTTAAAAGAGTCGGTGAGGGCAAGATAGGTAGATCAGTAGTTAAAGGCATTTGCTTGCAAAGCCTGATGGCTGGATTCAATTCCCCAAGTACCCATGTAAGCCATGCACAAAGTAGCACATGCATCTAGAGTTTGTTTGTAGTGTCTAGAGGCCCTGGCTTGATCATTCTTTCTCTTTCTTTCTCTCTCTCTGTTTGCAAATGAATAAGTAAATAAATAGATTTTAAAAAATAAATTCCACTCCGAGGCAAAGTAGCCCAGGGAGCAGGGGGTAGATTCCCCATGTACTCCAGCAGTAAAATCACAAGCCAGTGACCTACGTAGTCAAGGATGAGGCTGCAAGAAAATGGGTAGATAATGTTAGAGATTACGGGGGGGGGGAGGGGGGGATGGTACATTTAGAAGGAATCTGAGGAAGGGGAACAAAATTGATACTTTTGTGGAAAATATAAGATGTGTAAAACTTCAATGGCTAGTGGAAAATATTTGTAAGTCATAAGCCAAGGTATGTCTAGCATCACTGGAGCCATAAATCACTCTCCTACAGAGCAGAGGAGGATAGTGGGCTGCTAGGAGAAATCACCTGTGCTCAGAATTCTGCCAAGCCATTTCTGCTCATCACTCTCTTCCCTTCTCCAAACACGAGCTCAAGAGCCAAGACATTTCCCAGCCAGTAGCTTCCACACCTCAGGTACCACAAACCATACCCTCAACCATGTTTAAGAGTGCCAAAGCCTTTGAAAGGTGTGACCTCAGAGTGGTCACCGTACTAAGCTATACAGAGGTCCAGATGACAGCTCTGCAGACAATAGGGGCCATTCTTCTGCTAACCATCAGGAAGGGAGCTCCTCACACCTGTCGCATGAGGAGATGCATTGTGGTTTGGGTGACTTTCACTCCCTTTGGCCGCCTGGCACTGGCTCCAAGGTGAAGCAGGATGAGAAAGGCAGAGGATATCTGGTCCAGGCAATCCTTTCAAATCCTGGCTCCTCACTTTCAAATCCGTACTCTTCTCTCCTCCCCATTCTTCTGACAAGCTTTGCTGCCGTCATGTCGTAAGGATCAGAAAGATCATGTCAGCATTCAAATCAATTTTTCCATCATTATTTTATACCTTAACTCTGGGTTTTGAAATTCACGAACAAGGAATGTGATTAATTTTTCCAAGTTCTCAGTTTCTACACACCACAAAGAAATAGGTGTCTTGAATATGACTCTCACTGCAGAGAGTCACTCAGGAAATACAGCTGTCCTCCCATATTCAAGGCTTTCACACATGCAGATTAAATCAACCTTTAGGTGAAAAACATTAGAAAGGAAAAATTGCAATCAGTACTGATCACATCCTGATTTTTTCTTGTTATTGTTCCCTAAACAATACAGTATAACTTTTTTCCATACCATTTATATTGTGTTGGGTAATCTGGAGATGATTTGAATCATACCAGACAATGTGAAGAGATTATGTCAATTCTGTGGCATTTTAGGTAAGAGCTTGAGTAGTTACAGATTTTGATACCCCAAGAGATCCTGGAAGCCATCCCACATGTACCCCAAGGGGCAACTGTATCTCTAAAGAAAGCACACCTGGGGCTGGAAAGATGGCTTAGCAGTTAAGGTGCTTGCCTGCAAAGCCAAAGGACCATGGTTCAATTCCCTACGACCCATGTATGCCAGATGTACAAGGAGGCACCTGCACTGAAATTCATTTGTAGTGGCTGGAAGCTCTCGTGCCCCCATTCTCTCTCTCTCTCTTCCCCCCTCTCAAATAAATAAATAAAAATAAAAATATTTTAAAAATAAAATAAAAGGTCTGGAGAGATAGCTTAGTGATTAAACACTAGCCTATGAAGCCTAAGGACCCTGGTTCGAAGCTTGATTCCCCAGGACCCATGTAAGCCAGATACACAAGGTGGCACATGCATCTGGTGTTTGTTTACAGTGGCTGGAGGTTCTAGCATGCCCATTCTCTCTCTCTTTTTCTCTCTTTCTCTCTCTCTCTCTCTGCCTCTTTCTCTCTCACTCTCAAATAAATAAATAAAAATAAATTTAAAATAAAATTAAAAATGCATCTGGGGCTAGAGAGATGGCTCAGTGGTTAAGCGCTTGCCAGTGAAGCCTGAGGACCCCAGTTCAAGGCTCAATTCTCCAGTTCCCATGTTAGCCAGATGCACAAGGGGGTGCACGTGTCTGGAGTTCGTTTGCAGTGGCTGGAGGCTCCGGCGTGCCCATTCTCACTATTATTCTTTATCTGCCTCTTTCTCTTTCAAATAAATGAAAATTTTAGAAAATTTTAGAAAGTGCATCTGTTAACACACCAAAACAGTAATCTTCCAAATAAGCGAGAAAGGCCAAAGATAGAACCTGGTAGAAAACTAATATTTCTCACTGTGGAGGAGAAAATACAGAGAAGAAGATCATGGAGTCACAGTCCCCCAAAGAAGCCCTGCAGAGCCAATAGTAGTCTCCATGGTGTGCAGTAAGACAAATGTTGAAAAATGCCCATTGGGTTTGGTACCCGAGTCTGTATTAGCCTGTGTTTCCCTCTAGGGTAGAAGCAATGGGCTGTGGGCTTAGAGAAGCAAGTTTCAATCATCGCCTCACTCCCCACTCTAATCCTCCAATTGCTTGTCTTTAAAACACTTTCTCTAGGTCACAGGTCCCAACACATGATCCTGAGAACAGTTGCCATCAACAACACTTGGGAATCTGAGAGAAATGAAATTCTTGAGCCCTTCTTCAGAAACAGAACCAGGAACTCTGGCGGGTGGGCCAGCCATCTGTTTCTTATCCAGCCTCACAGGGGGTTTTGATACCCTGCCCTCCAGAACTTGGGCAACATGACAAGAGATGAAAACACACAGAAGCAAGCACATTGCTGACATATGGCATATCTGTGTGTGTGCATGTGTGCATGAATATGGGAGGCACATGTGTGTGGGTGAGTGTGCATGTGTACATGTATATGTGGAAGCCAGAAGTTGGTGTTGGGTGTCTTAATTACTCATTTTGTTACTTTTTTTTTTTTTGGTTTTTTGAGGTAGGGTCTCACTCTAGCCCAGGCTGACCTAGAAGTAACTGTGTAGTCTCAGGGTGGCCTCAAACTCACAGCGATCCTCCTACCTCTGCCTCCCAAGTGCTGGGATTAAAGGCCAGCGCCACCACGCCCAGCACATAGCCTTACTTTTGAGACAAGGTCTCTCACTAAAAGGAGCTCACCGATCCAGCTAGACTATAGGCATCCCCTGTCCCGCCCATACCTGGCTTTTTCTATGGATACTGGGCATCTGAACTCAGGTCCTTGAGGTTGCATGACAAGCACTTTACCTAGTGAGCCCCATGTAGCAGATCTTAAATCACCTGGGGCACTTGTGGGCTTCATTCCCACCCTCACAACTGCCCGTAACCTGCCAGCCTCTTACCTTGTTTCTCAGCAACGCTTGCCCTCCTGGCTTCCCCATCCAGTCACAAAGAAGCCCTCCGACATACCCAACTCTCCTAGGCTAATTGCTGATAATGTGGCCCATCCACATGGCAATGAAAGAACCAATTAGCGCAAACACTTTTGCCTTTTGGGCAACAGAAAAGAGCTAACAGGCCTTTTAAATTTGCACAGGAACTGCCACACACAAAACCCAATAATTTGGCTGAAGTTTTTATTTCCCAGTTGCTTATGTGGGTGCTGTGTCAACAAAACCAAAACTAATTACTCTGTAGGTTTCTGTGACATCAACAGAACGTGGGAGTAAAGGACAGAAGATGCAGCTGAAAGGAACAGGCTGTGGTTACTTGGCTCCATACATTCTTACCCCACAGCTCGTGTTTGTTCGGTGCTTCCATCCTTAACTTTATTTAAATCACTACATTGATAGAAATAAGTACGGAGTATCAGGAAGTAAGTAAAAGCCTAGAAACAAATAACCAAGTACCACACTTTTATAGATCCAATTGCTTAATAGGTAATCAGTACATTTCCATTCAATTTAAAATCAATTACTGTATTTAACTAAATAAAAGGAGACTCCTTTTCAAGCTTAATTTGGGATACTGGAAATAACTTTGAAAATGTCACAATCTGGGCTTAGTGGTTCATACACTTGCCTATGAACCCTAAGGACTAAGGTTTTGATTACCTAGTACCCACATAAGCTTGATGCACAAGGTGGCCTGTGAGTCTGGAGTTCAGCCGCAGTAGCTGGAGGCCCTGGTGTGCACATTCTCCCTGTCTCTCTCTCTCTCTCCCTCTTTCTCTCCCTCTCTCTGTCTGCCTCTGTCAAATAAATAAATAAATGTCACAATTTAAATAGATTTTATCAGGCACTGTAAGGGTCCGAGAATCACTGAAGAAAGAACCCGGACTCAAATAGTATGTAAAAGCAAAGAGCGTTTACTCTGCAGAATCAGCCAGCATGCGGGCGTCAACCATTCATACAAAATGGTGACCCTGAGAAGAGCACGCAGGCAACTTTTGAGCACAACTAGGGGAATTCCAGGTGGATTAGGTAATCTTCTAACATGACTGGCTAGGCAAGCAGCAATTACAATTGTATACTGTTTCTTTTAAAATATTTTATTTTATTTTATTTTATTTTATTTTATTTTATTTTATTTTATTTTATTTTATTTTATTTTATAGAGGCAGATAGAGGAAAAGGTAGAGAGAAAGAGAGAATGGGTGTGTCAGGGCCTCCAGCCACTGCAAATAAACTCCAGATGCATGCACCCCCTTGTGCATCTGGCTTACGTGGGTCCTAGGTAATCGAACTAGGTTCCTTAGGCTTCATAGGCAAACGCCTTAACCACTAAGCAATTTCCCCAGCTCCAGTTGTAGGTTATTGATTGGTTGGGGTGAAAGGTGCAAAAGGGACACATTTGGGCACGTTTGGACATGTCTCCAGGAACTGACTCAGCCTCTGGGTGGCTATTTTCCCCAGCCACATATCGGGGTCTCACTATTGATTAACAACCCTTCGTTCATGGTTTTTCCCAGAAGTCTTGCCTTCCTGCCCGAGAAACTGAAACTTAGGCCTACTTAGGGTGGCACCCTACTGAAGCATGTCATGGCGTCAGTTTGGTCCCTCAATCCCCCTTTGAGTATGGCCTCATCTCGAATCCTTGAGATGTATTCAAAGGCCCCAAAGGTTAGTACTATTGTCTCAGAACCATTAATTGTACTGTGGCTAGGTGATCCTTAACAAATTTTACCAAGGCACTAATGGTACAAGGTCCCCAGGTGAGGGCAAGCAGCAGAAGAATAAGGGGACCAGTTAGGGCAGAAATTAAAGTCACTAACCAAGGAAAGCTATTGAACAAAGATTCCTACCAATTTTTATTTTGCTGTCTAATTTTAGCCCTTTCTTCTAACCTCTTGCAGACCCTGGCTAGGCTGCCCATGATAACACCTGAGTTGTTAGTATAAAAACAGCATTGTTCTCCCAGGGCCTGGCAAAGTCCTCCTTGCTGTGGAAAGAGCAGATTTAATCCCCTTCTATCTTGCAGCACTGCTTCAGCTAGTGAGTCCAGTGACCACTCTAGGTGATGGGAAGACTTCTCTAATAGAGTGAAATCCAAGTCTATAAGGTTACTTAGAGCCTGAAAAGTCTGATCTGACCTAATTAAGGCCCTTGTACCAGTGCCAATTCCTGCAGCTATGCCAAACCCAACCAAGACTGTGAGAAGGATCACTGATGCCCCCAAAATCTCCTTTTTCTCTGTGATGGTCTGGGACTGTCTCCATGCAGGAGCTGAAGGGAAGGCAATAAACCTGAGGGAACAGTGTTACTAGAATGCACATGCTGGGATTTTGAAGCAACAGTGGGTGGATGCAAGGGGTTAAGCTGGTGGTGCATGCAAACCAGGTTCCATTAGGGGGCACAAGGTAGGACGTACCAGCATTCGCAGTGACAGTATGATTACAGAGCTGCTTAAGGTGAGGGAAGCTATCTAGTTTCCCCCCCCTGTTCCTATCACACATAGCCCTTTTCCAGTTCCAGCTTGTAGGGTAAGGACCAGGGACCTTCCCCAAGAGCATCTCAGTGGGCCTTCTGAAGGAGCTGACAGATTTCCCGTGGCAGCCCAGCCAGTGCAGTATGGGGACCTGGGGTCTAGGCAGAGCCAGCAGTCTTCTCTGGTGAGGTTAGTGGTAGAGTTGCAGAAATTAAAGGTGAAATTGAGTAACCCAAATAAAATGGACAAATCAGGGACCCCGGGGGGGGGGGAATGATTAACCAGGGGGTGACTGGGTCCATGGGGGAGAAGGTGCCTGAAACTAAGACCAATGCCACACGTTTTAAAATGGGCAAATCCAGAGCTGCTGGCCCTGTAGCTGTGAGGGAAGGCCCTGCCAGGATAGCCTGTTTCTGGATCTGAAAGAGGAGCCTCCTAACCCCTCCGGAAGCATATAACCTTAGGCCCAAAATTTTTCCAGCTTCCCATCCTCTGCTAGTTTGTCCCTTTTTTTTTTATCATTGAGAGAGAGATGGGGTTTCTCTTTCCCTATAATGTCTGGTTTTTCGTTCTACTGATCTGCATAATATCTTGATTATTCTTTATCAGGGGGTATTGGTCTCACATTCCTATTTATAGCAAAAGAAACTTTCCATTCCCCAACAAGCCCCTTGGTCAGTTGTCGCTGGGCAAACATGAAATTGCACAGTTGCAAGTTTCTATTCCTGGAATTTGTCTCCACAGGTTGCCATGGCATTTTGTCGGTCTTGATAGGACCGACAGTTTCCACCCTTTGGACTTGGATGTCTCCATATGGAGCAGGACAGGGCACAAAGGTCTAGGTTGAAGACAGGAAAAGTGATACTCACTGGGCCGGTTAACGTCGAATTCTGCACTGCTCTCCCTAGGCCTCATGGGGAAGTCTCAGGCCCCAAAGTATCCATTTGGAAGTAACAGCTTGATGCAGATTACTGTCTGAAGTGGTCTGAACCCCAAGCAGGGCTATTACAAGGATCAGGTGGATAAAGTTTTTCATTTTTTTAGTTTCTAGGGCATGGCGGAAGGTGTGGAAGGCAAGAGTTTTTGGATCCTCAGCTTGAGTGGATCTTGTGGGTGGGTGACAGCACACCATAGTCTTGGCTCCTTTGTGGGTGTGTGGTCAACTGGGTCCATGTGTGGGTCGACAGGCTTCATGTGGGAGTGATGTATCCAGGCTGGGATGCCATCTACCTTGATGGCCATTGGAGTGGTCAGGATAATGGCGTAAGGCCCCTTCCAGCCGTGTTCAAGAGTCTACTTCCAATGTCTTTTGACAAGTACTAGGTCTCCAGGTCTGAACCCATGGGGTGTAGGTGTAGGTGTCTGTTTATAGATGGCCCTCAGTTGGGGCCAGAGACATTCTTGCACCTGAAATAAAGCTTGTAAGAAGAGAAATCTCTCATCATCAGATTCAGTTAACATTTCTGCCTTTATATTAGGTAACAATGGTGGGGGTCTTGCATACATGATTTCAAAGGGAGTCAGCCCCATGGTATAGGGGGAGTTTTGAACTAGGAAAAGGGCAAAGGGAAGAAGAGACATCCAGTCACCACCAGTTTCAAGGGTTAATTTAGTTAGGGTCTCCTTTAGGGTATGATTCATTCTTTCTACGTGTTCTCAACTCTTGGGAAGATACACAAAATGGAGTTTCCAATTTGTTCCCACAATTTTAACTATGGCCTGGGTTACCTGTGAGATGAAGGCTGGTCCATTGTCTGACCCCAAAAGAACAGGTAAACCATACCTTGGAATGATGTCATCCAATAGTTTCTTGGCCACAGTTGTGGCAGTCTCATTCTTGGTTGGAAAAGCCTCAGTCCATCCTAAAAAAGGTGTCTATAAATACTAGTAAATACTTATGTCCATAAAAGCCAAGTTTAATCTCTGTGAAGTCAATTTCCCAATTTACTCCTGGCCAGGTTCTCCTTTCCCTGATTCCTGACCAAGAAACTCCATTTTTGCATTTTGCACCAGATGGCAGGCATGGCATTGGGCTATGGCAAAGTCTGATGGGAGGATTATCCTTCAGTCAGGGATCTTATACCATCGTTGTTCCTTGTAGGCTGTCATACAGGTTTTAATCCTCCATGTTCTGTGTCAGTATAGTTTGGTGTTTCTAAGAAGGTTGGTGTCACCATTGGAGGTAATTTTGCCACCAGGATAGTAGCAACCTGGAGGGCTTCCTCTCGTGCCACCTCATAAGCCCTGTTGTTTCCCTTAGAGGTGGGCTCACCTCCTTTCTGGTGCCCAGGACAATGCATGATTGATACCTCTCTAGGTAACCATATGGCTTGCAGGAGATCCAAATTCTCCTGTTTATTTTTAATGTTTTTTTTTTCTTTCTGCTGTCAATAGTCCCCTCTGTTTATAAATGGCTCCATGAACATGTGCCGTTGCCATACTGATAGCTGTTATGGAATCTAATAAGTCTAGGAGGGCTGATGGCTTGTCAGAAAACTTTGGATTCTGCATCTTGCAATTACATAAGTCACTGGTAGAAAAAGGGATATGAGTCATGAACTGTTGGCCATCCTGGTTGGTTGTGTTGGGGGGGGTGGGAAGTTGCCCGTGGAGGTAGAGTAATTGTTGCAGAGTCTGCCTGTTTCGTGGTCTGGGCCTGTGTATGGGAAGGACTCACCATGTTTCCTCCTTCTTCCCCTGGGCCTGGATTGGCAGCTACCATCTGCAGTACATGTTCTGGTGCAGGGGCAGGTACATAGGGAGGTGGGTAGAGGTACTCTTCAGGGGTAGAAGGGGCAGAACCACTGGCTGTGGTCCTTCAGTGGTCCTGTTTCCCTGACTGACAAGATTTCTGGGGCTGGTGGTAAAAAGGGGCTCAGCCAAGTGGGGTGGATCTTGCTGTCTGTCCCACAGTGTCTCAAAAGAAAGTAAAAAAGGATGAACAAGACATAAGCACACAGAGACAGAAATAAATTTCCTTAGAAGTGAAAAAAAAACTAAAACAATGCTGATGGTGGCCTGTCCTGTGAACGGGCTCCACCAGACAGGCATGCCCCCTCAGTATTTATCAAAACCAAAGTCAGACTGGAGCTCTCAGGCTCCAACAGATGGGGGTCTGGAGCATCCCTAGCCCAGAGGCATTAATTGGCACACCCAACCATCGTGGGCCTCCAGATTGTGTCCAGGTCTACCTAAAAAACAAGGAACAGAGCAGAAAAAAGACACACAGTGCACCAACTCACCAATCAGTGGAGAACTAATTGTTCCCCTAGAAACACTCCACTGTTGAGTCTGGGGGATTGGGTAAGGGGTGTCCTCAGCAATTCCAGATGAGCCCCCACATATAAGGGTCTGAGAACTGCTGAAGAAAGAACCCAGACTCAAGTAGTATGTAAAAACAACGAGTGTTTTTCCTGCAGAATCAGCCAGTATGTGGGAATCAACCATTCATACAAAATGGTGACCCCGAGAAGAGCACACAGGCTCCTTTTAAGCACAACTAGGGGAATTCCAGGTGGGCTAGGTAATCTTCTATCATGATTGGCTTGGCAAGCAGCAGTTACAGTTGTACATTTTTGATTGGTTGGGGCTAAAGGCACAAAAGGGACACGTTTTGGCATGTTTGAACATGCCTCCAGGAACTGACTCAGCCCCTGGGCAGCTATCTTCCCCAGCTACGTGTCAGGGTCTCACTGCTAACAGCCCTTTGTTCATAGTTTTTCCCAGAAGTCTTGCCTGCCTCCCCGGGAAACTGAAGCTTAGGCCTAATTAGGGTGGCACCCTACTGAAGCCTGTCATGGCATCAGTTTGGTCCCTTCAGCACAAAATGAACAATCAAGTGTCAATTTCTCTTTGGGCAATTGTCAAGGAGCTTCAAAAATATTGTCAGCAGGGCTGGAGAAATGGCTTAGCAGTTAAGGCACTTGCCTGAAAAGCCAAAAGACCCAGGTTTGATTCCCTAGGACCCACATAAGCCAGATGCACAAGGTGTCATATGCATCTAGAGTTTGTTTGCAGCAAGTGGAAGCCCTGGCACACCCATTCTCTCTCTTTCTCCCTCTCTCTCTCTGCCTGTCACTCTCAAATAAAAATAAACAAAAAAAATTTAAAAATAAACACGTATATTGTCAGCAGAGTTTTGCATTGTGACTCATGAGATGCTTTGAGCCTGCTCACATCACCTGGTTTTAAATGTCAATAACACCAATCTCCATCTCATTTCTCTTAAGCCTGTTTCTCAGCTGTCCCCAAGCTGCACTGACTTTCCTTCCTGAAGGGTGTGCATCTGCATTTCCTGTACTATCCTTAACATCAGAAAAAGAGGATTTAAAGAGCCTCAGAACCCCAGTCTTGATGGCCTGGCCCCCTGCTGCCCTCCTGAGTTAACCTCCATGTCCAATGCCAGTATGAAAAGTTGCAGGGCTAGGGAGATAATTGCCCACTGTGTTACATCTGAAATCTGCAAGGCTCGGGGACTTTCTTATATTTTATATCAATTGCCTCAATTTTCATAAACCCCCATGAAAAAGATATGATGTTGGGAAACTTACACAAGGACACAAAACTCTGCCTTTCTCTCTAGCTTAGATGTGGCTTATTCCAGAGCCCTAGCTCACTTGAGAGCCCTAGCTATGCTAGCCTGACCTGTCCCTGACCACTCCTGTTAGGGCAGGAAGACTTACTCTGGGGCCCAAGTCTCAGTGCTAACTAAAGACAGCCTTTATTGCTGACACTAGCAGCCCCAAAGCCTCCAGAACACTGCTTCCCCACCACCAAGCTCTTCCTGCCTGCTGGAGCCTGCACAGTCTCTTCCAGGAATCACCCCCTCAGATGCTCAGTGTGGCTTGAATCTCACTGGGGTGGAGCTAGCACTTACTGCATGACCTTTGCCAAGTCACTTGGGTGCTCTGATCTCGGCTTCCCCTTCAGCAACATGAATAGAATTGTACTGGTCATGCACTTTTATCATTTCAGACAATAATGCTCTTGACCTCATCTTCTGGGCCCCAGGAGCTCTACCCCCGAGTGGAGCCATCCTCAATTTTGTCAGCACAGCAGTCAGATGTTCTGCAGTTCTGGGATGCTCTAGAAAGCTGTTGGCTTCGGAATGCCTTTCTTCAGAGTCAGAGAAGAAGGGTATCTGCACAGAGCTGGGCAAGGGAGAGAATGCTGCATCAGAAATTGGGGCTCCTGGGACCCAGTCACAGCTCAATACCTAGCTGCAGCCCCAAGGTTGGGTCTTGGGTTCTTATTTGTGTTGTAAGAGATTGGGGAGGGTTGCTTTAAGATTCTTGAAGCCCTCACAGTTTGTGACTGAATAGCTTCCGTTCTTCTGGGGAAAAATGGACTAGAGAGATGGCTTAGCTGTTAAGGCACTTGCCTGTGAAGCCTAAGGACTCAAGTTCGACTCTCCAGAGACTACGTAAGCCAGATGGACAAAGGTGAGGCAAGTGCAAGGTCACACAAGCCTACTAGGTGGTACAAATTTCTGAAGTTCAATTGCAGGCTGAAGCCATGGCATGCCAACCTCCCCACCCCCCCCCCTCTCTCTCTCTCTCAAACAATTTTGAAAAGTGAAGGCTTGGAGAAAGAAGAACAGCAGTCCAGAAGTTATGGCCAGGGGGTGTGCATTCCATGCATCCACTGGCCGAGGCTGCTCCTGGAAGAGAAGCCTGCATGGAGTGTCACAAAAAGAGCTTCTGAAGTCAGGCAAGCCCAGGTCTAAATCTTTTGGTGTCTAAATATGCTCCAGGGCCCAGTCCTGGCTGCCTGATAGTTACAATCCACATAGACTACAATTACTAATGAAGATCTCAGAGGCCGAAGAAAAATGGCATGAGAAACTCATGTGCAGTGCTCAGCCATGCCCCTCTGCTGTTACAAAGTCACCTGGCTTTCTTGCTTTCTTTCACTGTCACTCCTGAGAAATGAAAAGGGGAGCCCACCAACACATTGCCACATTGTAGTACAACAAAATCTGTTTGTTTTGGTCTTCATTTTTCCTACCAGTACTTAGCTCCTGAAATCCATATAATTTCCTAAGTGACAAGAGCCAGAGGGACAGCTTTGAGCACAATATTTGGGTTCTATCCCCAGTTCCTAAAATAGCTTGAAGGAATAAAGGTATAGCTTTATAGAAACCTTCCAATTAATAATATATGATAATTGTGGTAGACAAGATGCAGCAATGCATGGCAAATTAGTGAGCAAAATTCAAGGGGAAATGAGATATTTCCATAATTTTAAATATCTCCTCCAAGAGATATATGAGTTATTAATGATTAAACAAAGCACCTTATACTGAAGAAGCCCAGAAGACACCATGTGGATCATATAATTACAGATAACACCTTCACCATTAAGTTAGCATCTTTAACCCTGACTGGAGCAATCAGAAGCATGCAGGCCATGAAAAACAACAAAAGAACTGCCTCTGGCCAGAGGTGACAGGAGCCACGAGTGCAAACAGCAATGTGGGGGACTGGTTTGTATCCTGAGACAGAAAGCAGATGTCATGAGAAGAAAATCTGGGGAAATCTTAATAAAACTTATTGTTCACTAGTGAAACTATGCCAATGTTAACTTCTTAACAGATGGCCAGTCTATGATTATGAAGATGTTAACATTAGGGGAAACTGGGTGAAAGATGCCAGGGATGTCCTTGTTTTGTAACTTTGGGAAGCAAACGATGTTTTCAAAATAAGCATTTAAAAAATATTTTTATGTATTCATAAGCAGGAAGAGAGAGAGAGAGAAAGAAAAAAGAATGGGCACACCAGGACTTCCTGCCACTGCAAACAAACCCCAAATCCATGTGCCACTTTCTGCATAGGGCTTTACATGGGAACAGGGGAATCAGAAAGAACGTTAGGCTCTGCATGAAAGTTCCTTTAACCACAGAGTCATCTCTCCAGTCCCCCAAATTAACACTTTTTAAAGTGAGATGGGGACTGGAAAGATTGCTCAGTGGTTAAGGCACTGTCCTGCAAAGTCCAATTACTTGGGTTCAATATCCCAGCACACGCATAAGCCAGATGCACAAAATGGTGCATGCATCTAGAGTTGTTTGTTTGTTTGTTTGCAGTGACTAGATGCCCTGGCATGCCCATTTACTCTCTCTCTCTATCTTTCTCTCATCCTATCTGTCTCTTTCTCTCTCCGTATGTATACCTCTGCTTACAAATAAATAAAATATTTAAAGTGAGATGGAAGCACATGAAACTTAAAGTTAAACTATTTTAGGAGCAGTGAAAGGTGCTTGCTTGCATAACCTGATGACAGAGTTTCAGTTCCCCTGTACACATGTAAAGCCACATGCACAAAGTGGTACATGTATCAACAGTTTATTTTCAATGGCCAGAGACCCTGGCATGCCCCCCACACTCTCTCTGTCTACCTCTTTCTCTCTCAAATAAATACATAAATAAAATAAAAAGTATTTTAAAACAGTTATTTCATAGTAATTTGTGTCTTGGGCTTTTCAAAACTTAATTGAGACTTTTTAAAAAAAATATATCATAAGTGGGCTGGAGGGATGGCTTAGCATTTAAGGCCAAAGGACCCAGGTCAGTTCCTCAGGACCCACGTTAGCCAGATGTACAAGAGGACACATGCTTCTGGAGTTAGTTTGCAGTGGCTGGAGGCCCTGGTGTGCCCATTCTCTCACCCTCTCCCTCATTCTGTCAAATAAATAAATAAAAATAAAATATATTTTTTAAAAAATCATAAGCAACTAAGGAAGGAGTGTGTCCTTGTCCCTAGGAGAGCTTCACTGGCCTTCACCTTTCTTAGGAATGGCTCTGCCTTCCTCTACCTAGCTGTTTGCATCCAACACCAAAAGCCCCAGACACATCCCTTGCATCACTCAACAGGTCCACAAGAAACACTGTTACCTGGTGTTGCAGTCCGGTTCGCATTGCTGGTAGAAATCACCCAACCAAGAGCAGCTGGTGGGAAAAAAAGATTTATTTTGGCTTACAGGCTCGAGGGGAAGCTCCACGATGGCAGGGGAAAACGATGGCATGAGCAGAGGGTGGACATCACCCTCTGACCAACATAAGGTGGACAACAGCAACAGGAGGGTGTGCCAAACACTGGCAAGGGGAAACTGGCTATAAAGCCCTTAAGCCAGCCCCCAACAATACACTCCCTCCAGGAGGCGTTAATTCCCAAATATCCATCAGCTGGGAATCTAGCATTCAGAACACCTAAGTTTATGGGGGACACTTGAATCAAGCCACCACACCTGGGGTGATGTTAGGAGCTGCAGCTCCAGGGGAATTGGTGGAGGTGGTGGGCCTTGTCCATCACAAGAGCCACCACTAGATGCCACCACTCAGCGGGGGCCATAGTGTGGTATGAAAGGGGCAGAGGGCTCACTCACATTATCCTGTCAACTATGCCAAGTGTTAGGAGCGGGCAGCTCTAAACGAATTCATGAAGGGGGTGAACCCAGCTGGAAGAAGTCACATGGAGTAGACATTCACAGACACCAGTTGTAATGCAAAGCTCTCCTTAGCAGCCATCTTGTGGTGCTGGCATCATCACTGGGTCTCCACTGCAACTCACACTCCACCATCACACTTCTATCAGGTCTCCACACACGCATCCAGCAAACCTGCTTCATACTTCCCATGGCCTTTCTAAAACACAAGACCATGTTGAAAATTCAATGACCCTGCATTTCTTGTACTCCATAATACCAGGTAGGGCGCCAATTTGTTAATCCAGGGTGGAATAAAGTAGACTTTGAAGAACAGGACACTTCTTCAGCATTCAGTCCTCTTCAAAAGACTCTACATACTTTCTGTTGCCCCAGTGCAGGTCAGCTGCCCCAATCTCAAAAGTTATCTCTCAGACAATTGTAACTGAACAGGCAGAAGTTTTAGCCCAAAGATTTCATTTCTGTGCCATATACCTCTGCCCATGGCAGTCCATTTCTATGCAATGCAACCCTGAAAAAACTTTCAAGATATGGGCATAACAACAAGCCTCTCACACAAACTGCCTGTAGCCCAGTCCAGGCAAAACTCTTTCTCACCCTCATAAGCCAAACCTCACAGTCATGTCTCTTACTGCATTCAGGTCTTTCAACTCTGACCAGAATAGTCCATCAAGCTGTACTTATAGCACTGCAAGGCGTCTCCTAGGCCAAGGTTTCAAGTTCTTCCACATTCCTCTTAAAAATCATCTCCAAAAGGCCAAAGTTACAACATCAGATGTCTAGCAGCAAGTGACACCACTTTTCGGTACCAACTTTACTGTTGCAGTCAGGTTTGCATTGCTGGCAGAAATCACCTGACGAAGAGCAGGTTGTGCGTTTATTTATTTTAATATGTGTGTGCGCATGCACGTGTGTGTGTGTGTGTGTGTGTGTGTGTGTGTGTGTGTGTGTGTATGGCATAGGCTTCTGGAGACATGTCTGAGCTGCCAGGCACTGCTAAGGACCCCCAGGCTACAGGAGGCCACTCCCTCTCCAAACACAGCACACCTGGAGCCCTGTGACCTTTGGCCAGGTGCCTAGGGAACTGCTCATATGGTGTCAGCCAGCAGCCTTCACACAGCCCATCCCCCTGCGACCTTCTTCCGGCCACGATGTAAATCACCTGACTCCCTACATGCTGGAATGAATGCACCTAGGCATCAGCTAGCAACCTTTGAAACCACCAATCCCCTTAGGACCCTCTTCCTGCTCTCAACTGCTTATAAACCTATTTCCCTATTGAGTAAATGAAACTACTCTAGTCTCCCATGTGTGAATGTCCCATCATGCTCACAGCTGCTCCAGACCCTGCTCTCCACGGTTGCCTAGACACCTTCGGGGAACTGTGGCCCCAAGGATCCAGGCACCCACATATATAGGTATGTATATGTATACATGAAGGGTTTAATTTGGCTTACAGACTCAAGGGGAAGCTCCATGGTGGCAGGGGAAAATAACAGCATAAGCAGAGGGTGGACACCACCCCCTGGCCAACATCAGGTGGACAACAGCAATAGGAGTGTAGGCTTAACACTGGTAAGGGGAAACTGGCTATAATATCCATAAGCCTGTCCCCCAAAATACACTGCCTCCAGGAGGCTTTAATTTCCAATTGCCATCAGCTGGGGTCCCAGCATCAAGAACACCTACGTTTATGGGGGACACCTGAATCACGCCCACAGCCCCGATTTACGCTTCTTCCTTCAGTCAATTATTTGACTTGCATGTGTTGGGAAGCTGGTGGCTCAATGCTCTGGGTATGATACAAGATCAGCCCTCTGCTGGGTGGTTTTCTGATGCTGAGCAACAAATTATTATGGATTCTGAGAGCAATGGGACCTTTCTAAACCCAGATGGGCTGAACTCAAGTGGCTATCACGCGTGAGCTCATGTCACAGTAAAAAGAAATTGAGGAATGTGGACCAAGAGATGAGGAAAAAAGAGTTTTTTTAAAAGAAAATAGTAGATTTTATTAAGGAAAATATAAAGACTCCCAAGAGAGTGAGAGAGTTCCCAAAAGAAAGAGGTTTTTGCATGATCAGGGGCCTGGGGCTGACAATATAGAAGTGGAGAAGCCCCGGTGTGTGGGTGAGGGCAAGCATGCTTAGATTACCCTGGAATCTAAGGAAAAAGATAAGAAAGATTTAAAAGAAAAAAGAAAGAAAAATTATGCTTTTTTGAGTTAGAACTCAGAAAAGCAGGCTGGCTTTGCAGTATGGGTCTGTGAGAAACTTCACCCAGGAAAGGGCTTCCTATACTATATCATCTCTTTAAGGGCATAACTATTCCTCTTATGTCTTTAGCACATCTGTAGGTGAGGGTTGTCTCTTGACCAGTGAGTGAGTGACAGGCTCCACCCGGGGTCAGAATACTTTGCTCTTCTAGTATTGGGGAAGTGGCTCTTCTCCTTCTAATGTTACCAGTCCACCAATGGGGAGGGGGAAGTTGATGAAACCTTCATAGGAGGAATAACCAAGGAGCTGTCTCTGATCACCAGCTTGAATGAGGTTTATGTGCAAATTGGAGCTGCCTTCTAGGCTCTCCAGAGCAGGTTGTCATCTATGTCCTTTTTAAAAAATTAATTTATGTGCAAAAGAGGCAGAAAGAAAGAATGGGTGCACCATGCCCTCCAGCCACTGCAAATGAACTCCAGATGCATGAACCATCTTGTGCATCTGGCTTTATGTAGGTACTGGGGAATCAAACCCTGGTCCTTAGGCTTTGCAGGCAAGTACCTTTAACAACTGAGACATTTCTCCAGCTCATCTATGCCCTTCTTAGTTCAATAACCCTAACTACCTATAAAAGAAAGCTACCTGGGGTTGGAGAGATGGCTTAGTAGTTAAGGCGCTTGTCTACAAAGCCTAAGGACCCATGTTCTACTCTCCAGATCTCACATTAGCCAGACACACCAAGATGAGGCAAGCGCAAGGTCGTACATCCCCACTAGGTGGCGCAAGCATCTGGAGTTGATTCCAGTGGCTGAGGACCTGGCATGCCAACTCAAAAAGAAAGCTACCTCACTTCTAATCTGTCAAAACGATAAATTTTAATGACCACAAAATCAGTGGCTTAAGCAATACTCCATCAGCTCCCAGCACTACACCTGAACTGCCAGGGTGGGGTTGGAGTCTCTGCTCAAGGTCTCACAGGCTTAGTAGAGATGTGGGCAGGCTGAGAGCTTAGTATAAGGTGTGGTCCAAGGCAAATCCACATCCAGGCTCATTCAGACTGTTGGCAGAACCCAGCTCTTCACAGTTGGAGGACAGAGGACCCATTTCCTTGCTATCTGTTGAGAGCCACTTTTAGCTCCTTAAAGACACACAGACTCCATTTCATTTGTCCTCTAAGTCAGTTTGTTGAGATCTTTAGTGCTTCAAGTGTCTCCAACTACCCCTTCAGACATAGCCAGAGGAAACTCTGAGGTTAAAGGTTTGTGTGATTACACTGGGCTCATCCAGGCCAACCTCCTTCAGTACTTGTCCTTGTCTTCTCAAGGCCTGGGGACTGGAATGGAGCACTGTAGAAATGCTACCTACAGTATCTATCACCCAGAGTCCTCAGTCCAGTGCAGATGGATGTTGTAATCGCAAAACTCCACAAAGACAAAAGAATGGGGTAAACAACATGTGTATGTGCATGTAAGGGAATAAAAAGTAAAAAATAATCTCAATATTACAATCTCAATGAATTTAGATATTATCTACAGAAAGTGGTAAGCCTGATTCTACTTCTGTGAGGTATCTAGCATAGGTAAAGCCACAGCAAAATAAAGTAGAGCTTGTCAGCCAGGTGCAATGGGAGGAGGGGAATGAGTACTTATTGTTGAATGGTACAGAGTTTCTGCTTGAGACAATGAAATCATTCTGGAATTAGATGAAGGTGATGGCTTCACAGTACTGTAAGTGTGATCAGTGGCATTGAGTTATGTAATTAAAATGACTTAAGTGGTGCCCCAGCCAGCGGGGAGTCGAACAAAGACTCGAGGGGAAGTTAACCTGAATGGGGGGAGGCAAACAGACACAGGAAGGAGACCAAGCTAGATATTTGTCAAGGTCTTGAAGTTTATTTTTACACATAGGTTTTTATAGGGTTGTAGGGGGAAGGAATCATAATCAGGCTAGAGATCACAGGGTTACTGGCTAAATGCAATTTCTTTGTTTCTTCATCAATTACCGGCAGCACCAGGAGAGGCGTAACGGCTTCTTCATTTCTGGTAATAGATCATTAGATGAGGAAATAAAAACTTAACTTGCTATATGGTGGTTTCTGTCAACATGGCTGAGGTTTGGTTCATAGTTCCCAACAAAGTGGCAAACTTTATGATGTATATAAAAATGTATGACTTAGATATATACATCTGTGGTGGTTAATCTTGTCAACCAATAGGGTTTAGAATCACAATGGAAGCAAACCTCTGGAATCCTCTTTGAGGAAGTGTCTAGATTAGGTTACCTGAGTTGGGAAGATATACCCTATGGGAGGCATGATTCCATGAGCTGGGGCCTAGGACTATCTAAAAAGCAGAAAGTGAGCTGAGCATCAGTATTTCTCTCCCTCTCTCTCTCTCTCTCTCTCTCTCTCTCTCTCTCTCTCTCTTCCCCACTCTCTTTCTCTCTCTTTGTCTGCAGACTGAACATGACCAGCTTCCTCCTGCTCCTGCCACCAGCCCTTCCCCACCATGATGGACTGTGTCCCCTAGAACTGT
The DNA here is from genome assembly GCF_020740685.1 of Jaculus jaculus. NCBI lineage: Eukaryota > Metazoa > Chordata > Mammalia > Rodentia > Dipodidae > Jaculus > Jaculus jaculus. Next base: position 34,147,378 of record NC_059117.1, read on the forward strand.
AAGCCAAAATCAAGCAAAATCAAGCACCAAGACAAATAAGTAATACATCATCTTACCACAATAATATGAAATTAAGCAACTGAAAAGATACAGAAAGGGGCATAGGAATAATATAATTTACCTCCTGAAAGAGGCACGTGTGAGCATGTGCAAGAGAAAAGATCAAATCAGAGAGGCCGAGGAAAAGAAGTGAGGAAGGGTGAGGCGAGGTGGGGGCAGCATCCGAATTTCAGTTTACTTTCTGGTTATAGCAAGCCAGGAGTGGCCTGTAGTTTTGGCCCTTGTTTGCACAGACTGCCTGGAGAACAGGGTTGTTGTTGTTTTTTTTCTTTTTTCTTTTCTTTTTCTTTTTTGAATTTTTTTTAATTTGTTTATTTATTTGAGAGCGACAGACAGAGAGAGAAAGACAGATAGAGGGAGAGAGAGAGAATGGGCACGCCAGGGCTTCCAGCCTCTGCAAACGAACTCCAGACACGTGCGCCCCCTTGTGCATCTGGTTAACGTGGGACCTGGGGAACCGAGCCTCGAACCGGGGTCCTTAGGCTTCACAGGCAAGCGCTTAACTGCTAAGCCATCTCTCCAGCCCTTGAATTTTTTTTTGAGGCTAGCCCCACAGAAGGGCCTTTTTGTTATGCTAGAGAGCAAGTAGAGAGAGAGAGAGAGAGAGAGAAGAAAAAAACTGGCATGCCAGGGCCTCCAGCCACTATAACTGAACTCCAGACACATTGCCACCTGTGAGCATGTGCAACTTTATACACTTATGTCACCTTGTGCATCTGGCTTACGTGAGACCTGAAGAGTCACACATGGGTCCCTAGGCTTCACAGGCAAGTGCCTTAACCACTAAGCCATCTCTCCAGCACAAGAACAGCTAATTTAACACTGGGTTGGCAGTGCTGAGACCTCAAGTGCCAATGGTAGAGGTGTGGCGGAAGTAGTTTCCATTTGTTAAAAGCCAAAGGCCACCTTGCCTCTAGGAAATACAAGAAAGAAGGCAGAACAGGGACTGAGCGGTGCTCCATGCTGGCCTTCTTAGGGAGCAGCTAGACCACACAGTAACTTTGTAAGGTGCATGCTGCTGTCCACAGGCTACTGACAACTGCCCATGTGGCTGGTCATGATGAGCGCAAAGCGCTTCCAACCAGAGGGTCTCCTAAGGTGCTGGCCCTTTAAATGTCCGTCTTCTTTCTCAACACTACGACCACCCCCACATACATTCAGTGTAAACAATGCCCTTCATTTGAAACCCTCCCTTAATGGTTTAGCTCAGGTGTAATTTAGGGGTGACATTACATCTGTATTCTCATTTCAAGCATCTAGCACAAGCAGTTCGTGTTTATATGTGACTTCCTGGCTCTACCAAATTCAGTAAAGAGAGAATTTGCATCTGCTCATCTCCTGTTGAACAAATGGATGAAAAGAACTGGATTATGTGAGTGTGTAGCAAGGATCTTTCAAGTGTAGTTTACCGGACACTGTGATTGAAACGGAAGGATAAAGAGCCCAAACGATAGTGGGCTGCCTCTGTAAAACTTAGCTCTTGGGACTGGAGAGATGGTTCAGTGAATAAAGGCACTTACTTACAAAGTCTGACAGTCAGGTTTAAGACCCCAGCACCCATGTAAAGTTATATGCACAAAGTGGCAAATGTATACGGAGTACATTTACAGCAGGGAGAGGCCCTGGCATGCCCATTCTCCCTGCCATCTCGTGCAAATAAATGAATAAAATAATTTTAGAAACGTAAGTGTTGTGTTAGTCTTTTTTCTACATGTTTGATTAATTTTCTTCAATGTTTCCAACTGTGTCCATCTTAGTACTTAATCTGCCTATGTTATCTACTAACGCACACTTACAGACACACATTTTGTCATCTGAGATTCTCTGACACTTTAACTGCCATAAAACCAAACACCTAATTAAGAAAAAGATTATTAAGTCTAATTACAAACTTCCGAAGTGCTTAAATTATATCACTGACTTGAAATAAAGTCTTGGGCCCTCACCACTCAAGCCTGCTTACCAGGGTTTGATCCTTAGGCTCCACGTAAAAGTCAGAAGCTGCGACAGTCTTCTATAATGACAGCACTCTGCTGATGAGGAGGGAGGTGGAGACAGGAGAATTTCCAGAAAGCTCTTGATGAATACAAATAATTATAATAACAGCAGAGCAGGACTGAGAGGAACCTTATTTCCAATGAGGTGGAACAGTGAAGACTCGCTGAAGGTTGTCCTCTGACGTCCACATACACGGGGGAGCTTTTATGTGTCACACTCACACATACGCATTCACATTTTTACACATGCGTATGCACATACGCACGCACACATAAATAAAATAAATTGTAAATGAATTATTGCAGATGACTATATAAATTGAACATGTATTGCGATTTGTCTCCCACCAGAACCTCCAAATGTGACCTAAGTGTCAGTTGTTGAGATGAGGTCCTCTCTGGATTAGCTGGCCCACGACCCAGTGACTGGTGTCTTCACGGAAGAGACATTCAGACTCAGACTTAAAGAGGAAACCAAGGAAGAATGCAGTGTGACAACAGGACCAGACACGGGAATGGCACAGCCTTAAACCAAGCAACCTCAGACGCAGCCAGCCATGCCCAAAGCTGCAGGGGAAGGGAGGATCCTTCATTCCTCAGGAGGCCAGCCCTTGTCCACCCCTTCCTTCCTCAGAAGGGGCATGGCCCTGCTAGGCCCCTGCTGACCCCTTCCTTTGGGTGTTGTGGCCTCAAGAACCATGAAAGAATAGTGTGCTGCCACTTTGTGCTGCTCAGTTCCTGGTCCTTTGTGACGTAGCCCTACAAGACGAACACACTAACCCTTCCAATAGCTGCTGAAGTCCCAGTGATAACAGGGGCTGTGGCAAACGCAGCTCACCTCTTCAGTAGCTAAGTGACAGAAGTCTGAGGCTCAGCCACTTCAGTCTCCTGTAGGTGTTGCAGGAAAGTCATCCTCTCCCTGAGCCTCTTTAGTGTATATCAGAGGGGGGGGAAAATTGAGCTCAGAAGACATACTTGGTGTCTTGCCTTGACATTAGAAGAAACACAAATTTCTGCTCACATTCCAATCAGCCAAACCTGTCACATGGCCCCACTAGATTAAAATGTAGAAAAGCGGGCTGGAGAGATGGCTTAGCAGTTAAGCTCTTGCCTGTGAAGCCTAAGGACCCCAGTTCGAGGCTCGGTTCCCCAGGTCCCACGTTAGCCAGATGCACAAGGGGGCGCACGCGTCTGGAGTTCGTTTGCAGAGGCTGGAAGCCCTGGCGCCCCCATTCTCTCTCTCTCCCTCTATCTGTCTTTCTCTCTGTGTCTGTCACTCTCAAATAAATAAATAAATAAATGTAGAAAAGCCAGGTGTGGTGGTACAAATCTCTAATCTAAGCACACAAGGCGATTAGGCAGGAAGATCATGAGTTCTAAACCCGTCTTAGCTAAATAGCCAGAACCTGGTTGTTTTTGTTTTGTTTTGTTTGTGTGTTTGTTTTGGTTTTTTGAAGTAGTGTCTCACTCGAGCCCAGGCTGACCTGGAATTCACTATGGAGTCTCAGGGTGGCCTTGAACTCATAGCAATCCTCTTACCTCTGCCTCCCGAGTGCTGGCAATAAAGGCGTATGCGCCACCACGCCAAGCTCAGAACCTGTTTTTTTTTGTTTTTTTTTTTTTAATAAGATATGGATGTTTGTGAGTGACAGTTCTACTATGGATGAATGGGAAACACAAATGGTGGTGAGCAGCTTACCTTTACAGCTCCATGGTCGTCCCAGCTGGGTATCTGTAGCAAGTCTGAGCACTGACCTCATGACTGGCAGAGAAAAATGAGTTTGGTGGATCTGATTCTCATCTTGTTGCCTTAGAACCCCAGAAAGAATCTAGCAGTTAGCAGAGGCGCTAGAGCTCGGGTTGGGTCACGGCAGCAAATAAGCGCAAGTCATGAAGAACAGAAATTCGGAGTGATCAGGAATCGCCATGAACATGCATGTCAACAGGAAGAGGAGAGCGAGCTGCCACGGAAGAGTAACCAGGTCGTGCAAGCGCTGGGGGCAGCTCTTCACATCCTTCTGCTGTGGTCCCTGAAGGATCCTCGGGTTAATTGCCAGCTCTTCTGAGACTTGACATTATGTCCTGTCCTCGATTCTGCTGACATCTGGGCAGCCACTGGAACACAAGTACGCTTCAAGTAACTTCCTTGTGTCAGCCCCTCCTGTGACCCAGATAATTTCACTAGGTGTTTTTCACAACCTCAAGAGTCTTGGGAAATGGACATTCTGTACTTAGTCCTTGTTATCTGTGAGAGGGCAAGAAAACAAATTAACAGGTGGTATAGAAACAGCAAGCATACCACACAACTGTGCCTCACTGGGTCCTTTCCTGACTGAGTGGGCCTCTCTCTCTCTTGTGGAAAAGCTCTGTGGTCAGCGGAGTTCATGCCGCACCGCTCACTACTCCTAAGTCCTGGACCGCAGGGTGCACTGTAGCTATTTTAAGCAGGAAAGGATCCAGGGCAGATTCGTAGGTCCTGGGCAAAACCTGTAGGTAGAAAACGAAGTTTGGATGCTACCGAGGCAGTGACAGTGTAAGAGAATTCCAGAAGAAATGATTACCACTCAGCAAGGCTCTGTCAGCAAAAAGCAGGGCACACAGCTGCTTGGGCCCTTTGCAGCTGGAATTGGAGGGGCAGATCTTCAGAGGAGTTGTCTGAGAGCAACCAAACCCTCCACCTTCATGGCTGTCTGAAGATCTGATTGACCGTAGGAGGCCATCTTGTCTCCTTGCTTTTAGGTTTGTTTCTTCTCAGTGTAATCCAGATTGCACATAGAAACCCAACTGCAAGAGAACATGTGAAGTGTAGCTTTTAGCTTCCCTTTATATTACAGCGGGGTAGGCGCAAAAGGATTTGAAAAGGTGTTGGATCAGCCAGTCTCTACAAGTTGCGATACACGTCAACTCCCAGGCCCTGATGCAGCAGAGGGAAATGCTGTCCACCCAGCCACAGCCTGTAGGACTGGGATTCCACATGGTGATCGGTGAGCACATTCTTATTCCCTCTGTGAAGACAGGATGGACCAAGTCTTGTGGTGTCATCATAGCCACCAACTCAAAGGGCTTTGACAGGAACGTCACTTCCCTCATCATCCAAATTTAAGATTATAAAAACAATGCTCATTGGCACTGAACCCTCACTCTCTACAGGACACTGCGGATGTTTGACAATCACTTGATATGCACTTTACAGCGCAATGTGGAGTGCTGGGTGGTAGACTACAAAGCCAAAGAATAGTAATGTAGTCAACTAGAATTGCGACAATCATTAACATTCTAAAAGAAGGCAGGCCCTAAGATTGAAAGGAACCCTTGAAAAAATCATTTAGAATGAAGAATATGAATGACAGTATGAGTTAGTCATGAGTATTATGGTCAACTTTGATTTTTAAAATTTATTTATTTATTTATTTGACAGAGAAAGAGAGAGCAAGTGAGCACCAGGGGCTCCAGCCACTGCAAACGAACTTCAGACGTGTGCACCCCCATGTGCATCTGGCCAACGTGGGTCCTGGGGAATTGAACCTAGGTCCTTTGGTTTTGCGGGCAAATGCCTTTAACTGCTAAGCCATCCCTCCAGCCCTTCAACTTTAATTCTTATCAAGGTAAAGAAAAGAAGAGTAGATTCTAAAATAAAGACATTGGCAAGTAACTACATCTACATGGGGGCATTGTTTAAGTGTTGTATAACAAATTCCTCCAAATTGATATATTCCCTTGGGAAAAGAAGAGAAGAGGGCTCTTTAAGAGAGTCAAGAGATCACCTGCAGGAGAGCTGAAACTTCAAAGGTCACAGGACCACTCCTCAAGGTTAGAGGAGGGTAAACAATTGCTATAAGGCAGACTCTGACCAGGGTTGTGTAGCAATTTTCTCTGAATTGAAACATTCCCTACGGACTAGAGGAGGGAGACTCAGGAGGTCAACAAGCTTCTGAAAAGGGTTGTGAGACTCCTCCCTAAGGTCAGATAAAGGTTAAACAACTGCTTTGGAAAAGATTCTGAGCAGCCCAGCTATGCCCAGTTTCTACAGTAAGCTCCAGAAACACAGCTTCTGTGAGTTGTCACCTATGTTGGGGTGATGCAGCTGCCTTTGAGTCACCCATGCATTGTCAGCAATCTCCCACCCTGCTCTAAGTAACCCCAATAAACCCATTGGTTCCCCTAAAACTGGTTTTGGTGCAATCATGCTTTCATCTATCATCTACACCTTATCTAGGGGGAATAGACAGATCACTTTCCACTTTTTAAACGTAAATATCTCTCCTCCACGCTCTACAAAAATAGAGAGAAAACTTCTAGCAATTGGGAGCCTTCCCATTCTGGAGGCAAACGGGTTATATAGATTTTACATTTGGGGGCGGAGAGATGATGGCTCAGCAGTTAATGGGCTTGCTTGTAAACCTAACAATCTAGATTTGATTCTCCAATATCCATGTAAAACCTGATGCATGGGCTGGAAAGATGGTTTGGAGGTTAAGTATGCTTGCCTGTGAAACCCAAGGACCCTGGTTCAAGGCTCGATTTCCCAGGACCCACGTAGCCAGATGCACAAGGTGGAGCATGCATCTGGAGTTTGTTTGCAGTGGCTAGAGGCCCTGGAACACCCATTCTCTCCCCCGCCCCTGTCTCTCTCGCTCTCTCTCTCTCTGTCGTCTGTCGCTCTAAAATAAATAAATAAATAAAAATCTGATACACAAAGCCAGATGCAAGCAATTAGAGAAGTTTGCAGCAGCTCGAGTACCCATATTCTTTCTCTCTCCCCCCACTTGAAAATAAATAAATAAATTTTATTTAAAAAATTTACATTTTGTGGTCAAGCTGGTGTCTTGCTTATCCTCCACAATGCAATTGAGAACTCTGTACTTAAAGTTGCACTTTTTTAAAAAATGTTTTTGTTTATTTATTTGAAAGTGACAGACAGAGAGAGGGAGAGAGAATGGGCATGCCAGGGCCTCCAGCCACTGCAAACGAACTCCAGACATGTGCGCCCCCTTGTGCATCTGGCTAACGTGGGACCTGGGGAATCAAGCCTCGAACCGAGGTCCTTAGGCTTCACAGACAAGCACCTAACCACTAAGCCGTCTCTCCAGCCCCCTGAAGTTACATTTTATATAAGGTCCTACCTCTGCCTCCAGCTCCTTCTTTATGGGTTTCCTGGTCACAATCCCAGAAGGTACATTGCCTGCCCCTGATGCAGCACTTGATATTTTTCCATTTGAAAAGATATTAATCATGCCAAATTTGCCAGTGCAATCCCAGCACTCTTTGGAGGCTGAGGCAGAAGAATCAAGGCTTTATAGGTAGTCCCAACTATATAGCAAGATCCCTGTCTCAATTTTTAAAACTCAGGGGACTAGGGGCATGTCTCAGTGGCACAGCACATGCCTACCATGCACAAGGTCCCAGGTTTGATCCCCAGTACTGAAAGGCCCAAGAATTCAGAAGCTCAGAAATACTATCACGCTCCAAGGGGAGCTTAAGCGGGCTCCCTGCATACCTCAAACTCCAGGCTTTACTCTCTGTTGGAAGCAAGTAAAGAATCCCTCTTCTCATTATATCAGAGCCCACTCCTTATATAAAACTAGGTAAAAGGGCATGAGATAGCCCTCAAGGGTGGGAAATGAGTAATGAAGTGAACCACTTATTTGGTTTCTGTAAATAGCCTGCACTATAAGCCTTACACTATAAGCCTTAATAGCCCACACTGTTAGCCTTAGTAGCTCGCACCATAAGCTGTAACAGCCTGCCTCAGACCACCAAGGTCACAGGAGGCTGATACCATACTCTGCTACCCCCACCTAAGGAATTGCACAAAGGCTGACCTCCAAGGTCATAGGAGACTGGAACCACACTCTGCTACTCCCACCCAAGGACCTGCGCAAATGCTGACCACCAAGGTCATAAACTAATTGGCTTAGAAACTATGGGGTGGCACCAACTGACTGGCTAACACCCTGCGGGGCTCCTAATATTAGAAAATGATTGGTCTAATGCACAGGCTTTGTTAGAAACCCTATAAAAACTGTCCTGTTCCTGCATTCGGGGCTCTGCAGTCCTCTACCCCTGTGAGGTGTACGACTGTGGGCCCCAGCGCGCTTGGAATAAAATCCTCTTGCAGTTTGCATCAAGAGCGCTTCTCGTGAGTGATTTGGGGTGTCGCCTTATCTGGGCAGAGCGTGGGGGCCCCCTGCGGGGGTTTTTTCCTACAGTACCAAGAAGTGAAATGGAGATGTAGCTCAATTGTTAGAGTGTTTGTCTAACATACATGAAGTCATAGGTTCAATTCCCTAGCATTTCATAAATAGGATATGGTAGCATACATCTGTAATCCCAGCACTCATGAGGTAGAGGGAGGAGGATCAGAAGTTCACAGTCATCCTTGGCTACATGGCAATTCTGAGACCAGCCCCAGGAAACATGAGACCTGTTGCAAAATATATATACGTTTACAAATTCACCGCGCGATGACTAAATCAGCAGATCAGATCGTCAGTGTTTACAAGCTCCGCATTGAACAGCGCAGGAGTGCATCGTGTGTCAGTGCAAAGGGGCATTCTTGATTTACATGCCCCCTGTGCAGGATTTGGCCCCCAGCTTGCCATTTGCTAGGGCTAGCATGCTCTTCAGCACAAAGCCACATCAGATGAATGATGGTTTCCTGCTGGATCTCAGAGCCACAGTAACCCACGGCCACATCTAGTTTACACTTACCATCATCAACCACCATTACAAGAGACTCAGCTGTAATGTGGAAATACTTGAACGGAAGAAGGCTGAAATAACCTGGGTTATTCAGTGTCAAACCCATGTGTGCCCTTCTTTGGGATGGATGGAAGCAAACTGAAGTTATTGGGGCCTATGAGGGACAATAAATTTAACTGCAAGGAAAACCCCTTCTATGTCAGTCACCTGGGTATGTGTGATCTGAAATTAAAAACACAGAAGGTATGCAATGCTATAAATCAAGATGATTTTTTACCACCATTGAATCGGCTCACAGGTCTGCTCTTTTGCCCAGGCACGGGCTTATGCGCTGTTCATTCGCCTCACTTGGGAGCAGCATCTTGTGAAGCCTCATAATTCCAAAACACATCAGAAAGTAATCTTCTCTGTTCCCTTGGGGGGTTCAAGAGCCAATCCCTGGGGGAAAGAGAGGAATTTTATGATTTATCCACTGCCTTCTTTAAACCCTCCACAAGTGAATTATTACAATCTGCATAAAACCCTCCAAATAACCACTCCCTAAACACTAACCATCACTCAATCACTAAAGGAGAGGACAAGGAAATGTGGCCAGTATAAAGTGACAGTCCTTTTCTTGAAGCCAGAAAAGAAGGCGATTTGCACGGCCCTTAAGTTCTGTCACAAGCCCCTCTATTCCATTAACTGAAAGTGTCATCTAAGAAATTACATGAAGCGTCACCCGGAGGTATTCGCTTTATATTATGTTCACTGGTAGGCTGTAAAAATGTGTTTTTTAAATTTATTTGTTTGCAGAGAGAGAGAGAGAGAGAAAGAAGATGGGCACTCTAGGAGCTCTTGCCACTGTAAATGAATTCCTGACACATGTGTGATTTTGTGCATCTGGATTTTCATGGGTATTGGGAAAGTGAACCCAGCCCATCAGGTTCTGCAAGCAAGTGCATTTACCCACTGAGCAATCTCTTCACTAAAATTATATGGCTGAGACTTCTTAGATTCAGGAGGTATCTCTGAACAGAAAAGGAGAGATTTTAGGTTGTCATTCTTAGACACACTTGCCACTACCTCTCTATTTCATCTAGAACCAAGGTACACCTAAAGGAAATTGTGAAATGATCTTTAGAACAGTATGAGATATCTATCGTCTGCAAATGAGTGTAGAAACAGCCCACCATGCCTGCAATGAAAAACAAGAGAATCCAGCCTATCCACTGCTGCTAGAACATAAAAATGGGGAGAATGACTATAAAAGCAGTAAAAGACATTTGTGACAAATTGTCATTGAAAAAGAAACCCGAGGAATGCCAGAATTCTTTCCCACTGTTTCCTAGGAAGAGAGCAAGGGTTTGGATCACGGAGGCTGCTGTGGTTTGAGTCTGGTTTGTCCTCTGCAAACCTCATGCTTAAATTCGATCGCCATTGTGACAGTGTGGGAAAGTGCAGCCTTTAAGAAACGATGCACTCATTAAGAGAAAATAAAGCCTTCCTCGGGGGTTCAGGTTAAATTCAGCATGAGTGTGGGTCTAGCTTAGCGACCACAACAGTGCTGTTATAAAGGGACTCTGTTCCTGGTGTGTCATCTCTTTATCGTCTCTTATGCCACCCACTAGTCTTTTCACCTTCCACCAGGAGTTGACGCAGCCTGAGACCCTTACCCAGAGCTCAGCAGATGGACCCTAGGCTCCAGGACTTCCCAACCTCCATACCCACGAGCCAGAATGAACTTCTTTCCTTATAAGTGATTTGGCCTGGGGTACTTTGTTACAGACCACAGGCTGAGACAGAAGCCTTTAAAGACTTGAAAAATAGCCTCCCTTGTTGAAGAGCATATATCTATCAGAAACTGGCTTCAAGCTTCCTGTAAATTATCAGAATGCACACCACCAACTGACGTCGAATGACTTCAAGAGACCTAAGCTGGAGAAGCATAAGTGACTCCATATTGTGAATTTATATGAGGAAGTCCAACTTAGTTGGTGCCTCAGGATGAGGTCTCACCTGCACTTGAACTTTAGGCTTGGGCTTGCTTTCACACAATGGGTCCACCACAAGACAAGATGTTTTTTCTCACTGTTGCTAAATGCAATTTTTAGCTTCTGTATTAACTGATGCTTGTTCACAGTTGCAGGGAAGGGAAAATACAGACAAGGGGAGATTCCAGGAAAGTTCTTGTTTTTTCTAAAATCAATTAAAATTAACTCTTGGTTTCATAAGAGGATGATGACTGAACTCCTGAACTGTAAAACTAAGATGTGAAAGCTTAGGGATTTCTCCTATGAAAGGAGCCCTGAAGTACAGCCTGGCTCTGCATACAGGCTCCCGAGTCCTGGGTGTAGTCTCGGGGGCTAATAACGATTCCTCTCTACTACTTGGCGTCCATGTGGTCTTCCCTGGAGGTCCTCACCGTAGCAGTATCTAGCTCTGTGAGGCTCACACAGTGTGTGAAAGTGTAATCTCATTTCCCTGCTCTTTGGACATTTCATTTTCCCAACCTTTCTGTGGAAGCCTCACCCACCCGGGACTGTTACAGTGCTATGTCTTGTTGTCCCTTTGTCCTCTGGTACAGTGCAGACCCTTGAGTATCATGGGAAGCAAAAACAAATAATGGTCTGCTAATTTCTTCTGACAATCTGGCACTTGAAGTCTTCTGCCTGCCTAATCATTTTCTGCAAGACCATGTTTTTTACTTTTCACTTCATTTCTGGTTGCCAGATGGACGCAATCTTGGCCACATCCTGTGACCCTTAGCTTGACTCATCTCAGTGCCACCTAGTGTCTGTGATATCAGCTAAGCTTGTTGCACACTTCCCTCCCTCCACCAGCTTGGTTTTCTCCCATAAAGACTGTCTACCTAGCTGCTCCATGGTCTGCTTGACCACATGTACCGCAGCCTCTGCCAAACATAGGTTCCCCTCCCCGCCCTATCATTCTGTATCATTTGGAGCAAGAAATATTTCCTCACGAATACCAACATGAAGAAGTTTCCAAGCAGCCCAGTTAAAAATCCACAAACTGTTCTTTTCAAATCCTCAGACTCTGCTATTGCCCAGAACCTTTGCTGGGAGAGTCCATATCACTGAATGTGACCATCAGGCACCACACTGACTTCTGGGCTTGACAGCTTCCTGTCCCGTGAGTCTTCCTGTTCCAACCACTTTAGCCACATTGGCTTATTCCAATGAAAGGCCTTGGCAAGGATGGAAACTTCAGTGGTCTTTCCCTTGCCATTCTCTCCTCCTCCCTTTCTCCTTTTCTTCCTATAATATGTGTGTGAGTTTTCCTTGCTGTGACAGATAGTTGATAGAAACAGTTTAAAAGGTTGAAAGATGTTGTTTCTTCTCAAGAGGTTTCAGTCCATGACCCACTGTTTCTTGGCCTGAAGTAAGGCAGAACATCATGGAGAGAAGGCACAGTGAAGCTAAGCTCCTCACCTCATGGCAGCCAAGGAGCAGAAAGAAAGACATGAAGGGACAGGGTTTAGCTTTCCAGACCATGCCCCAGTGACTCACTTCCCTCAACTGGGCCGTACCTTCCACTTTTTACATCATCCCAGTAATGCACCCCATTATGACTCCCTCAAGAGATTAATCCATGATCAGGTCAGAATCCTCTGGATCCAGTCACCACCCAGTGATTGAACACTGGAAGCTTAAACACACAAGCCTTGTTTGCAGGACACCTCATATCCAACACAAATGATATGTAGTCGACATACTTCATGAAACAGCCAACATTAACTTACTGTCGTACTGTGTTTGTACAGTTTATATCCCAGCTATACAGATGTTCTCTCAGGGAAGCAAGCATGGCCTGTTATCTTTATGTTCCCAATGATATCCAGTGCAAAAAGCATCAGATTTTTTTTTTAATGATTTGCCCCTAACACTTTATAGCATTGCTAAATACTTTTGTAATTTGAAATTGAAAAAATATTGAAAAAGCTGGACACAGTGGCTCACACCTTTAATCACAGCACTTGGGAGGCAGAGGTAGGAGAATCACTGTGAGTTCAAAGCCACCCTGAAACTACAGAGTGAATTAGAGGTCAGCCTGGACTAGAGCAAGACCATACCTCAAAAAATAAAAAAAAAAAAGGAAAATATTGTGCAAACTCTGTGACGCTTAAACGAGGATGGGCATACTTTTTAAAATGGGAAATGATAAAATTGGGTGAGGATGTGGAGAAATTTGAACCCTCATACATTATTGGTAGGAATATGAAATATTGCAGCCGCTGTAGAAACAACTGGGCAATTCCTCAGATGTTAAACATGGAATTATTACTATATGACCCAACAATTCCATTGTTGAATAAATACCCTAAACAACTGAAAACAGGTGCTCAAATTAAACTCGCATTGAATAGTAATACCAGCACTTATTAACAATAGCTGTACACTCGGAACAGCCAAAATGTCCATAATGAATGTGATATGTCCATGAAATTAAATGTCATTGTCATAAAAGGAACACAGTACTAATATATGCTGCAAGAGGAGTGAATCTGGAGGACATTTTTCTAGTGAAGGTAGCTTGACAGAATGTTTCATATTGAAAGATGCCATTCATTGTAAGATCTTGAATGTCCCCTAAAGGTCCTTTATTAAAGGCTTGATCCCCAGCGCATGGAATCATGGAAGTCCTTTATGGGGGAGGGCACAGCAGAAGGGAGCTCGGTCATTGGAGACATGCCGTTCAAGGGAATCCTGGCCCCTCTTCCTCCTTTCTCTTTACTTCCTGGATGCCATGAAGTGAACAGCTTCCAGTGCCAACTGCATGATGCATTGCCTTGCCAGCAACTCAAAAGTGATGAGGCCAAGCAACCATGGATTAAAACCTATAAACTATGAACCCAAACAAACCTTTCCTCTCTTTAAGTTGATTATCTCTGGTGTTTTGTTGTAGTCATGGAAAGATTATGCATCATATATATGAAATATCCAGATCTATCAAAGTTACAGACAGAAAGCACAGTCTTGTGACTGGGAGGAGGAAGGATTTTGATTAATGAGAACAAGGCTTCCTTAATGTATACCATCATAAAAACATCTGGGGTGGGGGGTGGTGCATTCCTTTACTCCCAGCACTCAGGAGGCAGAGGTGGGAGGATTGGCGTAAATTGGAAGCCACCCTGAGACTACATAGTGAATTCCAGACCAGCCTGAGCTAGAGTGAGACCCTACCTTGAAAAAATAAAACAACCCCCCCCCTCCACACACACACACAAAATGTTTGGGCAGCTAGAGAGATGGTTCAGCAGTTAAAGCACTTGCCAACAAAGCCTAATGACCCTGGATTCAATTTTCCAGTACCTGCAAAGCCAGATGCACAAAGCGGTGAATGCATCTGGAGTTCATTTGCAGTAGTAGGAGACCCTGGTATACTCATTCTCTCTCTTTATCTCTCTGTCTGCTTCTTTCTCTCTATCTCTCTCTTGCTCAATTAAATAAATAAAAATTTAAAAACAACATTGTGAAGAGCTGGGGAGATGTCATAGCAGTTAAGTCACTTGCCTGAAAGCCAAAAGACCCAGGTTCATTTCCCCAGGATCCACATAATCCAGATACACAAGGTGGTGCATGCATCTAGAGTTCATTTGCAATGGGGCTGGAGGTTTGGCATGCCCATTCTCTCTGTCTCTCTCTCTCTTTCAAATAAATAAATCAAAACAAAATATTAAAAATACATTGTGGAGGTAGATTTGTAATGGGTATACAGTATTGTTAATGTACTAATTGTTATACTAATGGTAGGCATTTTATGTTTATGTTACTATGAATTTTTAAGTTAAAAAAAAGAAGAAACGCGTTGAATAATTTACTCAAATTGTGCAACACAGCCGCAAAAAGATGTGTTTGAAATCATGTAGGGAAGACACATTTCAAGAACTCCATCTTTCTGCTATGACTGTGTGAGAAGATAATGCACACCTGGGTCAGGAGCAGAAGGAACAAGTCCAGGCGCCACTAACAGAACTGGCTGAGGAATCAGGATCCTGAGCGAGACTGATTAGTGAATCTCGGTGCGGTCAGCAGCGTCCCCTCTTACACGCCCCTCCCTCGATGAGCTGAACCCTGCGGACTCTGGACAATGTAACTGCTGAAACAGAATGAAGACCCAAGCTGCTCAGTTTCCAGCCCCCAATGTTAGGTTGGTGTTATGTTCGGGAGTGACCAAGACCACGAAAACCACACTGAGACAACGATGAAAGCTTTCATTAGGGAAAAGCACGAGCTGCCGGGGCTAATCCGCTTCCTCATGTCTGTTGCCATCCTGCTGTCCTTGGTGGCTTCATTTTGGGAGCCTGTCCCTACCTAACAGGTGGAATATGGAGTCGGAAGTGAAAATAGGAGTGTTCACTCCTGCACACTAGGGATGATAAAAATCCCTAGGTCATAAATTTCCCATAAGGATCAAGTGGGGAGTCATGTACGCAAAGCTCTGGAATAGAGCCTGACACGAGGTCGATGCTATACAAATGTCTGCTATCATCGTTTGGTTGTTATTACCTTCTGGTCTTCATAAAGTGTCCCTTGGGCACTTTCATTTTCATCACATGTCATGAAAGAGGGTGCTCTCTTATCTATGATGTTTGCCTAAGTACACTACACTTGTTAACAGGAAAACCCATCAAACCTGACTTCATGGGAAATAGCATTATCTATTTGCATTTTACAACTACTATATAAATTTCCTTCCTGGTTGCTTTGATAATGGAGAAAAAAAGATAAATGTCCTCAAACTATCTTTTACATTTCAACACATCACTCAGTGGTGCTAATTAGGACAGTCCTAACTTTTTTTTTTTTTTTTTTTTTTTTTTTTTTGACTGAGAGGGTGTTCCAAGGTAGGGTCCCACTCTAGCCCAGGCTGAACTCACTCTGTAGTTCCAGGCTTGCCTTGAACTCACAGCAATCCTCCCACCTCTACCTCCTGAGTACTGGGATTAAAGGCGTGTGCTATTTTTAATACCACAGAATAAACTAATGAACTATGAACTATATCAAATGGTTCAAGAAGAATATGATGGTATTTTTTTAGATTTTTAAGAAAAAAAATAATGGTTTTTATCATTACATATTGCATAGCATTGCCCTTTTTCTCATAAATTCACAATGAAGAGGACAAAGACAAGAGAAAATCAGACATTTTAGCATCTGTAACTGCCCCCTATGCTTTAGAACTTTCTGCACCAAGATTCACTAATCAGATCTCACATGTCCTCATTATGTAAAATGTGTGTGGGTAAAATGTGAAAATGAGCCCTCCTTCACTATAACCAGGCCTGAAGAAAGAAGAATTTTAAATCTTGGCATTTCAGGCTGTTTATTCATGACAACAGTGTAATAAACAGTTCATTAATCCTATTTATCAGGCTGTGAAATAAGCCAAACTTGCCAAAGGCAAGTAATAATTCAAAAAGGCTTTTAAAATATTAATATAAACCAGAAGCCTAAAGTTTTTAAAAGGGTCATGTAGTATATACAGTTTGGGTTTTGCTAGCAATAAAATCTCCATCACAGCTTCCTAACTGTCCCTTTCAAACAAGAAAGCAGCCCACGAACAATACATGAATGACTGGACCTGGTTCTGTGTCAATAAAACTTTATTACAAATGCTGCAAAATGGTTGACTCTCGAAATGTTACACTTAGTTAATCAAGCCAAACACAAAGGGCAGATGTATGACTCCATTTGTATGAGGAATCCGGGACTGGCAAAGTCATACGGAGGGAAAGTGCAGTGGTATTGGGCATGGGCTGTAAGTAGAGAGATGTGAGAAATTACTGTTTGATGAGTGCGGTTCATTTCAGTTTGGGGTGATAAAGTTCTGGAAAATGTTGGTTGCAGAGTTCTGTGACTGTACTTAACACCACTGACTATACGCATCAATTGTTGAAATGTTTTATATGTTGTTGAAATGTTTTATATGATGTATTTTTTCAATTAACTCATTTGCACAGTGCAAATGCATGCAAGGGACACCAAGGGCCTTTGGCCACAGCAAATGAACCCCAGATGTTTGTACTGCTTTTTGCATCTGACTTCCATGGGTGGTTTGGGAGTCAAACTCTGCCAGGAAGCTTTGCAAACAAGCACCTTTAACTATTGAGCCACCTCCCCAGCCCGTAAGTGGCATATTTTAGACGCCATCGTGTTTCTCTGTAGAAATGGGCGGCGGGCCTGTGAGCCCAGGTCTGCGCCCCTTCCTGCGCCTCATCTGCCTGGGTTGCTGCCCTGCCGCTTCAGTCCTCAGTTAAGCTGCGCGCCAGACTGTTGCATTGTGAGCTCAGGAAATGAAAACGCTTGTACTCAAGGAAGCTCTGTTCCTTCTGGAGGTCATCATCCGTCCTGAAGCCAACAGTTTTTGTAAACACAGATTTAGAACTGTAAATACAAGAGCCCAGCATTGTATGCAATCAGAAAGGACCACTACAATGACTCAAAACACTTGAGGACAGACTTGAATGGGTTTCCTCCATTATGGTGGGATTTACAAAACCATCCTTCTCATTTTTCAATAACCAATGCTATAGATTAGGGGGCTATTGATAGGTTACACCTGTCTTTTCCTCACTTGAAGGCTGTCAAACTGAGATTTTAAAAATATTTTTTTTTATTTATTTGAGAAAGAAAGAGGCAGAGAGAGGGATTGTATGGGCATGTCAGGGCCTCTAACCACTGCAAATGAACTCCAGAATCGTGCGCCCCTTGTGCCTCTGGCTAACATGGGTCTTTGGGAATCGAGTCTTGAACTGGGGTCCTTGGGCTTCATAGGCAAGCGCTTAACCACTGAGCCATCTCTCCAGCACTTTCTTAATTTTTATAATGAATTTGCATGCTTGTGAGGAAAAGACATTGATTTTAGAAGTTTCCAAAGTGCAGACATCAAAGAACTTCAACAATTTTGACACCAAAATAAATTGTTTACATTTTGAAAGCTATCCATTCATTGTTTTTCTCTCAACATATGACCCTGCTGCCAACAGAACACTGATTGAAAACAACATAATGGACTTTGTAAAGATTTTCAAATAAAATGGCAATGCCTTTATATTCAAAACTATATTTTCTAGCCTGGTGTGGTGGCACACGCCTTTAATCCCAGCACTCGGGAGGCAGAGGTAGGAGGAATTCCATGAATTCAAGGCCACCTTGAGATGACATAGTAAATTCCAGGTCAGCCTGGTATAGAGTAAAACTCTACCTCAAAAAACCAAAAACAAAAATAATAGCCAGAAAAAAAACTACATTTTCTTCAAGTAATTTTAATATACATGCATTAAAGTTTGTACTAAAAATATTAATACAAAAGAAAAGCATGGCATCATTTTGAAGTCTACTTTATCCAGTGTCCTGTAGCTGCACATTGAATAGGTTTTCAGGGCAAAGAAAAACAGAGTAACAAGGTCTGAGAATTTATAGTCAACAAAATGATTAGGTTACAACATTCATTTCTGAACCTCTGAAGCATTTACAGATCACTTGAAAAATCACTCTGGTCTTCAGACCTGTTGACCTGAGAGGGTAGGAGTCAGTGAATTTTGCTATCAGAATCTTTCTTTCATTCTGAAGTTTAATATAGTGTCATTGGCTCTCCAATATCCATGGTGACAATTTCCCACTGATGTCTTATATCTTTGGTTTCTCTTTCCCCTTTAGAAAAGTATAGTGATGAAATAGGTGAGGTAACTTTGAGCACAGAGGCCCATGCAATTACATGGTGATTCCAGCACAATCCGCAATGTTCTGACACTGGCTATCAGCACAATGATAAGTAAAGGCAAGCCCTTGTCAGGATCTCAGGGGTTAGCTCAGGCAGGGGGAGCAGCACTGAAAAGATTCTCAGCAAAGGGGGCAGTTGCAATTGCTGGAAATCAGAATGTTTACACCCAGAGAAAGCTGCCTTCTTCTGATCATTTCTAGGAGGGCCTTGATGAGGTTTATTTTTCTTTTTTTTTTTCCGGTTTGTCTCTTTCTAGCCCAGGCTAACCTGGAATTCACTATGAAGTCTCAGGGTGGCCTCAAACTCACGTCAATCCTTATACCTCTGCCTCCTGAGTGCTGGGATTAAAGGCACGCACCACCATGCCCAGCTTCATTTTTCTTTTAAGAAGACAGGATGGGGCTGGAGAGATGGCTTAGCGGTTAAGTGCTTGCCTGTGAAGCCTAAGGACCCCGGTTCAAGGCTTGATTCTCCAGGACCCACGTTAGCCAGATGCACAAGGGGGCACACGCATCTGGAGTTCGTTTGCAGTGGCTAGAAGCCCTGGTGCGCCCACTCTTCCCTCTGTCTCTCTCTCTGCCTCTTTCTCTATCATTGTCAGATAAATAAATAAAAATAAACAAAAAAATTTTTTAAAAAGACAGGATGCTCCATGCATAGAGAAGAAGCATTCATTGCAAAAGGTTGTTTGTAACTCAAAGATTAGGCATCATAGTTTAGGATTGTATATTATAATTATATCTTGCATGTGTTAAAATTAAATAATTTATCCTCTACAGTTGACCTACAGTTCTCCAACCTGACAAAACTTGACTAGCTGGACGCCATGGACTCACAAACTCGCTTTGTATTCTCCTGTTATAAGTAGGACTCTCCAGGGTCCTAAAATTGGCCGACTTTCAAAGTGCCTGTTTTTGTCATTAGAAATTCCCTCTGACTATGCATAACTATGAGTAAAAAAAATACTTTTACATAAATTCATGTGCCTTTTTCATTTGGCTTCTTTGTTGTGTTTCAATTGCTTCTATTGGTTTGCTTGGTTTGAGACAGGCTCTTATTATGTCATCCAGGTAGTGGCCTTGAACTTCTGATGTTCCTCCTGAGAACTGGGATTACGGGCATGTACCATTAGACCCAATGATTTTACATTTCTTTTTGAGGGGAGAGTGGGTTGGGGTATATGTGTGAGCGTTGTGTATGTGTGGGAATGCATGTTGTGTGTATGACTGTTCATATGTGTGTGTGGGCACTCGGGTATGTATATGTAAGCCAGAGGACACTTAGTCACTCTCCACCTTATGTTTTGACACAGGTTCTTATACTGAAGCTCCATCTCACCAGTTCAGCAAGGTGACCTAGGCAGTCAACCTGAGGGATGCTCCTGGGCCTGTCTTCCCAGTTCTGGAATCACAGGCACATGCCACCAAGTTCAGCTTTTACGTGGGTGCTGGAGATCCAAGCTCAGGTCCTCATGTTTGCTCATCAAGCACTTCCTCCACTGAGCCTTCTCTCCAGCCCCTGGAGTTTCTTATCATGATGTGGCCTAAACATTTCTGGGGTCACTTGTCTAGTTCCTTCCCTGCTCTACTGCTGCAGCTCTGCCAAGCCACAGTAGAGACTGAAGAACTCTCCCTTATCTCAGATGATAGTGCCAAAACCAGACTCTAGGAGTGCTATCATAAAAATAACTGAACAGGGCTGGAGAGATGGCTTGGTGGTTAATCGCTTGCCTGTGAAGCCTAAGGACCCTGGTTCAAGGCTTGATTCCCCAGGACCCATGTTAGCCAGATGCACAAGGGGGTGCACGCATCCGGAGTTCCTTTGCAGTGGTGGGAGGCCCTGGTGCGCCCATTCTCTCTCTCTTTCTCTCCCTCTCTCTCTCTCTCTCTCTCTCTCTCTCTCTCTCTCTCTCTGCCTCTTTCTGTTTCTGTCTGTCACTCTCAAATAAATAAATAAAAATGAACAAAAAAAAATAACTGAACAGATTACGCCTCATTCAAACTTATCAACACCAAAAACATAAGTGAAATTTTTTTGGATTTTTGAGACATTCAAATATACGTAATGAGATAGCTTGCAAATGGGACCCAAATCTATATACAAAAGGTATTTCCAGCTTTTATACACTGCTTTTAGTGTGCTTAGATTTTGATCAAAAGCTACTACACAGCAGACATAAATTCTTCTATCCATGGTTTCATGAACCAGAAAAGTTCCCATTTTCAGAGCGCTTCCAGTTTTACAATCATGGATGTTCAGCCTGTACATTGCACATGATTGTTAGATGCTGGCCCATATGCCTTAGATGAAGGCATTCTCCCCAGGAAGCAAAGCAGTGTCTAATGACCATGTCCACTCTGGGGAGGTATGCAGTTGTGATGGGAATACTAAGAGATGTTTCCCAAGTTCTTGCTTGTAATCAAGACTTAACTTTCCATGGTAGTCAGTTGCTATCAATGTTTTCCATCACAAGAATACCTTATATTTCTTATAAGCATGTCAGACGTGCTCCAGAGAAGGCTGGGGCAATAGCTCAATGGCAGAAGCCCTGGGTTTGAGTCACCAGAAGGGAGGTAGGGAGGAAAGGAAGAAAGGGTGGGGGGAGAAAGAGACAGGAAGAAAAGAGAGGAGGGGGTGAGGGAAAGGAAAGGGAGAGATGAGGAGGGAGAGAGGGGAGGGCAGAGTAAGGAAGGGAAAAAAAGAAAAAGAAAGAAAACTAATCTATTTTGCTTAGAACTTAGTCACCTAGGCATACTGGCTCGTTTTTATTGATGTAAAATCTGTACACATTACCATGATCAGAAAAAGAATATATAAAAACCCAGGTACAGTATACACAGTATGAAGTGAATTTATTTAATGTATATATGTGTGAGAATCAGAACACCAAAAAACTTAGGACTGGTAATCTTTTGACAGATTACTGGTAATGTGTGTTTCCTACACCTCTTTATTGCACCAATTTTCTATACTAAATACGACTCATTTTATTAAATAGGTATTTAAAATACAAGAAATGTTCTAATCCCAGCACTTAGGAGGCAGAGGTAGGAGGATCTCCATGAGTTCAAGGCCACCCTGAAACTACATAGTGAATTCTAGGTCAGCCTGAGCAAGAGTAAGACCCTACATCGAAAAACCAAAAAAAGAAAAGAAAAAAATAATAGAAGAAATGTCAAATAGATTGGCTTTTCCAGGGTGCCATTTATTTGTCCTGTTTTCATGTTCAGTTGATAATTATCAGTAAACATAATATGTCCGTGAAAATCTTTTAATGTCCAGCGGACAGGAGGGCTTTTATATGCAAAACAAACCACTCAAAGCTGTCTAAATATGTAACTTGTTATAGCGAATATAAAGATTGAATGGCTCCCAAACGTCTGAGTTCAAATTATTCTTAGTAGCTGGAGTGGTGGTTTGATTCAGGTGTCCCCCATAAACTTATGTGTTCCTAAATGCTAGCTTCCCAGCTGATGGAGATTTGGAAATAAATGCCTCCTGGAGGCAGTGTATTGTTGTGGGCATACTTTTGGGTATTTTAGTCAGTTTCCCCATGCCAGTGTTTGGCACACTCTCCGGTTCCTGTTGTCCACCTTATCTGTGCTAAGGGGTAATGTCTACCCTCTGCACATGCCATTGTTTTCCCCTGCCATTGTGGAGCTTCCCCTCGAGCCTGTAAGCCAAAACGAATCTCTTTTTTCCCACAAGCTGCTCAATGCGAACCGGACTGCAACAGTAAAGCGGTACCAAGGAGTGGGGTTGCTACTAACACCTGACTGTGTGGCTTTGGCCTTTTGGAGCTGATTTTCCAGAGGGATATGGAAGGATTTAAAACTTTGGCCTAAGAGATGTCTTGCAGTGCTGTAAGTACAGCTTGATGGACTATTCTGGTCAGAGTTGAAAGACCTGAATGCAGTAAGAACTATGGACTGTGAGGTTTGGCTTATGAGGGTGAGAAAGAGCTTTGTTTGGACTGGGCTACAGTTTGTGTGAGAAGCTTCCTGTTATGCCCGTGACCTGAGAAGTTGTGCAGGGTTGCTTTGCAAAGAAATAAACTGGTGTGAGCAGAGGGATATGGTACATAAAAAATGAAATCTTGGGCTGGAGAGATGGCTTAGCGGTTAAGCGCTCGCCTGTGAAGCCTAAGGACCCGGGTTCAAGGCTCGGTTCCCCAGGTCCCACGTTAGCCAGATGCACAAGGGGGCGCACGCGTCTGGAGTTCGTTTGCAGTGGGTGGAAGCCCTGGCACGCCCATTCTCTCTCTCTCCCTCTATCTGTCTTTCTCTCTATGCCTGTCGCTTTCAAATAAATAAATAAAAAATGAACCAAAAAAATTAAAAAAAAAATGAAATCTTTGGGTGAACTGCTGCCCATTCAGCTGCAATTGAGAGATTACAACCATGGAGACTGGGCCAGTTTACCTGCACTGGGGCAACAGAAAGAATGTCAATTCTTTTGAAGGGGCCTGAGTGCTCCAGGAGTGTCCTGTTCTTCAAAGTCTGCTTTATTCCCCCATGGATTAACAAATTGGCACCCTACCTGGTATTCTAGAGTATAAGAAATGCTGGAAAGAGAGGGTCCCTGAGTTTGCAACAGTCTTGTGTTTTGGAAATGGCCATGGGCAGTGTGAAGCAGGTTTGCTGGATGCCTGCATGGAGACCCCATGGGGCCCTGAGGATGAACTGTGGGTTGCAGTGGAGACCCAGTGGAGATGCCAGGACCATGAGGTAGCTGCCAAAGAGAGCTGCCTACCCTGGATGAAGTTTTCCAGGACTGTGAGTAGCCTAGCTGGAGAGGCAGAATTAGAATTCCAGAAACTTGTTGCTGGTTAGAGTTATAGGACTTGGAGATTTGTCACCAGCTGGAATTGTTGGACTTGGAGCTACAGAGTTTAAATCATATGTTTCTTGAGTATTTCTTTTCTATGCCCAATGCCACCTTTTGCAGTGTGAATCTTTATTCTATGCTATTATGTTTTTTTTTTTTTAATTTAATTTGTTTACTTGCAAGCACAGAGAGCGAGATAAAAAGAAGGGAGAGAGAGAATGGGCACTCTGTAGCCACTGCAAATGAACTCCAGACACATGTGCCCCTTGTACATCTGGCTTATGTGGGTCCTGGGGAGTTGAACCTGGGTCCTTTGGCTTCACAGGCAAGTGCCTTAACTGCTATGCCATTTTTCCAGCCCCGATTATGGGTTTTCTGAGGTTATTTTTTTGGTATTATGGCTCACTTAGAAGATCTTGGCATATGGGGATGTATGATCATCATTGGAATTGATAAAAACTATGGGAAATTTGGGGGCTGGAGTGATGGCTTAGTGGTTAAAGCGCATTCCTGAGAAACCTAAGGACCCAGGTTTGATTCTCCAGGTCCCATGTAATCCAGCTGCACATGGTGGCATCTGGAGCTCGTTTGCAGTGGCTAGGGGCCCTGGAGTGCCCATTCTCACCCTCTCTCCCTCTGCCGCTCTCTCTCTCTCTCTCTCCCTCTCTGAGTCTCTAATAAAGTAATAAAAATAAAATGAACTATGGGGAATTTTTAAGTTGGATGAATGCATTGCATTTTATATCTTGTATGGTTATCAGTTTATGGGGGCCAGGGGCAGAATGCGGTAGTTTGATTCAGGTGTCCCCCATAAATTTAGGTGTTCTGAATGCTAGCTTCCCAGCTGATGGAGATTTGGGAATTAGCGCCTCTTGGAGTCAGTGTATTGTTGGGGGTGGGCTTATGGGTGTTATAGCCAGTGTCCCTTTGCCAGTGTTTGACATACTCTCCTATTTCTGTTGTCCACCTTACATGGGCCAGGGGGTGATGTCCATCCTCTGTTCTTGCCATCATTTTCCTCTGCCATCGTGGAGCATTCCCTCGAGCCTGTAAGCCAAAATAAACCACTTTTTCTCACAAGCTACTCTTGGTTGGGTGATTCCTACCACCAGTGCGAACCTGACTACAACAGCTGGTATAATGAATAAAATAATTTTATGATGAATAAGCATAATCACTTTTACTTATCCTCCAATTAATTTGAACTAATAAACTAATATGTTTAGTATACTAGATAAGCTCAAATCTATTCAAAAATTTATATCATGAAATTTCCTTAAACATTTCACTTATATATTTATGCTTATTATTTCCCAAACACATCACATTTCTGATAAATCTAATTTACTAATTAAAGCAATTTTTGTTAGATCCTACCAGCTTATTAAAATGCAACAATTTGAATTTATAACCTTAGTGAGCATTCAAAAACACTATTTATAAATAACTAATTACCTTCCCTAATGCATATCAATTTTCAATCCCGAGTATCAATCAGGCATTTCTAATTAAAAAACACGAAACAAATAATTGAGTCCTGTAACATGCCACACACTTTCTAACAGGTCATCTCTTGAGCATTTCCAGCATGCCTGCAAAACATCAATGATCGTTGTGATTTAAAACCCGTTTAACATTAACAGACCACTACAGTGTTAATACCTTCTATGCCTTATTGCCTCGGCTCCATGTTATTTGCACAAATGCATGGGTCTGCAAAGTCACTTACCCACGAAAGCATGATAAAAATGACAGCTTCATCAGGGCGTCGTGGTACATGCCTTTAATCCCAGCACTAGCGAGGCAGAGGTAGGAGGATCACCATGAGTTCAAGGCCACCCTGAGACTACATAGTGAATTCCAGGTTAGCCTGAGCTAGAGTGAGATCCTACCTTGAAAAACTGAAAGAAAAAAAAAAAAAGACAGCTTCCAGCAGTGCTCATTATTTGGGCAAATATTCAAAGAAGAGAGGTACCTACAGATCTGGTAACTGGTCTGAGTTTGGAGCAAGAATATGGGCTCACATGTGGAATCTTTTTTCCTAGCTGATCATGTAGCAAACTGGTTCATGATTTTATCTGCCCTGCAATTTTACACCTCCTAAGATGTATCCTTTGGACATATTTCAAGTTTTACCCTCATGCAAATTTTCTTTTCAGTTCTGGTTTAGATTTAGATTGATAGAATTCAGTACAAATCACGTGACATCTGGCTAATTGCCTTCCATTCTTACTGCCTTCATGGTTTAACACCCTTTTCATCTTTTATTCATTATCTGTCTACTTGGCCACTATTTGATTGCCATATTAACAGCTACATGTTAGGTCACATGTAGATTTTTGTAAATATATGCAAAATGCTTAGAAATTGCTTTACATCTAGACTCCAGTAAAAGAAAATATGCTTGCCATTTTATTTATCTTGTAGCTTTTTTTTTTTTTTGTCAGTGCTGGAAATCAAAATCAGGGCCTTGCACATATTAATCAATCACTCTAACACTGAGCTATACCTGCAGCCCTTTCATGTTTATTTACTGAGTAAAAATAAGTGTATTTAGGTCACAGTATGAGGGCAACAAATTCATTAGCCACCAGTACCTAAAGTAAGCCGTAACCACTCACATTAATCATCTACTAGCAATCTCTTTCACATAAGCATGATGTATCAATAAATGTAGGATTTTGTAACCACATGGCAGTACACCTAATTAACCTCATTTTCATCATTGTTTTCAGAAAGTCTAGGCTGTCTAGGTTATGTGTAACCAAAATAATCATCCACCCAATTAGCATAACAATATTTAACTTACAGGACCTATGATGATAATTAAGGTTGTTTCCAATTTTTATATTACAAACAAATTACGCAAACTGTAATGTGAACATGTATTTGCACATGAGCACGCTTTGTTTATTCTATTGGACAATTACCTTAGAAAACAATTCCCAGGAGCAGCATTACACAGTGAGCAGATGGACTCAGTTTGTTATTAGTAAGTACCATCCTCAGTGCTTTCCAGAAAGCTTGTTTGATAATAACTGTGTCGATAGTGTATTTATTTGTTTGGTTTTTGTGTTCTTTAATTCGGGGAAATTGTAGACATTAGTCAGTGCTAAGATGTTGCTTTGGTTACTAAGAACAATAGGTTTTTCTAAATAACTTTCATGATTGTTTACATGTTGCTTATGTGATCTGTTTGCAGGCTTTGTTCATTTTTTACTATGGCTTGATATTTGTCTTGAAAATTCAAATTTATGTCTTATACATTTTATTAACCTGTTGGTACCTATATTGTATACAATCTGTTTCCTTGTTAAGGTTTCATTTTATGTCCAAATTTAAATGTTTTATTTTAATTTAGATGGCAAAAAAACCTGGCAATATTTTTGTTTTGTTTTGTTTCGTTTTTGTTTTTCAAAGTAGGATCTCATTCTAGCCCAGGCTGGATTAGAATTCACTGTGTAGTCTCAGGATGGCCTTGAACTCATAGCAATCCTCCTACCTCTACTTCCTGAGTGCTAGGATGAAAGGCATGTACCACCATACCTGACTCTGGCAATCTTTTAAATAATTATTCTCTGGCTTTCTTTTAAAAAAATAAAGTCTATTTAATGTGTGTGTGTATTTTTTTTTTACATGAGGGCAAGAGGTATAACTGTTTTAGTTAGCAGAAAGTATAAGATGTAATACCCTGCATAGGTGCATGCATGCAAGCATGCATAGTCAAAGTCCTAGAATTTTATTTTAAAATATACATTTCCCCAAACTTTGTGGCAATTAAATGAAATTTGGAAATATTAGAAGTTGTACTCTACTCTATGACTAGAGATTTGTAGTGTCCATTAATAGAATGCTAAAATTGATGGATTAAAAAAAACAAAAACAACCTCCCCCAAACTCCAAAGTGTACAAGTTTATTTGAATAAAGAACCTTCATTAACTGCTACTATACGTCAGAAAAAATGTGTGATAGGAACACAGTGTGGTGGTACACACCTTCAATCCCAGCACTTGAATTGCAGAGGTAGGAGGATCACCATGAGTTCAAGGCCACCCTGAGACTACATAGTGAATTCCAGGTTGGCCTGAGCTAGAGTGAGACCCTACTTCGAAAAGAAAAAAAACAATGTGTGATAGGTTTTATAAACTATGTACTAATACCATAGCAATGTTCATTTCCCTGATTTATTTATTACTACCCAATTTATTTATTATTAAAAACATACATAATATAATATAATAAATATAATATAATTCCCATAGAAAGTGCTATACTAGCTTTTACTAGGGACAAAACTTTGAGGCTAGAGACATGGCTCAGTGGTTAAAGGGCTTGCTTGCAAAGCCTGTCAGCCTGGGTTCAATTATCCAATACTCATGTAAAGCCAGATACACAAAGTGGTGGGTACATGTGTCTGGAATGTGTTTGTACTTTCTGAGGACCCTGATGAGTCTGTCCATACATCTCAAATTTAAAAAAAAAAAAGTTTAATAAAAAGTGCAGGTATGAACAATGCTGGAAAACTTTATATTTCTTTTATTTAAATATTTTCTATTTATTTAAGAGAGAGAGTGTGTTCCTTCCTCATCTCCCAATTCCCTGGTCCCTGTACCTCTTCTCCTGGCTTGGGGCTGCATGTACCCAGAGGGCATGCTGCTGAAGAAGACCTTTTGTTCTGCCTTCCTGACTGAGTGGACTCTGGGTCCCCAATTCCCAGAGCCCCTGCTCCAGAGGGTGAACAGACAGAGTGAGTACTTCAGTGCTCCTAGTTCATTCCCTACCTCTCAGTTCCTGTGCCCTGGTACCCCTGCTGCTGGCTTGGGGCTGCCTGGACCCTGTGTGTGCACTGCAAAAGCAGGCCTCTTGCTCTGTCTTCCTGATTGAATGGCCCCTGGGTCTCCAACTCCCGGATCCCCTGAGCCAGAGGGTGCACAGGCCACTGTAGGAGCTGGCCTCTTTCCCCTGGCTCCCTAGCTTCCTGGCTCCTTGTTCCCCAACTCCTGATTCCCCAGTGCTGAAGAGTTAGTGCAAATGGAGTAAGTCAGATCCCAGTTCCCCACCTCCAAGTTCCCCAAATACCTATGATGTACTTTCAGTCTCCACAATCTGCATGCTTGTAGCTCCATCCTACTCCAATCCAGTTCACACTTAAAATAGAACACTCACTGAAGATCCTACAAGAACAAATATTTGCTTCTTTCTCAATAAAATAAGATTTTACCCCAAGATTGGTGGACCACAATGCAAATAAAATAAAGAAAACTGAGAGATCACCACCAAAGATATCTAGTCCCACAATGTAAAGCGTCAATGAAATCACACAGAAAAACAACAGAAATCAAATCGCAAAATGAAAACACAACAAGCTATGTGACCCCGATGAAGATAATTGCTGAATTGGAAACAATGGATCAAATGAAATTGAGCAAAATTGTCTCTTAGAGCATTGAGGTTTTGTCAATAGGATTAACTTAATTGAAGAAAACCAGAGGCACCTCAAAAAAGTCATAAATTAATTGAAAGTGAATCAAAAAATAGAGGATCTCAACAACCAGCTGATTAAGGTTAATGAAGATATAATCAAATGTGAGAACAAATTCCAGGAAGCATCAAGAAAACTAGACCTCAAACTGAAGTTTTACTTCAAAATAGAAATGGAAATGATGCAAAAAACAAAAACACAGTAAACAAAAATCAAATAGAGATTTTTAAAAGTATATGTTTGGTTTTATTTTTAAAATAATTTTTTGTTCATTTTTATTTATTTATTTAAGAGAGGCAGAGAGAGAGAGAGAATGGGCACACCAGGGCTTCCAGCCACGGCAAACGAACTCCAGATGCATGTGCCCCCTTATGCATCTGTCTAATGTGGGTCCTGGAGAATTGAGCCTTGAACCGGGTCCTTAGGCTTCACAGGCAAGCGCTTAACCGCTAAGCCATCTCTCCAGCCCTATATGTTTTAGTTTTATTTATTTATTTATCCAACAGAGAAAGAGGGAGGGAGGGAGAGAGAGAAAATAAGCACACCAGGGCCTCCAGCCACTGCAAATGAACTCCAAATGCCTACATACCCTTGTGCATCTGGCTAAAGTGGGTCCTGGGGAATCAAACCTGGGCTTTGCAGGAAAATGCTTTAACTGCCAAGCCATACCTCCAGCCCTCAAATAGAGCTTTTAAAAACCTCTTTAGAACCCCTTACTAACAGAGTCACTGATATGGAGGACAGAACCTCTAAGCTGGAGAATAAGACAGAAGAAATTGATCAGGAGTTGAAAAACTTTGATAAATTTTAAAAACTTGTGCAAAGAGAACATGAAGTATCTGTGGGATACCCTGAAACAACTAAACATCCAGATCATGGGTATACCAGAGGAGGGAGAAATCCAGGCCAGAGGTATAGAGAACATATTCAACAAAATTATTGAAGAAAAATTTCCCAGTCTCACAAAAGAGATGCCCATCCAGAACAAGATGCTCACAGAACATCAAACAGACAGGACCAAAGAAGAAACTCTCCAAAGCACATCATAGTTAACACTCTTAACCATGAAAACACAGAGAGTGCTAAAAGCAGCAAGAGAGAAAGAACTCACCACCTACAAAGACAATCCCATGAGAATCACCTCAGATTTCTCAATGGAAATCCTGAAATCCAGAAAGGTCTGGAATGGAACACTTCAAAGTCTAAAAAATATGGCTTCCAACCCAAACTATTGTACCCAGCAAATGTATCCCTCATAACAGATGCTGAAAAGAAAACTGTTCATGAAAAATGTCAGCTTTATGATTATATGAAACAAAGCCAACCCTACAGAGAATACTTCAGGGAGTACTCCACACAGAAGAGTCAAACAACCAATCTCAAGAGCCTACAAGAAGAAGATCACAATAGCCAAAGTGAGAGCAGGCTTCAAAAAGTAAAAAGCCCAAGAAAGTACCAAACCCCATAAAGTACCCCATCATGGCAGGTATTAGATCACACATCGCAATTATAACCTTAAATATTAATGGAATTAACTCACACATCAAAAGACACAAACTAACAGGGTGGATCAGAAAAATGGACTTTTCTATCTGCTGTCTTCAAGAAACCCACCTCACCACTAAAAACATACACCTCCTCAGGGTGAAAGGATGGAAAATGATATTCCAAGCAAATGGAAATAGGAAACAAGCGAGTGTTGCTATACTAATATCTGATAAAATAGATTTTATACCAAAGTAATCAAAAAGGACAAAGAAGTCCTCTTCATTTTTAAAAGTACTTTTAATTTTTTTAAATTTTTATTTATTTATTTGAGAACAACAGACAGAGAAAGAGGCAGATAGATAGAGAGAGCATGGGTGTGTCAGGGCCTCCAGCCACTGCAAACAAACTCCAGATGTATGCACCTCCTTGTGCATCTGGCTTACATGGGTCCTGGGGAATCGACCCTGGATCCAAGGTCCTTAGGCTTCACAGGCAAGCACTTAACCACTAAGCCATCTCTCCAGCTAGAAGGCCATTTCTTACTTATTAAGGGAATGATCCAACATGAGGACATCACAATCATAAATCTATATGCACCAAACATAGGTGCACCACAGTTTATAAAACAAAGCCTACTTGACAACAAAACAGAAATAGACATCAACACTATAGTTGGGGACTTCAATACTCCACTATCATCAATAGACAGATCATCCAAGCAGAAAATTAACAAGGATATAATAACTCAACAACACCATAGATCAACAAGAACTAATAGACATCTTACAACTTTCTCCCCAACGCTACAGAATACGCATTCTTCTCAGAAGCCCATGGAACCTTCTCCAAAATAGATCACATATTAGGCAATAAAGCATGCCTCCATAAATTCAAGAAAATTGATGTAACTTCCTGCATCATATCAGACTAAAACTAGAAATTAACAACAAAAGACACATCAGGAATTCTCCAGCTCCTGGAGACTGAACAACACACCTTTAAACAGTGAATGGGTTGTGGAAAAAGTTGAAAAAGAAATTGTAAAATTTCTAGAATTGAATGATAATGAAAATACCACTTACCAAAACTTGTGGGGCACAATGAAGGCAGTCCTAAGGGGAAAATTCATAGTGCTAAATGCCTTCATAACAAAAACAGAGAGGTCCCAAATTAATAACCTAACCATCTACCTAAAGGCATTGGAAAATAAAAATGAATACAACCCTAAGAGATCCACATGGAAAGAAATAATCAAGATCAGAGCAGAAATTAATGAATGGGAAACCAAGAAAACAATTAAGAAAATTAATAAAACAAAGAGCTGATTCTTTGAAAAACTAAACAAGATTGACAAGCCCTTGGCCAACTTGATCAAAAGAAAAAAAAAGAGAGAGATGGCTCAAATTAACAAGATAAGAAATGAAAAGGGAAAAGTCACAACAGATATCAGTAAAATTGGCAGAATCACCAGGACATACTTCCAAAACATTTACTCCACAAAACTGGACAATCTGGAAGAAATGGATGAATTCCTAGACATGTATGATTGACAAAAACTGAACTCAGAGCAAACTAATCTCTAAGCCAGCCTATCACACACAGGGAGCTTGAAAAGGTAATAAAAAATCCTCCCCAGAAAGAAAAGTCCAGGACCAGATGGCTTCTCAGCCAAATTCTATCAAACCTTCGTTGAGGAACTAAAACCACTTTTCCTCAAACTCTTTCACATAATCTGAGAACAGTGAATCCTCCCCAAGTCCAGAAAGCAGCGAGACCCAAGGAGATAGACCATTCCTCACATCTCAGTGAAGGCCCAGGTGAAACCACAGATGAAGTGGGGAGATGAGCAAGAATGCTGCTTCCATGGTGAGCCTGACAATCAGCACCAGTGTGATGGAGACAGATGCTGAGGATACTCAACACCTACCAAAGCAGAGATCCAGAGGCTTCTAAGAGCTCATCACCGAGGTAGACTTAAAACTCACCCACCACGGCTCAGGGAATTGTGCAGAAGGGGGGGGCGGAAAGATTGCAAGAGTCATAGATTGGGATGTCATGCCCAGAGGCACTGCTTCCCCCCAATAGCTGATGGCTGCCCCCACAATGCATAACCCACAAGCCCATGGGGAATACCAGAAGCCCCACTGAGGAGGGCCCTACAGAATGGAGGCAGGGAGGAGGGAAATGATGGTCCCAACGTACATGATGTATCCATTCAAAGTATGTTCTTAATGATAATAAAAAAAGAAAGAGATAAAGAACATGAATGTACCAGGACCACTTGCTGTTCCACACAAATGCTAGATACATGCACCTATTACTTTGTGTATCTGGCTTTACATGGGTCCTGGGGAATTGCACTTCGGTCTGAAGACTTTCAAGCAGGTGCCTTTAACCACTAAACCATCTCCTCAGCCCTCGAACCTTTCTGTTTTCATTCCAATGACCTTTTGTTGTTGGAGACAGGGTCTCATGTAGCCCAGGCTAGCCTCATTGTATAGCTGAAGATGACTTTGAACTTCCAAGGCTTTGTGCATGCTAGGTAGGCACTCTAGCAACTGAGCTATATCCCCAGTTACGTTTTAAAAAATGCTTCCCTCCAATGTGTATTGATAAGCTCTATTGACACATGTTTCACAAATATGACTGTGAAAACCTCATATGAGTATGCACATGGTTACTGTTTAACAACTCTATCACATTATGGACACTAGAAAGTGATTACTTGCTTTAAGCAATATTAAATTGTAATGTTTCTTTATAGAACTCAACATGTAAATAAGTATAACTTACAAAGGTTTAGATTTGCTTAAAAATACATTACATATTAAATATGCAACACTTGTACAGAGCCAATGCAATTGAAGTAGAACACATTTCTTTCTAACAAAGGCTCACTAAATTCTTAAATTAGCTTTGCATTTGCAATGCACATTTTTCCTTTGTAAGATGTCTGATAATTGTTCTCTGGGTTCTTCTTCAACTATAAAAAATGGAAAGAACAGAACTCTTCACAATACAAAATAAAAGCTATAAAATTCCTAAAATTACAACATGTCTTCAGGCATGTTATAGCTGTGATTGAGACTGCTCAGTGATAGAGTGCTTGCTTAGCATGCATAAGGCCCTGGCTTCAATCCTCTGTACCACAGGGGAGAAAATGGTAGTATTTGTTGCATGAACATTTGTTTTATTATAATGATAGCACTTGATATTAGCCTAAGAATAACTGGGCTGGATAAATGGCTAGGTAGTTACGTGTGCTTCCTTCATAGGCAAGAGGGCCTGGGGGAAAATGAGACCGCTGAAGTTCAAAATGTCAAGAACCCAAGTGAACAGCTGGCTAAGGCCATGCCAGCTTGTAACCCCAGCCCAGCAAAGGGGAGCAGAGACCAGGGAATCAGCCTGGCTTGCAGAATATAGTAGCAAACGCTGGTGTCAGTAAGAGACTCTGAGACTCTGGCTCAAACAAAAACAGATGGAAGAGCAATGGAGTGGGACACCCAAGGTTTAGCTCTGGTCACCGTGGGCAAGCACCCCCTGCCACAAGCAAACACATGAAACACTGCAAGGGCACATACACATACATACATCACACATACACACATACACACACAAGCAAAAAAAAAATTACATGAGCTAAAGGTAACCCCATTATGCTGAATTTCAAGGGAACTTCAAGAGGCTAGATGTAAGCAGAGTACTGGAGTAATATGTGGCTGTACTGTAAGTGGAAAAAAAATTTAAAAAAAAGAAATAGAGAAAGAAAAAGGAACTGACCTGTATGTGGTGATTCGTGTCTGCAATCCTATCACCTGGGAGACTGGACAGGAAGGTTGTGAGTTCAAGGTCAGCCTCAGGTACATAGCAAGACTTTGTTCCAAAAAAGAAAATATTGATTTGTCTAAAATTTGCAATTCATTGCTATACTCTGGGTGCTGACTAAGCATGAGAGTATAAAACCCAGAGGAGCTGCAGGAGGCTTTCCCTCCTCATGGGATCCTTCTCATGGACTTCATGTGCTGCTCATAAGAAGCAGACATGGTAAAAAGTCATGGAAACCACAGTCACGACGTCAGCAAACAGCACAGGAGTTGTCACCACAGTCAGGATAGGGAACCCTGCTCTGGCCCTCTCCACTATGCAACAAAACCCTAAAGCCAAACGGAGGGGCAGAAAGCCCCAGAATAGAAAAATATGGAACTATAAATAAACCAAAATGCACATACCTAGACATGTCATGTCCAAACAGCTAAGGTAGTCAAAGGGGGAGAGGGAGACATATTACATACAGAGGGGAAAAGATAGGAATTGCATCAAATCTATCAGAAACTATGCAATCCAGAAGACAGTGGAGGGATACCTTTAAAATACTGAACCAGTGGGGCTGGAAGATGGCTCAGCAGTTAAAGGTGCTTACTTGCAAAATCTGATGGCCAGGGTTGAATTCCCAAGCCACCCACATAAACCAGATGCAAAAAGTAAAGCAAGTATCTGGTGCTCATTTACAACAGCAAGAGGTCCTGGCATGCCTCCCCCCACAAATAAATAAATAAAAATAAATTATGAACTAGATTAAAAACCTGAACACCTACAGTCTATGCCCCCCCAAAACCTATCAAGAATAAAGCTGTACTATTACCAATATGGACATGGGAACCAG
This sequence comes from Jaculus jaculus, assembly GCF_020740685.1. Classification (NCBI taxonomy): domain Eukaryota; kingdom Metazoa; phylum Chordata; class Mammalia; order Rodentia; family Dipodidae; genus Jaculus; species Jaculus jaculus. Next base: position 34,182,324 of record NC_059117.1, read on the forward strand.
CTTAGAGCCAATAAAGAGATAAACGTATAAAGAAAAAGTGGGCTTGGAGCTGGCTGCGTGGGTGAAGGGCTTGCCCCACAACCAAGGGGGTCTGAATACACATAACAGTGCTGCATGGTGGCCCATGCCTGTAATCCCAGCCCTGGGGAGGTCGAGACAGAGATTCATGGGACTCACTGACTAGCCAAATTGGTGATATGTAGGGCTAGAAAGATTGCTCAGTGGTTAAGCTACTTTCCTGTAAAGCCTAATGACCTGGATTCAGTTCATCAGTATTCAAGTAAAGCCAGATGCTCAAACTGGTGCATGAATCTGAAGTTCATTTGTAGTGGCTGGAGACCCTGGTGCACCCATTCTCATTCTCTCTCTGTGTCTCACTCTGCTTACAAATAAATCAATTAAAATATTTTTTTTGGAAAACAGGGCTGAAGAGATGGCTTACCAGTTAAGATGCTTGCCTGCAAAGCCTAAGGACCCATGTTCGACTCTCCAGATCCCATGTAAGTCAGACCCACAAAGGTGAGGCAAGTGCAAGGTAGCACATGCCCACTAGGTGGTGTAAGCACCTAGAGTTTGAATTCAGTGGCTGGGGCCCTGACATGCCAGTTCTCTCTCTCTCTTTCCCCCTTTCTCTAAATAAAAAATAAAAATAAAATTGGTGAGATCTAGTTTCTGCGAGAGACCCTATCTCAGAGAACAAGGAAAGCAACAAACACACACAATGTCTACCTAGTCTCCATATGCACACATGTACATGTGCACACATACATCTACATATACACACATACATGTACAAAAAGTGGGGTGTATAAACAATGGAATTTTATTCAGAATAAAATAATGTCATTTTTGAGAAAGTTAAGGGAACTAGAGATCATGTTAAGCTAAATAAGCCAGGCCTAGAAAGATAAAGGGCACATATTTTCCTTCATATGTGGATCCCAGATTATATATGCATATCACATATTCCCTAGGGCAACACAAACACATGCCTTCTTCCCACTCTCCCGGGTGCCGGGATTATAGGCAGGCACCACTGTATGCAGCCCCGTTCTTTTGCTTCACTTTATTCACTCTGCTTGCATGAGCCAATGCTCACCTCTTTGGGGAACAAATGACAGACCGAGGGATGATTACATGAAAACCAATTTTGGTGAACCAATGAGGCTATTAGGGTTACTTAGAGAGCAGGGTGAGGGGTTGCTTACAGGAGCACTAAATGACTCAAACACAGCCGCACCAGAAAAAAAGCATTCTGGATGATGACAAAGGCAGCTGCATCACCGGAAAGCCCAGCTCAGTGGTGGTGAGGACCGGTGGAAGCTGCCTCACTGGAGCACGCTGCACACCCTCTAGGCAGCTCCTCTGGTCAGAGGGCCTGGGGCACGCATCTACACAACCACAGGCAGCTCAGTGCACTTGACTTCCTCCTTACATAGCCTTAGGGCGAGCTCGCCCAGCTCTTTCCCAGATTTGCTAACTTCCAGAGTCTCCAAAACTTCCTTCTGTCCCCACTAGGAAAGACTATATAAGTTCCTAGTTCACATATCCTTGGGAAGTGGTTGTATGACCCTGATGTTTCAAGTCTCCCAGACTCGACCTCCTAAACCAGAGCCTCCTTCCTCTCTTCAGGCCAAAATATTTCAGTTTGGAGGGTTTGCTACACAAAAATGAACAGACACATGATTTTCAAGATGGGAAGGACGCTCCCCTCCCCCGAAGTACTACTATGCCCTAGCTCTCTGTATTTTCTCCTCTTTCCTTCTCTTCATCTAATGAAGTCTCTCCAAGCCTTACCCTCTGGCCTATGGATTTTATTCTTTAACTTCATAAGACAAGGATCTGAAGTACCCTAAATTTATTGACAAGAAACCCCAAAACTCCTGTTACACACCCAGGTGTGCCAATCTCTTCTTGAGGCCAGACCAGTCAGCTCTCTCAGGATCCCCTGAGTCTGAGGATAAAATCCAACACAGTAAGATTGTAAATCGATGCTCACCAGTGGGCAGCCTGCACTGGTAAGCCCCAACTCATCTCCGCTCTGCTGGGCTGAGATGATATAATGGGGTGCTCAGGGTCCAGGAAAATCCTTAAACTGCAAACCCTAGGTTTGTTTCAATTTTTATCAAAGAATTGAATTTTTAAAAGACTGAGAAGGATAATTATTAAATTATGACATTTACTGAGGGAAGTACAGAGCCAAGGAAAGGCACCCATGTGGCTAGAGATCCCCCGTGGGGGGGGAGGGGTCTGGGACAACCATGGAAAACAAGAGAGAAAAGAAAATTCAAAGAGCTCCTCCTACCATGTGGGGAGCTGGAGGGGATAAAGAGCCGGTGTGAGAGTAAGGACTTGGGGGCCCTCCCCTCTGCTCAACCCAGCGGGCCGGGGTCAACCCAGCCCAGGCCCAGCTGAGGGAAAAACTCACCCATACATGAAAGTTCCCAGTGGTCAGAGAGCCTGCCCTCCCCTTGCAAAGGTACTTATGACCTTACAGTGGTGGGCGCTGCCTTCTGGCTCAGGCGAACCAGAGGGACAATTGGCTGGTTAAGGCTAGGGGCTGTCTCAGGAAGAGGTTAGCCCTGATACCAAGTTCCAGGGGCTGAACTTGACCAACCACAGTGTATAAATCCTATGAAAGACCTTCCGCCCAGGATGGGTCGTGGTTGTTTGTGGAAAAACAGGCCTAGGGAACTAGGCAAGAGATAAGAAGTCAGATCATCTTTGATTTCTAATAAGTGTAGACTTTCCTGCCTTTTTACTTTCAGGGGTCCAGTCACCCTAACTGTACTCCCTTTCACTGAGAGAACCCCTATTCCCTTGTGGACTTTCTACCCTATCCTGTTTCCACATGGCAGGAGCTCTCTTTTTTTAACCTAATAAAATCTCTCTGAGTCTGCATGCTGGTCTATGGATTTTAATTCATAAGGACAAATATCTGGGGTACCCTAAATTTATTGATGCATTGGAGGATTTGTGTATTGGCAAAGAACCCCAAAACTCCCCATTACATATACCACTATGCACAGCATATTTTTTTTCTCATTTTTAATCACAGTGAAAAATAATTGCATAATGCAAAAATAGTAGCAATAATACGCTGTGGGTAAGATGGGAGGAAGAAACTAGAGCTTAGTGTTACAAAGTACTTATACTATATAGAGTGGTATATTATTTGAGGGTACACTGTAATTAAAGATGTACATTGTAATTGTATAAGGGCTTAGAGACTCCTTAGTTAAAGCATCAACTTCACATGGGCCTTCAGAAGTCTAATGGATAAGGAAAAGCAGGATCACAGCTTGACATCTCTGCTTCCATTTTGTACCTATCTCCTTGCTCTAAGTCATTCTCTTTTGCTGCCTGGATTTCCAGAACAGTAGGATTGTCTGGTGGATAGGCAACTCAGGATAGTGGAGTGGGAACTTCCTCCTTTGCAATAGTTACTTCTTTATCACAGACAAGCCCCACCTGACATACTGTTAATTAAGTCACAATTTGACAGAGATTGATAACTAAATAATCTGGGAACTCTTGAAGACAGGGCTAAAAACAAGGGCCTCTTTCTCTCCCCAGCATGGCTATACTGATTAAAACACCATTCTGCTTTTCACCATTAATTTTTCCATTGGGTTTTTAGAGCCAGTGGCTAAACTTGTGTTGTTAGGACCACAGAGCTGGGGCTGTGTGACCTAGGATTCCAGTAACATTAGCCTTAGAGCACACAACATTTTCAAGTATTTTAGAGAGCTACAAATATTAAGCCAAAAAGATGGGGTCTCACTCTAGGCCAGGCTGATCTGGAATTCACTACATGCCCCAAACTCACAGTGATCCTTTTACTTCTGCCTCCCAAGTGCTAGGATTAAAGGTGTGTGCTACCATACCCAGCTATTTTTATTTCTAAAGGGACTTCCAGCCAACAGTTTGCCTTGAGTCTCAGAGGAGAGACTTTAGATGACTATTTGAGCAATACTGAAAGGGTTGAGACTTTAGGATAGGAATTAATGCATTTCAAGTTGCACAAAGGGCATTGTTTGAGGTGAAATTAAGACATTTTTACCTTTATTTGGAGATTAAGTATAACTTAAGGAAATGTATTTGAGTGTCAGGTTGGCAAATGATGTAATGGTTACTCTTGCTTGTCAGCTTGGATTGAGAAATATCCAGGAGATTAACAAAACACATTACTGGTTGTGGCGGGGGCCATATTCGGAGTTGATTAATCAAGGGAGAAAGACTCTCCTTAAATATGGGCATGGAGGGCAGGAAACCCCCACCCCCAGTCTAAACATTCTCTTTCTCTCTGCTTCCTGACCACCATGGTGGAATCAACTTTCTCCCCTACATTCTTTTGCTGCCGTGATATCCCGCCTCACCATATGTCCACAGCATGGAGGAACATGACCATGGCCTGAAGCCTTGGAAACCATGAACCTAAATAAATCATCCCCCTGCTTACTTTGTCCTCTCTGCTGTTGGGTCACAGGGACTCTTGTGGTTTGAATATGAAATGTCCCCTACATGGAGCATGTATTGGAACTTGATTGCAAGCTTATGGTCTTTTTGGAAGCAATTGAATACTAAGGACTTGGACCTAATGAATGAGTAAATCTTGTGATGTATTATTCAAATTACTAAGGAATTTGTTGGGAATTGGTGAAAAGTCCAAGATAGGGCCTGGTTGGAGACAAGAGGTCACTGGGGACATGTCCTTAGTGGGCTATTTCTTGTCCTGGACCCTTCTTATATCCTTGTCTCTCTGCTTCACCAAGTCCTTATATATCGCCCTGCCCAAATAGTGGACATATGGATGTTTCAGGAAGACTGTTTGGATGTGTCAGTTTTGGACTATATCATGTAAACTAAATTAAGACATGCCAAGGATAACTTGGGAGAAACTCAGGAGGCACAGGTAGGAAGTGTTCAAAACCCAGCAAGGAAAGCATGATATTCAAACGTCAAAAGTTCTGTATGTTGGGCTCAGCAGCTAAGTGAGCTGGTTGCTTAAGCATGAGGTCCTCTGGGGCAGGAGACCACCAAGTTTGTCTCCCCCAGAGCCCCCCAAATAGCTAAAAGATAGTTGTGGACATGCATGTCTATAAACTCTATGGGTGCATGTGGAGAGACTAGAGAGTTAGACAGTTAGTGGTTCCGGGATTGCATGAGAGACAGATTCTCTCTGAATATGAGAAGTGGCATCCAATAGATTGGGGGCCCAGATGGGACAAAAGGGGGAAAAGAGGAAGCATTTTGGAGCCAGAGCTCACTAATGGATAGCAGTTCCAGGCTGACAGAGAGACCCATCTCAAGGAAAGAAGCATGAGAATGAGCAATAAGAGAAGGCCAACCACATTCTCCTCTGACCTCTGTTTGCTTGTGCATAGGTCGTTCACACACGGGGCATGCACGTCTATACCACACATATGCACATACCACATATATACTTTACGACACATGCATGTGAAATTTTTTTTTAAGTTTTCTATGTTAGTATTGAGGAAGTGACAGAGTGGGCCAGATCATGAAAAACTTGAATATGATATCTAGAGCTTCTGATTTTGCCATGAAAAGAAAAATGTGGATAACTTTTGGACCAAGACAATTTTTAAGAAGATGATACTTGGACTCAAAATGGAAAACAGGGCTGGAGAGACAGCTCAGTAGTTAATACACTTACCTGCAAAGCCTAACAACCTAGGTTCGATTCCCCAGCACCCAAGTAAAGCCAGATGTACAAAGTGGTGCATGCATCTGAGACTTGTTTGCAGTTGTTAGAGGCTCTGGTGTACACCCATTCTCTCTCTCTTTCTCTTTCTCTCTCTCTCTTTCTCTTTCTCTCCTTGCAAATAATAAATAAAATATTTTTAAATGGAAAATAACTATAATAAGAAAAACAGACCAATATGTAAAGGACTGCAGTAAAACAGGTAGGAAATTACACAATCTTGAAATAGGGTAAAGATAAGAGTTTAGGTTCAGTATTGAATTAGAAATGAGACGTGAAGGAAATAAGGAACATTTAATGATTCAAAATCTTCTGAACAATTGCCCAAACCAAGCTAAGTGGACCTCTTTAGTATATATTGAGATTTTTGACTTATTGAGATTAGTAGTCATATCAAAATCCAAAAGGAAATATACAGAAAAATACTTTGTCTGGAATCAAAACAAAGGAAAAGTTGAGACAGATACTTGGGAATTGAGGCCTACAGGTAGAACCAGAAACCACTGGTGATATTTTATCTGAAATTTGTTGTCATTGGCTTCTTTATTATTATTTATTTTGAGAAAGAGAGAGAGTGGCCAAGAGAAGGAGAGAGAGAAAAAAAACAATGGGCATGCCAGGGTCTTCAGCCACTGTGATTGAACTCCAGGTGTGTGTGCCTCCTGTGAGCATGTTTGCATCACTGTGTATCCAGCTATGTGAGACCTGGAGATTTGAACATGAGTTCTTACACTTGGCAGTTGAGCCTTAACAACTAAGCCATCTCTCTAGCCCTGTCATTGTCTTTGTTTGTGAGGGGTTTTGTTTGTTTTTGTTTGGTTGGGAGATTTTGTTTGCTTGTTTAGTACTGGGGATTGAACATGGGACCTCACAGATGCTAAGTATGAGCTATACTCCCAGCTTTTACAATGGTGGCTTTTAAAAGGCCTATCAAGTGCTTTCTAACAGTCTGTATGTGTGAACAGAAGAAAAAAAAACTGTTCATATGCGCCTCACAAAATTGAGGTATAGCTTTATTCATTATTAAAAACTTTGTTGAGGGCTGGAGAGATGGCTTAGCGGTTAAGCGCTTGCCTGTGAAGCCTAAGGACCCTGGTTCGAGGCTTGGTTCCCCAGGTCCCACATTAGCCAGATGCACAAGGGGGCACACGTCTGGAGTTCGTTTGCAGAGGCTAGAAGCCCTGGCGCGCCCATTCTCTCTCTCTCTCTCTCTGTCTTTCTCTCTGTGTCTGTCGCTCTCAAATAAATAAATAAATAATTAAAAAAAATAACTTTGTTGAGCCAAGCCTGGAAGACAGCACATCTTTAATCCCAGCTACCAAAAGAAAAGGCTGAAGAAGGAGAACTGCAAGTTCAAGTTTGCTTGGGCTAGAGAGTGTGTTCAAGGATAGCCTGAGTGGGGCTGGAGAGATGGCTTAGCAGTTAAGCACTTGCCTATGAAGCCTAAGGATCCCAGTTCGAGGCTCAATTCCCCAGGACCCACGATAGCCAGATGCACAAGGGGGCACGTGCATCTGGAGTTCATTTGCAGTGGTTGGAGGCCCTGGTGCGCCCTTTCTCTATCTGCCTCTTTCTCTGCCTGTCCCTCTCAAATAAGTAAATAAAAATAATAATAATTTTTTTTAAAAGATAGCCTGAGTGGCTTAATGAGACACTGTCTCAAGAGAAAAAAGTAAAACGAAGACTGAGAATAAAGCTAAGTGGTGAACTGCTTCTCCAGCTGGTAGGAGGCCCTAGGTTCAATTCCCAGAGCCACAAAAGAAAAAGAAAGAAACAAACTAATAACCACAGAGATTGCATGACAAGTTTCATGATATGTTTAAACAGCTGGAAAATGTTGTTATGTTATTGTTTACTTCAGTGATTTTTTTTCATTTTAATTAATACTGTTATGTTTTATGCCCAAGTCAGAAAGATGACCCAATAGTGACCCCCCCGAAGCATAAATATAAGATGGTACCAAACACCATAACACAGAGTAATGTAATACAGAAAGGGAAACAGCACAGAGTTCCAGCTTAATCAACAAAGGAGTAGTTTTACACATGGAATGAAGAAAAGTACATGGGAAATGCCAGAAGGGCTACCTGGGTACGCCTTTTATTGAGGGCTTCATTCACCCCATCTTCTGTCTACATTGAGCTTCCACAAAATAGTGATGTGAAATTCATGCTTTCCTTCATTTTCAAAGAAAGCCCTTTCCTTCAAGTAAGCTAATTACATTTTTCTAGAACAACCAAACAAGCCATTTTCCAGCGTAGTTGTACCAGTCAAACCACACCACGGAGTCTTCCCTCCACACTACGCTCTGCGCAGTACAATCAGGCAAAAGTCACCCTGTGACTAACACCACAGTAAAAGCAACTACAAAAATAATAATAATAATGTATATTTTAACTGCCAAAAAAGTTAGAAGAAATTTTGGTACAAATTCATTAGTTAAGGGTGAAGGACTGAGGGATGCTTTTGGATGTAGGCTAATATAAATGGGCTGCAATGTTGAAGAACAACTATGGTTTGGAGAACTGGCCATGTCATCAGTGTTTTAGGGGGAAATTCCTGACTCAAGGAGTACCAGCAGACCACCCACCCTCATAGGCCAATTAAAGAGACTATGAATGGGGCTGGAGAGATGGCTTAGCGGTTAAGCGCTTGGCTGTGAAGCCTAAGGACCCTGGTTCGAGGCTCGCTTCCCCAGGTCCCACGTTAGCCAGATGCACAAGGGGGCGCACGCGTCTGGAGTTCGTTTGCAGAGGCTGGAAGCCCTGGCGCGCCCATTCTCTCTCTCTCCCTCTATCTGTCTTTCTCTCTGTGTCTGTCACTCTCAAATAAATAAATAAATAATTTTAAAAAAAAAGAGACTATGAATGGTACAAAGCAGAGGAAGGAGACTTAATCAATGTGACCATCAATATGTTTGGAAAATGCAGATACAAGGCTCCAGTGGCTCCAAGTGTCCATCTTCAGGGCATTGACATTAACTTTAGGATTAAGAAGAAGACCTGGGGCCAGGGGAAGAAGTTCAGCCATCAGGGCCAAGGCGTGAGCGAGCTGGCCGTTCTCTTGGTTCTGGTTCTGCAAGACAGTCAGCAGATCTCTACAGCTTGAAGAAAACAAACTGATTCTTATAAGATGATTTCTCCTGCTCAAGGGTACATCTTTTAATATTATTTTTTGTTCATTTTAATTTATTTATTTGAGAATGACAGAGAGAGAAAGAGGCAGATAGAGAGAGAGAGACAGAATGGGAGTGCCAGGGTCTCCAGCCCCTGCAAACGAACTCCAGACGCGTGCGCCCCCTTGTGCATCTGGCTATCGTGGGTCCTGGGGAATCGAGCCTCGAATCCGGGTCCTTAGGCTTCACAGGCAAGCGCTTAACCACTAAGCCATCTCTCCTCGAGGGTACATCTTCATCCTCACAGATAACTGTCCTCATTTAGGGGATGGCAAGACCTATGCTGGTTGTTATTTTGGGGTTGTTTCCATCCCTTGCTGTAGAAATTTTTATCAACAAGTCCTAAGGTTTCAAGAATCTGGGGTGGCTTCAGGTTTAAGTCAATGACTAGAGACCTTTAGATGTTTCCAGGGTGTCTGGAACAGGATGTTGTAAAATCCCACCAATAAGATGCCTGAAGGAGACAGAAACAAAACAAAGGTAGAAAGACCAAGCCCTTATCCTGCTTTCGGTTTTCTTACAGGCCCAAGTGAGGAAGCGATGCTTTTTAACAAAAGCAGTTTCTCAGTACATCTTGTAGCCAGGTGGAGGAGTTAAAAATACTTAATAACAGGGGCTGGAGAAATGGCTTAGCGGTTAAGTGCTTGCCTGTGAAGCCTAAGGACCCTGGTTCGAGGCTCGATTCCCCAGGACCCACGTTAGCCAGATGCACAAGGGGGCGCAAGCGTCTGGAGTTCATTTGCAGTGGCCGGAGGCCTTGGCGCGCCCATTCTCTCTCTCCCTCTCTCTCTCTCTCTCTCTCTTTCTCTCTCCCTCCCTCTCTCTCTCTCTCTCTGCCTCTTTCTCTCTCTGTCTGTCGTTCTCAAATAAAAATAAAAACAAACAAACAAAAAAATACTTAATAACGGATAAGGCACAGGAAGCATCCTCCCAGCAGAGGTCAGCTGTAAGCAAGTGGGCAGTGAGGTTTTGCTTGCAACCTTATCAAAGTGAAATTCTTTCTTAGCAATTGTCTGATAGATTATGAAGGGGGTGCTTAACAATGTTTGTGTTTACCATGAAATTTTAGCATTCTATGGAGGAAACTTTTGACCCAATGTTAATTTAGTCTGTCTTCCCTTTGGAAGCCCTAATTAACAAGTACTTCCTAGAACCTTGAGGCAGGCATTATTAGAGGATGGTTTAATGTACTTAGTAGGTCCAATTCAATGTAATTTTATTATATATATATATATATATATATATATATATATATTATATGGATATATATATGTATATATATGTATTATATATATATACATATATATATATATAATTATTTTGTTTATTTATTGGAGAGAGAGAGAGACAGATATAGAGAGTGAATGGGTGTTCCAAGGCATCCAAACACTGCAAAACAATCTCCAGATGTATGTGCCATCTTGTGCATCTGGCTTATGTGGGTACTGGTAAATTGAACCTGGGTCCTTAGACTTCACAGGCAAGCGCCTTAACTGCTAAGCCATCTCTCCAGCCCTTAATGTAATTTTAAATTTTGATCAAACGTTCACCCTCATTCCTCACACCTGTGTAATTATGTCCCTAAAAGAAAATTCTATTTCTATATTCACACAAGTCTCTTGGACCAAATATACCATGTCAACAAATTGTCAACCAGGTGTGATGGTACACACCTGTAAAATCCCAGAACTCCAGAGGCTGAGGTAGGAGGATTACTATGAGTTAGAGGCCAGCCTAGGCTACATAGTGAATTCCAGGTCAGCTTGGGCAAGAGAAAGACCCTATCTTGAAAAGTAAGCAAAACTAAACCAAAAATAGATCCCCTGGAGATGATAACTGGGCGTTCAACAATTCAATTCTGGTCTAAGTATTCCTGAGGTCCTAGGTTGGAGGGTTCAGTTCCACAAAATGACCTTCACTTCAAAGGTCAAGTCCAAGCACCACATACCCACGCCATATTTCTAATTGACAGGTTACACGCATTGGAGCTTCCCGGGGCGGCACCCTCCTCAGATTCAATAGCTGATGAGGATGGCCTATACAAAGAACTCAGAAACTTGTATTTATGAGTTTATTATAAAAGACACAAGTGAAGAGATGCTGAGAAGAAAACCAGGAAGAGTCCTGAGGGCAGAGGCTTCTGTCCTTCTGCAGTTATGGTGCGCTGACCTCCAGAAGGGGGTTGCCTTCACCAGTCCAGAAACTCCACATCTCCTGGTTCAAGAATTTTCGTATAGAAGCCAGGCATTGTGGCGCACACCTTAATCCCAGCACTTGGGAAGCAGAGGTAGGAGGATTGCCATGAGTTAGAGGCCAGCCTGAGACTCCATAGTGAATTCCAGGTCAGCCTAAGCTAGAATGAGACCCTACCTCAAAAAACAAAAACAAACAAACAAAAATTCCTATAGAACTCAATATCCAGCCCTCATCCTCCACTTATCCACATGCAGGGGAAGGGGCTTAAAGTTCCAACCTTCTAACACTTGGTCTTTCTAAAGGCAGGCCACATCCTGACACTACCAAGACAATCAAGTCTAAGTCATCAGGTTACTATAAATTCGTGTGTGCCAAAGGACGCCTGCCACTCTGGAAGTCCCAAGGGTTTTAGTTGTGGGGAATGGTGGTGGTGGGGAATATAATCTTATTTCATCACAGCCCCTCTGCTTAATTAATTGTTCATTTTCCTGCCAGTAGAATTGCCTTTTTTAGGAAAAGACAGATAATAAAATAGCATGAGCCAAACCTAATGAACTCAACTAGGTCTTCTCCAGAATCCAGAGGTGATTGACAGAGATTGTAACCAATCACAATCTTCTGCTTCATGAATTCATCCCTGCTTCCCCTTGGCAATCACTGACCTTTTTAGTGTCTTTGTGAGTTTGCCTTTTGCAGAATGTCAAATAGTTGGTATCACACTGTGTACCTTTTCCAGAGTTCTCCACTTAATAATACACATTTATTATTCTTCAATACTGCCAGGCAAAGAGGCAAAGCTATTCAAGCAGTCCAGGTGGCAGGATGGTTTAAAAAAAAAAAAAAAAAAAGATTCCTCCATGTTCATTCATGGCTTGATAGCTCATTTATTTTTCAATACTGAATAATAGTCTTCCTTCGGAATCCACCACAGTTCATGTATTCACCTACTGAAAGATACCTTGGTTGTTTCTAAGTTTGAACAAATAAAGCTGCCACAAACATCTTTTTAGGTAAATATGAGAGAGTATGATTGTCGGGTCATATGGCTTAGTTTTGTAAGAAATTGCCAACTTGTCTTCCAAAGAGGCTGGACCTCTTGGCTTCCTACCAGGAGTGCATGGTGGTTCCTGCGGGCCCACATCCTCACCAGCGTTTGGTGGTGTTCATGTTTGGGATTTTGGTCCTTTTACTAACCGTGTACAATGTCTCATTTTTGTTTCCTTTGCAGTCCCTTAAAGGCAGTGGTGTTGAACATGGCCTCCATCTCTTTACATCATCTGTCTGTCTTCTTAGTGAAGTGTCTGCTCAGGTCTTTGGCCCGTTTTGGTGGTTGTCCTAGTTTTGTTTTTAGTTTTTGTGGTTTAGGTGTTTTTTTGTATTGCTGGGAATTGAACTAATGGCCCAATACATGCTAGGCAAGTGCCTGAGCTACACCTCCCGGCTCCTGCCCCCACCTTTTTTTTTTTTTTTTTTTTTTGCTTTTTTTTGGACATAGGGTCTTGCTCTAACCCAGACTGATCTGGAATTCACTATGTAGTCTCAGGGTGGCCTTGAACTCATAGCGATCCTCCTACCTCTGCCTCCCGAGTGCTGGGATTAAAGGCGTGTGCCACCACGCCCGGTTCCTCCCATTTTAAAAATCCAGCTGTTCATGTTTTATTGTAAGTTTGAAGAGTTCTCTTTCTATTCTACGCAGCAGTCCTTAATCAAATAGGCCTTTGTGAATAATTGTTTCCAGTAACCTGTCTTCTGGTTTTATTGACAGTGTCTCATTTGGTTTTGTTTTGATTTTTCAAGGGAGAGTTGTGCTTGGCTGATCTATCACTCTCTCTGTACACCCAGGCTGGCCTCATACTCACAGTGATCCTCCTACCTCTGCCTCCCAAGTGCACCACCACGCCCAGCTTGACAGTGTCTTTGATGGGATAAAAGTTCAATTTGGGGGCATGATGGTACACTCAGGAGGCAGAGGAAGGAGAATTGCTATGAGTTCGAGGCCAGCCTGAGACTACATAGTGAATTCCAAGTCAGTCTGGGGTACAGCAAGACCCTACCTTGAAAAACAAAACAAACAAACAAAATAAAAACACATAAAAGAAGTTCTAATTTTTATTCTTATTTATTTATTTGAGAGAGAGAGAAGACCTAGGTTATCAATTATCACTTTTGTAGATCATACCTTGGTCTTATATCTAATGTCATTGCCACACTCAAGTTCATCGACATTGTCTGACATGTTATCTTCTAGGAGTTTTAGAGTTTTGAATTTTACTTTTAGGAATAGGATCGTTTTGAGTTAATTTTTGAGAAAGAGGTAAATGTCTGGTTGTCTGGATTCATTTTTGTTTTTGCATGTAGATATTTATAAGTAATTTTCGACGTACATTGGGTTGGGATCCACTCATCTCCCAAACACTGTCATCTTCGGGTACAAAACCTTCCAACATTCATCTAGAGATCCAGAAGAGGACTGAAAGCCGGATGCTGGGAACTCAGCAGCATTTATAGTGGGTGGAGGCAGCTCACCGTCACCATAGCTCAGCTGAAATAGCCATCACCCATTGTTCCTGAAGGAAGCTCAGGGCAGGATGTCACGTCCCACTGAGGAGGTCACTCCCTAAAGCTGAGGTTGGTTGATCTGAATAAGCTCGCTTAGGGAGCTGGATCCCCTCCACACTAGGCAACAAGCCTGTCTTTGCAGAGGAATCAGGTGACATAAGAGAAAAAATTACTGCTCAGACAGAGCGCAGGTTTGCCAGGACAACGAACACCGAGGATGGACTCAGTGGATAGAGGATGGGAGTTTGGATCCCCAGCACCCACAGAAATGTTCGGATGCCTGCAACTTACTCTCAAATGGCTCAGTAATAACAATACTACACATCTATTAGTGAAAGTACCATTATTATGGCAGAGAGAGACAGAGGGAGATAAAGAGCATGTAAAAAATAGCCAATAGTTGGTAAGTCCAGGTGAAAAAATAAATGGCCATTCATTGTGCTGTACTTGGAACTCTTCCATACACTTGAAAACTTGCAAAATTAAAAGTCAGGGGAAACAACTTCTAATATCTGGAAATACCCCTAATCAAGGTTCTGTCATGCATTATTGCTTGACTTAATTAAATTTCCTTAAAAGTAATTTATACGCTTAGAATTGGCTAGTTCAATGTAATTTGGAATGTTCTAGATTTATTCAGGACCCTCTGGTTCAGTCTGAGTACAATCTGATGGCTGAGGTACCACTGAAGTACAACCTTCAAATTCAAAGATAAGAAAACATATTTAGTTTTAATGGGACTGGTGGATTATATAACTGGGAAATAGAGGGGGTGTTAAAAATATAAATTCTGATATGCATATGTAGTTAGAATAAAGTGTTATAAAACATCACAAATATTATAATGCCAAGAAATAATATACTCTTAAGTCTAGGAATATTCCATTTGAATTAAGTAACTACTATATCTATATCATTTTTTGTTTATTTTTTATTTACTTGCAAGCAGAGAAAGAGAGAATTGACATGCCAGGGCCTCTAGCCCTGGAAACAAGCTCCAGATGTATGGACCACTTTGTGCATCTGGCTTTACTTGGGTACTGGAGAATAAAACCTGGGTCATTAGGCTTTTCAGGCAAGCACCTTAACTGCTGAGCCATCTCTCTCCAGCCTTCAATCGCTTTTTTTTTTTTTTTTTTTTTTTTTTGGTTTTTCAAGGTAGGGCCTCACTCGAGCCCAGGCTGACCTGGAATTCACTATGGAGTCTCAGGGTGGCCTCGAACTCACGGCAATCCTCCTACCTCTGCCTCCTGAGTGCTAGGATTAAAGGCATGCACCACCATGCCCGGCTTCAATCTCATTTTTAATAATTCTTTGCCTAAGTTATTTCCAGCCTCCTCATTGAATATAAATATACTTTTAAAATATATTTTATTGTTATTTATCTATTATTAGAGAAAGAGAGAGAAAGGGTGAGAGACAGGATGGGCATGCCAGGGCCTCTAGCCACTGGAAACAAACTACATGTGCCCCATGTGTATTTGGCTTACATGGGATCTGGGGAATCAAACCTAGGTCCTTAGGCTTCACAGAAAGTGGCCTTAACTACTAAGCCATCTCTCCAGCCCTAACTACTTTTTTGTTTTTTTTTGGTTTCTCAAGGTAGGGTCTCACTCTGGCTCAGGCTGACCTGAAATTAACTATTTAGTTTCAAGCTGGCCTCAAACTCATGGCAATCCTCCTACCTCTGCTTGCTGGGATTAAAGGCGTGTACCACCATGCCTGGTTCTAACTACATTGTAACAGAATGAATAGAAATATGACTCAGTATTCCCACTAACATGTTTGATCAACTTTTTATTATTCATGGGCTAGAAAGATGGCTCTTCATGAGGGCCTGAGTTCCACTCTTCAGATCCCTTGTAAACAGCTGGGCATGGCCACCATGCCTGTAACCCCAGTCCTGCAGGGAGCAGGGATCTGGGAATCATCAGAGCCCTACCCTCTGAACTGCAGAATTAATAAAATTATTCATAATTTAGAAGACTAAAACATTGTACACACAGATGTAAATTCTGCTTAAAGCATTGTTCAGATATATGACTAACTAATTCTATTTCATATGAATTTTATCAAAAGAGAGGGGAGGGCAGGAGAGAGGGCTTAGCATTTAAGGCACTTGCCTGCAAAGTCTAATGACCCATGTTCCATTCCCCAGGACCCACATAAAGCCAGATGCACAGTGACACACATACCTGGAGTTCATTTGCAGCAGATGGAGACCCTGGTGTGCCCATTCTCTGGCTCTCTGGCTCTCTGGTTCTCTGGCTCTCTGGCTCTCTCTTTCTGCTTGCTAACAAGCTTTTTTTTTTTTTTAAGAGAGAAAAGAAACTGATATATGATGTTGACCCAATGGAAGTTTGAGAATCAGTGACCCAGAAGACTAGGCATGAAGTTTGTCAGCCACATGTGAAGCTTCCTTAGAGATGGTGCATGTATCTGACTCCTCAGGAGGAAGTGGTGTCCTTATTCCAAGTAAGTCCCAAAGATATTTGGAGAACTATCAGCCAAGCTCAGGAAGAATTTTCATAGCTTCAGTGTACATTGCAATATTATCTGGTCATTTATTCCACCAAATAGAGTGCATAATTATATACAAACAAAGTGTTTTGGTGAGTTTTCCCCTTTTATATATTTTAATATAAAATAGGCAATTTTGCTATCCAAACGAATAGTTGTAATAATTCTTATTTATATAATGCAATGTAAAATTGCTATAATTACATTTTATGAAAACACAGCTTGTATAGTAATACTAAAATGATTGAGATAATGTAACATCATGCATAACACAAGTATAAACATTTACCCAAAGGGCATGGCTTGGGAACTACTCCTCAGAATTCTAGATTAAAGAAGGGACATTAAACAAAGAAATTGTGATTACACAGTTGTGTGTCCCCTGTAGACTCAGATGAGGAGTTTGTTGTTGTTGTTGTTGTTGGTTTAAAACATTGTTATTTATTTATTGGCAAACCAGGGCCTCTGACCACTGTAAACAAACTCAGTTGTATGTGCCACTTTGTGCATATACCTTTATGTGAGTACTGAGAAATCAAAGCCAGGTTGCTTAGCTCATCAGGCTTTTCAGGCAAATGTTTTAATCGCTAAGCCATCTCTCCAGCCTGACTCAAGTGTTTTTTTAAAGCTTGTTATTTGAGTCTTCGGCTGCCTGGCTGGAGGAGGTGTCACTAGAGGAGGATTCTAGGGCCCAGCCCTAATGTGTGTTTGAGGGTGGATGGATTTCCAGTTCAAAGATATGCAGAGAGGTCTGAGCTCTGGTGGAGTTCCTACTGCTCGCTGTCCAATTGTGCTTGTTGCTTTTGGTATTTGCTGGCTGGTGATGGTTTCTCTCTGCTTAGATGTATGGAAGCAACTTCTACCGCTATTGGAACGTCCCCCTGGAACTGAAATAAACTCCTTCCTCCTAGCAACTGTGCCTGATTTGGATGTTCATCTGAGCAACATGGAGCTGACTACAACAGCAATTATAACCAAGGCCAGTGACCTTCTTGCTCTAACACACAAGGGAAGGTAAAAACAGGGAAGCTGAAGGTGGAGGTGAGCAGCTTCTAGAAGCTACACCTGGTACATCTATAAGAACTGATATTTACAGAGTACTCATGTGTACCAGATGTTACCTTAAGAGCTTTGACAAATACTAACTGACTAGAATGTTAATATATTACTGTGAGAAAAGGTAAGTGCACCACGGATAAGAACAGGCAATCAGAAAATAGACCAGAACCCAAACACACAAACTCAGCACTTTATTAATTCAGAGATGGTGCTTCTAACTACAAAAAAAAGAAATAGGAAGAAAAAGGAAAAGAGAAAGGAAGGAAGGAGTAATGAAGGAAAGTAGCAAGAAGAAGGGAAGAAAGGAAGGAAGGGCAAAATAAGTCAGAAGAAAAAATATATATAACATATATAATCTTTATAATCATGGATTAAACAATGGTTCCTTAAATATGCCCAAAGCATAGGAAATCAAGTAAATGATAGTTAAATTTAACAAAATGTAAAACTTTCATACTTCAAGAAAGTTAAAAAGGAGACAATTCCCCAACCACCCATGTAAAACCAGACACAAAAAGTGGCACAAGCACCTGGCATTCTATTTGCTGTGGCATGTCCACACACGGTAATGAAATAAATAAATTTTAAAATGCTTTTTTCAAAAAAGAGCAAGTGAAGAAACAACGCACATGACAGGAGAAAATGTTTGCACATCATTTATCAAATAAGAGACTTGTATCTATAATGCATGAAGAAGTTTTATGGCTCAATACTAAAATGACAGATAACTCACTTTACAATTGGACAAATGGTCTCAATAGTTGTCTGTGATGATTACTCATTGTCAATCTAACTGCATTTAAAATCACCTAGGAAACGTGCCTGTGAGCAGTTCAGAGCCTGAATCATCCAGTCACCTCTCAATTGTGCCACCAGTTGGGGCCAAGCCTTCAACAAAATGTTATGTAATGTAATGTTATTCAATTACATTTACTCACAAAAAGGAATGAAATTCTGGTACATATTTACAAAGGAAAAGATAAGCTCCTCTTCATTCCCACACTCAACAAAGAACATTCCTATTACTAGATGGATGTCTGAAAATTCTAGTATACCACCATCCCCTCAGAGGTACTATCAAATCTCATAGGTTTAAGGCTCAGTGGCACAAACTTACTCCAATTTCAGCTGCCAATCACAAGTAGTAGGTTGTCATCTATAGTTTGATCCTCAGCTATAAGCTGGGATTGCTATAACTCTGTTCTTGGATTTGATTGATCTGAAAGGATGGCTTACAGAATTCAAGAAAATGTAGTTTTAAAAAAAAATTTTTTTTTGTTCACTTACTTATTTATTTATTTGAGAGCAACAGACATAGAGAGAAAAACAGATACAGAGAGAGAATGGGCGTGCCAGGGCTTCTAGCCACTGCAAACAAACTCCAGACGTGTGCGTCCCCTTGCGCATCTGGCTAATGTGGGTCCTGGGGAATCGGGCCTCGAACCGGGGTCCTTAGGCTTCACAGGCAAGCGCTTAACTACTAAGCCATCTCTCCAGCCTGAAAATGTGGTTTTTATTCATTGTAAAGACTATTGCTAAGGTGTGGGTGAGGTTTGTCCCTCATGGGTTCAAAAGTTGAAAGATTCTCATGCGATTAAGAGATTATGAACCATCAAGAGATTAGGCCTAATGGAAGATAATGATATCATTGGGGGCATTATTCTTGAAAGAAACTAATGTTAGTCTCATAGATTGAGTTCTTGAGAGAGAGGGAGTGAGTGAGAAAGAAAGATGTTATAAAAACCTGAGTCTGATCTCTGAGTCTCTCTGAAATATTTCTATAGCCATCCACCATTATGAGATACCAGAGACCAGTTAGATGGGGCTGCTTCTAAAACTGTTTAGGCCTCTAAAGCTGTGAGCTAAATAAGCTTCTTTCTTTATAAAGTAACCAGACTAGGTGTCTTTGTTACAGAAACTGAAAATAAAGCAACCCGGATGTTATTAAGCACACAGAAGAACACGCAGGTAAAGAGATAAATGGAGCAAAGACAGGGAGGGGCTTCTGAGCCTTCTTAGAGGACACCATCCTCTCAGCATGGAAAGTTCATCAGCTTCTGTTGATGAAGAATTGTTAGAGAGCTCAGTTTCCATCCTCGTGCCCCAATCTCAAACTTCACCCATCTTCCAGAGGTCAATGGGAAGACAGGAGAGTTTCAATCTTAAAATCACTAGGTCTTTCTGGTGACCTGCCCCATGATGAGGCTACCTGCGGACCTCACATTAAATTTTCTGATTATAATAAAATCAGGAATTATCAAAGAGGTTCATGATGAATTACACACACACACACACACACACACACACACACAAATAGTCCTGTCATCCAGGAAGGGTTTTAGGAGCTCTATGATAGGCGCAGAGGAAAAAGACCAAGTACATTTCATATTATACCACAATGCTACAACATGGATGAACCTTAGAAACACTGTGTTAAGTGAAAGGAGCCAGTTACAAAACACCACATGTTACATGATCCTATTTATAAAGACATCTTATAGAGACAGAAAGTAGATTGTGTATGACTGCTAATGGGTACATAGTTTCTTCCAGCAAGATGAAGATTGTGGTGGTGGCTGTATACCTTTAAAAAAAAAAAAACTTTTAAAACTTTTAATTTACTTATTTGAGAGAAAGAGGGTGGGGGGGGGCATGCCAGGGCCTCCAGCAACTGCAAACAAACTCCAGTTGCATGTGCTCCCTTGCGTATCCGGCTTATGTGGGTCCTCGAGAATAGAACAGAGGTCCTTTGGTTTCGCAGGCAAGGGCCTTAACTGCTAAGCCAACTCTCCAGCCCCTGGCTGTACACCTTTATGAACGTACTAAGAACCATTGAATTTTAAATGTTTAGATATTTAAAAAGTTAAACTTTAAATAAATGGATTATCATATGACTTATATGCATTTGTCAAAAAAAGAGACAGAAGAAAATGAAGAAGGATTAGAGTGTATGGGACATTGGCCATTTAGAGTAACCACGGGCGTTGAGGTGACAGGAGCTGAGCAAAGGCAAGCTGTTTCTGTGGAGTGGGGAGAAAGCAACGCAAATTACATTGCATTGATGTTACGCTGACCGAGCACCGGGCTTGCAGCCTTGGAGCTGTTAGCTTTGTCCCGGGATGGGGAGTACGGGGAGAAGGACTTGCACCCAGGGGTCACCATGAGCCTTTCCGGAGCACTTTCTCTTTTCTTTGACTGTTGCCCCATGACTTCCCTCCTTCTGCCTATCTTCTGCTTCTGAGTGTCTTCCAAACGTCTGTGTATTTATGGCCCTTGTCAGCTCTCTCTCCTTTACCCCTCTATGTTCTCTCTGTATGAGTTTTCATTTGTTAGTGTTGAATATTATTATTAATATGGCTTATTGGACACATGGTCTCTTGCTATGTAGCCCAGGCTGGCTTCATCCTTGCTATGAGCCTGCCTCAGCCTTCCAAGAACTGGGATTACAAATGGGCACTGTCATTCCGGCTGCTGCATGCACTCTGACGACTCTGAAATACACGTTCCCTGGCCAGAGCTCTCCCGGGCATTTGCTGCAGGAGCCACCTGCTCACTTGGCATTTTCATCTTTCTGTGCCACACACTTTTCCAAGGAAAAATGCACAACATTGCTCCTTATCTTCCTCTACTCTCTTAGAAACTGAGATGACTCTTTGAAGGTGAACTCCATGCGGCGCACAGTAGCCTAGGGGCTTCATAGAGTCCAGTGAGGTAGAAGGGCTTATCAGAGGTGCTGCCTTGGTTTATGCTCCCAAAAGTTCATAGCCACCCCCCACCCCATGAGACAGTCTGGGGAGGAGGTGCTTAATAAGAGGACTTGATCATGAGGTTGCTTCTGCCTGAGTGGATTAAAGTCACCATGGAAGGAGTAGATTACTTAGAACAAGAGTGGCTAGCCATGAAAGTGAGTTTGGCCTCTCTTGCCTTCTTTCCTTCTGACATGGGATGATGCAAAAAGAGGCCTTCAGCTGAAACACCTTGAAACTGAGTTCCCGGCTTCCCAAAGTATGAGAACTTATATTCGTAGTTAGGGATAGCTCAGTCATCTATGCTGCCGCAGTAATGTCCACAGCAGCAGGGTGAGAGTTCCTGGAATGAGAAAGATGAGCAAGAGTTCGGCTCCAGCAGTGGGGAAAGGGCACTTCCGGAAAAGGCTTGCGACCCTGTAGTAAGTAATGCTGAGTGCAGAAATGAGGCTCTCAGAGGGAAGCGTGTAAGTGTAGAGGCAGCTTTGGTGAATAAAGTGTGGGCAGAATTGAGCAGGGTTATCCAGGTGTGGAGGCACACGCCTTTAATCCCAGCCCTTGGGAGGCAGAGGTAGGAGGATCACCAAGAGTTGGAGGCCACCCTGAGACGACATTTTTAATTCCAGGTCAGCCTGGGCTAGAGCGAGACCCTACCTCAAAAAAACAAAAAATAAAAATAAAATTTAAGGGGTTGGGGATTTAGCTCAGTGGATGAGCGCTTGCCTAGCAAGCGCAAGGCCCTGGGTTCGGTCCTCAGCACTGAAAAAAAAAAAAAAAAGACAAAAATAAAATTAAAAAATAAAATTGAGCAGGGTTGAAGCAGACCTACAAGGAATAGAACAATTTGGCTGTGGAAGGAAAGATAAAGCCAGTGGTAGAAGGGATGTTGTGTGGGACAGTGTTCACAGTTCTGTGTGTGTGTGTGTGTGTGTGTGTGTGTGTTTCTAAGATAAGACGGGGGTGAGCAAGCCTAAGTGTTGAAGGGAAGAGGCCATAATAAAGGGACAGCCTCAGAGAAGATACCTACCTAATATAAGAGAGGCTAAAAGTTGGGTGAGGAGAGAACCTTAGCCTTACTCTATGGGATGAGAAAGAAGAGAGAAGATTAATGTGGTAGACAGGGTGACAAAATTTGATGGATTTCATTTTCAAAATTGGTAAGGAGACAAGTAGGAGGGTAGATAGTTTGCAACCTGTGAAGAATGTTTGAAATGGCCATCCTGATTCTAGAAGGATTAAGTGGAATGAATTGAGATACTCAAATGAACAACCAATGAACTGGCACTTCCACAGAGTTGGGAAACAGGCAGATTAGCACCAAATACTCAATGAAGCTGTAGAGAGAGGAAACTGGAATTTTAAAATGTAGCACTGTTTTACAATCTCATTTCTAGGTTAAATCTCTCCTCAGGCGATGATGATAAGGCCTTGACTTAATAGTGGGACTATGAGGCAAATTGGGGAAAAGATATGGAGTTAATTGGAAGAGAGAGAGTCAAGGCCTTCCCCAGTAGGGGTCCACCCACTAGAGACTCGAAATTCAAGACTGAGTTTATGGGGCCATGCATTCAAACTACCCCGTTCAGTGAATGACAAGAGGAGACTAATGGTACAAAGGCAATAGCTACCTGGAGTGTTTGCTACAGCTGAATGACATGTCCCAGGAAGATGCCAAATTTATACAAAATCAAGAAGGATGGATCTGAGCCTCTATCTGCCGCTTCTTCTGTCGCCTCTTCTCCACACAGCAGTTGCACTAACTTAAAAAATATATATATTTGGGGCCGGAGAGATGGCTTAGCGGTTAAGCACTTGCCTGTGAAGCCTAAGGACCCTGGTTTGAGGCTCGATTCTCCAGGACCCACGTTAGCCAGATGCACAAGGGGGTGCACATGTCTGGAGTTCGTTTGCAGTGGCTGGAAGCCCTGGCGCGCCCATTCTCTCTCTCTCTATCTGACTCTCTCTCAAATAAATAAATAAATAAATGAACAAAAATAAAAAATATGTATATGTATATTTGTCAAAAAATATGTATTTGTCAGCATGTTATTTCTTGTGGAGATGGGGAGACAGAAACAGTGTTTTCAGGCTGGGGAGGTCCAATTCCTCGGGACCCATGTAAAGCCAGATGCACAAAGCGATCCATGCATCTAGAGTTCATTTTCAGTGAGACGAGACTCTGGTGTGCCCATTATCCTTCTTTCCCTCTGATCTATATATAATTTAAAAAAAAAAAACAGCATTTTCTGTCTACTCTCATGCTTACCACAGAACACTTCAGATGTGTGGGGCTCTCTGCTTGCCAAGCAATGTTCTGGGGGAGGGGGGAAGGCGGTCTGGGTGACCAGTAATTCAATCCAGTTCTGACCCTGTTTACTTGAGATGGTGCCAGATCTCACAGATTGAGGTAAGCCACTCATAAAACTGCTCCACGCCTCAGATGCCAATCACGGACACTCAGTTGTCAGCTAGGTTTCTAACCCACTGGCCCTAATACTTGTTGGGCTTCAACTAATGTTCCAGGATGGCTCACTGTACTCAGGACAGTGGGTTTATCATAATGGATGCTACAAAGGTTACAGAGCAGGAACTGTACGGAGGAGATAGACAAAGCAAGGGATGCTGGGAATGGGGCTGGGAGCAATGCTTTATGAAATGCCACCTGAAAAGTTACCCAGTCTTGTTGTCCAAGATGCTGTGTTTTGTTTTCTTAGTTTTGCTGTGTTTTTTGGTGCAAGGGCAGAGGCCAAATCCGGAGCATTGCACATGGTAGGCAGGCTCTCTACAGGGAAGAACCTAGAGCCTTTCTAGGTTTTAATAGCCAGTACCTACTCCCTTTTCCAGATTGGTAAATGGAGCTGACAGTTCTAACCCTCTAATCCTCTAATTAATTGCTTGGTTTTTCTGGTGGCCAGCCTCATTTTGAAGCAGGATCTTAAGTCACCTCATTAGATACACCCAAGTGTAATCAAAAGGAACTCATAAACAACAAAAGGCATTCCTGTCACTCAGGAAACTCCAAAGGTTTTAGAAGCTCTGTGAGGGAAGTTGAGGTAAAAGGCCTATATATTTCATATTCACCATACCCATCCATGCCAAATCTCCCTGGGCTTCTGACCTCCCTCTGAGTTACACCAGTGCCTGCACTCGGCCCTCATGACCTAACCAGCTCATCTACCTATGCCTTGTCACTTCACTACTTGCCCATCCTGCTCCAGCAATGACACCATGTCTAGTACTAATTTCCTGTAGCAGTTACCTTTTCATTTCTGGGACAAAACAGCCTACCAGAAGCAGCTGGTGGGAGGAAAGGATTGATTTTTGGCTTACAGTCTTGAGGGCACTTTCCATCACACTATGACAGCCCATGGCAAAGCAGAGGCTGGGCACTACATCTTGCCTCAGAAGCTGGAAGGTAGCAGCAAGAATGAGCTAGCTATGAAGCCGGGCATGGTGGTGCACGCCTTTAATCCCAGCACTTGGGAGGCAGAGGTAGGAGGTTTGTCGTGAGTCCGAGGCCACCCTGAGACTGCATAGTGAATTCCAGGTCAGCCTGGGCCAGAGTGAGACCCTACCTTGAAAAACTGAAAAAAAAAAAAAAGAATGAGCTAGCTAGCATTGGTAGTTGACCCATAAACATGCTCCTAGCAACATACCTCTTCCAAGAACCACTCTGCTTTCCAAATTGCCACCAGGTGGGGATTCAGTATGAGGCTTAATAACAGGCTCATGAGGCTGTAGGGTTACATTTCATAGTCAAACGACACAGTGATTAACATGCCTATGTGCCAGGATAAGCAGATGACCTAAAGCAAAAGAGACAGATGCAAAATGAAGGCAAAAATGTCAGGCTTTCATCTTGCTTTAATTATCTTGTGGATCCAAATCACTGAGAAGTCAATGCTTTTTAGCAGAAGCCATTTCTGAGTGCCTGTTATATATCCAGTGGGTGCTTTGGTGGACTGGTGGTTGTGAGCTACTGATAGGAAGCATGTGTTGAAATTGTGATTCTAAGTTTTCAAGAGGCTGAGACAAAAGAATCACTTGAGCCCAAGAATTTGAGCCCAGTCTGAGCAACATAAGGAGACAGCACCCCTCCCCCCCCCACACAGCTCATAATAAAATTTTTAAAAACGGAAGAGAAAGTTTAGCAGTATGGGACCCAGATTCAGGGAAAGTGGAAGATCAGAGGAGAGCAGACTTCCGAATCTCCAAGGATAAAGATAGAGATGGTCAATGTGATAGTTCCTGGCTTTCTATAAATGTCATCCCCAGCAGTCCATGTGGATTGATTTGGACTTCTGAAAGACTCCATTCCGCATGAGAAAGGAAAGTGGACACTAGGGTGTGAGAGGATCACAAGAAGGGTTGTTCAATGGTGGGTACTTACTTACCTAGGGCTCCTTAACTACCATGCTTTGAATATTAATGTCCTCTACAGAGTCACCTAGTGACCACTTAGTCCCCAGATCCCTGGATGGTGGCACTGTATTGGAAGTTTCTGGAAGCTTTAGGAGTAGGGGATAGCTGAAGGAAACAGATCACTGGGAGGTGCCCTTGTTCTTGGTCCAGCTCCCCCGCCCTCAACTTCCTGTCAGCCATGAGATAAGGAATCTCTTCCACTTGCTCCTGCCACCATGATGCTCTGCGTCACCAGGCCCCGAATCAGTGGAACTCAAGGCTCGGGACTGGAACCTCTGAAACCATGTGTGATAGTTAGTTTCTCTTGTAAACTTTAGCAGATCAGGAATTAAGTATTAGCTATGCTTCTTGGGCGGGTCTGTGAGGATATTTCTAGAAAGGATTACCTGAGGGAGGAAAACCTCCCCACAGCCTGTCTATAAGGAGGTTCCAGGGAAAGGCAGTGCTTTTTATTTTTGCCTAGCTGGTCTTGCCACTGGCTGGGGTATGCCTCTACCCTGTTGCTTCCATCCTGCATGGGCACTGGAATCCAGCTTCATCAGCCTAACAATGCAAACTCAAGATCGGTGGCTCTCCAGAAAACCCCCAGTTCTTCAATGCCAGACCGGGACAGCTGAGGCCTTCAGCTTCATTGATCAAGCAGCTACTGGGTTCTTAGACTCTTCAGCCTGCAGACAAGCACTCTTGGACTTCCCTACCTGTGTCATGTAAGCCAATCTAAGAAACCCCTTTATTATAACACATATTCATTCCATCAATTCTTTTCTACAGAATCCTGACTAATATATAACATAGCCCAAATTAATCTTCTCTTTAAGTGCTTATGTCAGATATTTTGTCTCAGCAACGAAACAGTATGCATTGGCCTAAAAGTTGGGAGACAGGACCCAAGTGAATAGAGGGAGAGTGGCCAGCACCAGGGCACTTCAAATACTTCCCTTAGGAGCCATGAGGTTAGTACTGGATTAATGCGGGGCACAGTCAGCCACTGAATATACTGTCCCTTTCCCCTGGTATGTGCATGTCACACAGCTCTGTCTGAAACACCTTTCCCCTTTCTGACAGCTATTCAAATTTTCAGCATCTTTCAAAATCAGATACAAAGTCCATCTCCCTGACAGTTTTTCTTCACAACCCCAGCCTGAAGCTAATCATTTCTTGCCTTGAACTTCTAGTAATTATCAATTATAGATTGCATTTAGTCATTAATCATTTAGTGCCCTCTACATTTCTTCCATTTTTGCACCGACCTCTTCATTTTTCTGAGACGCATAACTTTTCTTGTGGTGTTGTCATGCTGTCTCCCCAACTTTCCTAGAGACTTCTGGAAGGTTCGGTCCATTTTCGGAGGACCCCATATCACCTGATGTAGCCCCTTACACAGAGAACGGGTTCAGACCATGTAAGCAGCTAATCTTCATTTAACTGTTTTTGAGAAAACACGTTTTATAAAAGTTCACTATAAAGTTAAAAACAGAGGCAGATCTTTCTAAATAAGGGATCCTAAAACAAAAAGAGGCCATTCTGTTAAGCACCAAATCATTTAAAAGTGACTTTACTCAGCATTGATGCCCCAGCTCTCACACTACTCCAAGTCTTATTGACCTATAAGTGATCTTTTAACATGACAGTACTGTAGCAATATTTCTTCCCACAACAAGCGCATTATATCCTCTCCCTTTTCTGCCATGGGACTGACATGGGTAGGACTCTTGGATCTGAATTCTCCAGCGGGGCCAGGACACCTTGGTTGTTAAGAGAACAATGGTGGAAGCTGAGCCTGAGCTCTGCCACTTGCCAGAGCGGTGAGTCTGGGAAAGTTATTTGAATTTTCTGTACCCCAGTTTTTCATCTGCAACTGGGAACCACAGAGTATTTCCCATGGATTTATTGGAGGGACCGAAACACATCACATCCTGTGACATTCGTTAGGTCAGCATCTGTAGCCTGGTGAAGCCCTCATTTCTTGCTAGGTGTTATTCAGGTGTGACTAGACATTTTAGCTAGTCTCATGCCTCTTTCCACCTTCCTTCCGTCGCTAAGGTACACAGAGGAGGAGGTGAACCTAGACTGCTTGGATCTCTGCCTCAGGAGACAGACCAAAGCCCAAACTCTGCCACTTAGCTTGTGTGTTATTCTAGGCAAGCCACTCAGGCCTCTTTGGTGTGTTATAAAAGATCAGGGAGTAAACATCTGTGAAAGTGCTCTGTAAACAGCATGCTTGCTTTACCCTGAGCAAGAAACTGTGGTTGAGAACAGGAAGCAAGTTTAATTAGTTCCGGTTTGAAAACTCTCACCCTTTAGATAGAATGCACTTGAGAAAAAGGGTAACTCTTTGTCTATTTTGCTTGGATAAGCTTGCTTATCTCATGAGAGCCATATATATATATATGTGTGTGTGTGTGTGTGTTGTGTGTGTGTATATATATATATATATATATATATATACACATACACACACACATATATATAGATATATATATATAATTTATAATATATTTATAATAATATTTATTATATATATAATTTGTTGATGTTTGGTTGTTTTGTTTTTCAACACTATGTACGCCACGGGAAGTCTTTCTAAGCCAGTGATCTGCTCCCTTCTCCCATCTGTAAATCTGCTTGGTCTGTTAAACAAGTAGTTGCATTCACCAAAGTCATACACAGCTTTCATGACTTCAAATCTGCTGCCCAGCTGACACAAAGGAGCTCTGTGGGGAATGGTAATGCGATTAGGATGGTGAGGCTGGAGGAAGAGGAACACCCAATCCAGGGTGCCTCCCTGGCAGCTTCCTAACCGTTGTCAGAGGCTGGCTAAGGTGGGCTCTGGACTCGAATCCCAGCTGTGCCCCACATTTTCTGGGTGACCTTGCAAATGACCAAACTTCTGAGTGTCTTTGATTACACATGTATAAAATACTTGCTTTACTGGGTTACTGGGGGATGAAATGAGTTAATACATATAAAGGACTTACAGCATAATAAGTAGTAAATGAGTGTTTTGTTGCAGGGGACTGTGGAGGTTCAATGCTGCTTGACTTCCCTGCTTAAGGCCTCTTTGTACACTAAGAGTCCTCAGCAAGGAAATGCCCCTGCCCAGGGGTCGTGCATCAGACTAATAGTGAGAAGTAGACAGGAAGAGAAGAAGTCTGGAGAGAAGAGGAAAGAGAGAAAGGGGAAAGAAGACAGGGACAAAGGGAATGAGGTAAAGAAGAAAAAAGGGAGGGAGAAAACGATATTGGGGGAGGGAGGTAGGGAGATTGAATTGAACCTCTCTCTGGGATAGGGGCCAGCCTCTGGCCCCACCTTTCCTTTTCTATGTCTTTAGATGGAAACATGGTGGTCAGAGGGAGATGGCTGAGAAACCACAGGAGTTTGATCTTAAGGCTGCACATAAGCAGCTGGGAATGCCTGTACTCTCAGTCCTACAGGGGAGCAGAGACCCGAAATCAACGAATTTTGCAATAATAATAATAATAATAACAACAACAATAACAGCAATTACCCTGGCAAGCTCGTGGATTGGTAAGAGACTCCGGATCAAATAACAATGGGCAGAAGAGCACTGGATCAGGACACCTGAAGTTCTGCTCGGTCCACTGCAGGCAAGTGCATGGGCTGTGCACGGGGGCATACACGTGTATATACTACGTGCACATAGACACACACACAGGCCAAAATAAGGAAGGAAAACAAGAAAAAGGAACTGCATCCCAAGAGGCCGTCAGAGGGAACTTCAGAATCGCACAGTGGCAGGGAAAGCCTTGCTTATTGTATTCTAGTTCAGCCTTGGCTATGAAATCTGGCTATGCACGGAATTGCTCAGGGATGTTGCTGACACCCATGGGTGGGCCTGGAATTCTGCCTTTCTAACCGTTGCTTCTGGATGTGGACCTCACCTAGCTGCAAGGCAACTAGCGAATGATGAATGATGACTTCTTAGATGTGTGTGATGTGCAAGGGGTTCCTGCTACCCCGGTTGATAATGTGGCCCCATCTGTGTACGTATGAAACTGGTCACCTGCTTCTTTGAAGGGAAATGACCGCAAAGACCCTAGTTTCTGATCCTGACTCCAAACACTGCACGTGCAAACAAGGAACCCAGAGGAAAGATGCTTCCCTTGGCCAGCCAGGTCTGTGGGCAATTGTTCCAGTCTGTTCACATGTAGCACCGAATGAAGTGAGCCTGATGTGACTATTACAGCCTGGTGACATTCAAATACTGCTTGGCTTATGTCTTAATTGAAGGATGAGGAACAATGTCGTCTATTATCTTCATGATGTCAGGTTATATCTTCGAATGGCACTCTGTAAAGCCCTTTTCTTATGACTACCAAGAACTTATTCAAGTTACCTATAATTAATTGATTATATAACTCCTCCTTATCCGTGCTTTACACACATAGTTTTATTTCCCTTCCCTCCAACATGTGTCAGACAGAGCTTATCAACTCGCTTTACAGCTGAAGGAACTGAGACCCTTTAACTGGAAAATAAGTGGTTTGTCCAGACTTACCCAACTATGCAAAGATTAAGGCAGGACAGGAACCTAGGTGGGTCTACCTTTATTTCCCCTCTCTTTCCACTACTCTCATGCTATCTCCTAGATTATAGGAATCTTATCTTAAAACAAGTACAGATCACATAGTCATGTGGTACTCAGGACTCCCTTGGTGAGAATTTAGTACTAAGATAATGAATATTACATTTTTTATTTTTGTTTTTCCAAAGTAGAATCTTACTTTAGCCCAGGCTGACCTAGAATTTATTATGTTGTCTCTCAGGCTAGCCACGAACTTACAGCAATCCTCCTACCTTAGCTTCCCAAGTGCTAGGATTGAAGGCATGTGCAACCATACCTGTCAAGATTACTTTTTGTTTTAATTTTTTTTTAATTTTTATTTATTTATTTGAGAGCAGCAGACAGAGAGAGAAAGAAGCAGACAGAGAGAGAGAATGGGCATTCCAGGGCTTCCAGCCACTGCAAACAAACTCCAGATGCATATGACACCTTGTGCTTCTGTCTTATGTGGGTCCTAGGGAATCGAGCCTTGAACAGAGGTCCTTAGGCTTCACAGGCAAGTGCTTTAACTGCTCAGCCATCTTTCCAGCCCAAGATTACATTTTGAAAACCACTCATAAGCCCTAGCATCTGATTTTTTTAATTAATAATTTGTGTTTTTCATGTTTTTGTTTTATAAGAGCAGACATCCTCTCTTATGTAATTTTCATTGCTTTAAATCCTGAGTGGTATAGCATCACATGGATTGTGTGTCTAGTGGGCATAGCAGGAAAATTGCTTGAGAATCTGGCAAGAACCATGCTACTGTTCCTATGGTGCTTGGGCTACCTTTCTCCAGATCAGTAGTCCCTATGCTTTTTTGGCTTAGCACACAAAGCACGTTTCTTGCCCAAGTAGAATTTGCTTTAATCTTGGCATAAACTCCTTCAGCTTTAAGAACATTATAAGCTCTCTTTGGCTCCAGAGAAGTTACTCATAGCCGGTAAAACATGGACTTACACCATAGGCTTCCAGAAATAATTGCCTTTAGACAGCTCTATTCCCAGCAGACCAAGACACCTGTTTTCAGGGTGGCAGGAGCCGAGCCCCATTAGCTTCTTAGCCCTAGATCTCTTCCTTCCCATCCTCCCTGCCATGCAGAGAAATCACTGGCAGGCACAGTCTTCTTGTTCTTAACAACTGCTCCCCAACTTTAACAAGTTGAGCCTCCACAAAAATCTCAATCTGCTCCTGGTATTAGACCCATAAAACATTCCCAAGGCACATTTCAGTCTATGTTGAATGCCTCCAGCGAAGGGGAACTCACCACTCCAGACGTTTGTTTCTCAATGTTCTAATTCTCCACAAGTTCTATATTTGTAACTTTATTTGTTTATCCTTTGGCCATCATCTCCCCTACTGAGAAGTTCTTTTTATACAGTACCAAATATATCTTGTGACAATATCCATTTAGTTCTCTGAAACTACATAAAGAAACCTTAATCCCTTCCTGTTGAGTAGGCCTGAAAGTGTTTGAAGCCTTTCCCATATCCTCCATGCTCTAACTCATCCTTCTGGTGTTGCCATCCTGGTCCATCTTTTCTCCCAATTGTTGACATTTTTTAAAGGCATTCCAGGTCTGGCTTGATTGACATGGAGCAAAGCCATCTCACTGCTACACTTGCTCATGAGAGACTTGTCACTTGTCCCCATGGAAATGCATCCTTGCTGTGTTTGATGCACGCTTGCAGCCCAGTCATGTTGAGCCTTCATTTGTTTTTGTCCCCAGTCCTCCTAGTCCTGAGAAATACCTTCAACTTTCATCTGGTGGTGGTGTTCCCGTCCACATGATATTCCAGGATTTGAGTAAGCATTTAGAAGACTTACCAAGAACACTATGTGGCATCTTCTTGACCCAGGCTCTGGGAAGACAGTTCCTTGCAGAAAACATCCATACCTGTTGAGAGACATTACCTCCTCCATGTTCATCCAGACTTTTCTTTCCAGGAAGAACTCTGGGGACAGCGTTCACTGAGGAGGCTAATGATGAGTTTTCTTCAAGGATTTCTCTCAACACTTTAGCCTTTTCCCCCCACCCTTACTTTCATTATTCCCCCTGTCTTATTTAGACCCACATCATCTTCCCTAGAGATACAGGCACTTGATGACACCCAGGCCCAGGCATCCTCCACACTGAGTGAGCCTGACATGCTCAGGGGGCAGGCCACTGAGGAGGAAAGCAAATAGCCCACATCTGCAGGTCTCTCCCTTGCTGCTCTTGCACTGTACCCCAGCACTTGCTGCCCTTCTCCTTTTCTTCCTCATTAACTTAAAGACCTCCTCATAGCTCTCTAGTGCAGCCCCCGCCTTTTTTGAGGTAAGGTCTCACTTCAGCCCAGGCCAACCTAGAATTCACTATGTAGTCTTTGGCTGGCCTTGAATTCATGGCAATCTTCCTACCTCTGCCCTTTCTTTTTGTTGGACTCATTCTTCAGCCTTTTAGGTGGAGAAATTAGCAAACTTCAAATTTCAGATTCTGTTGGTGAGGACAGATGTTTTCCCCATTGTTAAATTCTAATTGTATTGCTTTCTATAAGCATTGCAGTGAAATCTTTAACAAATGAAATTCATATATACCCTGAAACCCAGAAAAGCTACTCTTGACCCCACAAGCCATTATTTGCTCATAGAAGCCTACTTTGGATGCTCACTATATTTTAGAAGTAAGAGAATAGGAAAATTAAGACTTAATTATCATAAAAGATAATCTAATCACTGAGTCAGAAGGAAGAACTCCAAATTAATTACAAGGTGCCTACTATGGAGAGTAACTCATTTAATCTGCCTAATAATTTTATATGTTAGGAAT
Source organism: Jaculus jaculus (assembly GCF_020740685.1). NCBI lineage: Eukaryota > Metazoa > Chordata > Mammalia > Rodentia > Dipodidae > Jaculus > Jaculus jaculus. The sequence goes on from NC_059117.1 coordinate 34,215,102, forward strand.
CATTATGAAATTTTTACATACAGAAGAGGAAACTCAGAGAGGTTGAATAACTTGCTGGGTCATTGAGATGGAGCCCTGCTTGTCTTTTCCAAAGCTATTTGAGGCATATCCTGCTCAACCTCACTCACCTTGGAGGCTGAGGCCAAGTGACATGAGCTCTATGACTGAAAATTTTCCACAAATCTGCATTTTCACAGCCCCACAAGAGCTTGGGTAGGCGTGAAGAGTAGTGGGGTTACAAGCCAGCAAAGAGCTTGAGAAGTTTAATATGAGTGCAGCTTACTGTGGTGTTGCAGTCCGGTTTGCATTGCTGGTAGAACTCACCCAACCAAGAGCAGCTTCTGGGAAAAAGAGATTTATTTTGGCTTACAGGCTCGAGGGGAAGCTCCACGATGGCAGGGAAAAACGATGGCATGAGCAGAGGGTGGACATCACCCCCTGGCCAACATAAGGTGGGACACAGCAACAGGAGGGTGTGCAAAACACTGGCATGGGGAAACTGGCTATAAAGCCCATAAGCCTGCCCCCAACAATACACTCCCTCCAGTAGGCATTAATTCCCAAATATCCATCAGCTGGGGAGCTAGCATTCAGAAGACCTAAGTTTATGGGGGACACCTGAATCAAACCACCACATGTGGGCTGGGGATGCAGCTCAGTGGAGGTGTTTGCTTAGCACTCATGACATCAAACAATATACATGTATATTTGTACCTTATGCCTACATTTTGAATTCACTTTTGTATGAACTGTTTGTTCCCTGGATCCATGTCTGGCTTGGATTCTTAGCCAAGGTCTAAGTACCATTACAGAACAGAGCGCCCTCCACAGGTAACTGCTCTTAGTCTTAGCAGGGAGAACTGAAACTCAAATCTTTGGCATTGGCGGAAAGGCTTAGATAATCTAGTTTCAATTTGATTTATGTAGTTATACCAAGGGTATCAGTGTGAAGTTTGCCAATGTCTAAGAGAGTCCTTGACACAGTTTGGAACAATAAATGCACAGAATATTGGGTTTTAACTTAACATGCACTCATTAAGGTCAAAAGTTTTCCCTCAAGTTTTCAAGTTCAGTTTTCATTGTGTGCGTGCGCGCACGTGCGTGTGTGTTTGTGTGTGTGTGTGTGTGTGTGTTTTAAGACAAGGTCTTGCTATGTAGCCCAGGCTGCTTAGAACACTATTAATTCTTCTTCTCCTTTTTTTTGTTTTTTTTTTTTTTTTTAATTTCCCAGGATAGGGTCTCACTCTAGCTCAGGTTGACCCGGAATTCACTATGTAATCTCAGGGTGGCCTTGAACTCATGGTGATCCTCCTCCCTCTGCCTCCCGAGTGCTGGGACTAAAGGCGTGCACCACCACGTCCTGCCAGAACTCTTAATTCTTTTGCTTAGTCACCTGCAATTTTCAAATCTTAATGGTCAATTTTTTAGTTTATACATATTTGAATAGAATAAAATTACGTGATTTTTGACTAATATTAATCCCAAACATAAATGTTTTCTAAAATATCCCAACACATGAAATCAATAAGTTTCATTTAAACACATTTATAAATGTAATATAATTAATTCTTCCAGAAATTTTTAAAGGCCTGAAATGACAAATTCACAGCCACAGCATTGAAATACATTACCTACCAATCTTTGGAGCTAGTAAAAGCTTTGATTTCTCTGAAAAATTGGCATCCCTCCCCACTTTTGATAATGACAATACAAACATTCACATTTCTCTATTTGCTCTGGCTGCTAGGAAGCTTGGAGGCAAAATTAAAGTTCAGATAAAACATATGTCGACACCATTGAAGGTTGTATATTTACTTTATTTTCTTTTACATTGGACCTGATTTTGTATCTCAAATCATATATTACTGACTAATGACTCAGGTCTCTTATTACTCAGGCCCTTGTGAGAAAAATAATGGTATCAAAAATAAAATAAGGAAAGAGTACCAGAAGGTTGTTGCTGCTAGCTGCTCTTCGGATAGCTGAGAGAATCCATAAACATCATTTAAAGACTCAACGCCCGCCCGCAGCTGCACTGGAAAATAACTGGTTATAACACTGGGGTGTTAATATTGCTCCCCCTGGGACGCTCTCCAGCCCTTCCTTTGGGTACATTTCAAAACCTATGTTTTCATTCATGCCATTCCAAATAGCTTCTGAATTTAACTTTTTTTTCTTTTTTATACATTTTATTTGACTTTTCTTTTCAATTTTAGGGTACATGTCTGTAATCCAAGCACTTCAGAAGCTGAGGCAGGTAAATTACCAGTTTGAGGCCAGCCTAAACTGCATTGCCATTCTCTATTTAAAAAAAAAAATCATATTTATTTTCCTAGAGTAAGGTAAATTTATTCGTTAGTATCACATACTGAAACTAGAAATTTTGCTGACTCAATAAATATGTATTGCGTATTTATCATGGGCCAGACCTTCTAATCATTTAGTTATGTTTATTATGTATATGAGGGGTGGAGGAATTATTTATACTCCTGCCACAGGAGAGAAACTAATGCTATCCAAATAGTACAAAATTACCCTGTCCCTATGAGTGTAAACATATGCTAGTGAACACAACTTAATATTATTTAGTATATTTTAATAATATTTGAGTATTCAGTAATAGTATTTGAGTATTTAGGTTTTCATTAGCCTTTGAAGAAAATGATTCACATTATGCAGAATATGTAGCAAAAGAAATAAATGGAGAAAATGATATAATAGTTAAAAAAGAAATGATCCTTCCTTTCTTCCTTTCTTTTTGCTGCTGGTTGCTGATGACATAACCCACCACCTCCCGGGTTCTGAGCTTTGAGTTACACCCCAGGCAGGTATCTAAAAATGAGCATTTAGTAAACACTACTTTAGGAATTCATCTCAGTTAATTCTTTCTACAACTGGATGCAATAGTGATATTATTGCCTTTACAATTAGACATGGAGGAATGAGGCTCAGAGAGGTGAGAGCTACACTCTAGCCTTCACCTCTAGTAACGGTTAGCCAAAAAGTAAATCCAAGTGGTTTGCTCTCAGTGTGCTTAACAAAATCCCTTGATGGAGCCCACTGTCAATAAAATAGGTTAAACTGAGCATATGGAATTGCCATGTTTGGAAAATTACCATTGTAAATGTGCACTGTTGTATTTTGTTCTTTTTAAAAAATATATTTTTTTCTTTATTTGCAAGCAGAGAAAGATAGAGAAGAGAAACACAGAGAATGGGTATGCCAGGGCCTCCAGCCACTGCAAACACACTGCAGACACATGTGCCACTTTGTGTACCTGCCTTTGTGTAGGTACTGGGGAAGTGAACACAGGTTGCCAGCCTTCACAGACAAGTGCCTTAAGTGCTGAGCCATCTCTCCAGCCCTGTGTTTTGTTTTTGAGACAGGACCTCTCTTTGTGGTGCAGGCTAGCCTTGAATTTTTGATCTTCCTGCCTCAGGTTCTCAAGTACTGGGATTGCAGCTGTGTAACAGGAAGCCTAGCTTGGAGTATATGTTTGGATCACCAACTTTACACATAGACTTAAGAAAATGAATTTTCCTACTTTTATCCTTTACACTGATTAATCATCTTTTGCTTTGTTTGGTACAAAACAAATGTGTGTGTGTGTGTGTGTGTGTGTGTGTGTGTGTGTGTGTGTGTGTTGGATTCACGTGTCCATGCAGTGGGGTGCACTTTTCTGAGGTGGTCAGAGTCTTGCTTGAGCTTGAGTCTCTTACTGATCTTGGAGCTTGATGGTTTTTCATTATCCCTGGTGATTCTGTGGTATCGGCTCACCCATAGCACTGGGGTTTACAGACATGGATGGCCATGCCCAGCTGTTTCTGTGGGTCCTGGGAAACAAACTTCAATGGTTTCTCAGACCCCCATGCTTCCACAGGAAGTGTTCTTAACCACTGAGCCATCTCTCCAGCCCTTTGTATTTGTTTTTTGAGACAGGATCTTGCAATGTAGCCCTGGCTTGGAACTCACTATGTAGACCAGACCGGCCTCAAACTTGTGGGTGATATTTCTTCCTTTACCTAAGAAAACCATGAGGGAAAGGGTTTGAAGTTACACATCAGCATGCCAGGAAAGGGCTGAGAGCGCATGAGCAACCTCAGTGTCATCACTTCCGGCTGGAAAAACACAAACTGAGTGTTATCTGCAATTGCTGACGGTGTCAGTCATATATGATAATACCTACAAACATCATTATAACTCTTAAACAGCCCACACAGACACAGCGACCTTTTATCTATTTCTTATGTGTGTTCTAGATTACACTTAAATTTTCTCTGCTTCCTGAAGACAGTCATTGGTTAAGAAATGTCCTTTTAAGCCCTGCCAAGGCTTTATTATGTCACAACGTATGCACTCTTCAGTGTGCTAATGAAGTGGTTAGTGACATTCTCATTCAGGACCCTCCTTTGAGGCAAAGGATGTTAAACTTGGACCTTTCTCTCGTTTGCGACTTCTCCATGCCTTTGTGCCATCCGTTTCCAAAGATAAAATGAAGGTGTTCGCGAGTCATTTTAGGAAGTGCCAAACATTCCAAAAAGGTCCTGTTCTCTCATTCATGTCACATCTGGGCACAAGTTCCTTCTCCCAAAATGTTCAAGACTTCTGGAGCTGCCTCCATCCCAATGGTCCTGCTTATTTGGTAAAATGTTTGTCTTGGAAAGCCATGGGTGTGATCCCCAGCAAAAACCAAGGTGTTGGCTGGACATGGTGGCGCACACCTTTAATCTCAGCACTCAAGAGGCAGAGGTAGGAGGATCACTGGGAATTCAAGGCCACCCTGAGGCTACATAGTGAATTCCAGGTCCACCTGGGCTAGAGTGAAACCCTACCTCAAAAAATCAACCCCCCCCCAAAAAAAAACCACCCAAGGCGTAGGCAGGAAGATCAGAAGTTCAAGATCATCTTTGACTATATAGTGAGTTAGAAACCAGCCTGGACAAAAATGAAACTATGTCTCAGAGAGAGAGAGAGAGAGAGATAAAGAAAAAGAAACATGAGTTTTGTGTTACAAAGAGGGAGGATTGTGGGTAAGGCAAAGCAATAGCACACTGTTTTTCATGGGCTCCTGCTAGAAATTTTAAAAGGCCAAGTGGGGAAGGAGTGAGGGGTACCATGTGCAAGCAGGCAAATTTCTCCCTGATATTCTGGTTTCAGTCAAAGAGAGTTGGTTGCTGTTCATCTGATACACAGTGATTTGACTAAAGGTTGTATTCCAGATAAACAACTGGTCTCTTATTTGCCCCCAATATTGTTTTGTAAGCCTCTGGAGCACTCTGCCCAATGCTTCAGAATAATGCCCAGCAGGGAACCCTGGACAGCCGCGGGAGCATCCTGACAGGGTCTCGTTGAGTGGCCAGTGCTCAGTGTGAGCAAACACGTACAATACAGATGTGATTTCCTGTGTGCACATGTACTAGGTCAGTATATACAATACATTCCTGTGAGTCATAATGAAAAACAGTTTGCCTACTGTTCTATGGGTAGTATGAATGTGGGAAGAAACCTTTTAGACTAACTGTTCCATCAGAGAGGAAAAAAGAGATCATCCTGGTGGGTCTGAGGCTGGGGAGTTTTTTATATTTACACTGTGAAAGAAAACAAAGAATACTCATGACTCTTGTTAAGACCAGAGTCTTTTCACTTAACCAAGTCTTATCACAAGACATAAGGCTTGGCTGGAGAGATGGCTCAGAGGTTAAAGGCGCTGGCTTCCCAAGCCTGACAACCCACTTCAATTCCCCTATACCATGTGAAGCCAAATGCACAAAGTGGCACATGCGTCTGGAGTTCATTTGCAGCAGCAAGAGGACCTGGTGTGTCCATACCCACACATACATTCTCTCTCTCAAATAAATACATAAAAGTATATTTTTTTTTAGGGCTAAAGAGTTGGCTTAGCAGTTCATTCACTTGCCTGTGAACCCCAAGGGCCAAGGTTTGGTTCCCCAGGACCCATGTAAGCCAGATGCACAAGGTACACAAGGATCTGGAGTTTATTTGCAATGGCTGGAAGCCCTGGTGCACCCATTCTCTCTCTCTCTCATAAATAAATAAATATATTTAAAATATTTTTTAAAAGACATAAGATTTTATTCAAGAAGAGACTGTGGAGAGGTATGTAGACCCTTGCACGGGTCTTGTGCAGTAAGAGATGCAGTTCAACAGTGACTAGAATAAGGTCAAGTAGTGTCTGTAGTCAAGGAGCAGTGAGGTCAGTGGATAGAAAATCCCTGAGAGGAAACATCCAGGGGAGCTGGGGATGCTGGCTAATCAGGCTCGGCAGGATAAGTTATCTGAAAGGCGCAGTAGGGAACTTGGTCCAATATCAAGGGTTGTCAGATATCAAGGGTAGGGGATAGTTGCTAAACTGACCCAGCAGGTTTCTTACTAAGACTGGACTAAGAAAGCAAAGTTACCAGATTCAACATAGAGCCCCAAGGTCAGTGCAAGGGCAGAAAGAAGACTTACGGAGACAAGACTCAAATTGGCCGAAGATTTTTTTTTTTTCCTATGGTAGGGCTGGTTTTACATCAACAGGAGTGGCAAAAATTTCTTGTTAAGGGTTTCATGTTTTTGTTGTTGTTTGTTTTGGTTGTGGTTGTCTTGGGTCTCACTCAGGCCCAGGCTGGCCTTGAACTCACAGTAGTCCTCCTACCTCAGCCTCCTGAGTGCTGGGATTAAAGGTGTGCAGCACTGTATGTTTCAAAGAGGTATTAAGTAAACCAAAGTATAGCTGGGGCTCATCAGAAGGCAGTGTGGGAGTGTGCTCTTGGAAATCTCTTTTCCCGCTCAACCTGTATGGATAACATGATGGTGTTCCTAAGAAGTCATGCATTTGTCAGTCTCTGTCTCAGGCACAGTTAGCGTTTCAATGCGTTCAGGCTGCTGCAACAAAATCCCACAGCTTAGGAACAGCACAATTGCATTTCTTTAGTCCAGTCAGGTCCTGGTGAGGGTTTTGGGGTTTCATACCCTAAATACACCCAGGTGATGGGTGTATTTCACATGAGGAAAACAGCAAAAGGGAGCAAGCTCTTTCCTGACTCTTGTCAGACCACTCACCTTATGCATACGAGCATCACACTCATGACCTTATCTGATCCTGGGTGATCTCCCAAAGACCTTGCCTCCTGGTGTCATTACTCTGGGAGATACAGCTATAATATTTGAACTGAGGTGGGAGAAGGGAGGAGAGATTCCCAGAACAGCCGCTGAAAACTAGCTTTTGGCCCACCACAAAACAAGGCTTGCAACTACATTTCGTGGATGTTAGCATTCCGCTTATCTATCCTGTACAGAATGTTGAGGACATCTTGTAAATCCATTCTGAATGATCTTCAGTTCACTCAGTGATATCTCTTCTCTGAAGCAGGTTCCTTAAAAATCACAACTCATGGCTGAAAGCGTCTTCATTATGGTAAAGTGGGGGGGGGGTCTCGAGGCTAGGACAGTGTACCTGCAAATACAAGGACGTCTGAGCTTTCTGAACTGTGCACAGGTCTGGTGAGAGAAGCAGGTTATTTAAAGATCTTAAGCTCATTTTATAAAATAGACAATACTGTAATTCTTGATTTGCCTTGCCTTGCCACAAGGCCTTGTCACTCGCCCATGCTATCATCACTCAACAAGCAAGTGCAGCATCTGGAACCTCCTCCCCTTGCAACATGTTTGACCCCAGGCCGGAGACAAAAATACTCAAAGCTGTGGAGCTCAGGTCAAAGAAAGTGAACAGCTTTAATCCCGAGTGTGCAAGGTCACCTCCCCTCCCCATCCCCGGCCAGTCTTTGCATTAGGGGTTCACTTCCACCTTGGGTACACTTAAGCAGGCGCTGGTAGAGTACGTAGCATCATGTGTCTTTGGACAGAAGCTGGGGGCAGACTGTTCAAGTGCATTAGATAACATGCTTTGTGCATTTAGGGCTGATCCACGTGAAGCCGGCCTTTCCTTCTCCCGGATCATCTGGAGAGACCTTACGGGAACCAAAGTCCGCCAACTGCGCGGGCTCCCGTAGGCACACTGCGGGGCCCCAGACAGCGGGGTCATTGCTGGGCATCAGCAACCGAGCAAGGACGACCCGTGAAAAATGGAAGATCCAGCTCGGTGGCAACACAGGCCTCACCCTGCAAGCCGGGGCCTGAGCAAAGAAGGTGAGCAAAAAAAAAAAGAAAGAAAGAAAGAAAGAAAAAAAAAAAGAAAGAAATAAGGACAGGCCAAGGGGCTGCTTCCAGAAGCCAAGCTCATTCAAACCCCGAGGACAAGCAAACCCCGCCTCCCCACGCCGCCGCCCGCTCAATCGCCGAGCGCTCCGGGTGTGAGCTCGGCCCGCGGGGAGCGGCTTGCAAGGCGAGGAGGCGGCCGCAGAGGTGGTTTGGGCAGCCCCGCGCGGCCGATAGGCCCGAGCAAACAACACCCATTCCCCCTCCTCCTAACTCAGTTCAACTCCCACTCGGCCGCGGCCACGCCCTGCCACCGCCCCCTCGGGCAGCTAGCTTTCTGCTCCGCAGCTCGGGCCTGGCCGGGCTGGGGGCGGGGGAAAGGGTGGGGGGAGGGAGGGAGGGGGAAGGAGGAGGGCTGGAGGAAGGCGGTGCCTAGCTGGGCCCTACGAGGTCGCCGGAAACTACAACACCCGACAGCCTCTGCGGCGCGCACCCGCCCTCTTTCTCCCACCACTCAGCGCGCGCGTCGGCGAGGGCATAGCCAATAGGAGCCGAGCCAAGGAAAAAGGGCGCCCGGGTCCGGATGCGCCTCAGGAAAAGCCATGCTCGTGGCGCCGGCGGGGCAGCGGGGCCGTCCGGCCGGCGAGCAGTGCGGGCTTGTCCCCACACCCTCTCCGCCCGGCTTGCTTTAAAGAGTAGCCCCAGTTTTTATTTTTATTTTTTCCGTGCGTGGCCACTGGGAGGGAGGCACGCTGGAGCGTGGTTTTGGGTGGAGGGCGCTGGGCGATGAGTAGGGGGCGGGATATCCTGAGACAACAAGTTTGGCTGTATGGAAGGCCTAGCGGCGGCAGCGCGCCGGAGCTAGAGCGCGGCGACGAAGAGCGCCGCGGGAGCCCGGGGACGAGAAGCTAAGCGGCGCCGAGGATCACCCCGGGAAAAGGGGGTGGAGAGGGGGCGGCCCCAGCGCCCCGGCCCCCCGGCAGGTCGGCGGCCAATCCGCTGGGGGAAGGGGTGGAGAGTCGGCGGCTCCGGCGGAGACAGGCCGAGGGGGGTGGGGAGTCGGCCGGGCTCGCGCCGCCCTGGCCCCGCCCCTCCCCCGGGCCCCGCGCCCCGCGCCGCGCGCCGCCGCTGTCAATCAAGGGCGAGTCAGCCGGGCTCGGGCGGAGAGAGGAGCTGCTACGCCACAGCCCAGCGGCGGCCATTCGCGGAAAAAGAGGCAGAGCCTGTGCCAGCTACAGCCTCCTCCGAGCCACCGCGGGCGGGCGGCGGGCGGGCTGGCGGGCGGGCGGGACCGGCCTCTCCTCCCGCCTCGCCCCCACCCCCACCCCCACCCACCTCTATCCCTGTGTCTGTGTCTGAGGGTTTGTCCTGTTAATGCGGGATGAGCGGTACGTATTCTCCACCCCCCTCGGTCTCCTTCGCCGCCTCCCTCCCTCCCTCCTTCCCTCCCTCCCTCCTTCCCCAGACCCTGCTCGGTTCCCCCTCCCCCGGGGCCGCCGAGATGCTTTAAGGGGAGGAGGAGAGGGAGGGAGGGAATCAGGGGGAGGGAAAGGAGGCTTGTGTTTTGTCTTAATGTCTGAGCGAGAACAGCCTCCTTCTGGGTGTTGCTCTTGGAGCCGATGGGTCGGGTTTCAAACCACGTTTTGTGAGATTTCGCCCTCCTCCCTTCCCTCCTCCTCCCCCACCCCCCTGCCGGTGTGCATGGATCCCGGGTTTATGGAGATTAATGTTCAGGGGGTGAGGGTGGGGGACAAGAAGGCAGAAACGAATAATAATAATCCTAATAACCTGTTGTCGTGTGTGTTGGGGGGGTTGTTGCAGACCAGAAGAAGGAGGAGGAGGAGGAGGCGGCGGCGGTGGCGGCGGCGGCGGCGATGGCTACAGAAGGAGGGAAAACCTCTGAGCCAGAGAATAACAATAAAAAAACCAAAACCTCAGGCTCCCAGGTAAAAGCAAATATTAAAAAAAAAAAAAATTCAACACGAAACCTTAGGGGAGAGAGACTTATGCCCTTTAAATGCCCACAAGTAAAGAACAGAATCAAAATATTTATCCACTCAAAGCATCTAAGAGTGAGGAACTTAAATTGTAAATTCCTGAAAATTTCACATATTTAAGGGTGTAACGTTTTTTAAAATTACATCAGGAACTCAAAGTGCAAGAAAATGGTGTATAGTTTCCCAAGGGTGTGTTGAGTTTAGGAGAATAACACTTTAAGCAAGTTTTGTTAGAAATTCTCCTTTTTAAAAACTTTGTATTACAGGACCTGCCTGCTTCCTTACTCATATAGCTTCTACCTGCTTTTGTTCAATTTTTATTTCTGCTGCTTATTAAGTTCTGATACGTAAAGCTGTCAAAATAAATAACCCCCTCCCAGCTACTATCTTCCACTAAATCCACCCACTTTTTTCCCCCCCTCTCCTTTACCCTCCCATTTTGGGTAGGACTCTCAGCCCTCTCCTCTGGCTTTACTGGCAGCTACTTGCAGCAAGATAGGGACTCCTGGTGAAAATCAAGCAACTGGACAGCAGCAGATTATCATAGATCCAAGCCAAGGACTGGTGCAGCTTCAGAATCAACCACAGCAGCTAGAACTGGTAACGACGCAGCTTGCTGGAAATGCTTGGCAGCTTGTTGCCTCCACTCCTCCTGCTTCGAAGGAAAATAACGTTTCTCAACCAGCTTCTAGTTCATCCAGTTCTTCCAGCAGTAATAACGGGAGTTCATCTCCTACAAAAACGAAATCAGGTAATTCTGCCACCCCTGGTCAATTTCAAGTCATCCAAGTCCAGAATCCTGGTGGTAGTGTACAGTACCAAGTGATTCCACAGCTCCAGACAGTGGAAGGTCAGCAAATTCAAATCAACCCGAGTAGCTCATCTCTCCAGGATTTGCAGGGTCAAATTCAGCTCATTTCTGCAGGTAATAATCAAGCTATACTCACAGCTGCTAATAGGACAGCTTCTGGGAACATTCTTGCTCAAAACCTGGCAAATCAGACAGTTCCAGTCCAAATTAGACCCGGTGTTTCCATACCACTGCAATTACAGACCCTCCCTGGTACTCAGGCTCAAGTTGTAACAACTCTACCAATTAACATTGGAGGAGTAACTTTAGCTTTGCCAGTGATAAACAATGTGACTGCTGGAGGAGGGACTGGACAAGTTGCCCAGCCTACCACTACTACCGATAGTGGGACTTCCAATGGGAATCAGTTGGTTTCCACACCCACCACCACCACTGCTTCTGCCAGTACTATGCCGGAATCTCCCTCCTCCTCCACTACCTGCACAACCACGGCTTCAACGTCTCTGACAAGCAGTGACACCTTAGTGAGCTCAGCAGACACGGGCCAGTATGCAAGCACATCAGCCAGTAGTTCCGAGCGCACCGTTGAAGAGTCACAAACACCTGCTGCTACTGAGTCTGAAGCCCAGAGCTCCAGTCAGCTTCAGCCTAATGGGATACAGAACGCACAGGATCAATCCAATTCTCTTCAGCAAGTGCAAATTGTAGGCCAGCCCATTTTACAGCAGATCCAGATCCAACAGCCTCAGCAGCAGATTATTCAGGCTATCCCACCCCAGTCGTTCCAGCTGCAGTCAGGGCAGACGATTCAGACTATCCAGCAGCAGCCTCTGCAGAATGTTCAGCTTCAAGCCGTCAATCCGACTCAGGTGCTTATCAGGGCTCCAACTTTAACACCTTCAGGGCAAATCAGTTGGCAAACTGTCCAGGTTCAGAATATTCAGAGTCTTTCAAATTTGCAAGTTCAGAATGCTGGGTTATCCCAACAATTAACCATCACCCCAGTGTCTTCAAGTGGTGGCACAACCCTTGCTCAGATTGCTCCTGTGGCTGTTGCTGGTGCCCCGATAACTCTGAATACTGCCCAGCTTGCTTCAGTGCCTAACCTTCAGACAGTGAGTGTTGCCAACCTGGGTGCTGCAGGAGTTCAAGTGCAGGGAGTTCCAGTAACAATCACTAGTGTTGCAGGTAAGTCACGACATTCATTCTCTCTTAAAACAGCTGCTGACGTTGACTGGTTCTTACACATTTCATGTGCGTCTCTGAAATAGATAAGTAATCACAAGGTGTCAAGACTGAACTGGAATATTATACCAACAACCATAACTGTAGTAATCAGTGTGACCAGATCACAGCTGTTGTTTTTATTGTCCGATGTGGTAAATTTTTAAATAACACAAAAAATTCTTTCTTAGACTCAAATTTTCCAATTAGAGCCATAATTCTGTGTCATTTAGAGATCATATGTGAGTACAGTAGAACTCTTATGAAAGAACACTAATCACAGTGATGGTGTTTCTTCTTGAGGGAAAGTAGGTTTAAATTGACTTAGTTTATAGTTGTGAGTCTTTTAATTCTGTGTAATAAGGCTTCTATTAGGTTGGAAGTTACTTCTTTCTTTCTTTTTTTTTTTTTTTTTTGGTTTTCTGAGGTAGGGTCTCTAGCTCAGGCTGACCTGGAATTCACTATGTTGTCTCAGGGTGGCCTCGAACTCACTGTAATTCTCCTACCTCTGCCTCCTCAGGGCTGGGATTAAAGGTATGTGCCACCATGCCTGGCCTTTTATTTTTATTCATTTTATTTATTTTTTGATTCTCTTGGTGGGGTCTCACTGTAGCCCAGGCTGACCTGGAACTCACTATGTAGTCTCAGGGTGGCCTCAAACTCACAGGGATCCTTCCTCTGCCTCCCGAGTGCTGGGATTAAAGTCATGTGCCACCATGCCCAGCAGAAGTTATTTCTTATGCTTTATCATCTTGTCTCCCTCCCCCCCCTTTTTTTTTTTTGCTATCACGTTTATTTCAAACTAGCTACCGCATAATAGAAATTTAATATGCAAATTGTTTCATTACCTATTATGTCTACTTTTTGCTATATTCAGGATCCTTTACTTGCAGAATTTTAAGTAAATCTTGTTATTTATACATGGTTAGTGTGAGGTTGGTGGAAAGCAATTAAAAATGTAGACAGTTAAATGTCACTAATTTGAACTAATTGTGCTCAGGTTATTTTTAAACCAATTATAACAGCAGTCGTTATTTCTTAGGTATATAATTAGGACATCTAAAATACTTGAAAATCTAGTCCTATTAAGTAGTTTACTTTTGGGGGGGGGACTAGTCTTATTGTACCAATACCTTTTGTTTTTGAGTAATTAATACTTGTCATTGATCCTGATTTATTGAAAACCTAGTTGTGATTTTTGTGCCTTTGATATTTTCAAACCTTTTTAAATAAAAGTTTCGAGTTTGATAGTCTACTTTTGAATGACTTCTTTTAAACAAAGTCCAGAAAAATGATGCTAGGGTTCTTTTACAGTTACTACCTAAAGTAAATGTATGCATGTAAAACTGGAATTCACCAGATAAAGCTTACTAATAGGAAGAACCTAGATTACATTTATCTAGATACCTATCACCTCTAGATCAGAACTGTTCAATAGAATTTTGTGTGATGTTTGAAATGCTGACTTCTGGTTTATCTACTTAGCTAGGTACCAGTTACATATGGCTAGCAGTAGTTAAAATATGGCTGGCATGCCAGGCATGGTGGCATACTCCTTTAATCCCAGCACTTGGGAGGCAGAGGTAGGAGGATTGCTGTGAGTTCAAGGACACCCTGAGACTGCATAGTGAAGTCCAGGTCAGCCTGAGCTAGAGTAAGACTCTACCTCGGAAAACCAAAAAAAAAAAAAAAAAGGCTGTCAAAACTGAATTATAAATTTTAAGTAGCCACATGTGGTTAGTGGCTCCCATCTCAGCAGCACAGTAATCTAGTCATGTTTAGAGTGGGATTCTTTTCACCTAAAACTATTACAGGACACTTACGTAAGTGAATCTCTGGCTTACAGTCCCCATCTTGCTTTGCTCCCACTCTCTTTCTGAGCATTAATGTCAATTTGAGTATTTCAGGAAAATGTTTTTGGTAGTTTGAGTCATAGTTGTTGCATTGTCAACTTACATTTCATCTTGCCTGTTAAGTATTAGTGAATTGTGGTTAATTAAGAACATTGAGTAACTCATAATTTAAGTTAGAAATTATTCTCTTTAATATCTTAGAGTCCTGAGGTTTCCCTTTAGCGATTGTTTGGGTAGACCTATGTGCTGAGCACTTGATTCAGATTCACTTGAATGGTGTTTTATACATACACGTGACCCAGTTTTTAGGGTATACATTGAGGGTGAAAATTAATGGTCAAGGAATTTGCCTTTCAAATTTTCTAGGTGACTCTAAGACAGTATAAAGTTTGGGAATCAAGGGACTAGTGAGCAGTGGACAGGAATGTGGAAGGTGTATGCTGAGCCAGTTGATAAATATGCCCCATAGACTACTTTGCTGAAAAAATACACCTTTTTAGTTTTTATTTCATGAACATATATTGAGATGGCTACTGTGTGATCAGCACTCATAGTAGATGTAGTTATTCCTTTATTTTCATGGGTGAATTAAAAATATTTTTATTTACTAGAGAGATTGAGAGATAAAATATTGACACATCAGGGCCTCCTGCTACTGAAGATAAACTCAAAATTCATACTTTGTGTATCTGGCTTTACATGGGTACTGGGAAATTGAACCCAGGCCATCAGGCTTTGCAGCAAATGCCTTGAATTGCTGAGCCATCTCTATAGCCCTCATGGGTGACGTTTTTTGTTGTTGGTTTTTGAGGCAGGGCCTCACTCCAGTCCAGGGTGCCCTAGAACTCACTCTGTAGCCCAGGCTGGCCATGAACTCACAGTGATCCTCCTACCTCTCTTACTGAGTACTGGTATTAAAAGTGTGAACCACCAGGATCCGCTCTTCATAGGTACATTTTTTACTTATATTTTAAGTGGTTTAGGAGCTGCGCAAGGAAAGTTGTGTAAGGAAAGTTCAACTTTATACACTTAGGGTTTTTTTTCTTATATACTCAGATTTTAAATGTCATTGATGTAGAGCTAATGTTTTAATAAACCAACTCAACCATTTTAAAAAAGATAACCATGTTATAGGGACTAAAAATGTTCCCTGATTTCTACAAATTAAGTGCCATTAATTTAGGACCAGCTGTTTGCAGATTTTATCCTACTGCCTTAATGTTTCAGATGCTAGTGCTTTGTGAAGCCACAAAACATGGTGGAGAAAAGAGCAGTTTGTAATTGTGATTAGTGCCCCAGAATGGTTACAACAAAACTAATGAAATTGTGCTGCTACCATTAATTTCTCTTGGTTTTCTATTGTAAAGACAGTAAGAGTAGATACTAAATAGTTTGTTTACATAATACTTACATTTTTGTTTTAATTTTTACTTAATTGTGTGTGTATATATGGACCTGTCAAGGTCTCTTATTACTACAAATCAATTCTCATCTAGCTTTACATGGGTGGCAGGGGAATTAAATTTGGTTTAAAGTTGTAAGCAGGCACTACTAACTGCTGAGCCATTTCCCCAGTCCCTAACATATCCCTTTTATAAATAAGCCCTAAAAGTTTAGATTCATTATTTTGTATCTCCATTCATTTTTAAGTACTCCACGTGTCTTTCTTCCAGGACAATAGTGTTGTTTAACGTATGGAAAAATATTTACTGTTAATATTCACAAGTTGTTAAAATACTTTTTTTTGACTGATGCATAGTTATTGTCCATATTTTACGGGCTACAGTGTAACATTTCAGTACATGCTTACAACATTTAATGATCATATCAGGGTAGTAGGGTGGTCTATCACCTCAGGCTCTTATTATTTCTTGGGTGTTGGGAACATTGAAAATTTCTACTAGTAGGCCAGGCGTGGTGGCCTATACCTTCAATTTCAGCACTTGGGGGGCTGAGATAGGAATATTGCTGTGAGTTTGAGGGTAGCCTGAGGTAGATAAATAGAATGAGATCCTACCTGAAAAAAAGATTCTACTAGCTATTGAAATAGTTCATTATTGTTCACCATAGTTACCCTGCTTTGCTATAGAACGTTAGATGTTCCTCCTATGCAGTAAATGTACCGATGAACCAACCATTTTTCTCTATTCCTCCTTTCCCCCATTCTTCTCTGATTCTTGTAACCTTAGTTCTCTACTTTTGTGAGATAACTTTTTAGTGTACATATATATATATAAATGAGAAGTTCATGGCAAACATTCTCAAAAGTTTGGGAAAAAACTCTCAAATACTTCTGACAGAATCTTGGTTAGCTCAAGGACAAGCCTTAGAAGTCTCCACCATCTACCTTGCTTTTACCTTTTTAGGAGGTAAGGGAAGTCTGAATGATATGGACAGAAAAATTCACAAAAAAATCAAACCAACGTTTATGCAAGGCCAATAGAGTGAAACCATTTCTTGGAGCTGGGTAGCTTCTCACTTAATTATGGATTGATATCCTGTGTCCTTGGTAATGTCTTCAACAACATGTGATTCTTTGCTCTGGCTTCATCCACAATTCTGGTCTCCAGGCTCAGCATGTAATTAACTGGCGATGAATGTATATGCCCGCTGCATGCTTTTTATTTGTTTTCTTGTTGAGAAGAGTTCTACTTCAGCTGAGAGAGAAGGAACTTGAGTAAAAAATGACCATTTAAAGATCCTCCTTTATTTTAACTAAGTGAAAAGAGTCTTGTTTTTCTAGTGTCCTCTAGTCTCCAGAGATCCTGAAGTGAATTTCATGAATTACATCTCTTAAAAATGTTGAGCTTGTAGTCCCCAATAGTATCCAAATTTGTAATTATCTTGGAGTGAACAGCACTTTGGCTTATCATGCTATAGTCCTTTTGCTTGATTAGTGGAAATTTCTGTCAGTTCCATTAGAAATTATGCTGGTCTTCCTACAAAGGAAATTCAGATTTAATATAAGGTACTACTGACCCTTGATGAACTTGAGTCTCTTACCCAATTTCTTAATTTTTGTAGGAAATTGAAGTGTGAAACTTGGTGATACAGGAATGAAAGGCCAGTTCTTAATTACTGGTAAAAATGGGGGCCAGAGAACATAATTGAAGTTTGTACTTAATTTAAAATCCTAATTTAATCTAGTAGAATCAACCTCTTAACATCTAGTTGTTTAAGTTACTAAGAATGAAAATTGGTTTGAGGTTTAATACAAGTATGATTTTTATTTGCAATATGTATTGTGTTGATTTGGATTTCCCTAGTATATATCTTAAATTCACATGTTGTAGTTACCTTTGTGTTGCTGGGACAAAACACCTGACCAAAAGCTGCTAATGGGAGGAAAGGGTTTATTTTTTGCTTAAGTCTCCATGGGAAGCCTCATAGTGGCAAGAAAATTATGGTAAAGCAGAGGCTGGACGTCACTTCTTGCCATAGCAGCTGACAGAAAATAGCAAGACTGACTTGAGCTCTGGCATGAGAGAGTCAGGGAGACAACACCCAAAAGCCCATTCCCAGCCACATAGAAGGCTCCTCCTCTCAAACTGCCACTAGCTGGGGAGCAGGCATTCAAAACATGTAAGTCTGTGGGAGACATCTGATTGAAACCACCAAACATCTGTCTGTCTGTCTATACGCACACTCTCTCTTATATTCATGTTTGGTTATTTTCAGATAATAACTGGAGTTACTAAAGTAACTCACTTCGTTTCTTAGCCCTTTCTAGAAAAAAAGAAGCAGAAGCAAGAAAGGTTGAATAACCTGTATTTTTGTGGCAGAGTTTTGACTTCCATTCCATTATATTTTTGCCTAGCAAGTGAGAATCAAAGTAGGAGAGTACCTCACTTGTCTCCTCACAGAGACCTCACAGAGAGTACCTCATTTGTCTCCTATCTCACTGGGTCGTTAGTCCTGGAATATTAAATACAGTACTGATGGAAAACACAAATCCTAGGTCTGTTGCCAATGGTAGAACCTAATTAGTATTTTTCTCTGCTTGAAAGACCCAAGTGCAGCTGGGTGTGGCAGCTCATGCCTGTAATCCTGGTACTGTGCTCTGAGGCAGGAGTGACATGAGTTCCAGACCAGCCTGATGAGCTCGAGAGAGGCTGTATCTCAAATAAGATAAAATTACTAGAAATTACTAATAATATTAGCAAGTACTGTATATAGATAAATCCTTAGGCCCTAGTGGCGTATACTTTCTGAAACAGTAGCAAGATAGCTAGAAATGTTTTGTTTTGTTTTCTTCTGTTTTGAAATAGGGCTGTGTAGCCCTGTCTGGCCTGTAACTCACCAGGTAGCCTGACTGATGACCTTTCCCTGCCACTGCCTCCTGAGGGCTGGGAGACAGGTATGTAAATCACACCAAGATTTTTTTTTTTTCTAATTTTTTATTTATTTGCAAGGAGACTGGGTGGGGGGAGGAGACTATGAGACTGAGAATAGGTATGCCAGGGTCTCATACCATTGCAAAGAACTCCAGACACAGTGCCACTTTGTGTATCTGGCTTTGGTGGGTACTGGGGAATAGAACCCAGTTCCTCTAAGCTTTCTGAGCAGGCACCTTTAGTGGCTAAGCCATCTCCAGCCAATTTAAGTGAAGCTTGTGGAGAAAGCAAATAAGCACTTACTGTTTACCTAATGTGTGTGAGATGCTAGGCATGTGCTCACAATATCCCATTAAACTACATAGTATCATTATGAGGCTGTAGTGTATCTATTTTAGTGATAGCCTTATTGAACTTGAATTTCTGTAGGAATATTTGCCTGCTAGTAAGTGGGAGAGCCATGATTTAATGTCATCTCTGATTCTGTACTATCATTCATGCTATGTAAGATACTGCAAGGCCACAGGCACACTATTTTTATCCCTATCTTCCTTTCTCCTGCTTTCTTATTTTTGTAGACAAGGTCTCACTGTGAAGCTCTGGCTGTCCTAGAACGTTCTGTATAGCTGAGGCTGGCCTCAGACTCAATCATCAAACTTCACTCCACCTCCCAAGTGTTAGGATTACAGTTAACTTTTTGTCTAATATACATTCTTAAATCCTTATACGAATAGGTACTTTATTTATTTATTTGAGAGAGAGAGGGAGAAAGTGGCAGAGAGAGAGAGAGAATGGGCGCACAAGGCCTTCCAGCCACTGCAGACGAACTCCAGGTTTGTGTGCCCCTTGTGCATCTGGCTAACGGGTCCTGGGGAATCGAGCCTCGAATCAGGGTTCTTAGGCTTCACAGGCAAGTCCTTAACTGCTAAGCCATCTTTCCAGCCCAAGAATAGGTGAGTTTTGAAAATTAAAATATTAACTGTTCTGTTAAGGTCTCTTCTATCTCTAGTAAGTTGTGGCCCTCAGACAACAAAGTTTTAAAAAAAAAAATTAAAGAAAGGAAAAAATGGTGCATTAACACCTCCATGTTAAATTCAGATTTTAAAATACTATGTGTGGAAGATAAGAGGGTGATAGAGTTAAAATGAAAACAAGGGCTGGGGAAATGGATTATAAGGGTTAAAGGTGCTTGCTTATAAAGCCTTCCAGCCCAGGTTTGAGTACCCAGGTAAAACCAGATGCCCAAAGGGGCACATGTGTCTGGAGTTAGCTTGCAGCAGCATGAGACCTTGGCAAACCCATAATTCTGTCTCTTGTAAACAAATAAAAATATTTTTGGAAAAAAGTAACAATGAAAACAAAATGCCACTTGACACCTTAAGAATATGTCTGGAGAGATGGCTTAGTGGTTAAGCACTTGCCTGTGAAGCCTAAGGACCCCAGTTCGAGGCTCAACTCCCCAGGACCCACATTAGCCAGATGCACAAGGGGGTGCAAGCATCTGGAGTTTGTTTGCAGTGGCTGGAAGCCCTGGCGCACCCATTCTCTCTGTCTACCTGCCTGTTTCTGTATCTCTCTCTCTCTCTCAAATAAATAAAAATAAAATATTAAAAAAAAGAATATGTCTGGAAAGTAGTAACTCATAATTAAGTTGAATATTTATTTATTTGAGAGCAAGGCAGAGAGAGAATGGCTGTGCCAGGGACTCTAGCCATTGCAAATAAACTCCAGATGCATGTGCTAACACATACATCTGGCTTATAGGTACTGGGGAATCAAACCTAGATCCTTTGGCTTTGCTGGCAAGTGCCTTAACCACTAAACCATTTCTCCAGCCCTGAGTTGGATTTTTAAAAATACTTTAAACAACTTGTAGGGCTTTAAATCAAAGCAAGGGAGACATTCATTGACCAAAATCATGGAATATGAAGAAGGGACAGAGAAAAGGAGAACTTCTCTATTCTGCTTCTGTTAACCAACAGATCAAGTATGATTCTAGTTGAAAGCACTATGCTGTAACTCACTCTGAGATACTGGCTCCAAGTAAATAGGAAGGTAAAGCACATTCAGGCATGTGTTTGGAAATCAGGATAATAGATAATTGAAATCCTAAGGTCATACTTTGTTTCAGGCCAGTATCAGTAACTTTTGTTATGTAGTATGCAGACTGAGATAGCTTGGTGGTAAAGTGCTTGCCATGCAAACATGAAGACCTTAGTTTGGGTCCCCAGCACTCATTTAAAAACCAGATATGACATCACATACCTGTAATCCAGGTACATATGGGATAGTAGGGCCCGTGGGGTTTTCTGACTCGCTGGCAAAGTTAAGTCTTGAACTGAAGATCCAATGAGAGACCCTACCTCAAAAAATAAGGTAGAGAGCAATAGAGGAAGATACTGGACGTTGCCCTCTGACACGTGTGACACACACAAATGCCTACAGTTAAACACATATGTCTCCACACACATAAGAGCATGCATATACACAGATACACAAAACAATATGCAGTATGGGAAACTAGAGAACATTGGTTATGTGCATGAGTGGGGTGTTACCTGCTGGAGTGTGGGCATCTTATCAGTGGATACACCCCTGGAGAAAATGAATCTCACCAAAAAAAAAAATCAGAAAGTGAATCTCTCTCCCAAGGCAACCTGTAACTGCCAATGCTAAGCTTGTCAGGGAGGGATGGGGCTCATGGGTCCCACCTCCACCCATGATGGTATGTTGACTAGACCAATCTTGTGTAGATCTTAGGTAACTGCAGTTTCAGTGAGTACAATGGTGAAGTCATGTTCAAAACAGCATCCTGTAGCACTCTTCTTCATTTTCTGGCTGTTACATTCTTTCTGTCTTTTCCCCCCACAGTGTTCCCTGAGCCTTGGAGGGTGGGGGGACTGACATAGATGTTACATTTAGGGATGAGCACTCAATAGTTACTTAGTCTCAGCATTTTGATCAGGTATAGTTCTCTGTTAATTGCCACCAGCTACAGGAAAAAAAAAAAAAACTTTCTCTGACGAACATTGGATACAGACTAATTTGTTGGGCACAAGCAAATATTTACAAAGCAATTTGATGAGTTCATTTAGTAAAACAATCTAGTAGGATCCATGACTACCACCTCTATGGGCTTTTGACCAAGTATACAGAATTCCTTCCTAACAACCATACCACTATTGCCGCAGTGAATACAGCTTTCTTGGCAAGCTAGTTGTATAGCAAATGGAGTCCACAAAAATTTAGGGTAATACTGTAAGTTTTCGAAACATTCTAAACTTAAGTGAAATGAGCTTGATAACTACCTTTAACAAAGTCCTTGAATAAATTATCAAGTGGTTGGTCCCTGGGCTTTTAAAGAAGAATTCAGGGATATAGCTAAACACTAAGTGCTTGCTTATGTACAAGGACTTAAGTTTGACCCAAGCACCACAGGAAACTAGTTAAAAATCTCAGTAATCAGGAGGCAGAGGTAGGGGGAGCATTGTGAGTTCAAGACCAGCCTGAGACTACATAGTGCATTCCAGGTGAGCCTGGGCCAGAGAGGGAGAGAGAGAGCTCCTACCTAAAAAAAAAAAAAATCAATAACAAGAAAGACTAAATATGTTCTGTGATCTTTGAGAGCCACTCTGGGCTTACTGGGAAACTAGGCTCATGTCTTCCTTCTTTAAGGTTCCCTGATGAGTATACCAAAGACATTATGTCACTACAGTGTATCTTTTTGCTTTATTTATTTGCATGCTTGTTTTGAGACTGGGTCTCCTGTAGCACAGGCTTGGAACTTGTTATGTAGTAGAGGCTGGCTTGGAACTTTCTGATCCTCCTGTTCACATCTTGTAAGTGCTGGCATTGTAGGTGTCTACCACTACATCCAGACATGTTCCATATTTCTAGTCATAACTTCTGAAAGGCTCATAGCTGGGCCCAGAATTGAATGAATTGATTTGTCTACCTCAGTAGCAGTCTCGGTGTTTTTGCATGGGATTCTATCCCATGCCCTGGGTATAACCTTTACTTTTTTAAAAGTATTTTATCTATTTGTTTATTTGAGGGAGTGGCAGGCAGTAAAATGGACGTGCCAGGGTCTCTAGCCTGCAAACGAACTCCAGTTGCATGTGCATCTGGCTTATGTGGGTAATAGGGAATCGAACCTGGGTCCTTAGGTTTCTCAGGCAAGTGCTTTCTGCTAAGCCATCCCTCCAGTCCACGTTTATTTTTTTTAATTTTTTGTTTATTTTTGACTGACAGAGGAGGAGGAAGAGGAGGAGAGAGAGAGAGAATGGGTACGCCAGGGCTTCCAGCCACTGCAAACGAACTCCAGATGCATGCACCTCCTTGTGCATCTGGCTAACGTGGGTCCTGGGGAATCGAGCCTTGAACCGGGGTCCTTAGGCTTCACAGGCAAGCACTTAACCCCTAAGCCATCTCTCCAGCCCCCACCTTTATTTTTAACATAGAAACACCAGGTTGAAGTGATGGCTTTATTTACTAAATTTACAAATGAGTAAATGAGTAAAGGCTGAGAGATGGTACCAAATAGGAAATGGAATTGTAATTCAGAATGCTCTTAATAGGCTAGAATGCTAGGAGGATAAATATAATATATAACTTAAAGTAGGAGAAGTGATGTACCTACTGACTTGGTAGCAGGACTTGTGAAATAAAAGCTCACTCTGGGGCTGGAGAGATGGCTTAGCGGTTAAGCGCTTGCCTGTGAAGCTTAAGGACCCCTGTTCGAGGCTCGGTTCCCCAGGTCCCACATTAGCCAGATGCACAAGGGGGCACACACGTCTGGAGTTTGTTTGCAGTGGCTGGAAGCCCTGGCGCGCCCATTCTCTCTCTCTCCCTCTATCTGTCCTTCTCTCTGTGTCTGTCGCTCTCAATAAATAAATAAATAAATAAATAAAAAGCTCACTCTGCTCTGTCAGGCTGCTTCTTCAGTCCTGTGCTTAGTTCTGGGTGGCACACTTTAATAGTGTTGCAAACTGGGAAATATAGTAAGGAGTCCTGTGATGAAGACTGGAAAATATTTTATACTAGCCGTAATCAGTGAAGATTTTTTCTTGTCAAGTGAACACATGAAAAAGTGTGATGATTGCTGTGTTCAGTGTTTTAAAAATGGAAATAATTCTATTATGTCTGACCCCAGGAAGCCACATACATTTTTACAGATGTGGTGGGAGGGAGGGAGATAAGAACTGTAGAGTAACAGAATGATTTAGAAGTGATCCCCTATCAGTTAAGGCTGGAGGTCCATCTGTGAGAGATACTAAAAATTGTGGAAGAATTGCTTTATACTTTTTATAGAAAGTTTGATTAGACGGTCATTAATTTTAAGGCATAGGGAATAAATATTTGAAAATCTGGTAATATACACTTTGGTTTAGCAAGTCAGAGTGCTATATAAATCTTAATTAAACATTTTATGATAGAGGCAATATAACTAAGGTAAATTTTATGATGCAATGAATACTTTAATTCATAAGGTAATATATTTCTGGTTTCCATTATTTTTAGATTTTGGTTTTATTTTTCTATTATTCCTTATTTTGATGAATAATAACACTATTGTTGTTAAGGTACTTCATGTCATAGCTCCTTAATTACAGTTATGTTTCTGATACTATCACTTTCGTATGAATAATGTGATTATGTTTCCTTGAGTGAATTAGAGAATGGTTGGAAGATTTAGGATACTAAAATAAGTCTGTAAAGCACTCACAGCTTTAAATTTGTTCATTTGCCCTGTGTGGGACAATGTGTGGGGATTTTCATTTTTCTTTTTAAATTTATTTATTTGAGAGAGAGAGAGAGAGAATATGAATGAGCATGCCAGGGCCTCCAGCCACTGCAACTGAACTCCAGAGCATAAGATCCCTTGTGCATCTGCCTTATGTGGGTCCCGGAGAACTGAACCAGGATCCTTTGACTTTGCAGACAACTGCCTTAACCGCTAGGCCATCTCTCCAGCCTGATTTTCATTTTTTTTTATTGTTTGGAGCTCAAAGTACCTAGAACAGAGCAATGAAAACAAAACAAACAAAAAAAGTGAGCACTTGGAGAGTGCTTGGTGGGCGAGCATGAGGACCTGCGTTTGATCCCCAGCTCCCATCTAAGAAGCTGGGCATGGCCTGTAACCCAGGCCATGAGGGAAACATCACATACGGGAGGGTCACTGGGCTCCATGGTCAGCCAGTCCAACTTCAAAACAGAATTCAAAGTTCCGCAAGAGACTTTGTTTCAGGGAAATAAGGTGGACACTTTATGTCTTCCTCTGAGTTGTGCATGGGAACACACACATCTATACACGTACATGCATAGACTATACATACTATGTACTACATAAACACACTGACAAAAGAATGTCTGGAACCTAAGAGAACCTTTTAAATAAGGGTTGGGATGGGTCAGAGAAAGCTTCTTTCTTGCAGCTGGTGGCAGTTAATAGAGACTCATACCTGATCAAATGCTGAGAATCAGTGACTATTGAGTGCTTATCCCAAAATGCAAATATATGAAGGTTACTCCCTCCCCCCCCCCCATGGTAGTAAACTTAGTGAAGTCAGAAATACCTGTGATTGATGGGCAGAGATGTAGTTCAAGTAGTAGGTTTATTACTGAAGACACAGGTACTGGGAAACTTCATAGAGCACAGGACTGAGAATTAAAACTTGTATTTTACTTGGACACTAACCTTCATTAACTCTTCCATTAGCTGTTAATGGGCAGCTTTATAATGGAACTTGTCACATAGTGACATCATTCCTCTTTACCTCATGGGGTTATTAAATCAGATAATATGTATAGAGAGGCTTTGAATATTTAGGAAAACTATATATGGAAAGTGGTCACTTGGTAAAATTTCTATATAACAACTGGCTAGTAGGATGTGGAAGAGTTAAGTGGGAGAGTGTTATTTTAGGTGTGAATATTATCAAGAATTATATATCAGAAATAATGTGTAAAAGAGAAATATCTGAACGCTTCAGGGAAGAGCTGCTAAGATTCGGGAGCCAATCTATAAGAGGAATAGAAGCAGTGTATTTTCCTGTAGTAAGAACAAATGTCTGTGCTCAGCCTTGGTTAGGTTCTGAAGATCCTTACCGAAGAATGCTTATGTTAGGGCAGTGAGGCTTAGTACATGAAAGATTTAGATGGCATCTGCAGTTACTTAGGAGTTTCTATTTAAGTACTCGGTTTTAAGGCATAAAAAGCAATGGAAGCAGTGAGATGATGTATTGTCATATACAGGTAAGGCATTCTGTGGTAGAGATGGGATTTGAAACAGGTCTCAAAGATTGGCAAAGTGGGTATTTGTGCCTTTGAGTGTGGAAGTGAAGAGAGATGATGTCATAAGTCAAGCTACTGAACTTGGAATGAGCTTATGGGGACCAAAGATCTGTGAAGCCACATGGGAAGTTTGTAGCTAGCATAAGAGAAACGGTCTCTTGTGTGTGCTCCATAGAGGCCTGGTTATGGCAGAGTAGCTTAGGGGATTCTCAGTGATCAGCCTCTCTCTCTCCCATACCGTGCTTCACAAGGAGTTGTATGGAAATTTGTGATTTAAATGTTATTTATCAGTTTTTCTCCAGAAAAAATGTGGAGCTGACATGGTAGTGCACTCCTGGGGTAGGATTGCAGTTAGTCCAGCCTGGACTGTATCTCAAATCAAAAAGAAAATGTGGAAGAGCAATCAGGAGTTCAGTTGAAAAGCTACTGTTGGGAGTAGCCTAGTCATGAAGTTACAGTGGCTGCAGCAGTGAAGTAGCAGAGGTCACTAGCTGTGAAGCTGTGACGTGAAAGAAGTGGCAAGGAAGTATGTAAAACAGCCGCTGTTCTTTTCCACCACCATGTGTCTAGCATGGTGATAGGCTCCGAGAAACTAAAGATGAGTGAGATGTATTTTTGATGCTCACAGAGTATATGATCTGTTGCAGGAGACACTGTTTCCTGCCTTATAAGGCATGTTTTTACATCTTAGCATCTTGGAAATTGAAATACCTTAATAGTCCAAGGCATTGCATAGTTTAGTTAGCAGATTTTTTTCTTAGGAGCACTTCATCTTAAACTGAATGGAATATGATATAGTTAATGAGAATACCAGTATTTGGCTTATGAAAGCCATAAGTGAGGGTTATAGAACCTGTAGAAAGAGGAACTCATCCTGCTTGTACGATTACAGGTATGTTTTCATGGAGGGAGTCGTCATAACTACTGAGCTGGAACTTATAGGATGACTAAAAGTTTGCCAGGTCAGAAGGAGGAAGAATATCATTTCAAGTTGTGTTGGACTATGCATGTACTTTGGTAATTCAATTAGTAGATCTTTAAGCATTATAAAGTTTGGACTTGGATCAAGGAGTAATAATATATTTAGAGTGGAATTGTAAACCTCATGTAGGTTGGTACTGTTTCTTTTTTATTTTATTTTTATTTATCTATTTGAGAGTGATAGACAGACACAGAGAGAAAGAGGCAGATAGAGCATGGGCATTCCAGGGCCTCCAGCCACTGCACATGAACTCCAGATGCATGTGCCACCTTGTGCATCTAGGTTGCATAGGTTCTGGCAAATCAGGCCTCGAACTGGGGTCCTTGTGCTTCACAGGCAAGCACTTAACTGCTAATCCATCTCTCCAGCCCGGTTGGTGCTCTTTCTTACACATAGTAAAAGAAATATATAACACAATTTTCATGTATTTTGATAGATGATTGGAGGTGAGAAAAGTG
Organism: Jaculus jaculus; assembly: GCF_020740685.1. Taxonomy (NCBI): domain Eukaryota; kingdom Metazoa; phylum Chordata; class Mammalia; order Rodentia; family Dipodidae; genus Jaculus; species Jaculus jaculus. The sequence continues at coordinate 34,242,214 of NC_059117.1, forward strand.
AGGGAGTTTTAGGAGAAATGACAAGTATTGATTTTGCCCCTCTGAAGTTATATAGGTGCCTCATAATGTGCCTAAAGAGGTTTAGTACAGATCTGTACTAATGAGTCCAGTCACCACAGCTTTTTGTTCACAGAAGCGGAGCTGATTTTGCACAGGAGTATAGGAGCCAGATAATGATCTGTGCTGTGGTAAGTGGCTTACCTGTGCCTGGTGTGGGGCTGGGGAAGGGTGGGGAACCTTTGTTCTACACCAAGGAATCGAAGCAGAGGGAAGAAGAAAAGTGTAGATGAGTAGAATGCCATGTAGTAACTGGATTTATTTAGGAGAATACTTAAAAGTGGCCTTTAAATTTTTTAGGGTTTCCAGGATTTTTTTTTTCTTTCCTTTTTTTGCAAGAGAGAGAGAGAGGAGAGAAAGTATATGAATGGGTGCACCAGAGCCTGTAGCTAGTACAGAGAAACTCCAGATGCATGTGCCACTATGTCCATCTGGCTTTATGTGGGTACTGGGTAATCACACCTGGGTTGGTAGACTTTGCAAGCAAGTACCTTAACTGCTGAGCCATCTTTCCAACCCTGGTTTCTAAGAGTTTTAAATCTACATTTGAGCCAATTTATGTTTATGGAAGCTAAATTTAATTATTTGTGAGTTTGGTTTAATGAAGTTAAAGCATTCTATGTTTTTATTTCCAGAATTTTCCTCCTCTGTCCTCACTGTTAGAATGTTGTTACCTATCTTGACTTTAATGATAGGGAGGTAAGTAGTAACCCTTGAGAGGTTTTTATAAACCATTTGGTGCACTTCCCATTCATGGGCTACATCCCTGAATTCCATCAGCAGATATGCAGCATCTATATTGTCCAGCTTGTTATGTTCCTTATTGAGTGGGATATCCTGGAACTGAGCTATGTCCCACTGCAGAAAGAAAGCATTCAGTTTTCTTTCATGATAAAGCAAGTAGTAACAAGATACTTCTTTAACCCTTAAGTTTAATATTTTGGCTGACATTTATTCCGTGCTTATAGCGAGGCAGATAATGAATGTATGCAGCACTTCATATAGTATATTTGATCGTTATTACACAGTGTAAGGTAAACATGTTTGCTAAAAGTGCAAAAGAGATAAATGACTTCCTCAAAGCTACACAGTAAATGATAGAGCCAGAATCTAAACCTTTCCACCGTTACAACCTACTGTCTTTTACTGTGTACTTCTAGGTGCTACAGTGCCTGTTTCCTGTGATCATTTATGGAATTAATTCATGTTTGTCTCTTCATGTGTCAGACACTTTGTTTAACTGCACATATGTGAACTTATTTTCACAGTTTCCTTAAAGAATGTGGTGGTGGTGGCTTTAATTTATAGAAGAGAAACCAAAGCTATCAGAGGATAATTTACTTGGCCAGTAAGTTAAGTAGCTAAAGGAAGTAATGTTCCTTGTAAGTCTGGTCTAGTGAACAGGCCTATTGTCTGCCTTGTAACAACTAAGCAGCATTATTTTAAATGCATTATTGTAATTACAGTCCTTCCATACATTCAGTAAGGCATGGATTTCTGTCTTTACCTGAAGGCTCTATTCTTTGATGCCCTTTGAGGATATGGAGTGCATATGCCACAGAGGAAATTGAATACACAACAGTTGGCATCATTTTTGCATCCTGTTTTGAGTGGGAGTTTAAAACTAGTAAGAATATTTCCATGATTTTATTTATGTAGGTATATTTTTTATTTGTTTGGTTTTGTTTTTTGAAGTAGGGTCTCACTCTATCCCAGGCTGACTTGAAGTTCATATGTAGTCTCAGGGTGGCCTCGAACTCACAGTGATCCTCCTACCTCTGCCTGGGATTAAAGGTGTGCGCCACCATGCCTGGTGTGTGCGTATATTTTGAGTGGAATTTTTAATATATTTTTTCTATTTATTTATTTTCTTTATTTGACAGAGAGAGATGGAGATAGAGAGAATGGGTACACCAGGGCCTTTAGGCACTGTAAACAAACTCCAGAAGCTTGCTCCACCTTGTGCATCTCACTTACGTGGGTCCTGGGGAATCAAACCTAGGTTCTTTGGCTTTGTAGGCAAGTGCCTTAACCACCAAGCCATCCCCTCAGCCCCTTTCAATATATTTTAGATTTACTTATTTGCATACAGAAAGGGAGGGAGGGAGAGAAAGAATTGGGTGTATCAGGGCCTCTAGCTGCTACAAACAAACTCCAGATGCATGCCCCACTTTGTGCATCTCGCTTTACATGGGTACTGGGGAATCAAACTCAGGTGGTTAGGCTTTGCAGGCCCTTTGAGTGGATTTTTAAAGACAAAGACTAAAAGTAGAAGTTTTATATTTCATTTTTAAAAAATTTATTTTATTTTTATTTGAAAGAGAGGGAGAGAGAAAGAGGCAGATAGAAGGGGCTGCGAAATGGGCACGCCAGGGCCTTCAGCCACTGCAAACAAATTCCAGACACATGCACCACTTTGTCCACTTGGCTTGTATGGGTCCTAGGGAATGGAACTTGGGTTCTTTGGCTTCATAGGCAAATGCCTTAGCCACTAAGCCATCTCTCCAGCCCATATTTTGTTTATATTATGTTTTATGACTTTTATATTTCATGACTCACTTCTTGTTAAATGACATTCAATTTTTTTTAAAGACAGGAATTTATGTTCATTTTTTGAAGGAAATAACATTAAGATTTTGCTCCTATGAATGGTCATCAAAAAAATACATAAAAGTAAAAGAAAGCTAAATGGGAAGAGGAAGGGGATCAAAAGAAGTAGAACAGGAGAGAGTAATGGGGGTGTGCATATGATTTAATGACATTGTAAATATAATTGTATTTATTAAAAGATACAAATATAATTAAGCCCAGTATGTATAATTATTACATGCTAAATCATGAAGAAAGAAAAAGCAACTTAAGGAAATTCAGTGGCTCCAGAATTGTAGTTTCAAGGTCACCTCGAACTCACAGTGATCTTCCTACCTCTGCCTCCCGAGTGCTGGGATTAAAGGCGTGCACCACCACGCCTGACTCTTTTTCAGGTTGTCTTATATGTAATTTTTTCGTTTTTAGGTAGAGTTTTACTATACCCCACACTGACCTGGAATTCACTGTGTAGTCTCAGGGTGGCCTCAAACTCATAGTGATCCTACCTCTGACTCACTAGTGCTGGGATTAAAGGCGTGCGCCACCATGCCTAGCTTGTGTGTCATTTTTTTTTAATATGTCATCTCAAAATGGATGGTACTGGGACTTCATCATAACACCTGATATATTTTAAAAAACAAAATATATTTAGTATTGGCACAGTATATTAGACAATATTTTTGATGTTCGAGAAATAAAATGTGCCTGCTCTGTACACACGGGATTATACTTGTTTCTATGTAAGTTTAGCCTATTGGTATGATGTTTGTTTTGTTTTGTTTGCAGTGTTGGGAATCAAACCCAAGGCCTCATGCACGTAGGCAAGCAATCTACCACAGAGTTATATCCCCAGTCTGGTTGTTAGCTATTTTATACACTTGCACACGTGCAGTGATGGGAATCAAACTTAGGGTCTTGCCTGGCATGTGCTCTATCATTAAGCTAATAATACCTAGCCTCACCCCCACGGTTTCTGATAGATGAGAAAATTAGGGCTAAGAAATACAAATAATTTGCCCAGTATTACAGAATTAATGGGGAATGGGAAAAGAACATAAGTCCGGTCTGGCTTTAAACTTTTCTTGCTGCTTATTCCTAAATCCTTGAGATAGCAGAATCATAGTTTCCATGAAAGGTTCCAAAATAATTTTCTCATTCCCTTTGTAATAAACTACCAGTGATAATTGAAAACTAATTTATATTTTATAGAAACTGATATATTAGAGTACATTTATAATATAAAAAGAATAAATTTAGTTTAATGTGAATGAGGTTTTGTGTTAATGTGTGTATATGTATGGAAATATGTACACATTTATGCATGTACATTGGCTCATTAAAACATTGAGGAGAGACTTAAGGAACTTATATGATTGATCATACCCTCTTCCTTCTCCCAGCCTTAGTTTTATAATTTGGGGTATTTATTAAAATAGGTATACCTCTTCACATTCCCACCTTCACCCTAAGTCACAAAGAAAATTTGATTTGTTGAAACCCATGTCTTGCAGATAGCATATAGCTTGACTGCTTCCCTCCCTCATTCTTTTTTTGGAGGGGGCAGGGTCTCACTTTAGCCCAGGCTGACCTAGAACTAACTCCAGATTGGCCTTGAACTCCAATGTTGGTGATCCTTCTACCTCAGGCTCCTCAATGCTGGTATAAAAGGCATGTGCCCCAACTCCCAGCCTTCAGATAGCTTTCTGATTGTGCTTTTTATAGGGTGGTTTGGAAGCTGCTGTACAGTGACAACCATTTTCAAACTGAAAGATAAACGTGTTTATGCCGTAAGTAGCTTGTGATAAGCAGAAATACCTATGTTGTTTGTAAGAAGAGAGCTGCCTGCTGAGTATTAGCTTGTCTCTGCCATTAAACAATTATGTACCTTTGGTCTTGGTTTTTTGTTTTGATTTGTTTTTCCCTGTTTTTAAATTTTTATTTTTGAGACAGGGTCTCACAGCCCAGGCTGGCCTTGAATTCCTGATGCTTCTGTCTCCACTTTCCAAGTGCTGAAATTACAGTTCTGTGTGTGCCAGTACTCCTGGCCTTTTTATCTTTCACACAACAAAATACTACACATGTGTATTGCAAAATTAAATAGTGGAAGGTACATTTATTTAGTATTAAAATACTATACTTTTAAGTACAAATACATAGCAATCAAATTTAGCTTATTTATTCATTCATTTATTTATTTGTTGAGCTTAGCTTTATTTGAGCAAGCCAAGAGGAAAATTTAACAAAAATATGACTAATATTGCTAGTTTTAAAATTTATTACTTTCTGGACTTAAACTGTGAATGAAGTATGCCATTCTTTAAAAATACAAGATTTTGGTTTTGGTAAATCCTTGAAGCCACATCTAATAATGAATCTATGCTGTCCTTTAGTGGTCAGTGTTTATGTTTGAATCATTATTAAGTACTCACAGAATGTTTTAGAAGACTATTCATTTGCTAGTATCCTTACAACTACTCACGTACCCACATTTTCATGCTCAGCCTTGAGGAACAGTAAAGGTGGGGAACCAGGACCCTAACCTTCAGAGAAGCATGTAAATTACCATGTAGATATCATCTGATTCATTCCAAATGCCCTTCCCGCATTATAGACATCAGAAATGCCTGTCCCAAGACGAGTTGCCCTTTTATTTTGATTTACTTTATTTTGGATAAGGTCTTACCACATAACCCAGGCTATTTTTTTTAATTTACCATATATATATATGGCCCAGAACAGCCTCAAATTTGCAGTCCTCCTCCCTCAGCCTCCCCAGTGCAGGGATTACAGGTGTATTTGAGCATACTTGGCACTAGTGTGTGCATTCAAACCATGGGCTATGATTTAACGTTGCAGCATAGCCCTGACAGTAACTTTGCAGAGAACTCGTGTGTACAGTGATGCCTTGTAACTCTTCCAGAAGCCAGCCCCTGGTCTTCAGACCCAAAATTTCACAGTGGTCTTTGTGACCTCTTGCTCTCTGTTTTCAGTAACTGTCTTACTCTCCCTGTTTTATTGCCTCAGCACCTCATGATGTAGACTTCTAGGCAGCCCACCAAGTGGACGGTAGTTGTAAATTTGAAATGTTAGGTGGGTCTTTGTACCTCACTTTTAAAAGGAGAAACTTTTTTTTTTAATTCTAGAAAGTGACAAATATCATAGCTGATGTTCTCATTCAAGATTCTTACAAGAGTAGTGGTATTTTCAGTTGCTAGACCTTTGGGAGAGTACCATGGTAGCCTTATTACTGCTGACACACATGGGGCTTAACACTGGATTTTAGCTACTATCTTGGGAAGAAAGTACACCTTTAAATTCTGGATTCCACCAAGGTCGAAGCATATATTTAAAGAATAGCCCTCTGTGAAAACTATTTAAAAATTAAAGGGGGGTCTGGAGAGATGGCTTAGCGGTTAAGCGCTTGCCTTTGAAGCCTAAGGACCTTGGTTCGAGGCTCGGTTCCCCAGGTCCCACGTTAGCCAGATGCACAAGGGGGCGCACACGTCTGGAGTTCGTTTGCAGTGGCTGGAGGCCCTGGCGCGCCCATTCTCTCTCTCTCCCTCTATCTTTCTCTCTATGTCTGTCGCTCTCAAATAAATAAATAAAAAATGAACAAAAAAAGATTAAAAAAATAAAAATAAAAAATAAAAGGGGGCTGTGGAGATGGCTTAGTGGTTAAGGCACTTGCCTGTGAAGCCTGAGGACCCAGGTTTGATTCCCTAGTACCCATGTTAGCCAGATACACATGGTGGCTCATGCATCTGGAGTTCATTTGCAGTAGCTAGAAGTCCTGTCATGCCCATCATCCTCCCTCCCTCCCTCCCTCCCTCCCTCCCTTCCCCCCCTCTCTCCCCCCTCCTTCCCCCCTTCACTCATTCTCACTCAAAAAATAATAAATTTAAAAATTAAAGTGTTAAAAATACAAAAATTTAAAAGGCAACTTGTTTAAAGCATTTTAGTTATAATTTTAACTAACAGACAATCATATATAACATGTTTTAAAGTATTTGCACATTATGGTATGATTAAATCCTGTTAACAAATGTATTACCTCACATAATTGTTTTGTGATAAGAATACTTACACTCAGTGTGAAAAAGCAATTTTGAATCTTAAATTTGCTTGGATTTCACTTTGTAGATTAATACAGATTGTAGAAATCACTTTTGAAATATTTAATTGCCTATTGTTGCTGAGCTATAAAGTTATTTTAGAAATAATGTCTTATAAAATTTATGTGAGGTTTTAACACACTACTGTTATAAAAAATATTATTTTAAAAAACCTCTGCCTTAATATACCACTTAAAATTATTCCTAGTAAAGAATTTGTGCTTAGTTATTAAGAATTTCTTGTGTTTTTCATGGTGTTAGCCCATACTTGCCACAACTATAGTCGGGTGATTGAACAATTTTTAGTAGATGGGAATACCTAACAGCTTGTTTCTGCATAATAATGTACAGTCTTAAATTGAGAGATATTTTGGTACTAGTAAAAGTATCAGTGGAAAAGAACTAATACCTTTGGCCAATGCCCTGTTTTGTAGTAACTGTCATTTGGAATGTCTGCTGTATTTCTTGAGTCTCCATCATAAACACCTATAAAATGAGGTTTACAGCTGCCTAGGTGTGAAAATGCCACAGTACTAAAGACATATAAAGTATTACTATGTTTGCCCTTACTATTCCAAATTAATGTGTGTATAGTTGGCATTTTGCTGTCATATCCTATCACATGGTGACTTTTACATCCATAACAGTGCAGTGCCAGTGTAGAATGAGTGTTGAATAAATACATATCCATTAAAGTATTATTGTTACTTAGCTTAGTGTATGAAGCGTGTTCTTTACTTTATACATGCTGATACTTGGGCTATCTGGGGCCCAGCTGACCCTGATGGTACTCCCCCTCCTACAGTTAGCCAATTCCTAGGGACAATAAGACAGTTACCCTGGCAGTGTGGCTTCCAATTACAGATCAGTTCAGGCCCTTGCCACCTCCTTTATGAGGCTTTCATAATTTAGGCCACCTTCCCCAGTCACCCCAGGTCCAGGTAGCAGCCAGCTAGGGATAGCCCCTCTGTCCCTTTAAAACCGTTCAGGGAGCCTGCTTACCTTGCCCTCCTGTTCCTTCCTGCAGACACCACATTGAAGGTGCTTTCCCACAGCTCTTTGCCTTCTACCTCTTGACACACCTCCCCTTAGAAGCTGTAATAAACTGTTTTGTTTCTTCAAGAACAATCATTATTATTTTTATTATTATTTTTATTTATTTATTTGAGAGTGACAGAGAGAGAAAGAGAGAGAGAGAACAGGGCGCGCCAGGGCCTCCAGCCACTGCAGACAAACTCCAGATGTGTGCACCCCTTTGTGCATCTGGCTAACATGGGTCCTGGGGAATTGAGCCTTGAACCGGGGTCCTTAGGCTTCACAGGCAAGCGCTTAACCACTAAGCCATCTCTCCAGCCCACAATCATTATTTTGAACCATTGGACTATTGAATTTTTTTAAATCATTCTTAGCCAAGAAGGTTTGGTATCATAAAGAAGTAGTAGACAGCGGAGTTGGTAACATGCTCATCTTACAAGCATGAGGCTGAGTTCAGTGTCTAGGACACTTGGAAGTGCCAGGTATAGTGACACACACCTGAAATTCCAGCTCTGGGGAAGGAGAAGCAGGGGAATCCCTGGGACTTGCTGACCAGAGAGTCCAAACTAATTGGTGAGGTCCCGGCAATGAGAGACCCTTCTTGAAGGAGGCAGATGGCCTTCTTGAGGATGATGCCCGAGGATTTCCTCTGCCCTCCACGTGTATGTGCACATATACACACAAAAGAAACACTGTAGAATAGAATTGAAGTTTTATTTGAAGTAATCTGAAATGAGATTTGAGATGGTATATTTTTATATGTACATACATGTATATATGTAGTTATATATAAAAACGTTTTTAACTGGAAGATAAGAGAAATTTTGGTGGCTAAGCTACCTTACAGATTTTGTTAACTACTCTGTATCATCACTGTGACCAAACAATCTGAGCAAAACAGCTAAGGGAAGATTGGTTTTGGCTCATAGATTCAGAGGGTTCCATCTGTGGTTGCTTGGCTAATACACTTAAGTTGACATCACAGATTCAGAGGGTTGAGACTTTAGTTGTTTGGTTCATACACTTAGGTTGATATCATAGATTCAGAGGGTTAAGACTGTCATTGATAAGCCCACATGCTTAGGTTGACATCATAGTTTTAGAGAGTTTAGTCTGTGGTTGCTTGGCCCATGTACTTAGTTTGATCTCATGGGTTCAGAGTGTTCAGACAGTAGTGGTTTCACCCACACCCTTAACTTGAACAGCTTGGTGGCAGAAGTATGAGAAGGAAAGGCTGTTACCTCTTGGAGACCAAACCAGGTGTGGTTTTGAAGTGCATGCCCCTAGTTAGCTTGCTTCCTTCAGCTAGACCCAACCTCCTAAGGAACCCTGAGCCTCCCACAGTGGTGCGGCCAGCTGAGGGAGCTTGTGTTGAATAAGAGAGTTCATCAGAGACATTTCCTATCTTAACTGTAATAGAGATCATCTTTGTTTTCGCTGCCTTTCATATACAAGTGAAAGCCCATGTTGGACATGGGGTTTACCCAAATCAAACCTTCTTAGTTACTGACATACTCAGGATAACTCAGAACTAATTCCTTTAGACGTAAATATATACTTATATATTGCAAGATTTTCGTTAGGAAAAAACTTATTACAGGCAAATTTTGCTTGCTTCTCCCTTCTCAAGGGAGTATGATCTCAGAGCTCATTGTATGTGTTCCTCTCACATGGTAGTGATTTGCTAAGTCATTGTCCAATTGATACAGTAGTAGTTTCTCTGTCTTGTAAAATTAAAAGTTAATATTGCTATATAAGTTTTATTTCCATACTGTTCTTTTGTTTTATTTTTTGCCAAATTTTTTAAACTAATAACATTCTGTGTGGATATATCATGTGTTAGTACCATTTTTTTCCCTCCTTCCTGACTCTATTCCACAAGGTCCCTCCTCAGTGGAGTTGCTGGTATTCCCTATTGGGTTGTGGGTCACGTGGTGTGGAAGCAGCAGTCAGTTACTGGGTAGAGCCTCTGGGCATGATGTCCCAACCTGTGGCTCTTTACAATCTTTCTGCCCCATATTCTGCAAAATTCCTTAAGCTTTGGTGATTGTGTTTTACATCTACTTCTGTGATGAGCTCACTGGAGCCTCTGGATTTCTACTTTGGTACATGTCCTCAACATGTGTCCTTTACCCTGGTGGTGTTTGTCAGGCTCCCCATGGAAACAGCACTCTTGCTGGTCTCCCCACTTCTGTGAGGTATTTGCCTGGGCCTTGAGTTGCCAGGTGTAATTTATTTACTCGGTCTCGGTCTCGCTACCTTCTGAGAAAGAAAAACAGATTCTCCAATGGAGAGTGAAGTTAGCATAGGTAAAGTTGGATAAATACTATTAATTTAGGGAGAATTTGATGGATTAACCCCTCTTTAGCCAAAGACTAGTGGGAGCTTGACGTTGAGGAGCATAATCTTTGTCTCTATAGGATTCAGACCTGGTTTCCACCTCCAGATACGGGTTCCTTACCACCGAGCGGATCTCTAAGCCAATCAGAAAGCTAGTGGCTACTCACCAAGGCTTTGTGCTACCATTGCACTGGTGTGAACTTCTTGTCAGGCTGGTTGCTTCTGAGTAGCTTAGACCCCTGCTTGCTCACATCATTATTTGAACTTTACCCCAGTAACTCATGTAGCACTTTCCAGCACTAGACAGGTTAATTGGGGACTGGCTCTCTTCTGCATTCTAGCCAGGTTGTTCTGTGTCGGCAGCATATGGTGTCTTTAGCAGTGGGGTCTTAACCTTTTACCTCAGGTGGGTAATCAAGTGCTTTGACAGAAGCCTGTCTTGTTTCGGGGACCTCGTAGGTCTCTCCGATCAACAACTCAATGTGGGTAACACCCATTTCTGGTACTGCGAGTTACAAGTCAGAGCCAAAGTTTTTTAAGGTTAGGCTTCATCCTACACTCTCCAGGGCTCTTCTTTTCAGATGCTCTCCCTATACTCCTGTTAAGGGTTATATCTTTTATTAGTTTACCTTCAAGGAGAAAGGTTTCTGTGGTACCAGCTCATTTTGGGTTTCGTTTTATGTTTATTTTCCCCCACTTTCTATTTCCCCTTACACCCTTCCATATTTTGAGATAGGCTCTCACTGTAGCCCAGGGTGGCCTCAAACTCACCACAATCTTCCTACCTCTGCCTCTCAACTGCTGGGATTAAAGGCATGTACCACCATGCCTAGCTCAATACCGTTTTTATTTTATTTTTATGTATTTATTTCAGAGAGAGGGAGAAAAAGAGGCAGATAGATAGATAGCAAGAGGGAGGGAGAGAGAGGGAGAGAAAGAATGGGTGTGCCAGAGCCTTTAGCCTCTGCAAATTAACTCCAGATACATCCACCACATTGTGCATCTTGCTTATGTGGGTCCTGAGGAATTGAACCTGGGTCATTTGGCTTTGTAGGTAAGCACCTTAACTGCTAAGACATCTTTCTAGTCCTCAATACTGTTTTTAATAGTAGAATACAGATTTTTCTTGTCCTCAAACCAACTGTAATATATCTTGCTTTTTTATTTTTATTTTTACTTATTTTTTTGGTTTTTTGAGATAGGGTCTCACTCTAGCTCAGGCTGACCTGGAATTCACTCTGTATTCTCAGGGTGGCCTTGAACTCACTGTGATCCTCCTACTTCTGCCTCCCAAGTGCTGGGATTAAAGGCGTGCGCATCCACACATGGCATATCTTGCTTTTTTAAATAGTTTTCCTTACTTAAGCGTTGCTTTCAACATTAGGTTCACAAACTTTTACAAACACATAGCAGCCTTTAAGCTAGTTACTTGACTATAAATATCTTGTATTATTCTATAATAAATTTGTGCTATATAATTATATTGTGAATAGATAAAGGATAAATTGTAGATCGGCAAATTACTTTAAAAAATGGTTAGGAAGTTTGGTAGATTTTTATAAAAGGGTTTTGTTTATTTTTTTGCTCTTGGGGGAATGTTATAATGATTTTGTCTGCTTCTTGCTGTGGGGAAGCATTATGTTAATAAGTAAATATAAAAGATCTGGGCAGAAAAAGCTTTCTGTTCTATATTGTTGGACCTTTATATAAATAGTGCAAATAGTGGATCATGTTTGGTTTTCCACATTTTAAGGGATAAGTGAAGCGAATAGAGCCTAAAGATGTGGTTTCTGCTTACTTCTTTTAAAAAATATTTATTTCTTTATTTAAGAGAGAGTGGACATGCTGTGGTTTCTAGCCATTGCAAACAAACTCTAGATACATGTGCCACCTTGTGCATCTGGCTTATGTGGTTCCTGGGAAATCAAACCTGGATCTTTTGGCTTTGTCAGCAAGCACCTTAAATACTAAGCCATCTCTCCAACCCTAATAAGGGGACAAGGACAGAATAATATAGGGTGGGTTTTTGTTGTTGTTGTTGTTCTGTTTTAAGGAGAAGCTCAGGATACTTTTTAAGTTGATTCTGTGTCATATTTCTTGCCACTCTTCCCCTTTTGTTTCTCAGCTCTTAGACCTGGTCTCCATAAAGCACTGTGCTCCTCTTGCTGCCATTCCTGTCAGCTTTGTAGGGGAAACCATACCACTATAAATGGGAGCTAATTAAGTAATATTCTATCATAGAATTGCTAATAAATCTTTCATGCCCTGACCAGCTTGGCTTCCTCCAGCATGCATAGAATATACCTTCCATATGTTGGTACTTGGTAAATACTTCACTGAGTAACTTTATTTTAAAAAATACCACATAAGTAACTTTTCTAAAATATCAGATATTTCAAGGACTTATCTTTCTTTTGCTTTGGTAAGCATATAAAAACTTAGAAGTTCCTCTTTTAGAATGTTTTTTGAATAAAAAGAGGTTATTTTATTTATTTATTTAATTTATTTATTTATTGGTTTTTTGAGGTAGGGTCTCACTCTAGCCCAGACTGGCCTGGGATTCACTGTGGAGTCTCAGGGTGGCCTTGAGCTCACAGCGATCCTCCGACCTCTGCCTCCCAAGTGCTGGGATTAAAAGCATGCACCACCATGCCCGGCTAAAAAGCGGTTATTTTATTATTCACCTGGCAACATGAAAATCTCAGTATTCTGCATTACTATAAATTTCCTGATTTTAGTTAATGATGCATATCTACTTTAGTTTGACTGGGTTTTGTTCCTGCTAATAAAAATTACATTAAAACCTGGGGAGTTGGTTTACTGATTAAAGGCACTTGCTTCACAGGCCTGCCTACCAGAACTCCAATTCCCCACACCCATGGAAAGCCTGACAAAGTGGTGTACACATCTGGACTGCATGTACAGCAATGAGAGGCAAAGTCAGGAGAATTCCAAAACTTGTAGGCCAGCTAGTCTGGTCTTCCCAGCAAGCAAAACTGGGAAGAAGTGGCCCTGTCTCCAACAAGTTGGAAGGAGCAGACCAGCACCCCAAGATTGTCCTCTGGCCATACACACACTGTTGCACTATGCCCCCAACCTCAATATACCCAAAATGCATACACACAAAAGAATTATATTGAACAACTACATTTTTTCTTGTATTTTAGTATTACTATTTCTTTTCATATTGAAACATTAAATATTCATATGGGCCTCCAGATTTGAGATGATTTAAAAAATCTAAACAATTTTTGATTTGCTAACTAAAATAATAATAACTATTATTATTATTAATTGGTTTCTCAAGGTAGGGCCTTGCTCTAGCCCAGGCTGGCCTGGAATTCACTAGGTAGTCTCAGGATGACCTCAAATTCATGGTGATCTTCCTACCACTGCCTCCTCAGTGCTGGTATTAAAGGTACATGCCACCACACAAATCTGGTAACATCTTTTAAAAGAACTTAGTGACTCTGCAGGCTTCTTAAATAAATTAATAATAATAATTAATTAATTAAATTTTAAAATGCATTTTTAAAGCTACTTCCTGAATTTATATTGCAGGTTGAACATCCCTAATCCAAAACCTTAAATGTTCCAAAATCAGAAACTTTATTTTTATTTATTTGGAGTGGAGAGGTAGGCGGAAGATAGCTCTGAGGACTGAACCCAGAGAAATTAGAAACAAAAAAAATGTGGACATTCCATGTGAAAAATTCCATTCCTTACCTTATGACAGGTTGCTGAAAATGTTATATAGAATTGACTTCCTCAGGCTATGTGTTAAGGTACATGCAAAGCAAATGAACTTCATCTTTGGGCCTACACGGTCCCATCCCCAAAATACTTCACTGTATATTTGTACAAAATATGGAATGAAAATCACTTCAGGGCCGTAGAGATGGCTTAGCAGTTAAGGTGCTCACTTGCAAAGCCTCTTCGCCCAGGTTCAGTTCTCCAGTACTCACATTAAGCCAGACCACAAAAAATGGTGCATATGCGCACAGAAATAAACATTAAAAAGACACTTTAGATGATATATCCTCCATTTGAACTAGTTTCATATAGAAACAACACTTGCAGTGTCTCTTTTCAAATTTGATAACAAACATGCTATCTCAGTCAGCTTCATCGTGCTGGGATGCACCTCCAGAGCAGACACAGTTTATGGGAGGAACCAAGTTTATTTGAGGTTTACACATCCGGGGAAAGTTCCATAATGGCAGAAGAAGCTGGTCCACTTTCACACAGGGAGAATTACCAGCACCAGCACCTCGAGAAAGCCCACTCCAGGAACCTCATGCAGAGCTCAAGCACTCTGCATATCTTCAAGCTAGAATCCCAGATCCCTATACTTTAGGGCCGAACCCTAGGATCCACCCACAGTGACACCAAGTTACAAACTTGAATAACACTCCCAAATCTCCTGGGGGACATGCATTCAAACTATCAAAGAATGTCACAACATTTTTTTGATCCTAAACAGATCATGATCTGCTCAAACTGATAAAAGTACATTGGTTTTCCAAGAGAAAGCAGAGAAGCTTAGAACACTAATTAACCTCTCCAGTGTGATATGCAGAGAAGAGATGGGACTGATCCACGGTTGGCTGTTTTTTTATTATCATTACTGTTTTGATTTATTCATCCTCACCCATTTTCATGAATCATGGTTAAGTGTACATGTTGGGTATGTTCTTAAATTTTCTTACCCCTGAGCAGTTTTAAAGTAGCCATTTTGAAATTGTAAATCATGGTTTTTCTGAATTTTATTATGATGAAGAAATTAATAGAAAATATTTTTTAAGTTGAAATTCTTCTGTTTCAAGGAAGAAATGTAGAGGTCTTTTGTTTGGAAAGAGTAAGCTTTTATCACAGTTTCTAGTGAAGTTGATCCTTTCCCTTGACTGGATATCTCTCTAAGTTATTTAAATTAGTCTCATCTATCATGTGTACAAATGGTTCTCCTGTCCAGGTTTACTTCTGAAAATGAGATTTTTCTGAAATAGTACTTTGGATTTATCAGATAAATAAGGAAAACCTTTTCTTGGCCTGTGTTCTGACCCACTTCTATGCCAAATGTTATTTGTACTTGAGGAAAAAAATGACAGTAAAGGGGCTAGAGAAATGGCTTAGCGGTTAAGATGCTTGTCTGCATAGCCTAAGGATCCAGGTTCAGTTCCCAAATACCAACTTAAGCCAGATGCACATGGTGGAGCATGCGTATGGAGTTCCTTTGCAGTGGCTAGAGGCCCTGGTGCACCCCTTCTTTCTCTACCTGTCCCCTCTAAACAAATAAATGAATAAAATAGAATAAATATATATATAAAGTGATATTTAAATAAAGCTACTCCTAGTGGGGAGATGGTTCAGTGCCTAAGGGTGCTTAATTGTAAATATAGCTACTTTTTTCATCTCAAATATATGCTCATGGTCTTATCCTAATTGGAAGTAAAAGGAGATGATTAGAGCTGAATTGTCCACAATTGAAGATAGGTCTGATCTGTATTACATAATAGAATATGCAGGATGGTGCTTATGGCAAGAATATTCCTCCCTAAGTATTTTCAGGAAATTTTTGGACACTTCGTATGCTTATACTAGAAAGTAGAAAGCTAGTTTCCTGGTTGCTCACTTGGCTGTTTAGACATGTAGCTTACAATAGCCATCTAGGGTGTTACCACTTCATGTTAGAATAGCCTCCCTCGGCCCTAAACTGTGCAACTATTTTAAGCTGTGACCCCTAAGAATGGACAGGGCATACTATAACCTCTAACTTCTGCCAGTTCTGTATTTCCAGAGCAAGGCAGATAAGCTGTAAAATTGATAGAATTTAGGTTCTTATTGTAATGTTTTAGGAATTCTTTTACCATCCATACAAGCTGCCAGCTTTTCTTGATATATCAGATTCCATCAAAATAAATACCATTCTAAGAAGACAATAAACCCTATTATGTTTTACTCATGTATTTTTGAGCATTGTTTGTTTGGGTGAACTACCTATAGAACACAACATCTCAAGAGTCATTTGCTGATCACTGTAATAAGATTATGCTATTTTTAGATAGTAGGGTAATAATGCCTGATTCTTGGATTGCCTTGCCGATATTCTCTGCTGCTGTGTCTTCTCAGCTTTTCTTTAGTGTTCATTTTACTCTTTTATTTCTTAGTGTTTTGGTTGCTGTCTTTCTTGTTGACATCTCAAAATGCATTTCTTTTTGTAGTTATCTCATATAGTGCTGTTAATAAAATCCATACTTAAGGCTAAGTTATTTTGTTGTTGAGACAAGTTCTTGCTATGTAGCCCATTCTTGCCTCAAAAACTATTCTCCTGCATCAGCCACCTGAGGTACCGGTATTACAGGCATGCACCACCATGCCCTGACTCAAGTTGTTGAGAACATAAAAGTAGTAGTCTTTGTGTTATTTAAAAAAAAAAAAAAATGGCGGATATGATGGTGTTCACCTTTAATCCCAGCACTCTGGAGGCAGAGGTAGGAGAGATCTCTATGAGCTCAAGGCCACCCTGAGACTACATAGTGAATTCCAGGGCAGCCTGGGCTAGAGCAAGACCCTATCTTGAAAAACAAACAAACAAAACTGTTCTAATTGAGACAGAATAGTTATTAAGATGAAATAGGATGTAGGAAGTGTCTGTGTTGTCAGGTACTGAAGGTGAAACCGTGGAGAGACAGGGTAGAAATTAAAGGTTTTGTGAAGGCAAAGAGGCTGGAACTGATTCTTCAAAGAAACAGGGACTGTGATAGACATGAATAAAAAAGGAAGCCATTATGGGCTGAGGGGACAACAGATATAAAGAAGAGGAAATGGACTGGCTATGCATTTTGAAGGAAATTTTAGAAGTCTGGTTTTAGAATGACAGAGCAGGGGTAGGTGACAAATCACTGAAGAGATACATGAATGTGTATACATTTTGAGCAGGAAGGATAGAAAAGTTCATGTTTAAAGAAGTATTTTTCTTCATCATACATGGGAGAAACCAGTTTTGAGACCATAAAGTTTGCACAGACATTAGCAAAGGCAAATTTGAACTAAGTCAAAGAGTATCATTTTCTTTAATACCCTCCCCCCGCACTTTCCCCTTTGATATTCCATTCTCCATCATATTACCTCCCCATCTCAATCATTCTACTGACATACATACAATAGAAAACTTACAATTTTAAGAACAATGATTAAAGGCTTGGGCATTGACCATGAATGATGGTATCACTAAAAGAAATAACTTTGAGAAAAAGAGAAAGAGGGTGAGCCTGAACTCAGACATTTATTAAGCCTGAATTCCATTGGAAATTTTTAGTTTATATTTGGAGATAGTCTCTGAGGAGAGAACAGAATGGGGATTTTAGATTTGGAACTCCTCTTCTAGAGAGAGTGATTGAAATTATGGTTGAATGTGAAGTTGATGAAGTACACAGTTTTGAGCTGGAAGTGCTAAAAGATGAGAACTGAACTTAGGGCTGTGCCCAGTTGTTGAGGATCAGAAGAAGAAATTTGAGCCAAGAAAAGTAAGAGCTGCCAGCAAGAGAACAGGATGATGTGCCCACAGCTAAGACGATTCTTAGTGTTGCATGTTATAAAGATGAACTGGAGAGTGAGTGCTGAATAAAATACACTCAGATTATGTTTATTAGTAAATATTTTTTTGAAGATCTATTGGGTGCTAAGTGCTGTACTAGGTATAGCAATGTAAAGAAAGCATTACAGATTACATAAATTATCAATTGGTCATTGAGAGGGTAGAATTCTTATTATTATGATCTAGTGTGATAATGTACAAAATAGAAAGACCCATTTCCTATGAGAACACAAAAGTCTGGTGGATAATCGAATGAGAGAATTTGTGAAGAACCTTCCCTGGAGAAATGATACAGGATAGCTCAGATAGGATGACTAGAAATTAACCAGATTGACAGAGAAAGGGCATTCAAGGCCAAAGGACAGATTCACATAATAGCACGATGTGATCAGGGGATTAAAGATAGACTGTGTGCTAACCAAGAGAAAGTGTGCGCGGTGGACTGGCAACAAGGACGGGGAAGATCCTTCTTGTGACAACTGAAGGAGTTTAAACTGTCCTGAAAATGAGCCTTCAGTAGGCCTGAGGTAGAATAATCATGATAAAATTTATGTTGTAGATTGATTAATGTGGATAAGAAAAGGCTATACTTGTTTCAAGAAGACTGATAGAAGTAAAAATAGCTAGTAGTAAAAAGGAGCTTATGTCTTTATTTTCACTGAGCTTTGCTTCTTGCCTTACTCATATAATAGTACCTCATGTATACTTTCTAGCTTGGGAAGCATGTGATAAATGCCGAGATAAAGAGAACAGTTTTTACAAAACACTTAAAATTTATAGATAAGGATACTTACTATGGGGGGAAAAGGATTTCCAAGTTTTCTGTCATTGTTATACTGAATATCAGGTTGCATTCTTGTGTGGGTGAGATAGAGCCACAAAACTGAAAGAAAAAGCGATTCAACTCAACTAGCCATCTACCTACTCAGCAATAAATGAACCCAACCACCAGTTTACTGAAAATGACCTTTTTAATGTAATCAGAACTACTGCTCATATTTATGGTAATTACTTATTTATATCATAATGAACAACCATGACCAAAAATAAATGCATTTGTCTAGTCATGTAATTCTTATATCAGCTATAAGCTGCTAGATTCAAGTCTTTGCAAAGTGAGTAATACACATTTTTGAATAGGCTCTGACAAGCATATGACTGGAGAGATTCTATGGTTCAGTGAGAGTAAAATAATAACAACATCCTATGTGTGTTAGTCTCTTTTTGCCACTGTGATAAAATATTAGAAAACAGTTTAAGGAAGAAAGATTTGTTTTGGGCCCATGGTTTCAGATGTTACAATCCGTGTTTAGTTGGCCCCATGTTTCTGGGCCTGTGGAGAAACAGAACATCATGATATCTTTTTGTTTCCTTACAGCCAGAGAGAAGTGACAAGAAGGGACCAGGGATTAGATGTGTCCTTCAAGACATGCCCAAGTGACCTACTTGCTCCAGTCAGGCCCCACCTCCTTTCAGTATGGCTCCTCCACAGTTAAATCATTGAGGATAGCACTCTCATTATCCAATCATCCTGAGTAGTGTCACCAGATGAGGACCAAGCTTTCCTATAAGCTTTTGTGGTGAACACTTCATACTCAAATCATAGCACTAGGTTGGAAATTATGTTTATGAATTACAACTACCTATTTTCCTACAGATAAACTATCATCTGAAAGTACTAAGGAGTAACCAACAGTCTGTGTACCACTTCAGTGAATGTGAACCACATCAGTGAGTGAATTCCTGGACTATTTACAAACAGTGGGTCAAGTGCAATTTAAGAACCAATACTCAGTTACTGAATAGTCAAACACTATGCAGTGTCCACAGTCTAAACAACTTTTGGGTAAAGCAGTCCTCTCTGTGGGGTACCCTTTTGCTTCTTTTAAGAACCTTGGAACTCAGGACTCAACTGAGAATGTATTCATTTAGCATACTTAGCACATTGAAAAATTTATAAAGTACAAATCATTAATAACCATTCATATTTCCCTAAGTCCTTTCTCTAAATGAGTACGGCTATACTTTGGATCTGGAATGCCCCCGAAGGCACATGTGTTTAAGACTTGGCTTCAAGGATGACACTACTTAGAGATGGTGGAAGCTTTAAGAAGTGGGGCTTACTAGTAGGATGTTTTAACTGGGGGTAAGCCCTTGAAGAAGATGGTTGGATCCTGGTTTTTCTACCTCTTCTTGGTTTTCTTCTCTATGTCTTGCCATAAGATAAGTGGCTTTGCTCTGCCACATGTTCTTGCCAAGATGCACTGCATTCCCCCAGCCCATCAGATCCTGAAAGCAGTGGGTCTGCCCAACCAGGGACTGGACTGCACTAATGTACAAAAACTGATAGGACTGGAGAACATGGACAAATTCTAGGTATTTTGAAGTACTCTTAATGAGGACTACTGATATAATAACAATCTGTATGTTGGAATAAAAATAGTCTTTGGAGTTAGATTGACCTGGGCTCAAATCCCAGCTCATTCACATCTGTTTTGTGACACCAGGTGGTTTCCATAACTCTTACAACCTTGTTGGGTCAGTAGTAGCCCGTAGGAGTGTGAGAAGTAATGGAATGATACATGTAAAACATCCTGTAAAGTGCCTCACCATACGTGGGTGTTGTGTGGGGTAGAAGAGATGAAGGGAGTTAGGGAAGGCCATCAAGCTATCTATTTGGACAGTAAGAAAGAGCTAGATTAGGATGACCTGATTCTTAGATTGTTAGAGGAATCGAAGTGGAAAATGTTCTCTGGCAGACAGCTGTAAGAATGTGTCACATACCTCCTCAGAGAGATGTGAGTGGAAGATACCAGTTCAGGAGAGACGCTCAAGACAGTAGCTTAGGCACAACAGCAAGTGGGAAGGTGGATGAGATCGCCCCAGAGGGGAGAAGCCTGGCAAGCACGTGGGAGTGGGGCGGTCACAGGAGGAGGAGGAACTCCTGTCTCCATGAGACCTGTGAAGCACAAGAAGAGCTTTGGAAGAGTGCGATTAGCAGCCCCAGGTGCCCCGGCAGTTGGACAAGTATCTTTCTTTACCAGCAAATAAATGCTTAGTTACTTCTCTCATCATTGTTAGCATACCTAATTTGAGTTGTCTGGGTAGTAAAGAAAACCAGAATACAAAAATCTATAAGATTGTTTTATAAATTTAGATTTAAATGCCAGTTAAAAGATTTCAAAAACATGTGACAGAGAAGGAGGAGTTTTCTGGGAAGGTAGAAAGCCCCGATTGAAGGAAGGATGGAGTGACAGCAGAAATGCAACAGTGCTGTCTTCTGATGTTCATTGAGGAAATGCACTTTGGATTTGGCCATCGGGAGAAAGTCTTTAAACCAGAATTACAAATCCTGTGGTGGCATAAATTGAATGATGAGCTTTGGTCAGTTGGGAAAACACTGACAGTTAAGGGAAGTGCTGTGATCAGAACAGTACTTACGTAGTTTTCTAGTAGCATCTTGTTTTCCTGGAAAGGTGTACTTAAACTGGTAGAGGCATAGAGTAACAGGAAACTGTGTTGGAGTGATGATCTGGTAACAGAAAAGATAAATGGAAGAGCTATTATGCAGTAAAACCTAACTCCAGTCACTGGATGCAGTGAGTAAAGAAAGTAGCCTGAGCTGAGCCTGATGACATACTCTGTAATCCTAGCACACAGTAGGATCACAACCTGGTGAGACCACCTCAAAAACAAGCAAACAGGAACACAGAAGGGATGGAGGAAAGATCCTAAAAGATATTATAGTATGGCTTTGAGTGTGGGTAAATCACATTGACCAAAACAGGAACATTTAGAAGTAAGGCTTGTTTGGAAGATGAATTCACTTTTTATTTTCAAACTTTAACTCACTAAGCCTGAGTGGCTTCTATGTGTTAGGTGTACTGTTCCTGGTGCTAGAAATATAAAGGCTAGTTCCTGCTGTCATGGCACTTAGCATTCAGAAGTGGGGTAAAATAGAAAAAAACAAAACCTAGTACAAGGGCAGTGATGTAAAACACACAAGACAAAACAAGGTAATGATGTAGAGGTGTACTGAAGAGAGCCATTTCAAGTCCAGCGATCAGGAATCATATTTCCAACAAAAAGAGCTTTGAATTAAGACCAAGCAAAGGTCTAGGAACAAATGCAGCTCTGCCTAAGCTAGAAAGATGCACAGAGGCCCTAAGGCAAGGGCTTGATTTGTTTAGGGCCAGAAGACTACCTGTGGCAGAGTAAGTAAGGGGAGACCAACAAAACATGAGGGCTGAGATGGTGGCAGAACTGACCCTAGGTAGGCCATACTTGTCTTGGTGAAAACTTTGGTGGCTTATTGGGAGTGGAAATGAAAAAAAAGATCATATGTTGAATTGTAATTTGAGTTATCCATGACAGTATTTGATACTTCCTCAAGGTAGTATCCATGATACATGAACAAATAAAGAAGTCAATATTGTCAAGCTTCAGTATGTAATCTCAAGTATAATGTGTCTTGTATTATTCATTGAAATAATTTCCCAAGTTGTTCAGACCTTGAACAAATAAATGCTTATTGATGGGAGTTTGTTAAAGAAATGGCCCTGAGATCTAAAGGACCTGGGATCCTTAGCAGTCCTTTAACATAACAGAGGTCATCCCAGCCTGAAAGGAATGATAACTGTTGTGTGAAAGATACCTAAAACCGTTATCATCAGAAGTATTTCATGATTTCAGGGGATGTAAAGGATACTTGCTAACTTAAAATGACTTGGGCAGTGCTTATGTATGCAGAACTGTTCCAGAACTGCAGTTTTTGTAGTAAACAGAGACTGCGTGTGTCATAAACTAAGACTGCGTACCATGGTCATATTTAAAGAGCCCTCTATGAAATACTGTAACTTATATGGGCTTGGTGATACATTGAGGAATAATAATTATACATTACATCTGCATAAAGCCTTTATGTACAGGAAAACCAACTTGATCTCCAGAAATGTCTCTTAGGGACAGAGTTTTTAGGGAGAACAGGGTTACTGTTTCAAAGAAACAGGTTCTCCAGGTGCAGTCATAGATTCACAATTTCTAACTTTACTTGCATTGCTTTCCTTATGACAACTCAAAGATGAACAGAATTGTAAACTTTAGTAGAGGAGCTATAATACGTATCCATACTAAAGTTGTAAAAAAAAAAAAAGTACGTACTTGCATTCAGCTCATTGTATCTTCAGGTTCCACATTCTAGGGTTTAGCTAACCAGTGATGAAAATGTTCATGAAAAAAATGCATCTGCATGGAACAAATGAAAACTTAAAAATAATGTAAAGATGCAACTACTTACGTAGGAGGTGTTAGGTATTGAATGTAGCCTAGAGATGATTTCAAGTAATGGAAGGATGTTGTGTGTAGGTTATATGCAGACAGAATGCTGTTTTCGGTTAGGGATTTGAGCATCTGTAGATGTTTCAGTTTACTGTAAAGGACTTAAGTTTTGCAGCTTTTGAACTTTGGTATGGACATGGGGCTAATAAGGCCTGAAACCAGTTCCTTGTGAATACTGAAGATAGCTGGTTTGTATTTTAGTTGTGGGTACTCTAAAAAAGGTCAGGGTGCCATGTGTCCAGTAGGGGTTGAGATTATTTTGGGTGTAGGAATCAGGGTTAATTTTGTTTAGGAAGCATGTGGTATTTTGGGGGGCATTTTTTACTGCCTTCATGGTTGGATCATATTTCTAAAGCTGCACTTGTGAAACAAGGCTTTTGTTTCACACCCAGGACCCGCACTTCTTTCGGCTAGCATGTTTTTTTTCCTTGTAGCACCACCCAACTTAGTAGTAGCTGACAGTAGCTAACATGTAATGAACAGTTCTGTGCCTGGGACTGTGGTGAGCGATCTTTAAGGACAGACATCCTTACAGCAAAGCACTGAATGGAAGCACTGCCATAGATTGATTTCTGTTCCCTTGCCTGATGGGAAAATCAGTTGTAGGAAAAGAAGCATACCTATTTGTACTAAAGGATAAAATGAAGCTATGCAAACAGTTTTGGTTTTGATTATATTATATATAGTTTTTCATATTTTCCCTAGTAAAGAAGCCAACTGTGGTGTGTGCGTGTGTGTAGACACACCTTGAAAGATAAAATCCAAGGTCTAAAACAGTGAAAGCATAAAAAAGGAGTAAACAAGGTGAAAGTGTCTCAACTGTCTATTGTGATCGTGGCTATTTAATAGTCATTGGTGTTTTGCATTTAAACCACTTAGGCTGGGCATGGTGGTACCTACCTGTAATTCTGCCTCTCAGGACACTGAGGTAGACTGACTGTGAGTTTAAAGTCAGATCCGGCTACATAATGAATTCCATGCTACCTTGTGCTGCATTGTAATACCCTACTTCAAAAGAAGCAAACAGGGCTGAGGAAATGACTCAGTGGTTAAAGGTGCTAGCTTGCCAAGTTCACCAGCCCAGGTTCAATCCTTCCCAGCACCCAAGTAAAGCTGAATACAAAGTGGCATGTGCATCCAAATCCACAGATGCAAATGTTCCTGTGAAAATGAAAGGCCAAGCCAGGATAATCCCAAACTTCAAGGGCCATCTATGCTGGTGGTCATTTGCAGCAGCAAGAAACGCTGTCTCAAAGATGGTAGAAAAACCATCTTACCTTGGCACATGCATATACATACACACACACACACATATAAATACTTTTAAGGAATGAAATAAAATATTTTGTCTGTATACTTAAAAAAACAAACAAAACAAAAACCTCACTGTTAAAGGGATTTGTTTATACTACTTACAAGTGAGAAATGTAAAAACCCATTATTCTCCACTCTGGTATTTTCCTGTTATAAATGAGATGTGCTATTTACTGTGGAGATGGTAACAGTGGTTCATATTTATATTTATGCAGCAGTTTTCATCTGGGGATGAGGGTTTTCCAGTGTCTCGGGAATCCTCACAGTCTTTCAGTCAGGTGGATAAATAGCAAGTATTGTTCCCTCCATTCTCCAGGGGGAGAAACTAATACACAAAGAAAGTAAACTGATTTACATAATCCCACCTCCTAGAGAAAGGTAACCTCAGTGACTGGAAATACTATAGTTTAGGGAGGTTGGCCTACCTTTGCTTTTGTACATTGTCAGAAAAACTAATATTTTAAAGCTTTAAAATGTCCATGTTGAGGAGCAGGGGCTGGAGAGATAGCTCAGTGGTTAAATGTGTTTGCTTGTAAAATTGGACAGCCTGGGTTCAATTCCCTAGCCACTCATAGATCCAAACAAGCATTCCTTTGCAGCAGCCAAAGACCCTGCTGTACACACACACACATCATTAAAGTTCACATGGAATTATTTAATCCTTCTATTAAGATTAGAAAACATAATGCTCTTTGGTTTTCTTTCTTTCTTAGGTCAGCAGCAAGGACAAGATGGAGTGAAGGTCCAGCAAGCTACTATTGCTCCTGTAACGGTGGCTGTTGGAGGAATTGCTAACGCAACGATAGGTGCTGTTAGTCCTGACCAACTCACACAAGTGCATTTGCAGCAAGGCCAGCAGACTTCTGATCAAGAGGCGCAGCCTGGCAAGAGGCTTCGAAGAGTTGCCTGTTCATGTCCTAATTGTAGGGAAGGAGAAGGAAGGTAATCACCGTTGTCTGCTCTAGCTTGAAGGCGTAAAACGGGAATGGCATTGGCCAAGGTCTTCCGCCACCGCAGCCTCGCTGTCTTGCTCATGCACAAATTGGAGTATCATACTATCAAGGGAGTTAAGTTGATATTGTTATTCAAGGCATAGGATATGAGTGGTTTTCTATCTGGTACCTTTTGTATTTTTAAAAATTTTTAACTCCTCTTTCACTTATTAGGTAAAAACTTTGAACATCTTCATTGATCTAAAACTTATACACCTACCATTTATCCCATCAGTGTTTTTTAATATAGTCACAGTTGTACCCCTGTCAGTAAAATCACCTTAGACCAGTTGTGTCATTCTCAAAGGACATCCTGTATCGTTTACCTGTCACTTCCCCCAAACCCTCATATATAGGCAACCAGTAAGCTAATTTCTGTGTATGACTTGCCTATTCTGCACATCTAATATAAATGAAATAATGCAATAGGTGGGCTTTTGTGGTAGGCATTTTTCGTTTCGCATTCTATTTTCAAGGCTTAACCATATTGTAGCATAATCACTACTTTATTCCTTTTATGGACAATAATAGTACACTGTGTGGATATATAATATTTTGTTTTTCTCGTCATTTGTTAGCATGTGGAGATGATTTTCCTGTGGACCATTATGAGTAACACTGTTATAAATACTTTTATATGTCTCTTGTATATATGCCTAGGAATGAGATTGCTAAGCCATGTAGTAACTATGTGTTTAACTACTTAAAGAACTAGTTTCCAGAAGGGTTGTGCCAAGTTTTACTCCAGTGGTGCTTATGAGGGTTCTAGTTTATCCCTGTCATTGCCAGACCATGTCATTATCTGATGTTTTGATTACAGCCATAATATTTGGTCTTTAAGTGATATCAGTGTGATTATTATTGTTTTTCTTTTTTGAGGCACAGTCTCATTGTAGTATAGTCAGTACTCTGACATCTAGATCTCTAGTCAGTTTTCAGTTAGTTTTTATATATGATGTGAGGTGAAGTCCACCCCAAACCCATTTATTGAAGAGTGTCTTTTTTCCCAATGAATGGTTTTGGCAGCTTCATATAAAAATCAGTTGACCGGGCTGGAGAGATGGCTTAGCAGTTAAACGCTTACCTGTGAAGCCTAAGGACCCCGATTTAAGGCTCAATTCTCCAGGACCCATGTTAGCCAGATGCACAAGGGGGCACACGCATCTGGAGTTCCTTTGCAGTGGCTGGAGGCCCTGGCGCGCCCATTCTCTCTCTGTCACTCTCAAATTAACAAATAAACATGAACAAAAAAAAATTTTTTAAAAATCAGTTGACCTAGCTGGGCATGATGGCATATGCCTTTAATCCCAGCACTCAGGAGGCAGAGGTAGAAGGATTGTCATGAGTTCAAGGCCAGCCTGAGAATACGTTGTGATTTCCAGGTCAGCCTGAGCTAGAGTAAGCCTCTACCTTGAAAAACAAAATTAAAAACAAACAAAAAAATCAGTTGACCATTGAAGACTATTCTTAAAATTGTTTTGGCTATCTCACAATACTAGGAATTCTATGTGAATTTTAGCATCAGATTGTCAGTTTTTACAAATATATGAGATGGGATTCTGAGGGGATTTGCAATGAATCTGTGGGTCACTTTGAAAAATATTGCTAGCTTAATGATATTACATCTTCAGATCCAGTCAAAAGCAGTATTTTTGTATTTTAAAGTAGATTTCTGCTAATTTGTTTCATCAGTGTTTTGTGATTCTTTGAATATAAAGTTTACATGTTTTGTTAAATTTGTTCTTCTAATCTTGGTGTCATCATAAACAAAACCATTTCTTCATTTTTCATTCTGAGTGTACAGGAATCCATTGGTAGGGCTTAAATCCGTTGGTGGAGTACATACACAAAGCCCCGGGTTACGTCCTCAGCACAGCATCCACTGCGTGTGATAGCACAGACCTCATGATCCTAGCAGTTAGGTGGAGGCAGGAGAATGAGAAGTGCAAAGTCTTCCCCAGCAACATACTGAGTTCAGGGCCAGCTGTCTAGAACACAAAAGTTAGATGAAAAGTAAAAACAAAATGCATTGGCTTTTGCTTATGGATCCTATATTCTTTAATGTTGTTAAATTTTCCAGTAGTGGTTTCTGTTTCATAGCATGTTTGAATAAAAGTAGTTTTAATTGACTTCTTTTCCACTTTGGAGGAGTTCTGTTTATTTTTTTTCTTTTGTCCATTTGCCTTGTCTAGACCATCTATAGTTAGGAAACTCCCTTCTCTTCTTGTTTTGTTGATTATTTTTCTTTTGTGATCATAAAGGGTTGTTAGTTGTGACAAATGCTTACTGTATTTATTATGATATTTTTATTTCATCAATGTAGTGTGTTCCATTTAGTGGTTGTCACAAGTCAAAACGTTTTTACATACCTAGGATAAAACTGTTATGTTATATAGCTCTTTGCACATGTGCATGGATTTAGTTTGCCCTATGTTGTTTCATTACAAGTCTCCTGCCTCTGGCTTTCCACCCTAGTGCTAGGATTCTAGGAAAGTGTCATGACACCTGCTTAGTTTACTAACACTAAGGGCTTTTTTGTCTATAGTCATAAAATGGTTTGTGATTCCTCTTTCTTGTATGTCTTTGTCTGACTTTAGTGATGGTAATAGAATGAGTTTTAAGAATTGTTCCCCACAGCTTTACTTTGAACATGTTTTTGAAAAGTCTGTATTAATTCTTTTGGGTTTTTCGAGCTAGGGTTTGACTCTAGTCCAGGCTGACCTGGAATTCACTATGTAGTCTCAGGGTGGTCTTGAACTCATGGTGATCCTCCTACCTCTGCCTCCTGAGTGCTGGGATTAAAGGTATGTGCCACCATGACCGGCTTTTGTACTAATTCTTCAACATTTAAAAAAATGGAATTAATCAGTAAAGCTGTTTAATCCTGGGCTTTGCTTATAGGTAGTTTTGGCAACTCATTAATCTCTTTTTACTTAGTTAGTTCTGGGTTTTTTTTTTGTTTTGTTTTGTTTTGTTTTTTTGAGGTAGGGTCTCAGTCTAGTTCCAGGCTGTCCTAGAACTCTATCTGTAGTTCCAGGCTGGCCTCCCTCTAACTCACAGTGACCCTCCTACCTCTGCCTCCCAGTTGCTGGGATTAAAGGCGTGTGCTGCCACACCTGGCTCACTTTGTTTATTACAGACTTATTTTGATTGTTCTTTAAAGTTTTACATCTTGCATATAGAGAAATATTCTTAGTATTGATTATTAATGATTCTTTTGTAAGATTATTAATGTTGTTTGCTTTTTCCTTCATAATCCAGCTAATTTGAATCTTCTCTCATTTGTTCTTGGTTGGTTTAACTAAAGTTTTCATTTTGTTGATTTCTAGGAACCTGTGTTTGACATAACACATTCCTCCTGTTATGTTTATTTTATTTTATTTTTTTTGTTTGCTGCTTTCTGGCCAACCTGTAGGTTAGCTTGTAACTCCAGTGGATCTGTAAGTCTCCTAAGATGCCTTTTGCATCAATAAATAGTGCTTTTATTTTTTAAATTTAGGCATGAACTTTTTCAACTTTGTTGCATTTTGTGAGTTTTCTTGGAGGAGAACTGATGCTCTCCTGAGGCCTTCTTATTCTGGCAAGAATTTCTGAGTTTTGGCTCTTAAACTGGAGGATGGACAAAGGAGGGGATTTGAGTGGTCCTGCCATAGAAGCCTAGGGCTTGGTGGTGGGGTGGGGCTGGGACAACAACTGCTTGAGTTTTCTCAACTTGCCTCTGCCAACCTGGTAGCTTTAGTTTTTGAACTCTTGAATGAAGCCATCAAGGACCATGAGGACCATTGCAGTTTTCTTTGTGTCACCATCAAAGTAGGGTTCATGTCCCTGGGCTGGGCACTGGGTAGAAGGGAGTTCCCTATCTTTAACCTCACTCACCTAGAATTTAGTATCAGCAAAAGGTACCTGGAGTAGGAGAAATGATGCTTCCTGCCCTGTTGGAGAGAGAGAGAGCCCTTTGGTTGGTAAGCAGGAAGAATATGACCCTGCACCATTGTGTAATGTTCCTTTGTTATGGAGGGACAAGGAAGAAAGAAGATTAGCTTAAATCCACAGACTCACTAGATTTCCTAGATATGGTGCTTTGTTTAGTTCATTAGTCAGTAGCTCTGCTGTGAAGGGGCCATGTGCCTCTCACAACACTGCTGGAAGTGAATCTAGGCACCCTCCACTTCTAACTGGAGTAGCTATCGTTTTAGTATTTAGAGGAGAATTTTTAAGTGTCTCAAAAAGCTCCCAATAGATTTATTTATCTAAGCCAGATGTTGTATCACACACCTATAATCTATATGGTAGGGATGCTGAGCCATGAGGGTTGTAAGTTCAACAACACTTTCAGCTACATCACAGATGTAAGATAACAGAGGACTAGATAGCAAACGTAAATTCAAAATTTAACAACTTTTATTAGCATTTTTTATGTAGTACACCAACCTATTTTATTTTTTCCTGAGTTGAAATTTTTCTGAGGTTAGAGAAATGGCTTAGTGGTTAAGGCAAGCCTGCAAAGCTAACAACTTGGGTTCAGTTCTCTAGTACCTACGTACAAAGTGGTGCATGTATCTGGAGTTCTGTTGCAGTGGTAAGAGGCCCTTGTATGCCCATTCTCATATTCTCTCTTTCTGTCTTTCTTTGTCTCTCTGTTTCTTTATCCTTTCAAATAATAAATAGAATAGTAAAAAAAAATTTCTGACTTAAATTGTGGCATTGTGAATCAAACAAACTTAAGAAAGCATCTTGTAATTATATAGATTGCCTATGGTTTTTCCATAGATAGAGGTTTAGTCTGGGGAGTGTAATTAATGTTGGTTTTGTTTTCGTTAGGGGCAGTAATGAACCAGGAAAAAAGAAACAGCATATCTGTCATATTGAAGGATGTGGAAAAGTTTATGGTAAAACGTCTCACCTACGAGCACATCTTCGCTGGCATACTGGAGAAAGACCTTTTATATGCAACTGGATGTTTTGTGGCAAAAGATTCACAAGGAGTGATGAGCTTCAGAGGCATAGAAGGACCCACACAGGTTCGTTTATTTTAGGACACAACTGTGATTTTTACTTGGTTAGTGCTTAGGTGAAAGTTTTAGTGGTAGTATACATTGGAAATGTGCCAACTAAGGAGAAAGAATTCTCTTTGAAGATCAGAAGTGATCACTTTATTCTGAGACACACAGGATTCTATTTGTAATCTTGATCAGCATATTTATCTGACTTAAAGCTTGTTCCTTTTGCTTATCTTGTAGTCTTAGAATATTAAGTTCACACAGTAGTTTTCCTGTATTTAAATAGATAAAAATGAATTATAATCATATTGGTGACTTTTATGGTTTTCTTTTTTGTCTTTACACATGCAAGAAATCCACAAAAATATCAGAAATAATATAACAAATATCCACCCAGCTCTCACTCAGAATTGGTGGATGCTAGTATCTTTTCTGGGATTTTTTTTTTTAATTTTGTTTGTTTTTGTTGTAAATCAACTCATTTGTAAAGTCAGTATCAAAGACAGCAGTTACCATGAATCCATGATTGTTTCTGTATTTTAGTGCATTTTAATAACCTTATCCATGTTATTTATGAGTCTACATATAACATTGTTTTGTGTAAACTATGAAATATTGCATAAATGATATACAGTCATTTCATTACTATGATTTGAGACTTGTTCAAGTCTGTGTATGCTTGATTGCATGTATTGATCACATCTTTTAAGACATGTGCATTATCATTATTACCATTACTGGGGTATTAATCCATTTCCCAGACGATGAAGTCGTTGCTGGGTTCTTTTGCTCTCACGAACTTCTCTGCTAGGAAAGTAATGAGTGTGTATAAGCCGTTACTACATCATAGAGAATAGTGTGTGTGTTTATGCTGTTTGTCTATAATTTCTCCATCAGCCACTGATAAGTAGTCTCTATTTCATGTGTGCTTACTACTTAATAGTGTCTCAAAAGATTTTGTCCAAAATGCTTTTTATTTTTGAGATTTGCATTTTTCATGATTATCAGTGACTGTAAGCATATTGGTTATTTGAAAAGTATTGAACACTTCCATAATAATAATAATAAACCATGATAATTCCCTTCCCCCTAACTTTCCTGGTCGCAACTCTATTCTTCATCTTATCCCGTTCTCCTCTCACATTAGTCTCTCTTATTTTTTTTTAATTATTTATTTATTTGTTTGTTTGTTTGAGAGCGATAGACACAGAGAGAAAGATAGATAGAGGGAGAGAGAGAATGGGCGCGCCAGGGCTTCCAGCCTCTGCAAACGAACTCCAGACGCGTGCGCCCCCTTGTGCATCTGGCTAATGTGGGACCTGGGGAACCGAGCCTCGAACCGGGGTCCTTAGGCTTCACAGGCAAGCGCTTAACCGCTAAGCCATCTCTCCAGCCCCTCTCTTATTTTTTATTTTATTGTATCTTTTAAAGATATTTATTTGAAATAGATAGGTATGTGGGTGGGTAGGTAGTTTGGTTGGTTGGTTGGTTGGTTGGTTGGTTGGTTGGTTGGTTGGTTTGGGTGCACCAGGGCCACCATCCACTGCAAATGAAGTCCAGGTATATGTGCTTTGTTACTCTCACTTTTTTTCCTTTTTCTCTTATTTGTTTGATTTATATGTTTTTATATTGCTAGACTTTTATTAATTTTTCTATCTTTTGTAAAAATCTATCTACCCATATTGTGAGAGAGAGGCAAATTGAGAAAATGAGTGTGCCAGAGCATCCAGACACATGTGTCACCATGTGCATCTGGCTTACGTGGGTACTGAGGAGTCGAACCTGGATCCTTAGGCTTCCGCAGGCAAGCATCTGAACCATTAAGCCATCTCTACAGCCTTTACTCTATCTTTTGTCACACTTAAGTTTTATACTTGTATTTAGTTAGAATCTCTTTTTTTTATTTTTATTTTTTTATTTTTATTTTTTGGTTTTTCGAGGTAGGGTCTCACTCTAGCCCAGGCTGACCTGGAATTCATTATGGAGTCTCAGGGTGGCCTCAAACTCATGGCGATCCTCCTACCTCTGCCTCCCGAGTGCTGGGATTAAAGGTGTGTGCCACCACGCCCGGCTAGTTAGAATCTCTTTTAAAAAATACTTTCTATTTACTTGAGAGAGACAATTGGCACTCCAGGGCCACTGGCCACTGAAGGTATACTCCAGACACATGTACCACCATATGCATCTGGCTTATATGGGTTCTGGGGAATTGAACCTGAGTCCTTAGGCTTTGCAGACAAGCACCTTAACTGCTAAGTCATTTCTCCAGCCCCGGAATGTCTTTAAAAAAATTTTTTTTTCCCATACCAAGATGTTTTGAAACTTTTTGTTTTCTAATAGCTTTAAAGTTTTATTTTTGTTCGATCTTTTAAGCAACCTGGTAAGGTTGCTGTTTGATTGTGTAACATCTGGTAAAGCAGTTTTTTACTTTTTTTCTGTTCATGCTTGGGTCTTATTTATTATTTAATGTGAATAAATGAATTTGAATTAACTATGAATAGGACTTGAAGGTATATGTGGAACATAAGAGGAGTAGAGCTGGTTTTTTCCTCAGCTATATATATATCAGTTATATATATATATGTATTATTTCGTTTGGTTCTAAAGTGACACTCTGGGATAGAAACTAGCTCCATCCTATAGATGAAAATTAATGAAAATAAGTTGTATTTGGAAATGCTGGAATGAATGCTACCTAAATCTCTGTATGCCAACAGGAAGAAAGGAAGGGAGGGAGAGAGGAAGGAAAGTTGAGGGAATGAGGGACAGAGGGAGAAGATGGACCATCTGAGGACTGAAATGGATCTCAGTGGTGTGTGCTTTTCCTAGCAAGCACAAGACCCTTCACTTTACTTTGTTGCTACTTTTTCATTTGTTTGTTTGTTTATTTTGGGTTTTTCGAGGTAGGGTCTTAACTTATAGAATTAGTCTCAGATTGGCCTGGAACTCACAGTGATCTCCCACCTCAGCCTCCCAAGTGATAGGATTAAAGATGAGTGCCACCACACTTGGCTATTTATTTATTTTAATAGCATTTTTAAACACAATTTGTTTTTACTGATGCCTACTCTCTTACCATTCCCCATCTCCCCAGCTTCTTGCCCCCTGTAGTTTCCCTCCTCCTGTTTACATGTCACATGTATCCTTTTCCTGATCCCTGCCCACTCCTCAGCTCAGCTTTATATGTTCACTTTTAGTTACAGTTCTGTTCATAGGTTTTTATCCATATTTCCCCTCCTATAGATGATAGATACACAGACAGATATAGATAGTACAAGCCGAGACCTGCCCAACAGAGGGAACATGCAGTTTTGGTCTGAGTCACTTAATAAGATTCATTCCAGATCCATACATTTTATATCAATTTCATAATTTAATTTAATTTTTCTGTGCTGCTTATGTATGTGTGTCATATTTCCATTATCCATTTATCTGTTGATGGGCATCTAGGCTGATTCTAATGCTTAGAATTAGAGTAGAACATGGGTCCTTAGGCTTAGCAAGCAGGCACCTTAACTGCTAAGCCATATCTCTAGCCCAAGTTTTTCTTTTTTAAAAAAAAATAAATATTTTTATTTGTAAGCGTAGACTGGATGAATAGAAGGATGGATGGATGGGAGGGAAGGAAGAAGAGAGAAAGAGCACATGCCCACGTTTTACTGGTTTTTAGATTGAGGTTCTCAGTCCATTTGACTTGCTATTTGTACAGAGAGGCATGGATCTAGTTTTATTCATTTGTGGTGGATAATCAGGATGCCAGCACCATTTGTTGAATAAGCTGTCTTTTTCCTTTGAATTTTTTTATCTGCTTATCAAAGATTAGGTGGCAAAAGCACTGTTGATTAATTTCTAGATCCTTTGTCTATTTCACTGCCTATTTCATTATGCCTGCTATAGTCAGTACCATGCTATTTTTTATTTATTTATTTTATTTACTTTATTTTATTTTTATTTTGGGGGGGTTGAATCTGCATTTTTATTGACACTGTACATAGTCATTTTTCTTTGTTTTAAATTTTTATTAGCATTTTCCATGATTATAAAAAATCCCCTGTTAATTCCCTCCCCCCCCACACACTTTCTCCTTTGAAATTCCATTCTCTATCATATTACCTCCCCATAACAATCATTGTACTTACATATATACAATATCAACCTATTAAGTACCCTCCTCCCTTCCTTTCTCTTCCCTTTACCATGCTATTTTTATCACCATTGCCCTATAGTATAATTTGAGATACCTCCTGCTGTGTTCTTTCTCCATCGGATTGCTTTGGCTACTCATGGTCTTTTGTAGGTTCTTACGAATTCCTGTATTAATTTTTTTGAGCTCTGTGAGGAATATTATTGGAATTTTAATGGGAATTGCATTGAATCTGTAGATTATTTTTAGTAAAATTGCCATTTTTACAATGTTGACTCTGCCAATCCAGAAACATGGGTGGTCTTTTCATTGTGTGGTATCTTCTTGGATTTTACTAGGTTTATTCCTAAGTGAGTGATTGTTTTGGTAACTGTTGTGAATGGGATGCTTTCCTTGATGTCTTTCTCTTAAGTTTATTATTAGTATATATAAAAGCAACTGGCTTTTGCATATTGATTTTATTTACCTCAGGTAATTATTAACTCTAGGAGTTTGTTTGTTTGTTTTTTGTAGACTCTGTTGGGTCTTTTAAGTATAGAATCATGTCATCTGCCAACAGGGAAGCCTTCTTGCTTTCTTATTTTTATTCCTTTTATGCCTTCTTATTTTCTCTAGCTAGAACTTTCTCTATCTTCTCCTTCTTTCTCTGGCTAGAAGTTACCGTAAAAGTGGTACGAGTAGACATCTGGACATCCTTATTGCATTCCTCACTTTAGAGAAAATGGTCTGTCTTTCTCCATTTAATACAATGTTGGCTGTGGCTGTGACATATCATATAATGACCTTTATTATTTTGAGGTATGTTCTGTCTGCATATTTTTTTCCATGTTGGACTTGGTCAAATGCCTATCCTGCATCAATTGAGATGATCATGTGATTTCGGTCCTTAAGTTTGTATGGTGTGTTACATTTATTAATTTATGTATAAGAACCAGCCTTAGCTGGGCGTGGTGGCGCACGCCTTTAATCCCAGCACTCGGGAGGCAGAGGTAGGAGGATCGCCATGAGTTCGAGGCCACCCTGAGACTACAGAGTTAATTCCAGGTCAGCCTGGACCAGAGACCCTACCTTGAAAAACCAAAAAAAAAAAAAAAAAAGAAAAGAAAAGAAAAGAACTGGCCTTGCATCCATAGAATTAACCCCCACATGGTTATGATGGATTATGTTACTGTGTTCTTGGATGACTTTGCAACAGTCTTATTGAAAAATTTTGCACCTATGCCCCTCTGTTTAGAGATCTGGGTAATGCTGGCTTCAGAGAATGACTTTGGTCATGTTCCTTCTCTTTCTATATTGTTGAACACCTTGAGAAGAGTTGGAATTAAGATATATTTAATTTGATAAGATTCTATAGTGATTCTTGGTCCAGGGTTTTTCATTTGGGAGAAAAATGAATTACATCTTCAATCTCATTGCTTGTAATGGGCTTATTTAAGTTCTGATGTCATCCACTTTAGTTTGGGAGGTTATAGGTATTTATAAATTGGTCCATTTCTTCAAAACTCTCTAGCTTTTTGGACTATAAATTATCAAAGTATTCTCTAATGGTGTGTGGGATTTCATTGGCATCAGTTATAACAACCCATTTTTTGTCTCTAGTTTTGTAAACTTGGGTTTTCTCCCAACTCATTTTTAAAAAGATTTTGTTAATTTTTATTTATTTATTTATTTGAGAGCGACAGACACCCACACAGAGAGAAAGAATGCCCCCCCCAAAAAAAAGAATGGGCTCACCAGCTCCTTCAGCCACTGCAAACCAACTCCAGATGCATGCATCACCATGTGCATCTGGCTTACATGGGTAATGGGGAATCGAGCCTGGAACCGGAGTCCTTAGGCTTCACAAGCAAGCGCTTAACCAACAAGCCATCCCTCCAGCCCCATTTTTCCCATTCTTTTTGTTAGTAAGGCTAAGGGTTTACCAGTAATTTTCTCAAAAAACAAACTTATCTTATAGTTTCCGTTTCATTAATTTCTGCCCTAACTTTTATTATTTCTTGCCATCTACGGGGCTTGGGGTTGCTTTGTTGTTTCGGTTTGTTTTTTTGTTTTTGAGGTAGGATTTCACTCTAGCCCAGGCTGACCTGGAATTCACTGTGTATGCTGAGGGTGAAACCGTTAGGTGGTTTATTTGAGATCACTCTAATATCTTGCTATGGGCACTTACAGCTGTGAAGTTTCCTCTTGGGACTACTATGACCCTATCCCAGAGTATCTGGTAGGTGGTATTATCATTTTCATTTATTCATGGGAATTTTTAAATTTCTTAGATAACATTGTTCACTCAAGTGTGTTTTTCCATCTCCAAGAATTTGTGTTGCTTGTGTATCCTCGCTTTTCGTTAATTTCTACTTTCATTCCTCTTTGGGTCAGTAGAGTTTTTGTTAAGGTTTGTTTTGTTATCCATTATGTGATCAGTGTTGGAGAAAGTTCTGTGACCCACTGAGAAGAGCATGTGTTTCCTATCTGATGGATAGACTACTCTAGATTAATTATTTAGGCCCAGTTGATATAAGTTTGTTTACTAATATTTTAGTCTGGATGACCTGTCTAAATGAAAAAAGTGGGGTATTGAAGTCTCCCACTGTGATCGTGTCTAAACTTAGGTACTCTTCTATCTCCTAGAGTTTGTTTTATAGAGTTAGGATCCCTAGTATTTGGTGCATAAATATTTGCAACTGTGATATCTGCTTGATGGATTGTTCCCTTTATTAAGATGGAATGTTTCTTTTTGCGTTTTCTAATGAGTTTTGGGTTGAATTCTACTTTGTAGGCATGGCCACGCCTGCTTGTTTCTGGCTTCCATGAACTTCTCTGCTGGATAGATAGGTTTCTTGGAGTCTTGCTTTTTATTCCAGTCATTCAGTCTGTGTTCATTGGAGAGTTGAGGCCATGTACATTTAGGGCTATCATAGAAAAAGAGTATTTGTTGGGTGATGTCCTGGTTACCTGGATTGTTGACTTTCCATTTCCTTTTCTGCTGAGAGTTTGCTATTTTGTTGTGTGAGACAGAATTGAATCTTTTGTTTCATCCTTGTTTATGTGCTTCTTTCATGAAGTGGATCCTTTCTTGTGCTCTTGAAGATGGGACTATCTTTTTCCCTGTGAAAATTTGCCATTCAGCTTTTCTATACAACTGGCTTAGTTGTCATAATTAATTGTTTTTTATTTTGTCTTGAAATATCTTATTTCTCCCATAACTTTTGAAAGGTAATTTGCAGGAAATAGTTTTGGTTGGAAGTTATTTGCCTTCAGCACTTAGAATATATTGTTCCCATCTTTTCTTGCTCTTAGGGTTGCTGATGACAGGATTGAGGTTATTCTGGCATTCCTGCTGTTGTGAGCTGGTTTTTCCCTTTACTGCTTGTAGTATTGTTAACTTGCTTTGGAGTTTTGATGTTTCTGTAATGGGCCATACAAAGGGCCTTCTCTGATAAGTCTTGTTGGAGTTCCATATTCCTCTTGTGTTTTAATATCATTCATATTTAATAAGAGTTACAAAAGTACAAAGAATTATCATGTGCTTTTCTCTCCATGTTTTTCTTGGTGCCAAGTTCTTACATAACCATAGTAACTCATGAAAACTAAGAAATTAATGATGTTATAATGCTGTTAATTAAAACTGCAGATTTTGTCACCATTGTGCCTTTTCTGTTCTAGGATTAAATCTAAACACATTTATTTTGTCAGGGCTTCCTGGACTCTGTGACATTTCCTAATTCTTTCTTTTGTCTTGGATTGCCTTGACATTTTTGACAAGTACTAATCACAGATTTGGTGGTGTGTCCCTTGGTTTAGGCTTGTCTGTGTTTCTCATGTTTGTACTCAAGAGTCCTTGGGAAGAACATCACGGCTAGTACTCTTCTCCTTGTTAACCTGGGTGAATTGCTAATATTGTGAAGGGGAAGGGAATTAAGTTCTACCACCTGGACAAAGGATCATTCAAGAATTTTTGAACATATGTTAAAACAAGTACAATAATGGAAAAGGGGGAATCTTTAGGTATATTTTGACATCTATGCAAATGTAATGTCTCCTTGAAGAAAACCATGTGCCAGTCGCTTTTGCATTCCTTAGTGGATCTTGCTTTCTGGAGTTATTGCTGTGGAGTTGTAAAGGTCACATTTCACTTATCTGTCTCCATCTTTATACAGTTTATAATTGGAATTCTCATGGAAGGAAGAGAGAGAGAACTGCTTTTCCAATTGTTCCAACTGTAAAAATGACTCGTCAGTCATGTATTTACAGTAGTTTGGACTCAACATGAGCATATTTTTTCTTTGGGTTATAAAACAGTACTGTCATCATTTATTTTCTTGTCTAAATAATTCTGTCTTTGACCACTGGAACCTCTTTTCAGATCAGTTCCTATGTACTTACATGCACCTATCCTTTCAATTCCTTTCTTCTTTCCTTTCTCCCTTCTTCTTTTTCTCTGCCCTTTTCTTTCATCCTTCTTTCTTTTCTTTCTTCCTTCCTTCATTCCTCCCTTTTTTGTTTTTTGTTTGTTTGTCTGTCTGTCTGTCTGTCTGTCTGTTTGTTTGTTTGTTTGTTTTTCATGGTTGGGTTTCGCTGTAGTCCATGCTGACCTGGACTTCACTATGTAGTCTTAGGATGGCCTCACACTGACTGTGATCTCCTACCTCTGCCTCCCAAGTACTGAGATTAAAGGCGTGCTCCACCACACCCAACATTCCTTCCTTTTTGACAATGAATTTCACTTTGTAGCTCAGTCTGGCCTGGAACTCACTATGTATCCCAGGCTGACCTCAAACTCAAGATCCTCCTACCTCTACCTCGGCTTCTACCTTCCTTGTGCCATAATACTTGCCTCACCATTCAGACTCCTAACTTTAGTTAATCTGTGTTTTTTGTATTCTTTCTGGACTCTACTATGTTGGATTTCTAGATTTTTTTTAATGTATTACAGTTTTTTTGATAGCTCCTTTATCTTTTGAAAATTTCTTAAAATATTTATGTTAAATTTGTTTTCATTTCCAAGAGTGCTAGGTAGTGTTTATTATTGCATGATGGTCTCATGGTGTCAGTGTAGTCACTCACTGAAAATACATTTTTTTTTTACTGTTTCTTTATTGCATGCTGTTTTTACTTGTTGAAAATACCTATTTTTCATCTATAACTTTTTCTCATACTCACTTTTTGTCTTTATATTGACTTTTTCAATGTTGCAGACATTTCTTAAACTTCCCAGTGGCCCTTAACTTTTCATTTCAGTTGATGATAATTGATTAATATGTTTTATTGATGAATATGTTTAAGTAAAAGAGTATGAAAGTGTCAGTATGAGCTGATTGCTTTTACTTCAAGATGATTGGTTGGGACTGTGTTACCCAGAAGCTGTCTTACTACCCAAGTATAGCTGTGCACTGTGGACATTTCTTTTAATGCACATCCTGAAATATTTTGTCCTATTCATGATAGTAGAGTTAATGTATCCTGAATAGACTGTGATTTTCTGTTTTATATTCCATATTTGTGTCGTCACTTTGAGTCCCAGATATTATGTGGTTCTTTTGATATAGTGCAGAGCACATTCTCTTTGTTTGAGAATCTATTCCAGCTTGTATATATGATGTAACCATTAATTTGGTACTCCTTTCCTTATCTTTTAGGTTGAACCCTCTCCCCATTTTTGACTGTACTGTTAGGTACAGTCAACTAGGTATAAATTTATAAATTAGGTATATATATATATATATATATTAGGTATAAATGAAATATTTAGGAAGTTTCCTAAATCTCAGACAAGAGCTAAAAGAAAACCAAACCCAGATGTGTCTCTTGGTCAGTCTGCTGCAAATCAAAGCTAAAGTTAAAAATCTTGTAGAGAGCCAAAAGAAAGTATCCCATTGTGTCTATAGGTTAACAAAAAGTTAAATAGTAGGGAGGAAATTAGATGTAATTGTGCTGTCATTCTAAACCTAAAAGATTTATATATAACATTTCCTGATATTTGGCAAATAATACACTAATATAGCCAAATGATTATTGGGTATGGTAAGAATGGTATGTGAATGCACATACTTCATGTATTATCAATATAGCTTACCTTTAGGAACATTTTATTTTGTTGTGGAGATGTTTCTTGCTTATTAGACTGCTTTATTTGCTGGTCATACTCTACCAAAAAATAGGCTATCTAGGTTTGATTTCCAATAGTGTTATAAGGAGGTTACATCCTCAACCTCTTGTTCTTTGTTGCCTGCTTAAAAAAAAAAAAAAAAAAAAAAGGCAGCCCAGTGATGTTCTTTACAGCTTATATGGGCTTTTCATAATATATGGCCAAAATATACTTTTATATAAAGTAACATATATTTATAATTCTATTAGTAATTATACTGAAGAAAATGAAAAAATAGGAATGTACTCTTTTTCAAAAATATTTAAAAATTTTTTAATTTATTTATTTATTTGACAAAGAAAAAGGGGGGGGGAGAGAGGGAGGGAGGAAGGGAGGGAGGGAGAGAAAATGTGTGCACCAGGGCTTCCAGCCACTGCAAATGAACTCCAGACGCGTGCACCACCTTGTGCATCTGGCTAACGTGGGTCCTAGAAAATCAAACCTGTGTCCTTTGGCTTTGCAGGCAAATGCCTTAACCGCTAAGCCATCCCTCCAGCCCGGAATGTACTCTTACAGAATAAGGAAAACTAGATCAAATAGATAAGACCAGAAATTTTGTGGGCTGCATTAAGTTTTATCCCAGAATTTTTTACACATAGACTTCAACTATTGTTTATAATGGTCAGAACTGTTTTCTTGTGAGCTCATTATCAGCTAAAATGTACCAGGCTATCTACAGTCCATTGGTCCCATTAACTACTTTAAAACTTTGTGTTCTTGGCCATCTAAATGATGATAGTCAAAAGTAAACAGTAACTGGGCGTGGTGTCACATGCCTTTAATCCTGGCACTGGGGAGAGGATCACTGTCAGTTCGAGGTCACCCTAAGACTACATAGAGAATTCCAGGTCAAAAAGTGAGACCCTCCCTCAGAAAAAAATAAACAAACAGTAGCAGGCAATCCATAAAATCAAACTTGAATAAGTAGCACAGATAAGTTTCACATGTCTCTCCCTGCTTGTCTCCCAAGGTACTTTGTGGGTACTGCATAACAGATCCAAGCAGCAAACAGTGGAAGAACCCTCCTACATACAGCTAGAGAAGCAAGAAAGGGGTCCCTGTGCTCCCACAGCAGGATCATTTTGAAGACTTACTGTAGTAGTGATAGCAGAGGCACCATTTCTGGGCAGAGGGTTCAGGATAAAGAACCTTTGTTTTCCATGGACTAGGGGACTTGCCATTATTTTTTCTGTCATGTTCTTTAAAGTGTAGTCACAGACAAATAGTACAAGAGGCCTCACAAAAAAGATAAAAGGATATTTGTGGGCTACAAAATGTGGAGGATGAAAGGTTGCTTACTAATTCTGTGTGTCATCAAAAGAAATTCTGGGCAATCTTGAGCTAAGCATGTATAAGACAGACATAGAGTAGGCCTCAACAAGTGAACTCTCACAAACACTTAATTGTCAGTATGTGCTAGGACCCCAAAACAGCTAACAAAACTTTTGAAATGAGTTAATCTTGAAACTCACAGAAAGTGGAATAACCATTTAGTCTGAACATAAGTTGATTGGTTACTAATACAACGTATTCTAGAAGATTCCTGCTAGACTCAGAGTCTCTATAACATACCTAAAATGGCCAGCATGCAGTCCAAAATTGTTCTACATATGAACAAAGTAAAAGTACCTTCTCAAGGGAGAAAACATACTAACACATGGCAAGGTAATCCAAGTTTTGGAACTGATCAAAGATGTTCAGGCATGTATTGTAACTATAGTCCAA
Organism: Jaculus jaculus; assembly: GCF_020740685.1. Classification (NCBI taxonomy): domain Eukaryota; kingdom Metazoa; phylum Chordata; class Mammalia; order Rodentia; family Dipodidae; genus Jaculus; species Jaculus jaculus. Next base: position 34,284,598 of record NC_059117.1, read on the forward strand.
GAACTAGAGGCAAACATGATTTAAATGAATAGAAATGTAGAAGTTTTGAGCAGAGAAAGTGGAAAATAACTGAAAAGGTACGATATTCAAAGTAAACAATTTACCCAGTGCTCAGTAACTAAATGGAGGTGACAGGAAAGAATTGGTTCAGTGGATGATAATACTAGAAATTATGAAATCTGAAAGACAAGAAAAAGATCAGAAAATGAACTGGATCTCACAGGCCTGTGGGTTGATAATAAAAGACTTTAAATGTGTCATTGGGCTTTGAGGAAGAAAGGAGAAAGATTGATAGAGAAAAAATTAGAAGAGATATGGCTGAGATTCCCCATATTAGGTATACATTAAAGATTTAGGAAGTTTCCTAAATCTCAGACAAGAGCCGAAAGAAAAACAGACCCAGATGTGTCTCTTGGTCAGCCTGCTGCAAATCAAAGCTGAAGGTAAAAATCTTGAAGAGAAGCCAGGCGTGGTGGCTCATGCCTTTAATCCCAGCACTCGGGAGGCAGAGGTAGGAGGATCGCCATGAGTTCAAGGCCACCCTGAGACTCTATAGTGAATTCCAGGTCGGTCTGGGCCAGAGTGAGACCCTACCTCGAAAAACCAAAAAAAAAAAAATCTTGAGGAGAGCCAAAAGAAAGTGTCCCATTGTGTATATGAGTTAACAAAAAGTTGAATGATGGCAGATGTCCCCTTAGAAACTGTAGAGGTTGGGGGTAAGGTGGCATCTATCCACTCATTTGATATCCAACAAAAGTATCTCAGTATGAAAAGCAAAATGAGGCTCTTTTTATCCAGCATGGTCACACACCGTGTGATCCTAGCATTCCGGAAGTAAAGGCAGGGCACGTCTGAGTTTGAGGGCGGCCTGTGCTGCATAGTGAATTCCAGGCCAGCCTGGACTGAATACACAGTAAAACCCAATTTCAAGATAAGACTAATATTCTCACCATTGAATTTGCCCCAAAAGAAGTTTAGCAGCTGAAGATAGCACATTCATTACTTCATAATTTCTGCTTCGACCTCACAGAGCCGAGAACTGGGCTACCCTGCTTCCTGGGGCTTTGGGAGAGAATCTGCTCCCAGGCCCATTCACACTGTCAGTTATTCATTTCTTTCTTGTTGTTGAACTTAGGTCCCCATTTCTTTGCTGCCTGTCCACTGGGAAACCAGTGTTTGCTCTTGGATAGTGCCCTTATTTCTTTTCACACATGCCATGTGACCCACTCCAGTTTAGCCCCCCACACACACACACATCTAATCTGTCTCTAGCTATAGAAAGCTTTTCTTTGAATTGCTCTTGTGATTAGATTGACCCCCACCTAGATAATTCAGAATAATTTCCCTATTTAAGTTCTGTAGCCTTACTTAGTTACAGCTGCAAAGACCCTTTTACCATGTAACATCATATAACTTCCAGGGAGCGAGATCTTTGTAGGGCTTTTCTATTTATAACAGTAGCCATTATCAACAGATTTGATAATTAGGTGTTTTAATTATAAAATATCATGAATTATGAAAATACATGTATTATTAAAGTATTATATTTATAAAATATATCATATTTAATTAATGGAAACACTTTTCACCTTCTTGAAGTAAAGAACATTCATAATGTTTTAATGTTTGCTAAGGGTGGGAAGTATAGAAATGTTTTAATGTAAATGCACCTCAGTGGACTAGGGTAAGCACTGAAACGAATCATTCCCTAAATTCGAGTGTGATTGCACAATATTATTTGAATATTTGAGATTCTAGTCAGTTCTTTTATTGCTTGAAATTAGTTGAGTATCCACACCACTGGACAGGCTAGAAAGTTCATGTATTAAACATGTCACCTTTATTTCCCACTTATCTTGCCATTTTTATCACTGTGTAGCTGGGCACTAGAACTTCACTATTTGTTAATTGGGATGGATAGCTGTACGTGTTAGCAAATAACTCAAAAGAATGGATGTTCCTTAAAGCCAGAGAGTTCCAGTAGCTTTCCTATCATCAGTAACTGGCACAGATATTCTATGAATGTTTATTGAGAAATGACTGTGTTTATGAGCATTGAACATGACAGTTACTAAATATTTACTGTATGGTCACTGTGTACAGTTTAGTCTCCATCTGTGTACTTCGAGAAGGATCCCATGACCATCTGATTTCTTTGCTAAATCTTAGCTTTAGTTGCTACAAAATAACTGCAATTTCTAGTTACTGTGGGGATAGCATAAAAAGCCCAGACTATAAGTCAGGTATCTTGAGTTCTACTCTTAACATGAATAAGTTGTATGACTCACAGGTAAACTGATTTATTCATCTGTAAGGTAAAAGTATAAATAAATAAGATCTTCAGAACTTCTCCAGCCTGAAAATAAATAAATTGATATTTTTTCTTTCAAATAAAATGCAACAGTTTAAAAGACAGAGTTCACGATTGATTCTCAACCCAATTTAATTTTTCATCCTTGCCTAAATGTCAGCATTCATAATATTCAAGTCCCTTTACTTCAGAGATTTCTGCCATTATTTTGAATGCCTCTGAGAATTTTTTCTAATGCATTTTTAATCAATATTTTAAGACTGAAAGAAAAAGTCTGTAAGTTACTATAAATGTAAGCACAATAAAAGGGGAAAATACCTTATGTGAACAAACTTGAAATTATAGGCTTTCTCTTTGTAAGTCAAATGTAGTATCAGAAAATCATCAGCCAAACTGAATGTTTCTTATTATCTAGTTTGGTTATCACACTAGGAAAACATAATTTCACAAAGATAACAGTTTTAGAGATTAAAGAAAAAGCTAATAGTTATCCCTTGTAAACATCAGGATCTAACATTTAACCAAGTTTTCATGTGTTCTACCCATTATACACAAAAATAAGATGATGGGCTGGAGAAATAGCTGAGCAGTTAAAATGCTTGCTGGCACAGACAAAGGACCTAGGTTCAATTCCCCAGTGCCCACATAAAGACAGATGTACAAGGTGGCGCATATGTCTGGAGTTCGTTTGCAGTGCCTAAAGGCCCTGGCATGCACATTCTTTATCTGCCCCCTTCCAAATAAATAAATAAAACATTTTTTTAAATGAGATGAATTTTTTCTTTTCTTTTCTTTTCTTTTCTTTTCTTTTTTTTTTTTTTTTTGCTAACATTCAGTTCATTTTTATTCCAAAGCATAGGAGTACTTCGTTTAGAACTTGTGCATTTTGAAGAAAATGTACTTAAGGATCACTTTGTGTGAATGAAAATAACAGTATTCTGTGGAACTAAAAACTGTATTTAATCTGATATATATATATTCCTGCCTCTCATTTTTGCTTTGTAAAAAACTTAAGTACATTAGTAAAGTCTTACTTTAAAGTACCTCCAAAGTTTGAAACTAAACCCAAGTATCAATTTTAAAGAAGTGCAGACGTGAGGCTTGAACACTTATTTGTTAGACCTGATTGAGATTTTCAAGCTTCATTGTTTGAAATACTCTTCTTGTTTTGTGGGGGGTGGGGGTACTGGGGCCCAGAGTAGTATTTTGACTTGTTCCAGCTTATATTTTCAGTTTATATTCCCAGCTTATAACAGAGCCAAGACTCTTAAACTCAGATCTTTTATTCTCAGCCACATGGTTTTTCTTTTACAATACTGCTTGCTTATGTGTGTGTGTGTGTGTCTGCACGCGCATGTGTGTGTTTTCATGCATGTGGCAGCCAGGGGACAACTTCAAGTGTCGTTTGCAGGCTACCTACTTTTTTGAAAAGAGAGAGTGTGTCACTGACCTGGAACTCACCTAATCAGCGAGATTGGCTGTCCAGTGAACCCCAAGGATCCATCTGTCTCTGCCTCCCCAATGCTGAGGTTACAAGCATGTGCCACTATCCTTTTTTTTTCTTTTTTTTACGTAGATGCTAAGGATTGAACTCAGGCCCTTGTGCTTGCAAGGCACTTTACCCACTGAGCTCTCTCTTCAGTCTTTGATACCATTTTTTAAACCAGAAAGAGCTAGGAGATAGCTCAGTGGTAGAGGGCTTGTCTTGCATGAGCAAGGCCCTGAGTTTGATCCTTAGTGCCATAAAAACAGAAAGGAAATACTGTGTGTCTAGTCTAGTTAAACTATACCCAAAAAGCATACCATACAAAAAGTATAAGACCACAACATAAATTGTTAAAAATTCTAATTTTATTTGAATAAAATGTATACAAGTGTACCATTTTTGTCTACAGGTGAAAAGAGATTTGAATGTCCAGAATGTTCTAAAAGGTTTATGCGGAGTGATCATCTCTCCAAGCATGTCAAAACACATCAGAATAAAAAAGGAGGTGGGACAGCTCTTGCCATTGTCACCTCAGGAGAACTGGACTCATCTGTTACAGAGGTGCTCGGCTCCCCGCGAATTGTCACAGTTGCAGCCATTTCTCAAGATTCGAATCCAGCAACTCCCAATGTTTCAACAAACATGGAAGAATTCTGAAAAGTTATTTATAGCAGAGACCTTGAGTGCTGCACTTACGTTTACACACCTTTGACATCTGGAAACGGGCTGGTCAAGTGGATTACAGAGTAGGAAATCATGTTCTCATTGTTGGCTTTTTAAGTGTTCCAGGGTTTGGGTTCAACACATGAAGTGTTGAATTTTAAAGACTAGGAAAAGCAAACTGATATACTGGAAATAGAAAAGTATTTCCTCCATGCTATAAGTTGTACTTATTTGGAAATATGTCACATAAACTTTAAACCCAATCCTCCCCTCCTTTAACATCATGTTGTTAACATGCTTAAAACACAGACCTCAGTAGTTTGAAGGCTGGACCTTAATTTGACCCTTTTTTTTTTTTTCCTTTTGGAAATACTTTGTTATAAATTCATTCAGTAACAACTTACATTTCTTTTTCTGTATAGCACAGAAAACAGATAGCTAACTGATAATAGTATATTTCCTTAGCTTGATTTTTGGAATATCAATTCAAAATAGTTTTGGCCGTCTTTTCTAAATATTCAAAATTCTTCAAAAGTTAAATTAGGTTAAGTTCCAAAACAGTAATCTGGGGTACATCTCAGATCTTTATTACCACTACATTATAGTAGTGTGTATGCAGACAATCAGTGAAATCCAGTTTCTTTCTCCATTTTGGAGACATGGGAGAAACTTAGAGCTAAAGCTTAAATTTTTTGACTGAAATCTAGGAAAATGCTGGGAAAAAAAAATGTTAGAAATCATGATAGCTTCAGAAAAATAAAATGAAGCAACTTATCACACAATGTTTTGAAGTTAGGATGGATTATATTCCTAACCTATGTTGAACCATAAAATTTCATTTTAAATGTTTATATTGGAAAAAAACGTAGATTACAGATCTATGTAATTTCATATTCTGTAAATACGAGTTTTGTTGACAGTGTGCAGAATTCTTTATGCGTTGACTTGGTAGCCAAAGAAAGAATTACTATGCTTTTGCAAGGCCAGCATAAAATTATTTGAACTACATTATAATTTTTGTTTTCCTTTACTGAAAACTGGCCAATCCCATCTTATTTCTAATACAGTTAGAAAGTTAATTAGTGATGTCTTTATGTTGTTATCAGTATTTTTCCTTAAAATCTAGACGGCCTAACAAATATATAATAGATAGGATATTATGAAACAAAAAATTATTTTTGAGAAACCAGAATACTTTTCAGTCAAATAGTAACTAAAGAAAAGATATATTTCATTGTTTATGCAAAGTCTTATAGAAAAGTGTCTTATTAGGAAAGATGGCCAAAAGTTTCTTACGAAAATTTGGATTATTCTATTAGGTTAAACATTAGTAAGACACTTGATGTTTTAAAAAAAATTTACACAGAATTATAACTAATGAAGTTGACCATTTGGAAACTAAAGATTTTTACCTGCTTGGTTTATTAACATCATTTGGTTTGGGGACTATTTGAATATAGGTACATGTTTTCTTGTGCATTCTTTATTATTTCTGTAAAGTACTACTCCTGCAAATTCTCTTCCAAAATTGTGATGTTTCTTGTCATTTTGATGAAGGAGAGATACTGTAATGATCACTGTTTACACTATAAACACTTTAGGCCAGCCCTTTGTAGCGTTATATAAAACTGAAGGCCTTTTGTGCTTTCAGTTTGTATAAAAAAGCTTTGAGATTAAAAGGAAAAAATTTTTACACTGTGGTTATAAATTTCAAGTTTCTTAAAGCTTTTGTAGACTTGTAACAAAGTCTTTAAATTTTAGTTGGATTTTGTAAATTGTTTTGTATATTTTATTTAATGTATTCTTAACAACTGATGTATCTGGCTTTAAAACATCAGAATCAGTTTATTGTTTTGTTTGGTACAGAGGAGCATTTTGGTAGTGTTAATTTTAATTTTATTATATAGGAGCTGAAACATCAAATCTATATTTTATCTATCATGCTACACAATCAGTGCTATAAATTTTTTTATGCAAAGAAACTTTCCTAATGTTTTAATCATGTTTTCCTCTGAGTGATACTTTTTGTTGTTAATACCAAGTATGAACACTCTGCATCATTATCCCATGACCCAGCTTTAAAGCAAACCCATATATGTTCATCAGCAGTGGAAGTTAGTTTTTAATCAACAGTGAGGCCTATTATAAATATATCAAACTGAATCTGGATAGCTTTATAGCATATAAAATAATTTGTGTTAGCAATTACACATCTCACCACTGAAATGAGAAATATTTTGACAGTCTGTTCTGCATACCGTTCTGAGTCCACTTTCTGTCTTGGAACACCCGTAAGTTTCAGTGTCCTTTATTTGACTCAGTGGGATAGAGCTGTTAGAGTAATAGGGCACAGATGTGCAGTAGAGTCTTGTTTAATGGCATTTCACTGCTCAGTCCCTTTGCCGCCATTATGAAACTTTTCTTTCTTGTAATTATCAGTGCAAAGCTATGTATTTATCATGGTAGAACTCCAGTGTTAGACTAGTTTTTTCTTATGGTATACTTTCTTTGGTTAGGTTTGTGTATGTGTTGCTGATTACATTAGAACTTGATGTTAAATCATTATTTATCACACTCATGAGAGCAGTAATAAAAGTGTGTAATCTAGGAGAAAAAGTTAATTTGTCAAACTTAGATAAGCATGATGTTTAGGTCCTATTTTTCAATTTTATAACTGTTTTATTGCAACAATATTTGTATTTAAGTCTCCATTTTAATGCCTTGTGGTGTTTTTTATGCATGTCACTAAGTTGTCACCCCACATAAATTGATGTGCAGCATAGGGTATTAAATCTACATAATGATTTTAAAACAGAAATAGTTGATGGTAAAATGTAAATGTTTTGCAAAACTTCCTTATAAAAAGTTTCGTAGTAACATTTCACTTGTAAATTTTTTTGTAAAAAAGAAAATGGAAAAAAAAAAAAAGAATCCAGAACCAACCCTGTTTCCCATATCCTAGAATTTAGACAATTATTCTGCCAGCAAAGCCTCTGGGGCTGTAATTGACATTTTTACAGTGCTTATTTGTATAAAATTTGTTTTTTGTGGATTTGGAAATAAAATCATGTACAAGCTGTTGCCTGCAATAACAATTGCAAGTAACCTATTAAAAATTCCCTGGAGTTTAACATGTTTCATTTAATTATGTATACTAAACAGCAGCAATAAATTGTTTGAACTATCCACCTTCTTACCACAGTGAACACTGGAAGTTAAATGCCTCACGCTAGAAAACATTGGCAACCCGTCTTAATTCCTGGTAGGAAGATCTGGTCACCATTTCTGAGCTCACCACCAAAGAATACCAATTTAAACTATATGTTAATTTGTGGCCATTACTGTAAACACTTACAGAAATTAAATTATCATTTATAGATACCTTTTACTTAAATATCTTAAGCAATAAATATTAGCTAATTGTAGGAAGATCTAAAAATGAAAAACACAGTTAAAAGAATATTTAAGCTCCCAGAAACATGTAGAAACAAGGTAGGCCTCATAGATTCCAAAAAGTCTGTAAACAAAACCAGTCTTTTCTTCCTGGGAGAAAGCTCATGAAGAACCTGACTGATACGTGAGTGTATTACTGTAATGACTTTGGCAAGCACGTTTCCAAGCCCACTGGAACTGTACAGGGTAGGCGAGAACTGCAGGATGTTAGGCAAAGAGGAAAAGTAAGCTGCGTACAAGACTCTAAAAGTCTTTATTTAAATCTGTAGTAAGCAAGATCTGTGTAGTGTACCAGGACATAGCCAGTGCTGCAAAGCCCTAAGGGCCAGCATGGTCTATGCTACATCATATATACGTGCAGAATGTATGTTCATGGTAGTGACCAGACCAAGGAATACTTAAATTTATACTGTGCTGTCCAGTTCGTCAGCAGATTTTTCTACCACAAGTAAAGGTGTACATCTTGATCAGGACTGCTTCCTGGCCCCACTACTTCCTCTGTTTCAAGTTAAAGCTGTATCAGTATCCTAAAGATCAATTTAGGGTGACTGGCTCCCTTTATTCCTCTTCCCAGTGGACATTAATAAAATGTGCTTTTCAGCAAAAAAAAAAAAAAAAAAAGAAAACTACTTGAAAAAGTTACATTTGTATGCATCAGGATAATATTGCATGAAAGGGAATGATGCAATTCTAAAACAAAATACAATTTTTTTAAAAATACAATAAAAGTCTGGTTTTTGAACTAGGAATTTCAACCACAGGAATAAGATCCAATCAGAAAATTGAGTGAATCACTATCATAATTTGTTGACATAAATCCAGGGGTGTAATAAATTCAAGAGAAGCGGAAGTGGTGGTGAGAGCAACACTGTTGTAGTATTGTGTGGCTAAAGTGCTGCTTTTTCTGTTGCTTACAGTGCTAGTTTTAAAGATGACTGAAGTCACAGAAAAAATAGTGTTTGTCTTTTTATTTAAAAGTTTAATTACAGGGGTGTAGAGACTTGGTGTCGACCAGAAATGTAAAGATCCTTATGTCTCAATGATTCTGCTATGGTATTTACTGCCTGAGCAGTAATGTCCACATAATAAATCAACTTTAATTGTGTAGCAGGAGCTCAGTCACAGTCACGTATTTCCAGTTGCTGGTTAGGATAGCCCAGGGCTGCTCCTCTTTAGTTGCAGGTAGCAATGAACTGATTTATTTTTGGATACCTGAGAGTAATCGCAAGTGGAAATAGTGGAAGGAAGAGAAAGAAGAAGGAGGGAAAAAGCAATAAAGGCCTGATTGAGCAGGCGTGGTTATGCATGGAAAAAGTAGTAGCTCGTGGTCCGAGCCCTCAGACATTGCGCCTCTGGGTCACCACTTACCAGCCACAGAACACGGACTGTGATGAGTAATACTCGGGGCTGCTAAGCACATAAGCACCTGATAGATAGTAGCTTAGGGAAGTTGAAAGGGTAAATGATAAGGTAATCCAAAACAGCTTACCTAGTTCATTCAGACTGCTGCACCAAGGTAACATAAACTAAGGCTGATCAGCAATAGAAATACATTTCTCATAGTTTGGATGCTGTAAAGTCCAAGGTCAATGTTCTGGAAAATCCTATGTAAGTTCCCTGGTTCACATGCTCCCTGAACAGCACTCACAGAAGGAAAAAAAGTGATCCAGGTGTGGTAGCACACCTCGAATCGCGGTACTCAGGAGGCAAAGGTAGGAATTGCTGTGTGTCCTAGGCCAGCCTGGACTAGAGTGAAATCCAGATCAGCCTAGGCGAGAGTGAAACCACTTCGAAAACACCCCCCTCCAAAAAAAATAAATAAAGGAGTAAAGTGGTTTCTTGGGGCCATTTTTTAAACTTTTTTATTTTTATGTTTTGAAGGGCATGCGTTCCATCTTGAAAGCTACATTTGCTTGATGCAGTCACTTCTTACAGGGCCACCTCCTCATACTTCGTATTAACTGGGTATCAACATAAGAATTTTGGGAGACACTGAATATTTCCCAACAAGGCAAATGCTGACATGCTTTGAAAAGGAGCAATACATCGAAAAGTTAATACTCAAAGTCACAGAAAAGGAAAGCAATTTCAGTGGGAATTCATCATTTCAACTGTGTATTTTTCCCAAACTATCTGTGAGCTAGTGTGGAGGTATTCTCTTTTTAAAATATTTTGATTTGTGACTAGAGAGAATGGACACACAAGAAGGGCCTCTTGCCACTGCAAACGACTTTCAGCCACATGCACTTCATGCATCAGTTTGTTGGGGAGTTCTGTGGAATCAAACCTGGGCCAGCAGGCTTTGCAAGCAAACGCCTTTAACCACCTAGCCATTGCCCCAGCTCTCTGGAGGTATTGTATGTCAAAAGTATATGATGGTGGTCTTTCTGGAACACCTGGATGCACATGCCCTGCTGGAAGGCGAATGTTCATATTCTGATACATGGAGACCACATCTCCAGGCAGAAGCAAGCCTCGGGCAATATTGGGCCTGACAGCTAGAATCAGGAGGCTAAGATCAGGCAGGAGGCAGGAGGAAATAAAACTTGCACAGTTGTCCCAAACACCAGCTTATCCTAAATCATGAATCATGCCTTTCTAGGTGGTTGGCTTGTTTTAAATTGTATTTATTACCCCGATGAGATGAAGTCTAATCCTTTATTTATAGTATTATTTTTGTGACATGGAAGCTTTAGTAAAGTTATATATCTGCTAGTAAAATCGCTCCTGGCTTGTATAATTTTTATGCTGGAATTAAGTACACGAGTAATTCATTCGTGGTGCTGTGTGAATGAAGAGCAGCATAGCTTCTAAGTATTTGGTTGCCTACAAATTTGAAGACCACTTTCATGAAAAACACTTAAGGCAAACAAGCTAACAACAGCAGCAACGAAGATTCCGGTTCAATTTGCTGATACTGTAAATGGTTCCACCTTGAATATAACATTTATGTCTTTGCAGCTTTCTTTACATTAGCTTATTCTCTGTTAGGCCCACATGTGTATATATGGAATGTTTGTATATCTGTTTGATGAAGTATCATATTTCTAATTAATTTATAAGAATTAAACGTGTGAGTTATGGTTTCGTATTACAGTTGCTTCCTTGCATTCTTTAATTACATGGAATGACACTGCTCAGAAGTTATGCCCTAATTTGATGACCATGTATTAACTTATTTTAAGTTTTTATTTTAATGGCGCATATTAGGGTTTTAGTCCTGTCTCTCCCTCTCCCTCCCCCCAAAAAAATCTGAGTTGTTTGTTTGGCTTTGTTCTTCAGAATAGTGAGGATACCAGCTTGCACTAAAAGTGTATGGAAGTACGTCCACGAATTCCATGAGTAGTTGGAAGTGGTTTTCCCTTGTATCCAATTGCAAATGTAGACTTCAACTTAAATGGAAAAAAAGCACACCTACCAAATTTCTTTGGATTATTTTGCAAATGTAAGTTTTTCCATGTTTTTAGGAAAAGTGTTTCCTTGCTTATAAAAATGACATGAATATTAATTTTATTTAGACATTATGCTTATTTGACTCCAAGATCTTGGCAGTTCTCTAAAGCATTAGTAGTACTATGAAAAAATAGGCAAATAGCACCAAAGAACATATTTCAAATAAAATACTTCCCTTCTGCCTATATATTTCTTTCTAATAGCGTATTGATCAGATTTATGAATTGAACATCTATCTTACCAGGAAAATTATAAAATGCCGTCTAAATTGTATTATTCAAAATACTCCCCAAATAATTGCCATATTTTTTAAAAATCAAGTAATTATTACTATCATTGCTTTTATTGGTTCCCTGAGCTGTCGCTGGTCCTAAAATGTATACAGTGTGTGGATCCAGAGGACGCTGCTCTGCTTATCACTTCACCTTAGCCAGACTAAGAAGGATTGACTGCATTGTTCTTAAGACTCAACAGCAGTCAAAATGTAGGCAGTCACCATGTTCCCAGTTCAGTTCAGTTCCCTTGACATAAATTTAAAAAAAAAAAAAACCCACAGAAACAAAATTTCTATGGTCAAATGTTTGTCATTCCAAACTTTATGCGCAAAAATCTAATTCTTGGACTGGAGAGGTGGCTTAACGGTGAAGGTGTTCGCCTGCAAAGCCAAAGGACCTCAGTTCAATTCCCCAGAACCAACATAAACCAGATGCACAAGGGGGCGCATGCATCTGAAGTTCGTTTGCAGTGGCTGGAGGCCCTGGCATGCCCATTCTCTCTCTCTCTTTCTTTCCCTTTCTCACTCTCTCAAATAAACTTAAAAAAAAAAAAATCTAATTCGCAAGGTGGCTATTGAGGGCAGGGCTTTGAGAGGTGATTGTCCTGAGGCCCCCTTGTGAAAAGCTGTGGAGGGCTGACTCACCCAGTTCACCAGTGAGGGTCCACAGAGTGTTCATGAACCAGACATGGAGACAATGCCACAGCTAAGGACGTCCCAGAGCTATGATAAACAGGTTTTCCTTTCTGATAGGGTACAGTGAGTGAGGGAGAGACCCAACCCTACAAAATTGCAGTGACTTCTTCCCTCTTCGTTCTCTTAGATTTGTCACTCCAGGAAGCCATAGTCTGGACAGCAGCCACCCAAGTGTGCCGGCACAGTCCACCATCTAGATGATTCAGCCTCAGCTAGCAGAACTCCCAGCCAGCCCTCCCTGTCTGTGGGCAGCACCATTCCCCGGCCAGGCTCCTGCGCTGTGTAAAAAGAGAGAGAGCTGCCTGAGCAGCAGCATTCCTCGCTCTGTGCTCTCTCACTGTGGACTGAGTGCTGCCGGCTGCTTCCTGATCCTGCTGCCTTATGCCGTCCCCTGCCACGACGGACTGTAACTTCCTGACTGTAAACTGAAATAAACCCTCCCTTCAGTTGCTTGAAGGTCAGATATTTTGTCCCAGCAACCAGAAAGTAAATAACAGTGTTTGAAGCTATTGCATGTGGGAGCTTATTTGTTATGTCACAATGGATAACTAATATAACATTGATGGGAATTAGGAGGAAGAAAGTCTTCATGTTGTAGGTGGTCAGGGTTACAGTCCAAAAAAGAATATCACTAATGATAGCCAGGTGGGGTGGTGCACGCCTTTAATCCCAGCACTGGGGGAGATGGCAGTGAGTTTGAGGCCAGCCTGAGGCTACACAGTGAGTTCCAGGCCAGCTTGGACTAGAGCAAGACCCTATCTCGAAAAACCAAAAAAAAGTGTGTGTGTGTGTGTATATATGTATGTGTATATGTGTGTATATATATGTATGTATATATGTGTGTGTGTGTGTGTATGTGTGTGTGTGTGTGTGTGTGTGTGTGTGTGTATCACTAATGAAAAGTCTGGAGAACAGAATCCAGAGACTGAGTTCCAAAAAGCCCTGAATCACCATGACTCACCAAGGTGTCCCCTGACAACCACCAGTCTTTGGGCCCTTATTTTTTTTTAAGTCAAGAGCCCCCATATGCACAGGAACCAGTCAAATCCACCAAGACCCGGTGCTTAATTTTCACCCTGACAGTTTAAGAACCCATAGTCCCAGTCCCCAGGCGATGACTTGATGAGGCCCCTCCCAGCTGGGGAGCTCTCTGCTTTGCTTTCTAAAGACAAAGCTTTGCTTAGCCTGCCCTTCTGCACTGTCGACATCTGTCAGTGTGGTAAGAATACAGACTCAAAAGAGAGAGCCTTTGGCTAGGGGAGTTCTAGTGACCATTGAGTGTTCTGCACTCCCAACTCTTCAGCTAAACCCAACCAGAGCTGGGGGAAGTTCCATTGCTCTCAAAACTTGCCAGTTCTTGGGAGACCGAGGTAGGAGGATTGCTGTGAATTTAAAGCCACCCTGAGACTATTGAGTGAATTCCAGGTCAGCTTGGGCTAGAGCGAGACCCTACTTCAAAAAAAAAAGGCAACAAATTATGCAACATCATGAGTCATTAGTATTCAACCAATATCTTGTATGTCCTTAGGAACATTGACATATGGCATTTCACACTATCTCCAAGAATTTCCTCAACTGACCATATCCACTCTGCAAGTCCCACAGACGTCTGGGTGACAATAACCACCATAACCTTGGTTCCTGGTTGACCATAGATGTAAGAGAGAAATCAACTTCAAAGACACTAAGAGGCGGGAGGAGCACCAGGGAGCTGGATCCGTAGATAAAGTTCGTGCTGCACAAGTGTGCGGAGTGGGGTTTGGCTTCTCAGCACCCACAAAAATGCCAGATGGGAATGGAGGGCCACTTGTAATCCCAGCCCTAGGGGACCCGAGATGGCAAGCCAGCTAGCGAGAGACAACCGGCAAAGACAAGCTCTGGGCTCACGTGAGAGCTCATAACACAGTGAATGAACGTGCAAAGCAATTGAGGAAAATAACCCACCATCAACCTGTGGCCTCCATACGTAGGCCCTCACACACGTGCATCCACAAGCATATGAACACATGTGTGCACACCACACACAAATACATGGGCAAATAGTGCTTTTCGGTTGGATGTGAAATGCCACCTACAGACGCATGGGCATGACTACTTACTCCTCAGTTGGTGATGCTGTTTGGCAAGGTTGTGGAACCTTCGGAGGTGGGGCCTTGTTAGAGGAAGTGAGTCACTGAGGGGAGCCTTTAGATGTCATAGTCCCCACTCCACGTCCAATTCTTGCTCACTCCCTGCCTGACATGTGACGGTGGCTTCTGCTTCTTTCTACCACCCCCTTCCCACATGAGACCTTCCCTTGAAACCGTAAACCAAATTAGACATTTTTTGTTTCCACAAACTGCTTCTGGTCAGGTATTTGTTCATAGTAACAGGAAAGTAAGTGATAAGGGGAAGGAGCGCACCATAGAATTGAGGAGCTATATCTCATGTTGATTTCCTTTATAGTTGCATCACCCCTCTTCTGTAAAAGCTTCATCTTGTCCATTTCAGAACAAGACATGTGTTTATAGGGGGTGATGGTGTTGCATTCCCCCACTTCACAAGGGGAGTTAAATCTTAGGCGATGGGGGTGAGGACAGACAGACCTGTTGGTAAGAACTGAAAGACTACTTCAAGTCTTACATTTCCCTCCTGGCAGCCCTACCATTAAGGGTTATAGAAGGGAAATGCAGTCTTCTTGAAGGCAGGAAATTGCTGCCCGTACGCGTGAGAGAGTCCATCCTGGCACATGAGGACCTGTTCCTTCCTGTAGAGTTGAGAATATTCCAGTACCATGTGACATTCTATTTCCTGGACTGGTTTGTCACCAGCACATTGGAAATAGAAATATGGGGCTGGAGAGATGGCTAAATGGTTAAGGTGCTTTCCTGTGAAGCCTAGGGACCCAGGTTCAATTCCCTATACCCATGTAAGCCAGATGCTCAAGATGGTGCATATATCTGGAGTTCTTTGCAGTGGCTAGAGGCCCCGGTGTGCCCAAATTCATTCATTCTCTCCCTCTCTCTCTCTCTCTCTCTCTCTCTCTCTCTCTCTCTATCTCTCTCTCTTTCTCTTTCTCCTTGCCTCTTTAACTCCCAGATAAAATATTTTATTTTTAATTTTTATTTATTTATTTATTTGAGAGAGACAGACACAGAGAGAAAGACAGATAGAGGGAGAGAGAGAGAATGGGCGCGCCAGGGCTTCCAGCCTCTGCAAACGAACTCCAGACGCGTGCGCCCCCTTGTGCATCTGGCTAACGTGGGACCTGGGGAACCAAGCCTCGAACCAGGGTCCTTAGGCTTCACAGGCAAGCGCTTAACTGCTAAGCCATCTCTCCAGCCCTAAAATATTTTTTAAAAGAAATATAAATATGTATTTAATAAGAAAAGCAAGAATGTAAACATTGTTTACTGATTCCTAAAGAAACCTTGTCCATGCACATAGTCAGAGAACATATAAAAGAAAACAATGGGTGCATAGCCAAAGAAAATAGAAAAGAATAAAGATTTATTGAGCCAATGTACCTGCCCTCCTTTATTCCTGTTAAATAAGACATCTCTTAGGAGTGTAAGGTCTAATGACACCAGTCCCCTGCCTCCACAGTAAGAGGGATGGCAAATCCCTCTTTAATTCCCCCTGAACCTGACTTTGAGTTCTTTTTCTGGGTGTTCTCCTCATATCTGATATCTGGGAAAGGCATAGCAGACAGAAATAGAAACAATGGGGCTGGAGAGATGGCTTAGCAGTTAAAGTGCTTGCCTGCGAAGTCTAAGGACTCTTGTTCAACTCTCCAGATCCCACATACGCCAGATGCACAACGTGCTGCAAGAGCAGAAGATTGCACATGCGCACAAAGGGGCACCCGTGTCTGGAGTTTTATTGCGAGGCCCTGGCACACTAATCCAATTCTCTCACTCACTCTCTCACATAAAAAAAGGCAAATAAATAGAAATAGTGATATTTAGATGCTGAGGAGATTATTCAAAAATAATTGTGATTAAACTCCCTGTAATTGTATTTGCATTCATATTGTTTGAATCAATTATTTAACCTTCTTCCTTCCGTGGAACTGGTTTTCCTGAAGTAAAGCTGTTTTTCTGCTCTGATTGATCCCTTTTGTTCATTTAATCTCCTTTTTCAGAATTATTCTTGCCTGCTCCCTTTGGAGGCGCTCTGTCCCCTGACTAGCGTTTCACAGGTCACAGAAATTCTTCCCTGGTAAGACTGCTTTCAGGTCAGCTAACCAGGATCTGTGCTAGATGCTGCAGGCAATAAGAAGACAAAAAGAAAGCAAAGAAGAGATGGCACAGCCTCGATAGTGAACTCCTGTGAGGCAAGAGTGCAGGGTCCCGAAGGCCTTGTGCAAAGTCTCGCAAAATTAACATATGAAAAAAGCCACTTGGCAAAGAGAAAGGTTGGAACCCTTCCTGTCTGAGGCAAACTAAATCCAATCGCTGGCGCTCTACTGTGTCCCAATGTGACCCACGGCTCATTATACTGCGTTATAATACAATACCTATGGGGGGGGGACTTAAGATACTAATGAAACACATCATGCATGATGTTGCATGGAAAACTTCATGCAACACATAGACATGTGTGCAAGCAAGAAAATGCCCCCTATGCAAATGAGCCCCAAAGCCCATGATACATGACATCAAGACCCTGTCCTTTGTGCAGTGAGCCCTTTGAGCTTCAAACTGTGCTGCTCCACTTCCTCCCTTGGAAGTGTTTCCTTTCTTGATGAACTGCCTTTGCTTCTCCTCCAGTGTGTGCTTCTGCTCAATTCCTTTTTTTTCTTTTCTTTTCTCTCTCTTTTTTTTTTTTTTTTTTTTTTTTGAGGTAGGGTCTCACTCTAGCCCAGGCTGACCTGGAATTCACTATGTAGTCTCAGGGTGGCCTCGAACTCACAGCGATCCTCCTACCTCTGCCTCCCGAGTGCTGGGATTAAAGGCGTGCGCCACCACACCTGGCTTTGCTCCATTTCCTGTTCAGTGACACGAGAACCTGGAACTCCCAGTGGGCGCCAGCGATACCATCTACTTGCAAAGGGTGCTACTAAGAAAATGTAAAGCTAAACAAATAAGGATAATGGAAGGCAAACTGTGCCTCCGTGGGGCAAGAAAATGTCATTGCGAAGCTTGGGTGAGTCTTTAATTTCCTTACCTGATTGCCTTTGTCAGCCTCCGTACCCCACATTTGTCTCAACATTAAAATGTTGTCCTTTTCTACATATCTGCCAGTTTTCTATTATATTTTCCTTCTTAAAGTATTTATTTATTTATGAGAGTGAGAGAGATTGGGCGCCACAGGGCCTCTAGCCACTGCAAATGAACTCCAGACTCATGTGCTACCTTGTGCTTCTGGCTTACTGGGGATTGAACCTGGGTCCTTAGGCTTTGCAGGCAAGTGCCTTAACCACTAAGCCATCTCTCCAGCTCTGTATTTTCCATTTTTTAGCTGTGATGTTCATGTTTGTACTCTACAAAGTTGTCTGAGATTTTTTAAAAATATTTTCACTATTCTGGCAAAACCAACAATGGGAGAGAAAGAGAACTTGTTCTACTTCCATTTGGAATGATCTTGTGATGGAATTGGCCTTCCGCCTGTAACCCGCATGCACCTCACTTCACCCACAGCCCTCCTTTCCCTGTGCCCCCAGCCACACCTCCCCAGGCTGACCTCAGAGCAGCGCCCCATTACATTCACCTGCTGTTGTGTCTTGAAATCTGAAGATACTGAAGTTTCTCAATTCACATGATTTTTCTAGTTCATCCGTTTTCATCTCCTTCCAAAATCTTATGCACAGTGAAGGGGGTCATCAAGATAAATTTATTTGATGCTTGGTCACACACACAGTTTTATATTTACTTATTTGAGAGAGAGAGAGACAGAATGCATGCACCACATTGTGCATCTGGCTTATGTGGGTACTGGGGAATCGCATCTAGGTTTTTAGACTTTGCAGGCAAGTGTCTTGACCACTAAGCCATGCCTCCAGCCCCACCCAGTTTAAAATAATGTTTAAAAATCACTCACAGGAAACATGTTAGTGTGAAATGTTATTAGAGGCATCTGAGACAACATACCTCATACTTCTGGTTGACACCCACAGACACTCTTCCCTCTTCCTCACTAACAGAACCTGCTTTTGCTCGGACCATATCTTTAAGAAGATGATAGGGATGATGAGTAAGGGAGCCCACATTTTGTAGGCAGCCTGTCAGGGTTACAGACCCAAAAAGAATAATCAGACATCTATATGGCCTGACATTCCCCAAACAGAGGCTTTCTAAATCCAAAATGCAGACTCTGGGCACTAAAACAGCCCTCACTCATCCTGCCCCCCAGAATGTTGCTTGATCCATACAAAGTAACAAATCCTCCATCTATCTCATCAGCCTCAGGAGACTCACACACACTCAAAGTCATGTCCAGTCTACTCCACTTAATGCCTCATTTACATCCCCAGGGCATCAAATCACCAGCCTATCAGAAGCCCCCACTTACATTCCCCATAGCCAATCCAATCTTCTTTGCCTTGATACCTGATTTATACCCCCAAGGATATAAAAACACCTGATCCAAGTCACTAGCCAGCCGTCTCACTTCCGCTTTCTTCCTTACAGTCTGTTGCAGTCAGGTTCGCATTGCTGGTAGAAATCACCCAACCAAGAGTAGCTTGTGGGGAAAAAAAGTTTTATTTTGGCTTACAGGCTTGAGAGGGAAGCTCCATGATGGCAAGGGAAAATGATGGCATGAGCAGAGGGTGGACATCACCCCCTGGCCAACATAAGGTGGCCAAAAGGAGCAGGAGGGCGTGCCAAACACTGGCAAGGGGGAACCGTCTATAAAACCCGTAAGTCCAGCCTGGAGAGATGGCTTAGTGGTTGAGGTACTTGCCTGCAAAGCCAGAGGACCTTGCCTTGATTGCCCAGTTCCTACGTAAGCCAGATGGCACAAGGTGGCACATGCATCTAGAGTTCGTTTGCAGTGGCTGGAAGCCCTGGCGCACCTAATCTCTCCCTAAAAAAAAAAAAAAAAAAGCCTGTCCTCAACAACATTTTGCCTCCAGGAGGCTTTAATTTTCAATCACCATCAGCTGGGGAGACTAGCATTCAGCATACCTAAGCTTATGGGGGACACCTCAGTCAAAGCACACACAGTCTAACCTTTGTTCAGTCTACCCTTGGTGCTGCGTCTGCACTGTGTCATTCTTGCTGCGAGTTGCAGGACAAGAGCTGGAGAGCCACTGGCTTGAGACTTTCAGTGACTGCGGAGTGTTTGGTACCCTAAGCCAAGCCCCGTCCAAAGGTCCTGTGCTCTCAACACCAGACACAAGGAAGCCTCATTCTCCGAGAAATGCAAAAAGTTAGACTTCAGAATTGAAACTGGCCCTTAGAAGCTGCTTTTGTTAAGAAGTATTGGTCCTTCCTTGGGTCTACAAGGTTACCAAAAGGAACATGCAAGATGCTTTCCTTGTGTCTTGGCACTTTGGTTGAAGGTAAAGGATTTCCCTTAACCTTTCCACTCGAGTCGCCTTAAATTCTAGGAGGAACAAACTCTCCCAGGACAGACCTGCGCTCGCAGATGAAGACAATTATTCACAATTATTCAAGCACCGGATGAACAATTGCCAAGATGAGTCTTGATCCTGCCCATGTAAAGCAGTGTTTTGTTTTGTTTTAGTCTGGCTTGGCCTCAGAGGCTCCATTTTACAGGGAGGATTTAAAAAATCATTTTTATTTATTTGTAAGAAGTAAGAGAGAGAGAGAGAGAGAGAGAGAGAGAGAGGGTGGGGATGCCAGATTATTTTGCCGCTGCAAAAGAACTCCAGATGCATGAGATACTTTGTGTATCTGGCCTTATGTGGCTACTGAGGCTAGGCACCTGAACCAACAGACTTTGCAAGGAAGCAACTTTAGCCAATGAGCCATCTGCCTGCTGACAAGGCACACTCGACTCCATTCTGAGTGCCCATGCAGGCGGAAGACCACACTGCACCTTGGTGGGCATGTGAACACCATCTGTCCAGGTGCACCTATGCGGCACAAGCTGATAAATGATTATGAATGGTAAAAAGGGTGCCACCCTATACATTTATCAAATTGGGACATGGGTGTATTCAGTTTCTATCAGGAAAATAAGCCCAAAAACTGAGCTCACACACCAGACCAAAGAAAGGGTGCATCAAGAGAAAACCACCCAACTAGTCATCTGACCAATTCCAGCTATCGCAGTGATATGAGGCCCTCCCTTACCATATGGTGATCAGAGCCACTGATGTCAGGCACAGCTTTGTTGAGCCCTTTGTGACAGTGGGGCTCCACCATCCAACAATTGCTGTGGCAACATGGGACATGGGATTGCCATCTTTTATTTTTTAATTTTTTGTTTATTTTTATTTATTTGAGAGTGACAGACAGAGAGAGAAAGAGGCAGAGAGAGAAAGAGAGAGGATGGGCGCACCAGGGTTTCAAGCCACTGCAAATGAACTCCAGATGCGTGTGCCCCCTTGTGCATCTGATTAATGTGGGTCCTGGGGAATGGAGCCTCAAACCCGGGTCCCTGGCTTCACAGGCAAGCGCTTAACCGCTAACCCATCTCTAACTCTCCCTTCCTGGTTCGACAGGCTCTCTCCTGATTGGTCCTCACTCCTTTCACCTCATTTGCATGCACCCAGCCAATCATAGCCTGCCTGGACCTATATAAATCCGGGCACACACCCACTCTGTTCTGGGCTCACTAGATGCACTCTTACCAGGATGACATGCTCTATGTTAGGGGCCAGACTAGCCGCTTATGCTCCAACCCCCAGACCTGCTCCTATCCCTAAGACCCACCTAAGAGCCCTTAAGAATTTCTCCCGGTGGTCCTGTCTCCAACTCCTGCGGGAGCCCTCCCCACAAAAGGTGGAGAGCTGAACATCTAACCCTCAGTTGGCATCAGGCTTGGAGAATCCACAGCTGTCACCTCCACCTTTGTGCTCTTCATTGGCATCTAGTCTTGTTGCCACCAAGAGCTCACTAGTACTTATAAGTTGTCACTTCTGTGCAAATAAAGTCCTCATTTGTTAACGCTTTTCTGTGGGTCCCCTTCATACTTTATGATGGCAAGACAAGAACCCAACATAAGAGCTGGCTGTATCACCAGGGGGAGCAGCTCAGCTTGGTGCCTGTATCCTACTTGTTTGTTTGTTTTTTGGCTTTTTGAGGTAGGGTCTCGCTCTAGCCTAGGCTGACCTGGAATGCACTACAACGTCTCAGGGTGGCCTCAAACTCCTGGCGATCCTCCTACCTCTGCCTTCCGAAGTGCTGAGATTAAGTGTGTGCCACCATGCCCAGCTTCTTGCATCCTACTTGAATTGCTATCCATCCATCCATCCATCCTCTCACCCATTGGTCTGTCTGAACCTGCTGTCCATCCATCCAGACCTGGTCCTGCCTTTCACTTCCCCAGCCTCCATGGTTCAGCCTCTCACTTCTCCAACTCATAGGAGGCTCAACTCCACGGTGACTCCCACCTTCCCCACACATCTCTCCCCTGGGCATTCCTACCAGCCTTCTGCTTTCTGCCAGTTAGGCCTCTTGGGGATGCCTTGAACTCTGGTGCAGCCCCTTGAGAACTTCCACACGCTGGTGCAGTGGTTGAACCCTTCTGCTCATTTGGTCATCTACATATACGGAGTGTGTTCATTACTTTCTCCAGGCTATGAACAGGTACCTGACCAGACACAATTTGAAGAAAGAAAGGGTTTATTTCAGCTTTCATTTCCAGTGTGTGTATGGGGGGGTGGGGGTGGACAGCTTGGAAAGTAGCAGACGCAGCACATTTTAGCCAGTCTAACAGCTGAGAGTGAACAGGAGGTGGGGCTAGACCATCAAACATCAGGGCCCGCCCCCAGTGACACACTTCCTCCAGCAAGGGCCCACCTCCTACAGGATCTACAGCCTTCCCAAACAGTACCAGCAGCTGGGGATCAAGTGTTCAAACACATGACCCTATGGGAGACACTTTACAATCAAACCAGAACTTCTAGATAGATTTGTGATGTGTAATGTAATGACGTGAGATATATGGTTTCAAAAACCAAATACAGTGCTGGACATGGTGGCACATGCCTTTAATCCCAGCACTCAGGAGGCAGAAGTAGGAGGATCGCCGTGAGTTCAAGGCCACTCTGAGTCTACGTAGGGAATTCCAGGTTAGTCTGGCCTAGAGGGAGACTCTACCTCAAAAACAAAACAAAACAAAACAGAAAAGAGATACAGGGCTGGAAAGATTGCTTAGTGGTTAAGGTGCTTGCCTGTGAAGCCTAAGGACCCAAGTGTGATTCCCCAGGCCCATGTAAGCCAGATGGACAAGGTAGCACGTGCATCTGAACTTCATTTGCAGTGGCTGGAGGCCCTGTTACACCCATTCTCTCTGTGTCTTTTTCTTTCTCAATTAAATAAATAAATGTGTGTGTGTGTATGTGTGTATAAACATATAGGAATAAAGAAATGGCTTAGCAGTTAAGGCGCTTGCCTGTGAAGCCTAAAGATCCAATTCAACTCCCTAGAACTCATCTAAAGTAAGTCAGAGGGACAAGGTCACACATATGCACAAGGTGGCACATGCATCTGGAGTTCAATTGCAGTGGCTATAGGCCCTGGTGCACCAATCCTCTCTCTCATTCTCTCTCTCTCTTGCTTTCCTCTCTCTCTCATAAAACAAACAAACAAACAAAAAACAAATATTCATGCAAATAACGATACCTGCTACTCAGTAAGCTAAAATGTCATAAAGAAACCTGTTACTCTGTAAGCTTAAAAAACAACAACAAAAACAAAACAAAACAAAAAAAACAGGCTGGACAGGTGGCTTAGTGATTAAGGTACTTGCCTGTGAAACCTAAGGACCCAGGTTCAATTCCCTCAGGCCCATGTAAGCATGATGCACAAGGTGGCACATGCATCTGGAGTTTGTTTGCAGTGGCTGGAGGCCCTGGTATACCCATTCTCCCTCCCTTTCTTCTTCTCTCTCTCTTTCTCTCTATCTCTCTGCCTCTTTTTCTCAAATAAATAAAATATTTTTTTAAACTTCAAAAATTACAGTTAAATTAGAATAAAGGAACTTATGTTTGCCAGCTATCAATAGAAATTAGGTCTAGTTGGCAAATTGATGTCAAAGAAACAAATGTGGCTTGTGAGTTTATATTTATTCAAAAAATTCTGACATTGTTGAAAGCAATCAAGTGTCCATGTTTATTTTTCTTTATTTTTATTTATTTATTTGAGAGCAACAGAGAGAGAGAAAGAGGCAGAGAGAGAGAGAGAATGGGCACGCCAGGGCCTCCAGCCATTGCAAACGAACTGCAGACACGTGCGCCCCCTTGTGCATCTGGCTAACGTGGGTCCTGGAGAATCAAGCCTCGAACCAGGGTCCTTAGGCATCACAGGCAAACACTTATCTGCGAAGCCATCTCTCCAGACCTAAACCATGATAATTTCTTCCCCCACTTTCCCCTTCACATATCCTCTCTACCTCTCAATCAGTCTCTCTTATTTTGACATCATCTTCTTTTCCTCCTATTATGATGGTGTTGTGTAGGTAGTGTCAGGCACCATGAGGTCATGGATATCCAGGCCATTTTGTGTCTGGAAGAGTGCATTGTAAGCAGTCTTACCCTTCCTTTGGCTCTTAATATTCTTTCTGCCACCTCTTCCGCAATGGACCCTGAGCCTTGGAAGGTGTCATAAATATGTTTCAGTATTGAGCACTCCTCTGTCACTTTATCTCAGCATTATGGCTCCTTTTGAGTCATCCCAGAGGTCTCCGCCATCTGAAAAGAGAAGATTCTCTAACCAAAATGAGAGTAGCATTAATATATGGGTATGAACATTAAGATAAGTGCTTACCGGGTAGTTTGGTGAGCATAACATATGCATTTAGCCAGACACATTACAGCCCCAGGGCTCAAGACTTCCTCTATCATATGCTTTTCAGCATGAGGCATGTCTTCCCTCCCGTGGAGTGGGCCTCCAGTCCAATTACAGAGCAGTTGGTTTCCCCCATAACAGACGTGCCATCGTTGTACCTATTGGCTCATTTGGCCTGGCTGGCCAAACTTAAGGCTTGCAGTATCCACTGTTGTTTATCTCCACTGATGAGTTCTCTCTCTTCCATAGTTCTGCATGCAGTATAGCTTTTTCCAGCTTTTTGTTAGCCGGTCTACATGGAGGAGGTTTTTCAGCTCAGCTCCAGCAGGATTTCTCAGTGACGTTATAGCCCAAGTCTGTGGAGTCTTCAGCAATAGGGTCTTACCATCTATTCCTGGTGGGAAACCAAGAGCCTCAGCAATGGTCTGTAATGTTCTGGGGGCATCAGGGACCTCCCCGGCCAACCACTCACTAGAAGGCATCTCATCCCTGACACTGAAAATTTTGTATTAACGATCTTTGGCTTCTGGATGTGTCATTATCCAGAAAAGTAGGCTTCAATATGACTTATTTATATCCTCTTGGATTTTTTTGTTTTGTTTTGTTTTTGTTTTTCAAGGTAGGGATCTCACTCTGGTCCAGGCTGACCTGGAATTAACTCTGTAGTCTCAGGGTGGCCTTGAGCTCATGGCAATCCTCCTACCTCTGCCTCCCGAGTGCTGGGATTAAAGGCGTGCACCACCACGCCCGGCATCCTCTTGGATTTTGATTATCCTCCCTGACCCATTCTTTACTGAGCCTCTTCCCCTGACCTCACTTAGGCCTTTGCACCCCATTACTCTGTTCTTCTGTTTACATATATACAATACCATTCCCTTAAGCTCTCCCCTCCCCTCCCTCCATTATAGCTCCTTGCTGGCTTACTGGACTTCTACAATAAACTTTCTAACAATCTACACTGCCACTCCAGTATCCAAATAACAAAATTGAGGGTCACTGCCTCGGGAGGCTCTGTCACTCTCAAAACCAGTAACAAGAGCAAGAAACTCATCCTGGCCAGCTATGTGTAAGAGGAATTCTTCTGGAAGGGTTAGGAATGTTCTATTACCTTTGTTTCCTTCACTAAAAAAAATGAGCATTTGCCTTTTTTTATTTAAATATTTTCTTCAAAACATGTTAGAACTTCATTATTGTTGAAACAGTATTTAGAAGTAGGTCCTTTATGAGGTGACCAGACCATCGGGCTGTGTCCTCACATAATGGACTATTCCTGTTCTGGGCATTCCAGAGAATAGGTTCCTGATGGAAACGATGCAGCCAGCCCACGTCCCTCTTCTGGGCACGCCTGAGTGCTCTTGTGTACTTCCCCCATGTTATGATTCAGCAGGGGCCTTTGCCAGGTGCTGGCATCAAGCTCTTGGGCTTCAGTCTCTAGAACCTTGAGCCAAAAAAAAAAAAAAAAAAACTCCTCCTATTCTTTAAAAACTAACAATTTTGTAGTACTCTGTGGTAGCAGCACAAGTGGACTAACCCGTTCCCTTCTCTAGCAGTACCTTGGAACACTAAAAAGCCATGGTAGACCTGCTGAGCCACTGCGGACCACCGGGCAGGCCAAAGAACAGCAGCGTCACTCCTAAGTTACAGGGCGGTCCTGCCCATACATCCAGCCACGCTCGTGTGTGAGGCTATAAATATTCTTACTGTATGTCACTAATAGTTGGTTTTTCTGAGCTGGGTTTTCTGTTAACAGCAGTAAAAAGCAAAGAATCTTGTCTGACAGGAAGTAGACACAATGTTATTAGTTTCTGTTTCTGCTTTCTGGCCATTTGCTTTTCTTTGGGCCCACTATTCTTTTCCAGCTCTCTAGAATCATCTGTTCTTTTAAAATAGTCTATCCATCAACTTTGAACAGAGAAGTCTGACATCTGATCACTTACCCTCACAGAACAATTGTGTGGCTGGAACAAATGCATTGGAGAAAATGACAAGAATTAGCAAACAGTGGGAGATGCTTTTTTATTTTATTTTTATTACTTTATTTTATTTTTAATATTGTAAGTTATTTATTTGTAAGCAATGAGAGATACAGAGAAGAAAGACAGGGAGAGAGAGAGGAAAAAAAAAGTGGGCACACCAGGGCCTCCAGTCACTGCAAACAAACTCCAGATGCATGTGTCACTTTGTGTATCTGGCTTTACGTGGTTTCTGGGGAATTGAACCTGGGTTGTTAGACTTTGTAGGCAAGCGCCTTAACTACTGAGCCATTTCCCCAGCCCTATTATTTTTTTTTTTTGAGACTTGAAATAATGTGTACTACTTCTTCTGAGTTGGGTCCTAAAGGCTTAACTCTGCATTTTTCCTTGTGGTGTTTACCTGACTTAGAAGTGTCAGCTTCCTCAGACGGTAAGGTGTCGGGATGATAATTGTGGCATGTCTAAGAGTCACTGTGAGGATGGTGTGAAATAACTTGTAGTCATTGTCACATTTCTACTGATTTCTCCTCAGATCTCTTGGCTCACAGTCACTCTCCCACCATTGTTCTGTAAGAATTTCGAGTACTTTCAACAGCCACAGAGAGAATTCTTTCATTGCCTTAGTTTTGTGACCTTTTCTCTAACACTCATCCTGAAGTCCCCCCACCTCAGCTGCTGACCCCTGCCTGGACTTCGCCTTGACCTCTCCATTTCAAGTTACTGTGAATGTCTGCTCCATTACCTCACATCCCACCCTGGCCCTCCCTTATGACCCTCGGCTCTCTTCCCGGCAACTGCCCTCAACTTCTCAGACTTCACGTGTTTATTTATTTATTTATTATTAGAGATGGGGGGGGGGAGAAGGGACAGAGAGAGAGAGAGGGAATAAACGAGCATGTCAGGGCCTCTAGCCACTGCGAATGAGCTCCAGATACATGCATGACGATGTGCATCTGGCTTTCGTGGGACCTGGAGAATTGAACCTGGGTTCTTAGGCTTCTCAGGCAAGTGCCTTACCTGCTAAGCCATCTGTCCAGCCCTTCATGTGTTTTTGATTCCATTTGTCAAGTAACACATTGATTCCTTTGCCTTTGTACTGTTTCTTAGTCTCTCCAGATCTTTCTTTCCCTCCCTACCCAGCTTAAACTCCGTAGTGAAATATCAATACTGGCAACTCCCCTGCCTCTATCTCCCTCCATCAGCCAGTTTATTTTTTAAATTATTTTTATTTATTTAAGAGTGACAGAGAGAAAGAGGCAGATAGAGAGAGAGAGAATGGGCGCTCCAGGGCCTCCAGACACTGCAGATGAACTCCAGATGCGTGCGCCCCCTTGTGCATCTCGTTAACGTGGTCCTGGGGAATCAAGCCCAGAACCGGGATCCTTAGGGTTCACAGGCAAGCGCTTAACCACTAAGCCTTCTCTCCAGCCCCTATCAGCCAGTTTTGATAAAAGGCAGCCAGTGATGAAAATCCAGCCAACTCAGCAACAACATCTGTGCAGCTGTCAGAAGGAAAGAAAGCATCCACACTGAGGAGCATCCACTCAAGCGCAGTTTAGTGCTCCTCGGTGCACTGTGGTCCCACAGTCACGGGGAGGCTTCAGTGATGCTCTGAAAGCAGCCATATGCTTACAGCTCACGCACCTCTCCCCGCTGAACCACTCTTTCCCACCTTTTCTTTTCTTTTTGTTTTTTCGAGGTGGGGTCTCACTCTAGCTCAGGCTGACCTGGAATTCACTAGGTCACTAGGTAATCTCAGGGTGGCCTCGAACTCATGGCGATCCTCTTACCTCTGCCTCCCGAGTGCTGGGACACTTTCAGCTTCCCACTTTTTCTGACACTGAGCTCTCAGCGCTTATTTTCTCTTTGGTGTTCTTAGTTGACCATTTGGCTTCTATTTCATCAGAAAACAGTTGGAAGAGAACCTTCACGGACACCACCCTCATGTTAATCAAACTGCGAGAATCATCTCTGCCTTTCTTCCTGCTCCTATGGATGGAATCTGCATTTACAAAGGCAAATCCCCCACTTTAGGCCAGGCTGCAAGTCCTCTTCTCACCTGTGGAGGGCGCGATTTTCTTGCCTTTCTCTTTGGTACCAGCTGTAATTCCTTCCATGTTGACTCAAATTTACTTTCAAAAACCAGGAAAACATCTGTTAAAAAAAAAAACAAAAAACACCCACAAAAACCTCTTATCCACTTTCTACTTTTTTTCTTTCCTTCTTCAAGAAAGTTTCCCATTCTATCTCCAAATTTTCTTCCTTCATTCTCTTAAATTCATTTTTACCAGACTTTCATCTTTACCATTCCATTGATGAACTTCGTTTCCACGGTCATAGTGACCTTGCCCTGAGCCCAACAGTTGATTCTCAGTCTTCACCAGTTTGACTTCAGAAATATTTGGCACAGTTGGTCAATCCCTTTGTCCAGAAATCCCCCCTTTTTTTCCCCTTTCCATTTTTTTCCTACATCATTTGCTTCACCTTTTTTGACTAGCTGCTCTTGTAATGTAGGGTTTGCCCTTCATAGCGTGTCTCCGGTCTTACAACTCTCTGTGCTGATTAAACCTAATTCTTCCTTTTTTCCCAGCACAAACTGCTCTCCTGAATACATACTGGTTATCTAATAGGTATTCCAATATCTCCACTTGAACATTTGATGGACACATCACATTTCACATTTCAAAGTCAGTGTTCTGTAAATCTGTTTTTTTAAATTAATTAATTTATTAATTTATTTATTTGAGAGCGACAGACACAGAGAGAAAGACAGATAGAGGGAGAGAGAGAGAATGGGCGCGCCAGGGTTTCCAGCCTCTGCAAACAAACTCCAGACGCGTGCACCCCCTTGTGCATCTGGCTAATGTGGGACCTGGGGAACCGAGCCTCAAACCGGGGTCCTTAGGCTTCACAGGCAAGTGCTTAACCGCTAAGCCATCTCTCCAGCCCTGTAAATCTGTTTTTTATTCCCAGAACAGATTCCCTTGTCTCAGCATATTTTAAATCCAAACCCTATTCTTTAAAAAAAAAGATCACTTATTTATTTGAGAGAGAGAAAGAGGCAGCCAGAAAGAGTGAGTATGGGGTGCACCAGGGCTTTCTGCCACTGCAAATGAACTCCAGATGCATGTGACACAGTGCATCTCTCTTTACTTGGGTACTGGGGAATCGAACCAAGGCTGTCAGGTTTTGCAAGAAAGTGCCTTTAACCACTGAGTCATTTCTCCAGCTTCAAACCCCTATTCTTAGCCAAAAAAAAAAATCCACTAATCATAATTATTATAACCTGGCCTTAAGTGGAGATACATATTTTATATATCTAAACTTTCACAAGGTTGACCAGTGAGACCCAGTAATTCTCCTGTGTCCGCCCTGTGAGTACTGGGGTCCTAGGCACATGTACTTGTGCCCAGCTTTTTTTTTTTTTTTTTTTTAACGTGGGTTCTGGGGATTGCACAAAAATCCTCATGCTTTCACAGCAAATGTTCTTATCTTCTCTGCCATCTCCCCGGCTCTTTCTCTACCTTATTCTGCCTCCTATAACACAGGGCTGCTGGTGAGAAGTCTGTTGTGTTTCGTTTCCAGGAAGTTTTTGTTTATTTGTTTGTTTGTTGCTTGATAATTTCACGAAGATGTTTCAGCGGTTATTTAAAAAATTTCTCTTCGGAGTCATTCTCTCTGCTCTGCCCAGGATGCCGGCTCTGACCCTGAGTGTGTCTGCTGTTGTTCCCCAGCTTGCGGCCGTTCTCCCCTCCGTGTTTCTTCACGTTGCATCTTCTGCTCATCTTGTCTTCAGCTGCGCTTTTCTGTGAGTTTCTTGGCGTATTTTTCCATTTCCATGACATTCTTTTTTATGGTTCTAGCATACTGATAAAATTGTTTTCTGATCTTTTCTACTAAAGATTTTAACATCTCTCTATGGTTATTTAAACTTCCCATCGGAGAACCACATCTGCATCCTCAGAGTCTGGCTTTCTCGGTTGTTTTGTCTCTTGCCTCAGCCTATTCCTTCATCTCCTAGTTCTTTTCTTCCTTGTGTTTCTGTTTTACTTGTACGCTTCATGTGTTTGTTTATTTACAAACTTCTTACCCAGGACAGTACTGGGGTAAATAGGGTTTCCACCTGGAAATGGAAGAGCCTTTCTTTCCGCTAAGCCTCAAATGGGGGTGAGCTGGATGCAAAGTGGCACACACCCCTGTAATCCCAACCTGTCTGTGGCAATGGGAAGTGGGGCCAGAGAATCTGGAAGCTCCCACTGAACTCCTTTCCAACTGTCCCTCTGCTGCTTTGGCCTTTTTCTCCCCATCACCCATGATGGAATGTTGATGGGCAGTTCATGACAGTCACTACGAGATCATGAATGCAACAGGTACGGCACGTCTGACAAGCAGCGTCTTCTCAAAGGACTCCTACCACTCCATGGCTTTTCCTTTTTTCTGCTCACTCTTCTGCAATGTTCCCCAAGTCTTAGAAGTAATGATATAGGTGTCTCATTGAGTGGTGAGAACTCAACAGTCACTTACTCATTCATGGTACTTTCTTGAGTTTTAAATCTCGGTTTGATCGCTGCCAATCGCAAAAAGAAGCTTCTCTGGCTAGAGCAATATTAACCTATTGGCATAAGCATAAATATTTAGAGGGCAATTTGATGCATATGACACATCTATTTGGCCAAACAGTAGCAGCTTTCCCATTAGGGCCTCTGACCTTTCCAGCCACAGACTTTTTTGACTAGCTTTTCAGTACCAGGCATAAAGTCCTTCCTATGGAATAGACCTCAAATCCTATCCGTTATTATCCCTGTAAGTCATGTCACTCTTGAACCACTGGGGACATCTTACCTAGCCGGTCAGTTGTACAGAACGCAGGATCCACTGCTGAGTAAAACTGTTGAGGACTTTCCTCACCAGAAGACTGCATCATCTGTTCCAGCACTATGACAGCTAGCCAGCAGGAGGCGGCTTCCAATTTCCTTCCCATCTGATTTCTCAGTGTCTTTCCACTATAGCATGTGGTGTTGTGGTGGTTTGAATGAGCTCCCTCTCCCCTACCCCCACCCCATCAGATTCAGGAATTTTATTCAAGCTTGTAATTCAGCATCACAGAGCAGATGCTAGGGTCCAGCCCTAAGGCGTGGGGGTGGATTTGGAATTCCAGTCTAAAGATATGCAAAGTGCTGGAGTTTTGCCTGGAGTTCCTGAAGTGCACTTGCTTGCTTGTGGTGGCTTGTGGCTTTTCTCTCTCTGCTTGAACCTGTGAAAGGGGGCCAGCTTCTTCTGCCATTATCAAACTTCCACTGGGTCTGTAAGCTTCAGATAACTTTCCTTCCTCCCTAACTATGCCTGGTTTGAAAGTTCATCCCAGCGACGTGTGGCTGTCTACTGCAGGTACCTTCAGCAATAGAGTCTTAGCATCTAGTTCTGATGGGCAGCCAAAAGCATTGCAAACACGCTGTATTGTTTTAGGAGCCTCAGGGGGTCTCCCTAACCAATAATCTACAGCCTTTCACTTTTTTTTTTATTTTTGTTTTGAGGCAAGTTTTCTTGATCACCATGGCATTCTCCAGGCTAGCAGGTCCCTGGGCTTTTAGGGATTGTCTACCTTCCATCCTTATAGCTTACAGTATGGTGTGTAGTTTTATATAGTGACACACACAGAAAACAACTTTTCCTGGAGATGTGAACACATGTCTTCACCCTAAGTAGGACTCAGATGGCAGACCAAAGTACAATTGCACCAATACCGGGTCAGTGAATCAATGGATTGGGGGAGTGTACAGACCATGGAGGGGGGTTATTTACAGGAATGTGGTACCCCCAGAGGAGCAGCTGTGTTGATGGTTCTTCCTGTGTCAACATTACTCCTTGGATGCTCCTCAGCCACAGACTGAGGACTAACTTAAAGAACATGGGGACCCCAGAACAGCCACAGCAGTGAGAAGTTTCATCCTATCATGGGTGACTATTTCCCCACAGCCGCTTCAAGGAGCTCCTTATCACTGCCGAGGAGTACAGAAACCACAGAGCCGCACTTCCCTGGGGCTCACTATATTGAGCTAGCCCCCACAGATGCTGTTCCCTCAGCCTCAGGATGAGGACTTACTTACAGAGCGTGCCGTTTTAGTGAGAATATACTTATTGTGCAACCTAATGGTTTTGTGGCATTTTCCTACATTTATTTTAGGACCTTTATTTTTATTTATTTATTTATTCATTTATTTATTTATTTATTTTTTGAGGCAGGATATCACTCACTCTGTAGCCCAGGCCAGCCTTCTACTTTAACTCCCAGAGCAATGGGATCAAAGAAGTGAGCTACCTTGCTACCATGACCAGCTTACATCATGAACCTTGGTCATATTCAGCCCTCCATTCCATCTTTTGCCCCTCCTCTCTTCCATTCTATTACTTTCATGGGTCTTTAATTTGTTTTTCAAATTTTTATTAACAATTTCCATGATTATAAAAAATATCCCACAGTACTACCCTCCCTCCCCCCACTTTCCCCTTTGAAACTCCATTTTCCATCATATCCCCTCCCCATCTCAATCAGTCTCCCTTTTATTTTGATGTCATGATCTTTTCCTCCTCTTATGTGGTCTTGTGTATGTGGTGTCGAGCACTGTGAAGTTATGGATATCCAGGCCATTTTGTGTCTGGGGGGAGCACGTTGTAAGGAGTCCTAATTTTTTTAAAAGATTGTATTTTCATTTATTGATTAGAGAGAGAGAGAGAGAGAGAGGGAGGGAGGGAGGGAGAGGGAGGGAGAGAATGGGCACACCAGGGTCTCTTGCAAACGAAATCCAGATGCATGTACCACCATGTGCATCTGGCTTACATGGGACCTGGTGAATTGAACAGAGGTTCTTTGCAGGCAAATGCCTTAAGAGCTAAGCCATCTCTCCAGCCCATCTTTTTTACATACAGCATGTGATAGTCATCCTTCTAATTCTGACTTCCATGGGGCAATGTCCAGTTCCATCCATTCTCCTGCAAATGACAGTTTCTTTCTACTTTGTGATTGAATAAAATCTCACTGTGGTTTTATATACAACACTTTATCCAGTTTTCTTCTTCTTCTTCTTTTTCTTTTTTTTTTTTTTGATGCATGTGCCACCATGTGCATCTGGTTTATGTGGGTCCTGGGGACTCGAACTGGTATCTTCAGACTTTGCAGACAAGCACCTTAAGTGCTAAGCCATCTCTCCATTCTTCTTTTTGGTGGTCCCCTAGTCTGATTTTTGGACTTGGCTATTATGAGCCATGCCATCTTAAACACAGGTATGCAGATACCTCCACTTATGGCATACACCTATGGGGGGGTATAGCTGGATCATAGTTTTAGGGGTTATTGTTGCTTTTTCTCTATGTGTGACAGGGCCTCATGTAGCCCAGGTGGACATAAAATTTGCTGTGTAGCTGAGATGGCCTTGAATTTCTGGTCCTCCTGCCTCTACCTGCATAGTGCTGGAATTGTAGGCATGTGCCGCCATGCCCAGCTTAGTTTTAGTTTGTTTGATTTCCGTAGTGGCTGCACCAGTTTACTTTCCCACCAGCAGTATACAAAGATTCCTTCCTCCACACACACGCAACCTTGTTGACATTTCTTTTGCTGATGTTAACCATTATCACTGGATTGGGGTAGAGTCTCGGTGTAGCTTTGACTTACAATTGATTTGCTTTTGAGATAGAGGCTGCACCAGTCTTCCCTTTGAGAACCAGCTATGCCCACCAGCTGGAGACACTGCGCGCTGGAGGCTCACAGCCGAGGCCTGCTCTAGGCAATGGTAACACCCGGAAGGCGCAGTCTTGGCCAGTGTGTGTTGTCCTGCCCGGATGAACTCACACCCTAAGACTGGCTCACATGGAGCTATGGTGCTCTTAAGACCTTGTTCATTTTTCAGTGGAGATTTTAAGAGCTTCCGCTAGGACAGAGCAAGGCTTCTCTTACAGCCATCTTCTCTCTGTGTCTGGTCCTGTTTTCCCTAAACCTCAGGAAATGACTTGATTGCAAGTACCAGTGATGAGTTTCAGAGTGGATCGGAGAATCCATCTGTGACAGCTGCATGCTCACAGCACAGGGAGTCTTCCAATGAGACTACCACAACAGCAGAATTAAAGACCACCATTTCACATAAATCGCCATGTTTATCTTGTGCCTTTGTTGTCCTTAGGTTACAGTCACTTTAAGGATAGCCTGTCTCATTACTCTGTCAGGGTTACTGGAAATCCCGTCAGGTGATCATTCCACTGACTCAACGTGCAGGCGAGTTCTTTTGTTTCATTTCACACTTTATTTGTAGACATTTTGTTTCCAAGTTTAAATGTCTATGTATTCATATGCTCCTAAATCACATAGTAGAAAATGGTTTGTAGAGAAGTAGTTTCCCCCACCCTCTCCCATGTGTAAAAACTTCTTGATTTTTCAGTTTCCTTTTTTTTTTTTAATTTTATTTATTTATTTATTTGAGAGTGAGAGAGAAAGACAGATAGAGCGAGAGAGAGAGAATGGGCGCGCCAGGGCTTCCAGCCTCTGCAAACGAACTCCAGACGCGTGCGCCCCCTTGTGCATCTGGCTAACGTGGGACCTGGGGAACCGAGCCTCGAACTGGGGTCCTTAGGCTTCATAGGCAAGCACTTAACCGCTAAGCCATCTCTCCAGCCCCAGTTTCCTTTTTTTTTTGTGAAGCAAGCTCAACAGACTGGCCTGTGAGAGAGCAAGAGTGAGCAAGAAAGAGACAGAGAGAATTGGCACACCCGGACCTCCAGCCACTGCAATTGAACTCCAGACATGTGCCACCTTGTGTTTATGTCACCTTTGTGCATCTGGCTTACATGGGATCTGAAGAGTCAAACATGGGTCCTTAGACTTTTCAGGCAAGCACCTTAACTGCTAAACCATCTCTCCAGCCCTTTTTTAAAGTTTTGGTTTTGAGTTATTCCATTGTTATGTTTTAATATACACATGATCAAATACTGTGTGTGCATGTGTGTTTATTTGTATGTAGTATATAACCCCTCTGCTCTCAAAGATGAATGGTAACTGATACACACATTTATCTCTTTAATTTTCACTTAAAATATATTTGGGGGGCGCTGGGGAGAGAGCTTAGTGGTTAAAGTATTTGATTGCAAAGCCTGATGACTTGAGTTTGATTCCTCAGTATCAATATAAAGTCAGATGCACAAAGTGGTATATGCATCTGGAGCTCATTTGCAGTAGAAGGAGGCTCTGACATGCCCATACAGTCTGTCTTTCTCAAATACATACATAATACATAAATAAAAATTAATTTTTTTCTAAATGTATCTTATGGCTGAAGAGATGGCTCAGTGGTTAAAGGTAATTGCTTGCAAATCCTGACAGCTCAGGTTTAATTCCCTAGTACTTACATGAATCCAGATGCACAAAATTGCCTTAGAGTCTGGAGTTTATCTGAAGTGGTAGGAGGCCCTGGTGTGCCCATACTTGTACAAACACACACACACACACACACACACTCTCTCTCTCTCTCTCTCTTTGTCTGCCTCTGTATCTCTCTCAAATCAATCAATAAATAACATTTTTTAAAATGTATCTTACAAAGCACTCCACTAAAGACGTAGTTGTAGTTTCTCTCTGTCTCTCATGTATGTATGTGTGTGTGTGTGAGACAGAGAGAGAGAGAGATGGTGTCATACGTGTGCGGCATAATGTGTGTGGTGGATGCCCATGTGTGTGCAGATGCTGACGCTCTGTGTTTTGGCCAGAGGAGAATGGCAATGTCCTGTTATTGCTCATCTTGCTGTTCCCTTGTTTGCTCACTGAAACTGAAGCTGCTGGCCATTTTCTGTCAGATCAGAGACCTGAAGTGATTCTCCATCCTCTGCTCTCCACAGGAGTAGGGTCACAGTCATGCAGGGCCACACCCAGCTTTTTATATTGGTGCTGGGGAATCAAACTCAGGGAGAATCAGACTCTTTCAGGCCCTCATGCTTGGCATGACAAGTGCTTTTACCTAGTAATTTAACTCCCCAGCCCATCCTTGTGGTTTTTTTTTTCAATATTTTATTTTATTTTTATTTATGTGAGAATGAGGCATAGTTGCATATTACTCCATTGTTATGTAGAATATCCCACCAAACTCCTACTGTTGAGCACTGGGCTTGTTCCAGTCTTACAACTAGGGGGACACTAGCTGTTTTGGTGTATAGTATCCTAGAAGAAGTCACATCAGAA
The DNA here is from genome assembly GCF_020740685.1 of Jaculus jaculus. NCBI lineage: Eukaryota > Metazoa > Chordata > Mammalia > Rodentia > Dipodidae > Jaculus > Jaculus jaculus. The sequence continues at coordinate 34,321,029 of NC_059117.1, forward strand.
CAATGTACAAATGATTTCTCTAGAAATTTATAAATGCTTTAGGGTTGTATGATTTTTGAATTCCCAGCAGTGATGGATGACAGTGCCCGTTTTCCCAGCCATGAGAACAATTTCTCCTCCCAGCGAATTCCTATCTGAAGTTTGAGTGACCTGGATCTACAGTGCTCTGCTTGCTTCTCTTGCCTCCGTTTAAAAAGTAAGTCGATTATAAAGCTAAGAGGTTAAAACCATACTGTTATATTGCAGTTGGAGTTTGCATTTTTCCTTTGTAAAGAAGACTCAGTATCTTCCCATATGCCTAATAGTTGTTTGCAGGGTTGAACAGCTCAGCAAATTAGAAAGACAAAATAAAAAGGAAAAAGTCTAATTCTAAGAACTTAGGCATACATGCTATATGCCTCAATGACTTTCCTTTCTCATTAATGCCAAGGGAAACTAGAAAATAAAACCTCTAGTTTGGATGACTATGAGTTCCATTAAAATTTGGATTGGGGGGTCTGGAGCGATGGCTCTGTAGTTAAAGGCACTTGCTTGCAAAGCCTGATGGCCTGGGTTCAATTCCCCAGTATCTATTTCAAACCAGATGCATAAAGTAGTGCAGGCATCTGGAGTTCATTTGCAGTGACAAGTCGTCCTGGCAATCCATTATCTCTCTCAATCTCTCCCATTCTTTGTTGTTTTTAAAATATTTTATGTATTTATCTATTTTTTTTAAAAAAAAATATTGTTATTTGAGACAAAGAGAGAGGGGGAAGAGAAAGAAAGAGACAGACAAAGAGAGAATAGGTACACCAGGGCCTCTAGCCATGCAAACAAACTCCAGATGCATGCACCTCCTTATGCATCTGGCTAATGTGGGACCTGGAGAATTATACCTAGGTCCTTAGGCTTCGCAGACAAGTGCCTTAATTGCTAAGCCATGTCTCCAGCCTTTATTTATCTATTTATTTGTGGGCGGGGGGAGAGAGAATGGGCACACTAGGGCCTCTAGCCACTGTGAAGGAACTCCAGATGCATGGACCACCTTGTGCATCTGGCTTATGTGGGTACTGGGGATTCAAACTTGGATCTATCTCTTTGCTTGCAAATAAACAAGTAAAATATTTAAATTAAAAAAAATACTTGGGAGCCGGGCATGGTGGTGCACGCCTTTAATCTCAGCACTCAGGAGGCAGAGGTAGGAGGATTGCTGTGAGTTCAAGGCCACTCTGAGACTACACAGTGAATTCCAGGTCAGCCTGGGCCAGAGTGAGACCCTACCTTGAAAAACCAAAAACAGAAACAAACAAACAAACAAACAAAAAAACTTGGAGTGGTGGTAAGTGTCCTATTACCAAGAAGAGTAAAGAATGAATGGACACTAGGGACAGCTAGCAGTTTCTGCCACATTATCATCTTTGAAAAAAAGCCAAACATCACTGTAGCCATTGAATGATGGTGCCCCACAGTTTTTGTCTCCAGTATGCTCCTTTTGACTGGCCATCATGCTGTTTCTCCAGAACCAAGCATCTTGAGAGTCTGCATGCTCTTTCTCCCCTATCTTGCCCTGAAACCTTCTAGAATCCATGGCACATTCTGTTACTGGTGTCTGCTCACAACTTATGCCTTGTCTCAACACTGATGCTGATTCACATCCACCCTTAATCCTTTATGCTCCTTTAGTTTTCCTCTTGGAACTAATCCCCATGCGACTGAAAAGACATGTGGTATCTTTGCTTATTTCTCATGTTTCCTCCTCTATAACTAATGAGTCTAGTATAGTGCTAGTCATGTACCAGGCATTTGTGCTTTTTATACATTTATATTTAGACTGAACTGCTTCTCATAGCACTCTGTGATCATCTCTTATCACCATACTCTTGCTACATAACAAAGCTGGTCACAACCATGTAGCTGGATGAAAGACCTGGAACTTGCTCTATGGCCCCAGGCTGGCCTTGAATTCATGGACATGATGGACTGGGACAAGACACAGACAGAACCTCAGCCTCCTGAGTGCTGGGACTAAAGGCATGTGCCACCATGCTTGGCTTGAAGGTCATTAATTCTTGACCATGCCTTTATTTATGCCTGCAGGCTGATCAAGACTAGACAGCTTCTATAAGTCAAGTCCAGGTTGGATCCTGGCCCCAGCAGGTTAGCTGGGGATGTCCCCCTCATGACAGTGGCAGAAGCATGAGAAAGCAAGCCTCACCATGCAGGAGAACCTCAAGCCTCTGTGGTATGTCTGTCTGTCTACATTCCAGTAACTGAAGGAAGTCTCCTGGCCAAAATTTTCATGAATGCTAACAGCTACTCTTCTCATAGGAGGTATGCAGGCGGCATATTTGCTGAAGAAAGAAAATTAGTTTTCCTGTTTAGCAAGCTGAGGCACCTGGAAGGTAAGTTGCTGGCCTAGTCATGCCCATGGCAGCACTTGGTAGAAGTGGAAAGTAAACCCAGTTGGAAAAGGTCTCGGCCTAACTGTTGTAAGTCTAGCTTAAACTAGCAATATGAGGATAAGCACTGCACTGTTTGGCCATTCTTTTCTACTCCCAGCACGTAGAAGAGTGCTTGGCACTCAGTAGGTGCTTCACACAAATGAAGTCAGCATAGTGTGTTGATATTTTAAGTGGTACTTGATAAATTATTGTGAACATTGTTTAAAATTTTAGAATAAGGAATTAAATCATTGAAAAATTTATTGAAAACTTGGAAGTAAAGGATAAGGTATGGGGGGCACTAGAGAGATGGCTTAGCAGTTAAGGCACTTGCCTGCAAAGCCAAAGGATCCAGGTTCAATTCCCTAGGACTCATGTAAGCCAGGTGCACAAGGTGGTGCATGCATCTGGAGTTCATTTGTAGCAGCTAGATGCCCTGGTGCACTCATTCTCTCTCTGTGTGTGTCCTTTCTTTCTTTCAAATAAATAAATAAAAATAAAGTAATGAGGGCCTGGAAAGATGGCTCAGTGATTAAGACACTTGCCTGACCACCCTGGTTCGATTCCCCAGTACCCACATAAAGCTAGATGCAAAAGTGGCACATTCATCTGCAGTTCATTTATAGACATTGGAGGTCCTTGCGTGCCCATTCTCTCGTTTGTCTCTCTTCTCTCTGCTTGCAAATAAATAAATATCGCCTTCTGAGTGCTGGGATAAGACATGTGTTACTACGCCCAGCTAAATAAAATATTTTTTAAAAGGGTAAACCATTGTGAAAAATATTGAAGACTTGAAAACAAGATACAGCAAAGGCAGCATGTCTTGCAATACAGTACAGGAATGTTATTCAACTTTAGAGTTGGTTCACTAAAAATAGTTTCATTACCTAGGGAATTTTTTCTTTTGATTCATTATCTACTCTTGAGGTTATATTTTTATTTACTGACATTACAGATATAGACTATTTCTGAAAAAAATTCATTCTGGTGGAGAAAAAAAGATGGTATTGTCTTGTAGGACCTTGGTGGCTGCTGCATGTATCCTAGCTGTCTTATTCCTGGAGCTCCTCTCCAGTGGGACATCAATGTTCTGTTCATGGGTGAGATGACGAAGAAAGATCTGCTATCTCCATTCTGTGTCTGGTGACATTTTTAACTATTCAAAGTTTTACTTGAATTGCTGCATTATTATTTCATTTTTTTTTCCTGCTGAAACTAAACATGGTTTATTCACTTCTAATTTAACAGTTATGTACAAATGTCTGCATCTGGTGGAGCAGGGGAGGCCAAGCTGCCCTGTGGGGTCAGAGTTACAAGGGGTCAGAGTTACAACTCTGTTAGACTTCCATGCTAGCAGCTGGGAGCCCCAAAGATGCGACAGATCACACAGAGCAGGTTTGACAGCCCTGAAGTCATGATAAAGGCTGTCCAGGGGTTTGTTTTAATTCAAGAGTCTGATCATATGGGGAGAAAAGCTTATAGATGGCTATGAGAGAATATTCCCTAAAGAAAAGAAAAGAAAGAACACCCAAGTCTTGCTGTGTACATTGATTTACGAGCAATGGCGTGATATATTGATTGTTGGAGGCAACACTTTTTCCACAACTTCTAAGGAACAGGGGGCTTAAAGTCCACTTTTGAAATTAACAGCGGGGAACAATTATTTAAAACGGTTTAGTTCCAAGAACTGGCAATAAAATAAAATAAAATAAAATAAAATAAAATAAAATAAAATAAAATAAAATAAAATAAAATAAAATAAAATAAATCCTGGCTACTTTAGGGCCCTGGGGAGCAAGGCTCCTTCTGTGGAGGCTGCTGACTGGAGCTGGTCAGTCCCCAGCATCCATATAAAACCTGGCACCAAGCCGCATGGAGTCCGGGCACTGCTATGGCAGAGGGACTTCGAGTGAGGACAACCAGGAAGTTCATGGGGTCACCTAGTGTGGCTTTCCCAGAGTCAGACTAAAGAAGTCCCTGCCTCAGACAAGGTGGAAGGAGAGGACTGACACCCCAAGGTTGTTCTCTGACCTCCACACATGAGCTGTCCGTACTATACACATACCGTCGTACATACACACAATTAATTCTCGGGCTGGACAGATGGCTTAGCGGTGAAGGCCCTTGCTTGCAAAAACCAAAGGCCCCAGGACCCACATAAGCCAAATGCACGAGGTGGCACATGCATTCGGGGTTCCTCCCTCCCCCCTCTCTGCCTCTTTCTTTCTCTAATAAATAAATAAATAAAAATAAAATATTTAAAAAATTTCTGGCTACATCAGTAATGAGAATTTTCTCAATACTTTCAATGGCAGTATAGATTTGGAATTGACCAAGATGTCCGTGGTGCTGGAGCTGGAACTCAGGGCTTGGGGCGATGCCTGGCATCTAGCACTGAGCTACATTCCCAGTCCAGAAGGATTGTGCAACCTCCAATCTTCCTCCCTTGACCATTTCACTTTTTTTGTTTTTGGCTTTCTGAGGTAGGGTCTTTGGCCCAGGCTGATCTGGAATTCACTATGCAGTCTCTTTTCACTCTTTTTTTTTTTTTTTTTTTTGGTTTTTCGAGGTAGGGTCTCACTCTGGTCCAGGCTGACCTGGAATTCACTATGCAGTCTCAGGGTGGCCTCGAACTCATGGCGATCCTCCTACCTCTGTCTCCCGAGTTTGGGGATTAAAGGCGTGCGCCACCACGCCCGGACATTTTCACTCTTGAATGGACCAGCAGTTCAGAGTGTCAGTCTTGGCCTTTACAGAGAGCGGTGCGTCCTCTTTAGAGTTATCTGAACCTTCCGGCTGCGCCGAGGATGGGAATCGGTTTGCAGGACTTGCATCTCCGTCTTCTTCCACCGCCGTCAGGACTCCTGAATGGATCCGAGACTCTTTTTCTTGAAATACTTAAGACAATCTCAGGCAAGGGGAACAAAACTCTCAACTCGGGCCACCCCTCCCCTAACCCAATTTCCATCACTTCCCGTTAATTAACTACCTTGAGGCATTCCCACAAGGAAACACTGGCCACCATGAACCCCGGGATCGCATCAGGGCTGATTTTGCGCTGTACCCGGAGCACCCCCAACATGCCCAGTGGGTAAAGAGCAGAGGGCGGTGGCAGGATGCGCTGGCCAAGGCGGGCGGGGGAGCCGGGTCTCCTCAGCCTCTGGCTCCGCCTCGGCAGGGGCGGGGCCGCCGTTCCCCGGGCAACGGGGACGCGCTGCACTCCCGAGCTGCAAGGTGCAGCCGCCCGCTCGCCCGCCGTGCGCAGTCGCCGCGGAGGAGGAGGTGCGCGCCTCCAGGGGTGCGCTGCGTTTGGAGAGCCCCATGGCTGCCCGAGCGGAGGTCCGGACGGAGCGCCTCGCCCTCGAGGCGGACCCGGAGCTGGCGGGCACCGCGGAGCCCGAGGACGAGGAAGAGGATGGGGAGGAGGACGAGGAGGCGGCGGCCGCCCGGAGAGCGCGGCGATTCGCCCGAGACCCCCGGGTCAGCTTCCTGGGCGGTCGCCTGTGCCAAGTGCTCCGGCTCCCCGAGGAAAAGTGGAGCCAGTGCTTGGAGAGCGAGGACAACCGACAGATCCTGGGGGGCTTTCTGGAAAGCACGAGCCCCGACTGCTTGGTGTTCGGTGTCCCAACTGCAGGGCAGCTGGTGGCCTTCCCGGAGGTAAGGAGGAAGGGGTGGCTGGCGGGCGAGGGTCCCTCGGGCAGGGAGGTGAGGCCAGGGGCGCCTGCCTCCCTGCACTCCCGCGGGGCGTTTCCAGGGATGCTTGAACCTGAAGTGTGCGCTCTAGACTCTGGAGACCACCCCCCCCAATCCCCGGGACACGCACGATGCCCGACTGCGGCTGTAGGCCGCTTTCCAGAAAGTCCCCGGTGGAGCTTGTTGAGCGGATGATGCCCAGCTGCTGGACATTGGCGCCAGGTGCGTCTTCTGTGTGCGAAATAACTTTTGTTTCCTGGGTGGGCCGCTCTGGAGTCGAAGCCTTAAGAAAGAAATTTGCGCTGGAAAGATGGCTTAGCGGTTAAGGCGCTTACCTGCGAAGCTTAAGGACCTATGTTCGATTCCCCAATACCCACGTAAGCCAGATGCACAAGGTGGTGTGTGTGTCTGGCGTTCTTTTGCAGTGGCTAGAGCCCCTGGAGGGCCCATTCTCCCCCACCCCGCACGCCTCTCTGTGTCGCTCTCAAATAAATAATTTTTAAATTTTTTATTATTTATTTATTTGCAAGCGGGGGTTGGGAGGGGAGATAGAATGGACGCTCCAGGGCCTCTAGCCACTGCAAAAGAACTTCAGATGCATGCGCCACCTTGTGCATCTGGTTTACGTGGGTACTGGGGGAATTGAACCTGATCCTTTAGCTTTGCAGGTAAGCGCCTTAACAGCTAAGCCATCTGTCCAGCCCGAATAAATGAATAAATTTTTAAGTATTTGGCAGAACACATATAACTTCTATATTTAGTCTCCTTGCCTGTCAATTACATATTGTCGGGGGTGGGGTGGGGGACTGAGTTCTTAAAAAAAACAATGTCTGGTGTTGTTTGAAAGATGGAATGAGCAAGGTTCCATGGTGTACTGGTGAGCACTCTAGACTTTGAAAGACTGAATCATTATTTTGTGTTACATGAATTGATGGATTATTGGCGATTTCAAGGAGCATTTTCTTGTTCATTACGTTGCAGATTCTTGCTGGAGGGGTCGAGTAAAGCAGCCCTCAGTTTTGTTTGCATGAGAGGTGCATTCTGGAATGCTTGCCTAGAAACAGAAGCTTTGAAAACTGCTTTCCAACTAATTCATTCTCTGATGTGTTTTTCTGTGAAATAGTGTGGGATCCCATCATATGAAACTGTAAAAGGAAAATGTAAGGGGAAAAAGTTAGTGTTTACCAAATAAACCAAGTATCGTTTTTTTGCCATCCACCCTCAAGCTCAAGTCCCACCCACCCCCCGTGTGTGTGTGTGTGTGTGTGTGGTTATATGTTTTGTTTTGGTTTTTTGAGGTAGGGTCTTGCTGTAGCCCAGGCTGAACTGAAATTCACTGTGTGGTCTCAGGGTGGCCTCGAACTCACAGCGATCCTCCTATCTCTGCCTCCCACATGCTGGGATTAAAGGCGTGTGCCACCATGCCTGGCTTGAATTTTTTGTTTTAAAGAACAATGAGGACTCACACTTTGTAGAGAGAGAAGAGCAGCCAAACCACCTTGTTTGTAAACATGGACAAGATGCCAGGTTTTGTTTCTTCTGTTGACAAACTGGCTTCAAGTGGCATACTGACAGTCCTTCCACTTAAACAAAGAAACTATACGGTAAACTTGAACTAATTGTCTTGCTTTTGTTTCAGATTCCAAGAGATGCCAAACATAAGCTTGTTTATCTCATCAAGAAGACGGCCGAGAGCACTGGAGAGAAGGATTTCTCCCGAACAGTTTTGTTTGGAGAACTGCCTGTGTTGTCTCTCACTCACATAACTACTTTCCTAGATGAGGTACTGGTCCACACCGGAGTCTTTCCTTTACCCCTGTGGCAATTGCAGTTACCTGGAACATCTGTGGTGTTTAAAAAGCAGCCCACAGTCTCTTTGACCAGGTGTATGGCATGGTTGCATTTAGCCTCTTTCTCAAGTAAGCTGATGCTAACAGGGGGGTTATTTGTCAGGTCACTCTTCTCTTCTCTTCCCCTTCCCTTCTTCCTCTCAAACTAGAGGAAAAGGCCAGGGAGATGACTCAGGTGGTAAAGTGCTTCCTGTGTAGGCACGAGGACCTGAGTTCAGAACCCACGTAAATACCAGGTATGGTGACTTCTTGTCTGTAATCTCAGCACTCAGGAGGCAGAGACAGACAGACAGACAAGCCAGAATAGCCAAATAGGTGAGCTATGGGTTCAGTGAAAGATCCCATCTTAATAAGGGGGAGAGAAATTGCGGAAGATACCAGTGACGACTTCTGGTCTCCACATACACACACATCCAAAAAAAACCAAAAAAATTAACGGAAGTATACACAAGCCAGTTCAGACTGACGAGGATCTTTCTCATAGCTATAGGACTTAAATGCCACATTCAGAGTCGGGACAAGCTTGTGATTTGCAGAGTGGTATTATCCATGTTCGTGTTCTGTTCAGACGCTGAAAGTGAAAGCTGAGGTTTAGTTATGTCCGAACCTGGAAGAGATGGTGGGAATGGCTTCCGCCCCCTTCCACTTGCCAGTGCTTGGGCTGGACGGCTTCAGAAGGACACGTGTATGGCTCGTTCCTGAGATTTGGGAGGCGGTGGGACCTCATAGATGGAAATTAGGTCACAGAGGGGGTGCCCTTTCCCTTCTCTCAGCTTCCTGGGTTCCATGAGCTGAGTGGCTTTCTTGGCCGCCCACTCATGTCGTGATGTGCTGCCTTGCTGCAAGTCTGGACTGCAGCCGTGAGCCGAAGTACACTTTTCCTGCTCTGTCTTAAGGAGTTTGTCACAGTAACCGAAAGCCACCCCTTTAAGTCAGAGAAATGCTCTCTAAGGAAGGTCAGCAGCAGGGCACTTAGCCATGTGTAAGAGCTGCCTGAGCGATCTGCCCTTATAGCTTGACTCAGTTTGCGGGGCCCGGGGTGGATTCCCTTTGTTCACAGATGGTTTGGAGAAACATAACAAGTAGCTTCCACAAAGCCCGAACAGTGGTTTTCAACTGTGCTGAACATTAGATGCACCTGGTGTGTGGGGGGGAGAGATTTCCTAACATCCCAGCGCCTAGGGCAGGGCTCCTGGGAACCACCAAACTCCTGCAATGGGAGCCAGGCTGGAGAAGTTTAGGGTTCCCAGCTGCAGTTCCCATTCAGCAGTCATAGGGCACCACAGGGTGGCTATCTGTGTATCAGGTCCACTCCTCGGTCTGATTGCTCAGCCTGACTTTAGTAATCAATGCAGTCCTGCCAAGACCATATTTATGGTTGGATGCCATATTCGTTTGTCATGAGTTTTTGTTTTTGTTTTTTCAAGGTAGGGTCTCACTCTAGCCCAGGCTGACCTGGAATTCACTATGTAGTTTCAAGGTGGCCTTGAACTCATGGTGATCGTTCTACATCTGCCTCCTGAGTGCTGGTATTAAAGGCGTGTTCACCACACCCAGCTTGTCATGACTTCTCAATGTTCTGGGATTGCTTTTCTTCTACTTGGGTCTGTTGGCTGTCTTCCTGGAAGGAGGTCTTTTCTTACTGTCACCAGGCTTGCCATGTCTCTGCCCTGGTTTCAGTCCTTTGCTTGGGTTCCCTTCCTCTTACTTGGTTTAGTTAAGGCTAGGGAGGGAGTTTTCTAGACTCAGTGCCTGAAGCAGATTTTGGTGTGGAGAAGGTACTCAAGAAACTTGCCTAACGTGGAATCTGATTACTTGGTCATTATTTGATCTACTGTGCTATCTGTCCACTGGGGCTTGGCAAGGTGTGGCTGTCCTTGATTGGGACTCCAATTCTGCCCTCTGTGCTTGGCAAAGAAGAGAAGGCTTGGATTCCTCTGTTTTGTTTTGTTTTTTCCCCCCTCTGAAATGATTTTAGTAGCAGGCACTGCATAGCATTTAGAAAATCATCTAAGTGCAAGAGTAAACTCACAGAGGGTACGTCTGTAGAAAGCATAAAACACCCAGAGTTTTTGTTTTTTTCAAGGTAGGGTCACACTGTAGTTCAGGCTGACCTGGGACTCAACCATGATCCTTCTACCAACTCTGCCTCCCAGAGTGCTGTGATTAAAGGCTGGTGCCACCCTACCCAACTTTGGTTTATTTTTATTAGAATGTATTAATTATATCAAACTAGTTTTCATTGTGACATTTTCATACATGCATTTAACATAATGCCTCATGCATTAGCCTCTTGTTTCCCTGCTCCCTGGTTCTCATCTTCTTCCCAAATAGTCTTCCTTATTTTTCATCTCTTTCTCACACTTTTGTTATTTTAGGTATGGTCATGCTGTAGCCCAGGCTGACCTATAATTCACTATGTAGTCTCAGGCTGCCCTCAAACTCACAGAGATCCTCCTACCTCAGCCTCTTGAGTGCTGGGATCAAAGATGTGACACCGTGCCTGGCCTGTTTGGTTTTGATCAACACAAAATTTGAATTTAAGTGACTTGGAAGAGTCTGATAGGAGCATTAGAGAAAAGGAGGCGTTATTATATCATGCATGCATCTGGAACTCGTTTGCAGTGGCTGGAAGCCCTGGTGTGCCCTCTCTCTCTCTCTTTCTCAAATAAATAAAATATAGATATATTTTTAAAAAATGAGCTTGAAGCCAGCCTACTTTTAAAAAAATGCACACCACAAGCAGGGGATTCATTAGTCCTGGGGTGGGACCTAAGAAGTTAAAAGTCTAACATGGTTCCAGGTGATGTTGCCGACTCCCCAGAGGCACAAAGTGATCTTGACCACAGTGATCCCCGGCTGTAGTTTGAATTAAACAGATGCTGAGAGGGGATGTGTCTGACCCTTAAGTTTCAACAAGAACACTCCTCTGTTCTGCGGGGTGGTGAGTCAGCTGCAGCAGGGCCCTTCCAAGGCTGACACAGCACCACAGGAGAGCCAGGGCTGATGCTGGAAGTGCTTCCAAGGTGGAAACAACATAATTGACTAACAGAATGCATGAATCATGTGAGTCACAGGAGGAGTGAAAGATGGCTGAGGCTCTCTGACCTGGGCACCGGAAGGGTATGCATTTAGAAAATCATTTAAGTGCAAGAGTAAACTCACAGAGGGTACGTCTATAGAAAGCATAAAACACTCAGTTTTTATTTATTTCTGCCTTGTGCATCTGGCTTGTGTGGGTCCTGGAGAATTGAACTGGGATCCCTTGGCTTTGCAGGCAAACGCCTTAACTGCTAAGCCATCTCTCCAGCTATAGTCTAGTGTGTATTTTATGGGGGAAGTACTGGCTCAGGGTCCCTGTGGTTCTGGCTTTCCCATTTCTTCTCTATAAAGCACCTCACTGGCTACTGTCCTTAAACACCCGAGGCACAAACCTGCTCCAAAGCCTTTGCTCTTAATTTCTCCTCTTTTCCTGAATTCACTCAGCTCATCCCTTCCTGCCCTTCAAGTCTTTGACTCAAATCACTTTGTAGTGAAGCTTCATTCAACAGAGCAGGGAGTGTTCAGGATGGAGACCAGGGTGAGAAAAGTGAAACACACACTTCAGTAGCCGAGTTTGCATAGTAAAAACAGAACCTCAAATCAACTAGGCAATCAAGGTGTGTGTGTGTCTATCCCATATGTTATGTTTGTTGAGGCAGGGTCTCACAAACACACATATACATGCATACATACATGTGTGTACCCCCATACACAATATACATATATGTGTGTATCTAAGTATGTGTGTATATATATATATATATATACATATATATATATGTATCCCCCATACACAATATAAACAGACATGTATGTATGCATATGTGTATTGTGTGTGTGTGTGTGTCTATATATCTATCTATATATATATATTCCCCCATACACACACATAAACAGACAATATGAGCCATCAATCTTGGCAAGATAGTATAAAAATAAAACAACAAATGTTTTATTTACTTTGCTAAAGTCTTGGGTCCAATAAAACAAACTGCTGACCTAATGTCAACAAGCTGGACATGTCGTGATACATTTGAGCTCATAAATCCAGAAGAGGGACCAGTGATATTAGTAGGGGGAAATGCAGATTTGAAGTCAGAACAATTGATCTTACATTGAAATAACATACATAGTCTGGAATCCTTTATGGACAAGTTTGTAAAGTTCTACAGTTGCTACATGTGCAATCTACTTTTTACAAATATGTAATTGCCTCCAAACCTTTACCTGTTATGTTTGGGGTTTATTGATTGCTATAAGTGCTACATTCTCAACGAAATTTAAAACAAGGAGGAGTGAAAAAAGTAAACATCTAGTTTGACATTACTTACAAAAGTGAGTCTAACCCCCCCCCTTCCTTCCAGCATACCATGTGGGGGAGATGATAGCTCAGGAAAGTGCCGCCTTGCGAGCGTGACAACCTTTGATATGATCCCTCGTCCCCACATACAAATGCTAGTTGCGGTGGCATGCACTTGTAATCCTAGCATTTAGGTAAGCGGAGACAGGAGGATGCCTCGGGTATGTTGGCCAGCCATTCTAGCCGTAATTGCTGAGCTCCTACAGAGACCCTACCTTGAGGGCGTGTGTGACCAAGTTTAATTTGGGTTGTCTGCATGAGCATGGGTTGGGGTTTATTTGCCAGAACACACAATCTACCGGTGGTTACACCATGAAGACCTAGTAGCTTCTCAGGGAGGAATGAAGGCCTCATGCCCTCTTCTACCACTGGTGACAGACAGGCCTTTGTTCTTTAAGTCCACCCCTGTTATGTCACTCGGGCTGAGCTTGACCTAGAGACAGTCCTGCCTCGGCCTTCTGGGTGCTGGGAGTACCACCCTGCGCAGCTTGGTGAGCTGACTTAGGTTGTCCTACGCTCGGTTCCAGAGGCTGGAGTTGTGAGTCTAGGGTGGCAGCAGGGTAGAGTCCACGGTTAAGGCCCTCTTTCAAGAGGGGGCAGAGAGGCAGCAATAGGGGTATATTACCTCTTTTCTTTCAGTAAACATGTTCAAATTATTATTTATTTAAGAGAGGGAGGGAAGGAGGGGGAGAGAGAATGGGCATGCCAGGGCCTTCAGCTGCTGCAAACAAACTCCAGACATGTGCTCCCCCTTGTGTGCATGTGTGACATCATGCACTTGCGTGACTGTGTCTGGCTTACGTGGGACCTGGAGATCCGAACTTGAGTTCTTAGGCTTCTCAGGCAAGTGACTTAACCACTAAGCCATCTCTCCAGCCCAAACTATTATTTTTTAAAATGTTCTTTTGAGAATTTGAAAGCAAAGAGCAAGAGAGAGAGTGACACACACACGCACACGCACGCACACATGCACGCACACACACAAATAGATATATATAGAGAGAGAGGGAGGGAGGGAGGGAGGGAGGGAGGGAGGGAATATGGGTTCACCAGGGCCTCTTGAACTGCAAACAAACTCCAGATGCATGTACCACTTTGAGTATCTGGCTTCATGTAGGTAATGGGGAATTGAACCTGAGTCGGCAGGCTTTACAAGTAAGTGCCTTTAGCCACTGAGCAATCTTCCCAGACCCCAGATTATTTTGTTTCACTGAGAAAGTTTGAAATTGTTCTTACAAACTATCCCAACTAAGGCAAAGAGGTTACCCCCCTAATTAGTTGGATTCTTCTGTGTATCATTTGTTGATTAAAATTTGTTGTAATTAACAAGCAACTCCCAGGTCTGGCTGTTTTGAGTTACAGGGACACTTTAGCTATTGACTTGAATAATTATTTTCCAGAGCTCAGAACATTTCTTTTTTTTTTTGAGGCAGGGTCTCACTCTAGGCCAGAACAACCTGGAATTCAAGATGGCCTCAAACTCACAGCAATCCTTGTACCTCTGACTCCCAAGTGCTGGGAATAAAGGCATGTGCCATCATGCCAGGCTGGCTCAGAGTTTTACAGCTACTTTACTTAGAGTTCACAGTGCAATCATTAGGTGTTCAGAAAAGTTGGCCATGTCACAGAATAGCAAATAGAGGGAAAGTCTGAAACTGTGCCTTGTCCATCAGGATTGTTGAGACTAATTGTCCTTTTATCCAACTTTCAGACCATGCTGTTGGGCTGCGGGATTTAGTCTAGAAGGTATTTCCCTGTGGACTGATACATGTTCATTGCAACTAACCTAATCTCTCCAGCCTGGTTTCCAAAGTGCTTGGAAATCCCGGTCCCCTCCCTTGCTGCCAGAAGCCTGTCATTTCTCTTAGGGGTACGGGTAGAGGGACTGTCAGGTTGAGGGACAGTTTCCCCTAAGCGCCACATTCCCTGAGTCCCCATGATTTTGGAATGTTTACAGTGGTTCTCAGTTGGAGCTTCTATAACAAGAGGCCATTGACTGGGTTCTCTATAAACAACAAAATTCATCTCATTACTCTGAGGGCTGGAAATTCGAGACCAAATGGCTGACAGATTTGAATTTCTAGTGAGGGTTCCCTTCCTGGTTCCTGATTGATGCTTCTTGGCTATGTCCTCAGCAGGTGAAAGGGGCAGATGAACTCTTGTGGCCCACTTTTATGAGTGTCTGAAGCTCCCTGGTGGTCTAATGGTTAGTATTTGTATTTGGTGTGCTTGTTAGCTTGCACCATCTAATCACCTGCCAATAGCCATGCCTCCTGACACTGTCAAAGGAAGGTTAAGATTCCAACATAGGCATGAAGGCAAGGTGCAGTCCTCCCTTCCGGTCATTCCCCACCTGTTTGTTTTCTTGTTTAGTTTTGTTTTTTTGAGGTAGAGTTTTGCTCTAGTCCAGGCTGGCCTGGAATTCACTATGTAGTCTCAGGGTGGCCTCAAACCCACAGCAATCCTCCTACCTCTGGCTCCCGAGTGCTGGGATTAAAGATGTGCATCACTATGCCTGGCCATTCAACTTGTTTTGCCTTTGCTCTTTAAAGGCTTTTCTGGCAAGTGTTTTCTAAAACCCCTTTGTTCCAGAGGCAGGTATGATATGTCATGTCTTCTTACTCATTTGGAGCAGACTGCTCATTGCAGTAGTTCACACGTGGGAGGACATGGTTTCCCGGACTTCCCCCACCCCCCCCCGGGCTCACTGGGGGCAGAGAGCATTTATTAATCGCCATACTTCTGGCTTGACACAGTTTTCTGGGAAGTCATGATGGCGATCGTATCATTTGGAGGGACTGCTTTGATACCATTTGAATGCAAAGCTGAGTGTTCAGTTTTTGTTTACCGGAAGAGTAAACAAATTGAATAAGTTTTATCCAAAAGTCGAAAGTCTGAAATATTTCAAAATCTAAAACTTACTGAGAGCCAACGTGATGCTCCAAGTGGAAAATTCCACACTGTAGAACTTTGTCTCAAGCAGTTATTAAAGTATTATGTTCATTTGCATTCCAGCTATCAGTATAAAGTGAATAGGAAAAACAAATGTATTTTATGTTTAGAGTGGATGCCGGTTCCAAGATGTCTCATTATTGGCACAAATATGCCAAATCCTCAAAAATCTGAAAATCAGAAACAATTATAGTCTCAAGCATTCTAGATGAGGAATGTTTATGTTCAACTTTAAAGAGGTGGACTAATTGCTTTCTGAGCATTGAGCTGCATTGTAGTTTTATAGCATTATTCTTACAAACTGCACGGATTCTATTGTAGTGTGAGAAATATTTGAAATTGCTAGATATTAGGAAAGAGTGGAAAATCAAGAAGACACCAATTCCAGTAGCAGTATGATTCATTAGTTCTGTAACTTGTGCTAGGCTCTGAGAATGCGATGAATATTTTTGGGGTGTGTGTGTGTGTGTGTGTGTGTGTGTGTGTGTGTGTATGTGTGTATGGTATGTGTGCATGGGTGTATACGTGTTTGTGTGACGATGTACACTGAACAGTCTCCAACTGAACATTCTCCCCAGCCTGCAGTAAATATTATTTTTAACAGTTCTCACATACTCATTCACTGATGTTCCTCATGTAGTGGGAAAGGTCCATGTAGTTGAATAAACTTTCTGACTATCCAGTGTTTGATCCACTGGGATGCCACCCAGCGGGAGAAGCTTACTAACTCCTTGCCTTCACAGGATTCAGAGGTTGTTTACATCAGTATGCCTGTCAGCATGTTCAGTTTCCATTAATAAAGAAGTGCATGTTATGTAACTTTACGACTTCCTGCAGTGATTGAGTTATTGGAAGCTTCCATAAGCGCTTGGTAAATGGATAAATGGATGAGCAAGCTACATCACATTTCCGTTTGTACAGAACCTGCATGTCACTGATTAAGTGTGAAAAGGGCACTGGCTTTGTCCTTTTGGTGTGGATTCTGCATTCCCAGGGTCTTTATGAAATTGTGAGGCTTTATTGTCAAGACAAAATATTGTATGACAAGAAAGTCTGAAGACACGCATTGCAAACCAACTGTTTTTTTTTTTCTAAACATGCTTTTTCTCTAGATATTAGTGCCAATTCTTTCTAATAAGAAAAATCACAAATCCTGGTCATGCTTTACTTCTCAAGATATGGAACGCCATGTCGAAGCCTTGAAAAACAAGATACATGTTTTTAGAGGCAAAATGTCTAGAAGAACTCTTCTACCAATTCCTACCATTGCGGAAAGCATTGACCTGGAACAGGACTATTCAGAGAACAGGTGTGTAGTGATGTGGTTTGCACACTGTGTTAAAATGGACAATGAACACTCCCATGTAGTGGTATACCCCTCAACCTATTAGCAAAACAGAGCTTCAAACTGTATATTATTTCCATTAAGAGCATACTTTTAGCTAACTGTTGCCACCATCTCAGCAATATTCCTTTAGGAAAAATACTTTTTAAGGATATGATAACTTTAACTTTTTTTTTTTTAACACGAGAGACATGCTAAACCTTGAGTAAAATGATGCCACACAAAACTGAAATCAAGAGTATGAAAATGTATTTTTTGAAGAATGTATAACATCCACAAAATGGGTTTATAGATGCATAAAGTGATTATTAGAATTCATATCCTAAGGTGGGGGAGGGGCAGCAAGAACAAATTGTGTTTAAGAAAATCCATATCCTGTATTTATCTGGACAGTCTCACTTTGGATTATCTTATTATTTTTAATATCTGTAGGTTGCAGTCAGATGAGAGGAAAATTATCCATGCAATTGAATCCGTGGTGATTAAGTGGTCACATCAAATCCAAGAAATCATGGCAAAAGCTTTGGTGCAGCCTTTGCTCAATGGCCATCGCCTGACTCCTGAGGCCGAGCTGGACTTCTGGGCCGTGAGGAGGGAAAACCTGGAATGCACTTACCGCCAAGTGAGCGCTGAGCCCAGTGACCCAGGCTGAAGCGGGGAAGCCAAGCCAACTGTAGATTGCAATCTCCAGAGCATGAGAACCCATCCTCAGGGAGAGTTAGCAGTCCGTATGATTTAGGGGTCGGCACTTTGCTTCCTCCAAAGTGCTGTCTCTGTGGCGTGTCTTTTAAAAATTAATGAGGATTAAAAGTCATTTTGCCTTTATGAGATCATTTTGACAGCATTGGAGATCACTGGGACTATTTTGGGGGCAGTGGAAAATGAGTAGTTCCCTGGGGAAGCTTGCAGATTGCAAGATTTAATTCATCTGGTCACGCTGATGGATAGGAGGAGCAAGTAGGGTCTTGCTCAGTGGGGCCATAGCTGTGGAGGAACCGACGTTGGTGTCTGCTCGGGGGCGTGCTGTGAAGTAGCTCACTCTGATGTTCTATAAACCGTGATGCTCATTCACAGGTCTCTCAGAGATTTTCTGAAACAGCTCCTTAGTTGTTTGTCTGCATCACATGTGAACTATCTCTTTGCAAAAAGTAAATGCAAAATGTATGTGCTTAGGAAAATATACTTAAAATTATTTTCAGTTTGAAACCAGCTATGCCTTTGAGCATTCTATACAGTACATATTGTGTGAGTGGAATATAATTTAAATATTTTATTAAGGTGTGCAGTTATTTAGTAATCTAGCTCATATTCCAGGTTTTTTTTAAACCTTTTTAGCTTCAGGCTCCTGTTGTCCTCAAGATGGCTCAGATACTGCAAACTAGGCAGAGCAGTTACTTTCCTACTCTGAAGGAGATCTTCATGGCTGTGGACTACGGTAAGACCCCAGTCCCTGACCCTGGCTTCACCATCACGGTTTGCCCATGATCCAGCCCCTCTTGACTGTCCATCCTTGATGTCTACATCACTGCACTTGGTTCTTCCAGCTGTATCTCTCCCCCTCTACTTGACTCTCCAGCTAAACTAAGTCCCCCAAATGTCTACAGGTAGAAGGTTTAACCAGATGGCAAAGGTGTTTATGGAAGGGAAAGGCTTCTGTACTTAGCAGAGGTCTACAGAAGCCCTTGGCAGAGGAGTAGGGATTCACCAGTTGGAATTGCTGGCTGTATTTGATCTGTGATTGATTCACTTTAAGCACTCAGCAATCACCATTGACATCCTTTAAAAAATATTTTTTATTTTATTTTGAGAGAGAGGCAGATAGAATGGGCATGCCAGGGCCTCTAAGCCACTGCAAACAAACTCCAGACACATTCTCCACCTTGTGCATCTGGCTTATGTAGGTAATGGGAAACCAAACCTGGGTCCATAGGCTTCACACGCAAGCGCCTTAACTACTAAGCATGTCTCCAGTCCCCCATTGACATCTTGATGGAGAGAAGACCTATGCAGCAGAGGAGCTGTAGAAAGATGGCTGAGTAACCATCTCGCCCTCATGCTGGCCCTCCCGCTGTCTGGTTTGAGTCTCACTCAAAGCAACCGTTCTCTGAAGTTTCTGATTTCTGTTCATTTATTTGTCCATGTTTAGGCACATCTGCATATACATGACACTGAAGTTTAAATTTTAAGATTAAAGCTAATGTAGACAAATAGTTTTGCTTGTTTCTAGCATTAAAATATCCTTTTTCTTTCCTGTATCACATTTGAATATTTAGGAAGTCATTAAAATTCATGTTAAAATGTGATACACAATTGAGATTGTCTCCATGAATCCTGTTAGCGATGACCACTGAGGATAAGGGGGAATATTTGATGTAGAATGCCCGTCAGATTTGAGTTCCTATTCTATCTCATTGTGAAATTGCTAAACCTCTGGAATTAAAAAAAAATTAATTTTATTTATTTGACAGAGAAAGAGGGAGAGAAGAGAGAATGGGCATGCCAGGGCCTCCAGCCACTGCAAACGAACTTCATATGTGTGCGCCCCATTGTGCATCTGGCTAATGTGGGTCCTGGAGAATTGAACCTGGGTCCTTTGGCTTCTCAGGCAAATGCCTTAACTACTAAGCCATTCCTCTAGCCCAAATCTCTGGATTTTTATTGGCCAAATCACCCTAAAACCTTTCTTGTGTAATTGCTGTGGGGACAAAGCAGTGTTTCTCATTATTATCCTGATCAACATTTTAGGTCAGATAATTCTTTGTTATGACAAATTATCTACATCCCATTATATATTTAGCATTATCTCACCCTCTAACCACTGCCCCATCCCAGTATGACAAAAATGTCCTCAGACATTGTCAGATGTCATTTGGGAACATATTCCCTACTCATTGAAATCACTGGATAAAGGTTCCATTCGTGTGTGTGTGTGTGTGTGTGTGTGTGAATTCACACACACACACACACACACACACACACATATATGGTGAGAGAGAGGGAGAGAGAAATAAGGTACTGGGCACATTGTAGTTTTGCTCTTAATAAATAGAGGCTGATAGCACTTTTTCTGTGCTTATATATGATGACTGTTTTCTGTGAACAAAGCCACAGGCATGAGTTCCAGGATCCTCAGAATCTTATGAGTATATGGCCTGGAAATTCAATAAACACGTTTTCAGTAGACATGTAGCTCAAATCTGTGGTCAGTTAGGGTTAGGAGGCTCTTTGCAAAGACATACTTGAGACTCTGAAATCAGCAGTCATGCTTAGACTATTTAAAGGACACTTACCTGTTAGGTGCAGTTATTTAAATTTGAAATTAACATTGATAAAATACACTAATTTCAAAACATTAGTGCATCTGGCTACATGTCAAGTTAAGCAGTCTAGCCGAGTGGCAGAGGTTGCAGGATTTTCTTGTCTTTTCATGTGAGTCCTTTGGGATAACACTGACAAATAAGATTTAGCTTTGTTCTTCACTTTCATGTACAGCTTACTTCTAGTAAATCAAAGTCTGCCCCAGGATCAAGGTGAAGTCTGATGTAATCAATTCAGGATATATTAAAAAGATGAATTTTAATTAAGAGAAAATTTTAATTTGATTAAGCAACCACAAACAGTACTAAAGATATTTAGTTTTTCATCCATCTATAAAATTTTTAAAACTATTTGTATTTGCACGGTTGGGGGGGGAGACACATAGGCACACCAGGGCTTCTTGCCACTGCAAACTCATTCCGCTTGCTGCATCTGGCTTTATATGGGTACTGGGGAATTGAACCTGGGCCAACAGGCTTTATTAGTAAGCACCTTTAATCACTGAGCTGTCTGACCAGCCTCTCTCTGGATTTTTAAAAATTATTTATTTATTAAAGAGAAAGAGAGAGAGAGAGGAAGATCACACGTGAGGTGAGCATGCCAGGGCTTTCAGCCACTGCAAACGAATTCCAGACACACATACCACCCTGTGCATCTGGCTTACGTGGGTTCTGGGGAAATGAACTGAGGTCCTTTAGCTTTGCAGACAAGCACTTTAATTGCTAACCCATCTCTCCAGCCCTCTCTATGGCATTTTAAAAAAGCATTCTTATATGCTTAATATTATTTAATTATTTATTTGAGAGAGAGAGTGGCAGATAGAATGGGTGTGCCAGGTCCTCTAGCCACTACAAATTAACTCCAGATGCTTGTGCCACCTTGGGCATCTGACTTTATGTGGGTAGTGAGGAATCAAACCTGAGTTCTTTGGCTTTGCAAGCAGGTACCTTAATATTATTTTTTAATATCATCATTTTTTTTGAGGTAAGGTCTCACTCTAGTTCAGCCTGACCTGGAATTCACTATGTAGTCTCAGGGTGGCCTTGAACTCAAGGTGATCCTCCTACCTCTGCCTCCCCAGTGCTGGGATTAAAGGCATGTGCCACCATGCCTGGCAATAGCAATATTATTTATTTATTTACTAGAAGTGGAGGGAGAATAAGATGGCGAGGAAATGGGTACAACAGGGCTCCCTGCCACTGTAAACAAACTCTAGACTGATCTGACTTTACATGAGAACTGGGAATTTGACTCCAGTCTGGTCAGCTTTGCAAGCAAGTACCTTTAACTGCCGAGCCATGTCCCCAGCCCAATATTGTTTTTATGTAGATAAACAATCACATAAAATATAAATATAAAGTTCAGTGACATTTAGGTTTTCGTGGTACTGTACAGTTGTTACTTCTGCCTGGCTTCAGGGTACTTTCATCACCATACCTAATAGTTGTAATGGTTACATTAGTTAATAAGGCAGTAGAAAATGTCCTGACCCTTCCATCAGCTCCCAGGACACTTTAATGACACAGTCAGGATGGGGCTGAGTCTACACCAAGCACTGAGGAGGACTGAAAATTCCCAAGAAGTCTGTAATGCAAGCCACGAAGTGACAACGACCCAGGGATGCTTTATTTCCACAGGGTGCCCATGGGGCCGAGGGTGGTGGTGTAGATCTCCTCAGAACCAGAGGCTTCCTTAGCCCGGGTCTTCCATCACAAAGTTGTTTCTGCTCAATGAGTACCTGGGCTAGAGCTCTCGTGGGCGCCGGAGTAACAGGAGTGACAAAGGACAGTGTTGCAGTCTTTGTCCAGACCACTCCTGTGTAGACTGTAGGAGACCTAATAGAAAAGGAAAGATGACGGCTTCTAGGTGTATGGCTGTCTTGTTTGACTTGGTCCTCTTGAACTTGTAAAGTGAATTTAGAAAATGAAAGATACCATGCTGTAAACATTGCTTCTGTTTCCTTTCAGCTCTGCTTGAAGCCCAAGATGTAGAGCTTCACCTGAGACCCCTGTGGAGCCACATCCGGAGCCTCCAGGAGGCCGACTTCCCACAGACCCGCGTATTAATCACCCCACTATTTCATACCATCTGTCTCATCTGGAGTCATTCCAAGTTTTATAATACCCCTGCTAGGATTATAATTTTATTGCAAGAGTTTTGTAATCTCTTCATTGACCAGGTATGAAGCATTAAGAATTAATAACAGTAAGAATCTTCTGCTCTGTCCTCACAGCCAAACACGGTTATCTTTGAAAAACAGTAGTGGAATTGTGTTGAAAGAATTCTGATTCATTGTTGATTTTAGAAATCTTTCATGCTTCCATTCTCCTTGCTTAGCTCACAAACTGCCTTTTTTTCAAAAAAAATATTTTTAAAATTATTTTTGTTTATTTATTTATTTATTTTTTAAATTTATTGGAGGAATGAGTAAATGACCATGGCATTCTTTTTTTTTTAATTTTTTTATTTATTTAATTGAGAGCGACAGACACAGAGAGAAAGACAGATAGAGGGAGAGAGAGAGAGAATGGGCGCGCCAGGGCTTCCAGCCTCTGCAAACGAACTCCAGACGCGTGCGCCCCCTTGTGCATCTGGCTAACGTGGGACCTGGGGAACCGAGCCTCGAACCGGGGTCCTTAGGCTTCACAGGCAAGCGCTTAACCGCTAAGCCATCTCTCCAGCCCTTGTTTATTTGAAAGTGACAGACAGAAAGTGAAAGTGGCAGAGAGAGAGAGACAATGGGCATGCCAGGGCCTCCAGCCCCTGCAAACGAACTCCAGATACGTGCGTCCCCTTGTGCATCTGGCTAATGTTGGTCCCGGGGAATTGAGCCTTGAACCAGGGTCCTTAGGCTTCACAGGTGAGAGCTTAACCACTAAGCCATTTCTCCAGCCCTAAAAAAATATTTATTTATTTATTTGAGAGAGAGAGAGAGCCCGGGAGGAAGGGGAAGATAGAGAATGGGTGCACCAGCCACTGCAGATGAACTCCAGGTGCATATGCCATCTTGTGCATCTGGTTTATATGGGTACTAGGGAATTGAACCTGGGTCCTTTGGCTTCTCAGGCAAGTGCCTTAACCTCTAAGCCATCTCTCCAGCCCACAAACTATCTTTTTAAAACAAAGAGACCACCTCCCTTGGCTTCCACGTCCTTTATCTGCAGTGTCTAAGAGTATTACCCTGATGTGAGAGTGTGTATTCGTTGGGAGTGTGTCATGGTCTTCTGGGTAGGCATAACTAAATGACCCTGGGCCTTAAACAATAGGTTTTCTCAGTTCTGGAGGCTGGAAGTCTACAGTCAGGTGAGGGCAGGGTCAAGCTCCAATCTGCTCCTCACCTGATGGTCTTGACCTTCTGGTCGAGTCGCACAGCCTTTACGGATTAGGGGCTCATGGTTTTGTTTTGTATTGTTTGTCCGAAACATGGTCTCATGTTGCCCTGGCTGGTCTCCAATCTCTTCTCCTCTTGCCTCAGGATTCTAGGCATGTACCCCACACATTGGCCTTAATTACCTCCTCAAGACCTGGTGACCAGGTCTAGTTACACTGGGACGCAGGCCTTCAATGTACGGATTTGTGGCCACTACAATTCACATGCTTTTCGGATGAATTAATTGAGATCTGAAAGATGACGTCATTTGCTCAGTTTCCCTGCAAAATTAGAAGAAAAAGCCAGGCCATACCAGACATGTGCAGATTTGTGCTTCAGAGGGTCTGATGACTGAGTTGTGACGTGTCTGTCTTCTTCTCTCCGGCCTTGTGGAAGTTCAGTGATGTGTGGCTGCAGACCAGCCTGGTTCTAACAGAGCCACTTAAGGATGTTAAGTTATTTCTCCGAGCCTCAGTCCTCCAGTCAGTGGGGATGGAGCCTGAGTCCATGCAACTGTGGAGACCAGAAGAGATAGTAATGAAATGTCCAGTGTGGTGCTGGGTGTTAACAGTTGGAAAGCAAATCTGTTTTGTTCTCTTGCCAGACTGTTGACTTTACAGGCCAGGTACAGCTCCTGATAGGGGATGGGTAGCAACAGGTCAGTTCCCTACTGTACTTTATCAGCCTCTCTGATTTCATTCTGTTTCTCTTCTTAGTGTCAAACTCTGTTTGCTCTGGTTAAGCAGGTCCCCAGGGTCCCAGTGGCTTCTCTCTCCTTGTTCCATCTCATTACCATGTCATAAATACAACCGGTACTTCTTCCCTCATCTGTATGAAGGACCCTCTTCTTTTGGAATTTATCAAAACCATTTCACTGTATTGCTATGCAAACTCCAACAGGTGGCCTTTCATTGGTGTAAGTGGCTTGTAAGTAGACCTAGTAACCTTTAAGCCAGTAAAACCTATTATCTCAATTCCTACTATGTGTCAACAGCCTGAGTCTGCCAAACTCCAGAGATACTGTAACTTCTCTTCTTTAGTTCTGGCTTCAGGCCAGAGGTTCTAGTGACCTGGTTTCCTTGATTTTCCAAGTAGCAGGTCCTTTATTTGGTAGTAAATCTGCCACCACATGTTAGGAATCTAAAATCTGCAATGAGCCAGCTTTCATACTGAGGTTTTTTTTTTGTTTTTTTGTTTTTTTAAGGCACGGTTTCACTCTAGCTCAGGCTAACCTGGAATTCACTATGGAGTCTCAGGGTGGTCTCAAACTCTCAGCGATCCTCCTACCTCTGCTTCCCGAGTGCTGGGATTAAAGGTGTGCGCCACCATATCCGGCCATACTTAGTTCTTTTAAGAGCAAATTTTCAAGCTGATTTGGTGGCGCACACCTTTAATCCCAGCACGTGGGAGGCAGAGGTAGGGGGATCGCCTTGAGTTCAAGGCCACCTTGAGACTACACAGTGAATTGCAGGTCAGTCAGCCTGGGCTAGAGTGAAACCTTACTTCAAAAAAAAAAAAAAAATCCTCTCCTTCCTATGTACCATTCTATGTATTGAACAAACATGATATATACTCATTATCTTGCAAGAAACTTTGTTTCTTGTGTTCTGTTGTATGGTCTCACTAAATGTATCAAGTTGGCCTGAAAGTTACTAAGTATCCCAGGCTGGCCTTGAAGTCATAAACCCTTTGCCTTGGCCTCCCAAATACTAGGATTATAGGCATGTGCCACCATGCCAAGCTTTGCCAGGAACTCTTTGAAGTCCTTTACAAAGTGTCACAGCTACTTAAGAGGCTGAGGCAGGAGAATCATGTGTTTAAGGCCAGTCTGGGCCCTATAGCAAACAAGACTACAGCAGAGACACTATTCATAGTTTCCTTGTTAATTAATCTGAGGGCCTGAAAAGATAAAATGATGTTCCCAGGGTTCTATTTCTATATGTGCAAGATGAGGAGATGAATCGAGAGAACCTCAGGGGAAATGGTCCCACTTCAGAGGTTTTATAAATAAGATACAGTCAGATTTATGTAACCGGACAGGGTTCTCATGCATGACTTCAACTAACCATGAATCAACAATGTTTAAAAAAATCTAGATACAGCTAGAAGAGATTGAGTTCTTACGCATTTTACTGTGCTTCACATTTTTAGTAGCACGTACTTCAAATGTCAACATACATGAAATGATGTACTAGTGGTAATGGTAAGGTGTTGGGTAGTATATGTGACTGTGTAGTCTTACAACACTGTCATTCTGAACCCTGCCTTTTAACTGTCTCTCCTAAAATGCATGCATGCTGATGGTTTTTAAAATATTTTATTTTTATTCATTTATTTGAGAGAGAGAGGAAAACAGAGAGAGAATGTACATGAAAAAAACAATACAGGGCTGGAGAGATGGCTTAGCGGTTAAGCGCTCGCCTGTGAAGCCTAAGGACCCCGGTTCGAGGCTCGGTTCCCCAGGTCCCACGTTAGCCAGATGCACAAGGGGCGCACGCGTCTGGAGTTCGTTTGCAGAGGCTGGAAGCCCTGGCGCGCCCATTCTCTCTCTCTCTCTCTCTCTCTCTCTCTCTCTCTATCTATCTATCTATCTAGCTTTCTCTCTGTCTCTGTCGCTCTCAAATAAATAAATAAATAAATAAAATACAAACCTCTAGCTTGGGTGCACATTGCTTATGGCTCTGGAACAGTATTTACAATTTACAGATTCTTTCTTGAAACTGTGTTAACGGCATTATTACTAATGTGTAAAAAGTTTTAGTGCCAGCTTTGGTCATTATAATTTTTTTTAATCAGGGCAATTCATTGGTTATTCAGCAGTGCTCTGTGGTTTCCTTCTGTGTGCCTTGCCTCTTGGGCATGGTTATACTCCTTTTGTTTGGTTTTTGAGACACAGTCTCATTATATAACCCAGGCTGGCTTGGAGCTTGCACAATTACACGTTAAAAAAACTTATTTATTTGCCAGCAGAGAGAGAGAGAGATAGACACACACACACACAGACACAGAGAGAGAGAGAATGGGAGGGCCTCCAGCTGCTGTAAATGAACTCCAGATGCATGCATCACTGTGCATCTGGCTTTATGTGAATACTGGTTGTTAGGCTTTGCAGGCAAATGCCTTAGCCACTGAGCCATCTCTCCAGCCCAATTACCCATTCTTGTACTTTTTATAATTATATTTCCTCAAGTAGCCTGCATATGCTTTTCCTCCATGAATTTCTGAATATTAATATTTTAATGAAAAGTAAACATTATTTACTTGTTACATAGGAGAAGTTATAAATCTGTAATATATATTAAGGTCATACTTAGCATTATATCAGTTACATTTGTTTCATAGATCAATGTACTGCTTTTATTTTGGGGTGTGTGTGTGTGTTTGGTCTGGAAATGAACCCAGGGCCTTGTGCATGCTAGGCAAGTGTTCTACAACTCAGTTAAATTCCAATCTGTTTAAATTTTTTTTTTTTTTTAGAAAGAGCCTCATTAGGCTGGCCTTAAACTCACTCTGTAGCCTAGGCAGGCAGTCTTGTCACAGCGTCATGAGTAGCTGAGATTGTTGGCCCCTTCTACCAGGTCCAGCTGCATGATTTTCTTCTTTCTTTCTCTTTTCTTTCCTTCTGACCTTTTATTTACTTATTTATTTTTTTTGAGGTAGGGTCTTGCTTTCGTTCAGGCTGACTTGGAGTTCACTATGTAGTTTCAGGGTGGCCTTGAACTCACGGTGATCCTCCTACCTTTGCCTTCCAAGTGTTGAGATTAAAGGCATGTGCCACTACACCTAGCTTTGCGTGACATTTTTTAATTAAAAAAATTAGTATTGCTGTTTAATTTAAGTAGATTTTATTTCCGATATTCTAGCTTCCACCGAAAAGTCAGAGATATTGCCATGCTGTTTGTGCCCTCTTCATTGGCACATTTGGCTGTTGGAACTCATATGCTCCTGTGGACAGGCCAGGTGCTATTGAAGGGACCACAGTCTTCATCATTTGCCGTGGCTCCTGCTTTTCCGCACTCAACCCATGTTTAGCCTCATGGCTAAACCCAGCCATAGTCAGAAGCCCTTTGGTTACTTGACAAGCAAATGTGTTTCTCTTGACTAGCTGTCTTACAGCGACCATTAATGCCATCCCTTAGGCCAGACACACGAAAGACTTCATCTGGTCACCTGGCTTTAGTAACAGGGCCTTCTCTTAGTGCCTTGCCTCATTTCCCTGGTAACCTGACTCTGCTGCCTCATCATTATGAGTGGTTATCTCTTTGGGTTCACTTCTGCTCGTTCCATGGTGTGGAATCTCTATTGTGGGTATTAACATCCATGAGACCCCGGGGGGAGGGTCTGTGGTGGGAGGAAGTCTAAGTGTCAGAAGTCCATCTTGCATAAGGGATGTGTCAGTATTGAGCAAAAGTAAGAGTTTATGATAGCACATAGAAAAGAAAAGCAGCAAATGGGAGATAAGTATCAAACTCACAGGACATCATTGGAAAATTGACAGTTAACTGTAGCTTATGTATCTATAAATTGGTAGAATATTTATCCCTCAATTATCTGTGGGGTATTAGTTCCAGGACCTCCATGGTTACCAAAATTCATGGATGTTCAAGTCCCTTATAGAAAATGATAGTATTTTCAGATAATATATGCATGCCACCCCATATCCTTCAAATCATTCCTTGATTGTTTGTAATACTTTATGGTGCAATGAAAAAATGTGATGTAAGTAATAGTTATAATGTATTATTTAGGAAATAATGCCAATGAAAGGTCCTACATGTTCCGTACACATGGATGTTTAAATGTTGACTCCTGCTTAGTTGAATGCATGCATGAGGAACCCTGTTAATGCAAGTCCGACTATATTTTACCTTATAAAGCCTCTGAAGTGGGACTGGTTGCTCACCAGAGTCTCTTGATTCATCTCCCTCATTTTGCTGATGTGGAAATAGGTCCCATGAGGCGACTTGGCTAATGTCAGTAAAACAATTAGTCTTCATTTGCTCATGGCCCTTGATGCTCTTTCCCTTACACTGTATGCTGCCCAGTGTAGAGACGGACTGAGTTCTACCATCGGGGCTCGTAAGCCCCATTGACTTGTCTCAGGAGGCGATTTTCAACACTGATTTTATATAACCAGACAGTTCATGGGATGGGATGGTCTCAGCTTTGGGAGGGTCAGGCAAGAAGCACAGGAAGGCACATTAGGCTGGCTTGTCTTGGTGATATCACTTTAAATGGAGGTGGCTGATTAAGTAACAGGGGGCTGCTGAAACAGGGGAAGCTGAAGTTATCATAGAGTTTCAGCTTCCTAAAGTGTAATAGAGTACATAAAGTCTATAAGGAACATCACCCTGATGAGTCAAGTGGCTTAGTGCTCACACCACGAAGGATCTACTGGGAGATCTTTTCCCTGTTCTCTGTGGCGTGTTGGTAGCTTGCATGTGGAGGTTGAGTTCCTGTCCGGCATGAGTAGAAAATAAGAGTGCAGATTGGGAACCAACATCAGTTAGAACCTGTGCTTGGTATTGTGATCAGTAGGGTTTTTAGATACTACCTGAATAATTTTTTTTATTGCCTTTCAAATGACATACAGATGATACTATTCTAAATGTTTATAGGTAAAACTATAGCATTAATGGTAAACAGGGGAACCCTATATCCACATTTAGAAAACAGTAGTCTTCTGTGTGCTGGGTGAAACCATTATCGGTACAGCCCCAGGACAACTTTCTGAGCAGACGTGAAATTCAAAGAGCACAATTTAAAGTCTGTGAGGTTAAGACACATCAGGAAATATAGTAACATACAAACACCAGACAGTATAGGCTCTTACAGTGCTTGAAGAGGGGACTCAACGTTCATGACAGATATGACAATGAGGACTTGGAAGGTGCTGGATGGAACTCCTGTGAGCAAGCTGTGCTGTGCTTCTGGGCCACACGATTCTACTTGCCTGCTGGGCTCTGCTCCTCTTCCTTTTCGTCAAAACTAGTTTCATGTGATGTAGTTCAGTTACACTGAATGTCTCACATTGCCACGTAAGCCTCTGAGAAAAAATGCTTGCAAACCAATATTGCCAGTGGTACCACACCTAATCAGTCTCTCACCTCTCCAAGTGACCCTGATAAAGTTTATTGAATAAACTTGTGTTGTGGGCTGGAGAGAGAGTTAGTGGTCAAGGCGCTTGCCTAGAAAGCCTAAGGACCCATGTTCAACTCTCCAGGTCCCACATAAGCCAGTTGTACAAGGTGGTACATGTGTCTGGTGTTTGACTGCAGTGATTGGAGACCCTGGCACACCAATTCTCTTTCTCTCTTGTGCATTCTCTCTCTCTCTCTCTCTCATAAAAATAATTCAAAAAAGAAAGAAAGAAAAAGAAAAAAAAAACAACCTGTGTTGTGACAGCTGTCCCTGATGTCTAATCAAACCCTTGCCATCTATGTGAGGCTTAGCAAAAATGTAATTATTGCTAGAATGTATAAATCCCAAGATAGCAGGACTTCCTGTATGCTATTCAAACATGTAAGTATGCTATTGAAGCCTGAATGTTCAAATTACTAGAATCTGCTTTCTGTCTCAAAGCATGTTTGGCCTGATTCTGGAAACCTGTACTTAACAATGGTTAATTAAAATATATGCTTACAATAAAAGAATTAGTAAATATCATTTTGATCATGTTTATTTTCATAACATCCTAGGCAATAGAGTACCTGTCGCCTGAAGATCTTCTGAAGGGTGAAAATGAAGACTCACTGGAAAAGGTGCAGGTGGCCATTAACATCTTAAAGACTTTCCAGAATTCTTTCTTTAAGTATAGAAAAAGACTGGAAAAATATTTCACAGGAAATACAGAGCCGAGACCCTGGGATTTTCAATCTCATCTGGTGTTTTGCAGACTTAACAAGTTTCTTGACCGCTTGATGAAAATAGAGGTATTCATTTATTAACTTTTATTCAGATTATGGGTAAGGTCAGAAAGCCTTTAAGCTTGTCAGCTTGCCACATGACTCATGGACAATTTATTCCTTGTGATGGGGGAGCTCTGCTATAAGGATAGAATGTCTTTAAAAGCTTTAACCTTGGTTTCCTTCGATCCTTCCCTTTTTTGTGGTACTAGTGATCAAACACAGGGATTTGGCATATGCTATGCAAGTCCTCTGTCACTTTTTTTTGGAACAGGGCCTTATGTTGCTCAGACTAGGTCTTGAACCTACATAGCTCAAGCTGACCTTGAACTCTATTCTCTACTTCCAAAATGTTGACATTACACATATATAACCACCACACCTAGCTTTTTATTTGTTGGTTGGTTGGTTTTTATTTTTTTATTTTATTTATTTATTTATTTGAGAGCAACAGACACAGAGAGAAAGACAGATAGAGGGAGAGAGAGAGAGAATGGCGTTCCAGAGCTTCCAGCCTCTGCAAACGAACTCCAGACGCGTGCACCCCCTTGTGCATCTGGCTAACGTGGGACCTGGGGAACCGAGCCTCGAACCGGGGTCCTTAGGCTTCACAGGCAAGCGCTTAACCGCTAAGCCATCTCTCCAGCCCAGGTTGGTTGGTTTTAAGTAGGGTCTCAATCTAGCCTCGGCTGGCTTGGAACTCACTCTGTAGCTCACAATGGCCTCAAACTCACAGTGGTTCTCCCACCACAACCTCCCAAGTGCTGCAACTAATGGCATGTGCTGCTACACCTGGCCTCTTAACTCAGTTTTAAATTCTGTCAGTAGAGTAAATGAGTCTTTCTCTCTAGTAGTGACTTGACATAAGTTTTAAGAATATTTTATTTTCAAGCAGAGAGATAGTGAGGGGGGTGACGAGAAAGATTGAGCTCAAGATTTGGCATGTAAAGGCCTCTTACCTCTGCACAAGAACTCCACACACATGCCACTCTACATCTGGCTTTACATGGATATTGGGGAATCATACTTGGACTCCCAGGCTTTGCAAGCAAGCACCTTGAACCACTGAGCCATCTCTCCAGCCCAGCTTGACATAATTTACTGAGCATCTGGGGAAAAAATTGTGAATCAGGACGACGTAAAAGAGTCCCTTTTCCTTTAAATATTTAAAATAGAAAATAAAACAAATTGCATTTAAGGGCTGGAGAGATGGCTTAGTGGTGAGAAGCCTAAGGACCCATATCTGAATCTCCAGATCCCATGCAAGCCAGACACACAAATGTGAGGCAGGTGCATGGCTGCTCATGCCCAATAGGTGGTGCAAGCATCTGGAGTTCAGTTGCAGTGGCTAAGGCCCTGGTGTGCCAATTCTCTCTCTCTCCAAAATAAAAAAGTGCACTTGGTAATTTTTAATACTTTTTTAATTTTGAAATTTCAATTTTTTTTTCTTCTTTTGGGGGGGGTTGAGGTAGGGTCTCACTCTAGCTCAGGCTGACCTGGAAATCACTCTGTAGTCTTTTTTTTTTTTTTAATTTTTATTTATTTGAGAGCGACAGACACAGAGAGAAAGATAGATAGAGGGAGAGAGAGAGAATGGGCGCGCCAGGGCTTCCAGCCACTGCAAACGAACTCCAGACGCGTGCGCCTCCTTGTGCATCTGGCTAACCTGGGACCTGGGGAACTGAGCCTCGAACCGGGGTCCTTAGGCTTCACAGGCAAGCGCTTAACCGCTAAGCCACCTCTCCAGCCCTACTCTGTAGTCTTGAACTCACGGCAATCCTCCTACCTCTGCCTCCCCGCCCCGAGTGCTGGGATTAAAGGCATGTGCTACCACGCCTGGCCTTTGAAATTTATTTTTAAGAAAAGGTCTCTCTTTGTAGCTCAGGCTGGCCTCACAGTTGATGTGTAGCACAGGCTGGTCCAAACTCAAAATTCTTCTGCTCCATCCTTCCAGATTCCCTTATCATAATAGAGGGTGTGTGAGTGATCAGACCTGGCTTTGATACTGCCATTTAGCATGTAAATGAAATGTGCAATGTAATATGGATATTGTAAAACTATTTAAACCATTCATAAGAATTAAAAGGGTTATGAAAATGTTCTTTGTATAAATATTTTTCAAATATCTAAAAACTGAGAAACAAATGACCACACTGTCACCCTTGTGTGGAGACTTATAACTAAAGTTTAAAAAAAAGTCTGAACTGATAATATTGCCTTCTTATCTTTGGAAAGTTGTCTACACAAATATTTTATTACTGATGCAAGATTTATTGACTTTTCATTGAAAATTGGAGATCTGTGTTGTGAAAATTCTCATTGTTAATCAGCTTAAAAGCCACTTAGCATCTCTTAAAACACCTGACCAGGGTGCATGGCGTGACCTTTTCTGAAGTCTCCTGAGCTCTTTCGCAATCAAGAAGCTGACTCACTGCAAAGTGTAGGTGGCTAAAAATATGAATTTTGGGATATTGCCTTAGAGACCCGACTTTTCATTAGGAGGATAAGAAATCACAGGTCTCACATGTACGTGGTAAATTAGGGGTTACCTTTACTATGAGGAAAATGGAATGTGACTTTTAAAATTGGCAATTACTTTGTCCAATTACATCAGGAGTATTCATGTTCTGCTCACTGCTTCCAAGTGTTTAAAATGTTTTTAATTTGCAACTTTGAACCTTTACTTGCTCAAGATGATGGAAAGGTCTTTTCCTGTTTTCTACGAAGGATATTTTTGTCACCATACTGGAATTTGAAAAGCTGGAAAGACTGGAATTTGGTGGTACCAAGGGAGCAGTTCTGAATGAGCAAATCCATAGGATGAGTGAAGAATTTTTAGAACACTGTAAAGTTTTCAAACAGAGCCCATATGACCCATCTGACTGCGATAACATGGTAATGTACCTTTGCCCTTTTATTGCATAGTTTTTTGGCATTTGAAAGCTGGAAAAGGAGGTAGATCACAGTGGATAATTGCCTGACTCCACTAGGACCAATTGAGGTTCCAGAACTGCCTGAATTCTTTCGCTCCTTGGCTGCAAATCAGAGACCAGAGCGGAAGCTCTGTTTCTGACATGACAGTGGACCTCAGTCTAGGTTTGCTTTTTGTGCGCATTGAAGATAGACTTTTTGTATCCACATGTTGACCTGATGACTGTTCCATGTTCATTCTGCTCATGTGTCAAGTGACGCTTTTCCTGGCGCATGTGTGTATTTCAGTCTGTTGAAATAGTTTTTCTCCTGTCATTGCATGCATTACTAACATGGCTATTATCTCATAAGCTTTGCTATTGAAAACTAGTAATGATTTCATCTCTTCAGCCTCAGGAAACAGAAGGAAGCCTTTCTGAGTTTGACTGCTTTCAGTCTCTGTCACTTTTAGCTTGTTTATGTCCAGGGAGTTATCAGTGAGGCCACTGCAGTGGTAGGATAAAAACAGATTTATTTGTGGTTTGCCAAAAAAGAAACCTATTAGAGAATTTAGCCTACCTTTCAAAAAAATATATGGGCTGGAAAAATGGCTTAATGATTAAGGTGCTTGCCTGCAAAGCCAAAGGACCCAGGACCCATGTAAGCCAGATGCATAAGGGGGTGTATATGCATCTGGAGTTTATTTACAGTGGCTGGAGGCCCTAGCATGCCTATTCTCTTCCTCTCCCTCCCTATTTCTCTCTCTCTCAAATAAAAAAGAAAAAATAAAATAATTTTAAAAATAGATTTTGGGATGGAGAGAAGGCTTAGTGGTTAAGGTGATAGCCTGTGAAGTCTAAGGACCTAGGTTCAATTCCCCAGAATCCACATAAGCCAGATACACAAGGTAGCACATGTGTCTGGAGTTTGTTTGCAATGGCTGGAGGCCTTGGGGTGCCCAA
The DNA here is from genome assembly GCF_020740685.1 of Jaculus jaculus. Lineage (NCBI taxonomy): Eukaryota > Metazoa > Chordata > Mammalia > Rodentia > Dipodidae > Jaculus > Jaculus jaculus. The sequence goes on from NC_059117.1 coordinate 34,355,156, forward strand.
TCTCTCTCTGTCTCTTGCACACACAAACAAAAATAAAATATTAACATAACTATTAAAGTATAGAATGTAAATTTACTCACTATTGTGTTTCTCTGTGGTCAAATAATTCAGTCTTTACAATGTGCAAGTATAGTATGTTCACTGTTGAAGAATGTGACTAGCAAACATCTCTCCAAATCACCCTGTTTTTTGGGACATGCAAGTAGAGGGAGAGGACCCTCCTGTGAGGAGTGCTAAGCTTGTTCCCTGGAATTGGTGGGCAAGTTGAAGGAACCCAGTGACAAAGCCTGATGGGTTTTCAGAGAGACCTGTGTCACATTTCACTGATGCCCTTTCCTTGGCCATGGCAAAGGTTCAGATCTTCCTCCTGGGTCTGCCTGTTCAGTCAGAGGGAGGATGAATAGGAAACTGACTTGCCCTCCACCTGCTGACCTGCTGGGCATTTGTATTCAGCAGGCCTGTCCACTTTGTGAATAAGGTGGGCTGGGCCTCTTTAGGTCTGACATCAACAATTGGAAACATCACCAATATTCCTTGAGTCCCCCCTTCATTGCCTGCCTCGTTGTTTTACCTCAGAATGGAATCTAGGGCTAGGGTAGCTCAATGACAGAGCACTTGCCAAGCATGCATGAGGCCCTGAGTTGTAGGTCAACATGGAAAAACAAACAAAAATCCAAAAGAGAATGCAGAGGATACTTAAGTTTTGGTTCTTCCTTCAAATTAAAATAGGAAGTAACAAACAGTTTACCTAACTGATGTATTTGTGTTGAAGAAGGCTCTCATTTCAAAAAAATATTTTGGTTATTTTTTTTTTAATTTATTTATTTGAGAGCGACAGACACAGAGAGAAAGACAGATAGAGGGGGAGAGAGAGAATGGGCGCGCCAGGGCTTCCAGCCTCTGCAAACGAACTCCAGATGCGTGCGCCCCCTTGTGCATCTGGCTAACGTGGGACCTGGGGAACCGAGCCTCGAACCGGGGTCCTTAGGCTTCACAGGCAAGTGCTTAACTGCTAAGCCATCTCTCCAGCCCATTTTGGTTAATTTTAATACTTCAGAATATCACATCAAAATTTTACACATATTTGCTTAAAACTGTTTACTTTGTTGATTATCTGAGCTTATTATTCTTTGATTTTTTTATGATGAAGTCTTTTAGTTTCTAAATGCCTGAGTGTGTATTCCTTCACTACGTGTGTGTTCATGTGTCCTTCTCAGTCCCCAGACTGTACACCATACTGATTGAACAGGTGTGTCCCACCCAGTCATCCTGTACTGTAGGATAGAAGGGATTCTAGTACATTAAAGAAAGTTCACTGGCAGTCAGCTTTCCAAAATACTGCCTCTCTTTTTTTCAAGCAAACCTGTTTGCCAGGCTTTTAGCCTTTATTAAAAGGAAAGGAACCTAGAAACATGGTGTTAAGTTCCCTAGTTTTCTTGTTGTATAAGTTAGCCCAAAGTCGGAGCCAAATCTACCAGTAACCTGGAAATGCTAATGGGTCCAGACCAAGAGACCAAAGAGGTGGCAGCCTGGCAAGATAGAAATATTGAAGACTAGCGTCCACAGTGCAGCCAGACATTACAGAAGAAGCTGTGCCCACCACCGCCATGCAGGGGACTCTGGGTAGAGTGTCTATATCAACTTGCTCCCCTACCACTCTGCTGGGCAGGGTCAGAGATGGCCACAGGGGAGCCACAGTCTTAATGTCTGCTAGCTGGGAGAAGTGGTCATGGTGGCTCCATAGAATGCCAGATGTTTCCACACCCAGTAGCATCCTCATGCCACAGAGTCAGTATCAGAGGAAGTCTAGTGTCAAGACTTTCACTGTCGCCAAGTGGTAACAAAGGCACCCACAGTGGCATCGGTACAGCCCACTCGGGAGTGACACCTCCCACCCTAGCCAGGAATCATCTGCCCTTTGGTATGAATTCCCTCCTGTAGAATGGGCCTCATATCCAACAGGAGAACAGTAGGGTACCCCAATAACAGTCATGCCGCTATGATACTAGTAGGTACATCTTGGTTGGTCATTTGTGTAGTAAGCAGGGTGTATCCATCCTTGGGTAAGATTGCTGCTGGCCCATCTCTTCCAGCAGCCTACATAGCCCTTGCCAGCAGAGAGGACCCTTCCAGCTCAGTTTCTTTTTTCTTTTGAGGTAGGGTCTCACTGTACCTCAGGCTGACCTGGAATTCACTATGTAGTCACAGGATGGCCTGGAACTCACAACCATCCTTTTACCTCTGCCTCTGGAGTGCTGGGATTAAAGGCATGTGCCACCACACCCAGCTCAGTTTCATTTTTATGGTTCAGTGTCCTGCAACTGACACCTGTGTGGTCTTTAGTAATAGAGTCTTACCAGGTATTTCTGGTGGGCAACCAAGAGCCTTGGCAAAAACCTGTAATGTTTTGAGAACCTCAGGGGTCTCTCACCTCACTGGGAAATATCCCATTCCTGATACTGGACTTTCCTGAAACAGCCAGTGGCTTCATTATCCATAACCCCAGGAAAATTTTGGCCAATCTCTTTCTATCTTAATGCTGTTTGTTTTTAAATTATCTAACAAACTTAGGTTTTATTTTAAAATTATTTATTTATTAGTGTGTGTGTGTGTGAGAGAGAGAATGGGCATGCCAGGGCCTCTAGCCACTTTAAACAAACTCCAGATGCATGCACCACTTTTTGCATCTGGCTTACTCCTGAGGAATTGAACCTGGATCCTTAGGTTTTGCAGGCAAGACCCTTAACTGCTAAGCCATCTCTCCAGCCTCCTATGACTTTTTAAAATAACATCTTTAGGGCTGGAGAGATGGCTTAGCGGTTAAGCGCTTGCCTGTGAAGCCTAAAGACCCCAGTTCGAGGCTTGGTTCCCCAGGTCCCACGTTAGCCAGATGCACAAGGGGGCGCACGCGTCTGGAGTTCGTTTGCAGAGGCTGGAAGCCCTGGCACACCCATTCTCTCTTTCTCTCTCCCTCTATCTGTCTTTCTCTCTGTGTCTGTCGCTCTCAAATAAATAAATAAATAAAATTAAAATTAAAAAAAAATCTTTAAAATAACATCTTTAGTTTTGGTTAGCCCTTCTCCACACCTCTTTTCTCCATTCCCTTCTACTGACCCACTTGAACCTTTCTACCCTCAGTATTGTATCCCTCAACTACATTGATACGATCCCCCCTCTTAATCCCTAACTTCTCACCTCACTCCTGGCACCTTTCTAGTTTCCTTGGCCTCTACTGACGTTTCAACTTGCATATAAATGTAAAAATTCAAAGTTAGGATTCACGTATGAGAGAGAACATGTAGCATTTATCTTTCTGGGCCTAGATTACCTCACTCTGTGTGATCTTTTTTGGTTACATCCATTTTCCCTAAAAAAAGTTATAATTTTTCTTTAATGTTGAATAAAACTCCATTGTGTGTGTGTGTGTGTGTGTGTGTGTGTGTGTGTGTGTGTGTGTGTGTATCACATCATCATCCACTCATCAGTTATTGGGCATCTAGTTTGACTCCATTTCCTAGGTATAGTGACTAGAAGAGCTATAAACAGATGAACAAGTCTCTGTAATGAAGGGTGGAGTCCTTAGAGTGCACGCTCAGGAGTGGCATAGCGGGTTCATCTGGTTGATCTATTTTTAGCTTTTGTTTGTGTGTGTGTTTTTTGTTTTCTTGAAGCAGGGTCTCACTCTAGCTCAGGCTGACCTGGAATTCACTATGTAATCTCAGGGTAGCCTTGAACTCATGGTGATCCTCTTACTTCAGTCACCCAAGTGCTGGGATTAAAGGCGTGAGCCACCATGCCTGGTTATTTTCAGCTTTTGGAGAAACCTCTGACTGATTTCCATAATGGCTGCATTAGCTCACATTTCTACTAACAGGGAATAAGGGTCACTCATTCCTGCCCCTCCCCCCCCCACTCACCAGCATTTGTCATTTGATTTTGTTTGTTTGTTGTTTTTTTCCAACGTAAGGTCTCACTCTAGCCCAGGCTAACATGGAATTCACTATGTAGTCTCACGGTGGCCTTGAACTCATGGCAAACCTCCTAAATCTGCCTCCCGAGTGCTGGGATTAAAGGCATGTGCCACCACACCCAGCTGTTATTTTTAGCCCTTCTGACTGAGGTGAGATGGAATCTCAAAGTAGTTTATTTTTATTTTTTTAATTTTTTCTTGTTTTTATTAATTAGTTTTGTAGTCAGTGAATACAGTCGAGTTGGTACCATTGTTAGCTTCCCCCTGGCCCCTCCGTTTGAGGTATATGGGTCATGCATTGTGAATTTAGCCCACAGTTATTAACAGAAGGAAATGTCTCTGTGTATCATGACCCAATGTGCGGCTCTTACGTTCTTTCTGCCCCCACTTCCACAAAATTTCCCTGAGCCGTGTTGAGTTCATTTTGGGTCCGCTTCAGTGATAAGGTGTCAGGGACCTCTGTGCCTGTGGATCTCTCATTTGGTAGGAGTTGGTTGTTCTCTGTGTTGATCTCCTTCACCCTTGTGCTGGTACCAGGTTCACCAAGAAAACAGTACCCTATTTTTATTTTTTATGATAGAGAATATTGATGTGCCAGGGTCTCCAGCCACTCAATCAGCTCAATCACCTTGTGCACATGTGTGACTTTGCACGTGTGCATCACCTTGTGTGTCTGGCTTACATGGGATATGGAGAGTTGAACATGGGTCCTTAGGCTTTGCAGGCAAGCACCTTAACTACTAATCCTTTTTTCTAGCCCCTCAAAATAGTTTTAATTTACCTTTGCCTGATGGCTAAAGGTGTTGAACACTTTAAAAAGTTAATTGAGCATTTACATATATGTCTTCATTTGAGAGCTCTCTGTTCATTTATTATTTCATTTTTTGAGGTCTTTGTATCTTCTAGATACTAATTTTCTGTGAGATGTACAGTTGGCAAAGACTTTTTTCCATTCTGGTAACTGGGATCCTATTCAGAGAGTTCTTGCCCATGCCTGCATCTTGAAGTGTTCTCCCTGCTTTTTCCTCTAGTCATTTCAGGGTTTTAGGTCTCATATTGAGGTTCTTGAGCCTTTGGAAGTGGACTGTGTGCGTGATGAGATCTGAGGTTCTAGACTCATTCTTCTGCATAGAGACCTCCAGTTTTCCTAGCACCATTTGTTGATGTTGCAGTCAGGTTTGCATCGCTGGCAGAAATCACCCAACAAGAGCAGCTGTGGGAAAACAAGGTTTATTTTGGCTTACAGACTCAATGGGGAAGCTCCACGATGGCATGAGCAGAGAGCGGACATCACCCCCAGCCAACATAAGGTGGACCATAGCAACCGGATAGTGTGCCAAACACTGGCATGGGCAAACTGGCTATATACCCTGTAAGCCCACCCCCAACAATACACCATCTCCAGGAGGCTTTAATTTGCAATTACCATCAGCTGGGGAACCTAGCATCCAGAACACCTAAGTTTATGGGGGAACACCTGAATCAAACCACCACAGTTGAAAATGCTGCCCTTTCTCTAATGTGCGCTTTTGACATCTTTGTCAAAAGTCAGGTGGCTATAATTACGTGCGAGTATTCCTGGCTCTTCTATTCTGTTAATCTCTGTGTCCATTTTGTGCTGATATTATGTTGGAATTTTAGTACCATGGCTCTGTAGTCTAACTTGAAATCAGGTATGGAGATACACCTAGCAGCCTTTGCTTGACTCAGGATTGCTTTGGCTATCTAGGGCCCTTTTTGCTTCCACATAAACTTTAAGATTGATTATGTTTTATATTCTGTGAAGAATGGTACTAGAAATTTTACTGGGATTGCACTGAATATGTATATTGCTTTTGATAAGTTATTTTTATGCTATTAATTTTCTAATGCAAGAGCATTAAGAAATTTTTCTGTCTTCTGGTATCTCCCTCAATTTCTTTTTCAGTGTTTTAAAGTTTTCATTGTAGAGACTTTTCACTTCTATACTTAATATTTTGTGGCTATTGTAAATGGGGCTGTTTCCCAGATTTCTTTTTCAGTATGTTTGTCACTAGCATATAAGAAGGACACTGGTTTTTGTGTGTTTAATCTTATATCTTGCCACTTTGCTAAAAGCATTTATCATCCCTAGGAATTCAAGGGTCTCTTATATATAGAATCATATTATCTGAAAATAGTTTATTTTTATCCTTTGTTATTTGCGTCTCTTTTATTTTTTTCCTCTTTTCACTTTAGCTAAGATTTGGAGCACTATATTAAGTAGCAGTGGAAAGAGGAGACAACTTGTATTTTTCCAGATCTTTTTTTAATTAAAATTTTTTGTTTATTTTTATTTATTTGAGAGTGACAGACAGAGAGAAAGAGGTGAGAGAAAGAGGTAGAGTGAAAGAGAGAGAGAGGGAACGGGTGCGCCAGGGCCTCCAGCCACTGTAAACGAAATCCAGACGCGTGTGCCCCCTTGTGCATCTGGCTAATGTGGGTCCTGGAGAATCGAGCCTTGAACTGGGGTCCTTAGGCTTCACAGAGAAGTGCTTAACCACTAAGCCATCTCTCCAGCCCCCAGATCTTCTTACTAAGAATACTTTGAGGGCTGGAGAGATGGCTTAGCGGTTAAGCGCTTGCCTGTGAAGCCTAAGGACCCCGGTTCGAGGCTTGGTTCCCCAGGTCCCACGTTAGCCAGATGCACAAGGGGATGCACGCGTCTGGAGTTCGTTTGCAGAGGCTGGAAGCCCTGGCACGCCCATTCTCTCTCTCTCCCTCTATCTGTCTTTCTCTCTGTGTCTGTCGCTCTCAAATAAATAAATTAAAAAAAAATTTAAAAATTCTCAAAAAAAAAATACTTGAGCTTTTCTCCACTGAGTATGGCATTGGCTGTAGGTGTGTTTTATATAATCTTTATTATGTTCTCTCCATCCCTCTATATCCAGTATCCTCTATAGAGCTGGTTTAGACCTCACAAATTCCTTTAGCTCAATTTTATCATGGAAATTTTTCTTTCTCCTTTTATCATAAGAGATTATTTTGCTTGGTATTGTGGTATGGACTGGCAGGTGGTATCTTTCAGTACTTGGAATACATCATTTCCTTTCATTGAAAAACCAGCTACTACTTGGTTGGTCCAATTTTTTTTTTTTTGGTCCAATCTTTATATGTGGCTATAGGTTTATGTTTCTTTCTTGCAGCACTCAGTATCCATTCTTCTGTGTATTAAATATTCTATGCATGTTGCTTGGTCTTTTTATGGTGTCCCAAATAGCTCACGTGTTCTATATATTGGGTTTTAGGACTTCTCATTTATTTTGTGTAATTGATCCAATTCTTCTACCTTGTTTGTCATTGGAACTTTGTATTCTGTCTCCCTGACCCATTCCCTTGGTGTAGATTTCCACAGAGCTTTTGTTTCACTTATAGCTTCATTTCAGTTTGGTTTTATTTCAGGATTAATACCTAGTTTTTATAAAACATTTTAATTGACAATTTTACACATAAGCATAATGTAATTTGATCATAATCTCCTCCTAATACCTACTTCTAAAGTCCCCACCCCCTCACCCACTCCTCCTCCACTGAGCTCTTCCTTCTTTTCCAAACAGACCCTCTTCTATTTTGGTGACTTTTTGTTGCTTTATTATTGTTGTTGGCCTCTTTTATCTATGTTGAAATGTCAGTGAGCTCCATATTATGCATGTCTCATGAAGGAAGTGACAGCTGCCTTGAGATTACATATGAGGTAATGGCCACTTTGTGTCCATGAATCTATGTATGCCCCATCCTATAGCTCTTACATTATTTCTACTCCCCGTTCTGCAAGGCTGTTTGAGCCTTGGGGGGCATGAAAAATATGTCTCATTTAGCACTGAGCATTCAACCCTTACTTAATCTTGCACTTTGATGACTTTTGAATCTCCTCAGTAATCACTGTTATCAGCAAAAAGAAGCATCTCTGACAAAAAGTACGGTCAGCACTAACCTCTGGGGGAAAACATAATATAAATATTTAGAGGGCAAATTGATGGACACTATATTTAGTCATATAATAATAGTAGCTTCCTTACAGACTTCTGACCGTGTTTTCAGTACCATGTATGAATTCTCTCCCATAGAGGAGGTCTCAAATTCAATTAGCAGTTAGTGCCTCCATAACAGTCATGCCACTATTACACAGGTGGGCATCTCTTGCTTGGCTGGCCAGTTGTGTACCTTGCAGGGTCCACTGCTGCTTAAGAATGTTGATGGCTTTGCTGTCTAAGCAGGCTACGTGGCATGCTCTAGCACTATAACTGTTAGCCAGCAAGGAGCCGGCTCCCAGCTCAGCTCTAGGTTGATTTCTCAGTGTTGTGCAGCCAAAGTCCATGGTACATTCATCCACAGGGTCTTATCATCTAGTTCTGATGGTCAACCAAGAAGATTGGCAGTAGCTGGTATTGTTTGGGAGCTCCAGGGACCTCTGTGACCAATAACTCGCTGGGAGGTAACTTACCCCCAGTAATGGGGTTTTTCTGTAATACCTTATGGCTTCTGGACAGAGCATTATCCACCCTTCCAGAGTATTTCTGCTCAAACACACATACATTCTCTTTCTCTTTTTAAAATTTGTATGTTTTTGATTAGCTAAACAAGAAGTAGTCCCTCTTCACCATCTTCCTCCCCAACCCCACTTAGACCATTATATATGCTCCAGTATTCCGCCCTTCTACTTAACAAACCTACATCTGACTTTAGCTCTTCTTTAAAGAACTGGTAGAAATCTGCTGTGAATCCTTCTGACTTTTTTTTTTTTGTAGTTGAGTGATTTTTGTATTATTGCTTCACATTAGTTTCTATTGGCCTGTTTAAATTACATATTTGATCTTGATTTAATTTTGGTAGATCTTATGTATCTAGTATCTTCATCCATTTCTTTTAGACTATCCAACTTGGTGGAGTATAGATTTAAAAGTATGTCCTTATGATTTGTTTGAATTTTGTTGATATAAGAACAACTCTCTTCATGTTATTTATTCTTTGTAGTTTTTCATTTCTATTTCAATAATTTCTTCTGTGATCTTCATTATTCTCTTTTACTGTTTTGGGGGGCTGTTATTGCTATTTTAACAGGCTTATTTAACAGGCTTATTTATTTGAGACCTATTTGCTTTTTAAGTTGTAAACACGAAGCTATAGACTTTCTCCTTAGGATTACCTTCAGTGTACAGTGTACAGTGTTGGTTTGGTTTTTTTTTTTTTTTTTTTTTTTTTTTGTGTGTGTGTGTGTGTGTGTGTGTGTGCGTTTCAATTTGAGGAAGGTTTTGATTTCTTTCTTGACTTCTTCAAATGGCCCATTCATTATTTTTGTGTTTTTTGATCTCCTGGAGTTTGTGTATTTTTTTGTATATTTTCTTGTTAATTTCTGCCTTTATTGAATTGTGGTTGGATAAAATAAGAATTATTTCAATTTTCCCACATTTATTGACTTGTTTTGTGTCCTAATGTGTGATCTATTTTAGAGTAAGACTCTAAGACTTCTGAGATTAATGTGTAGTCAGTAGTTTTGGTATAGGAGTTTGGGTGTCTTTGAGAGTGATGGAGCCTTTTCAGCTCTTGGTTGGGCTTTAACCCAGGAGTTAGAGAACATGACTACCATGGTTACACAAAACTACCATTGAGGCAGTAGCCTCCAGGTTCTTATTTTGTGAGTTCAAAAGAGATCCTTCAACCATAGAGGGTTATATTTAGAAAAGATTTTATTGTAGACAGAACTTCAGAGAAGGAAGGAATGCCAAGTTCTTGCCCAAGAAGAGGCAGGAGGGGATTGCAGAGAAGGAAAAGCCCACCTAGAGAGCCAGACTGAGTTCTTCTAGAGCTTAAGGGAAGGAAAGAAGAAAACACTTCTGTAAAACAGGAGGGCCTTGAGCAGGCAAGTCTCCTGGTCACTGTAATCCAGGTCCTTCATGGGAAGGGGAACTCCTTCAGGGAGAAGGAGATCCAGGGAGGGAATCTGGGTTTAAGGAAAAAGAATACTAGGGAGGACCACCTTCAGGCAGAAAGAGGTAAGGAAAGGCCAGATCCTTTTGACACTTCTGACCTCTAGCAAAGTGGAATGACTCAGACTCTCCCTTATAGGTCCAGGGACATTGCTTGCTGTTACTTTTGGGGATCCTGTTACCCCTAAACTGCCTCAGTTTTTTGAATGGAATGTTCTCTGGCCATGTTATGATTTTTAGCCCGATGATATTATTTAGCTTCTTTCTTTCTCTCCTTCCTTCCCGCCCGCCTGCCTGCCTGCCTTCCTTCCTTCCTTCCTTCCTTCCTGTTTGCTTAACCTGCCTATGGGTGAGAGTGGTATGTTGAAGTCCCCCAGTATAGCTGCATTGGGATTAATATGTGGTTTCATGTCTAGTGGTATTTGTTATGAAGTTGGGTGCCCCTGTGTTTGGTACATATATATTTAGGATTGAATGTCTTCATGTGGATTGTCCCATTGATCAACATAAATTTCCTTCTTTATCTTTTTAAACTAGTTTTTCTTTGAAGTCTATTTTGTTATTAGAAATATATATATATATAATTCTAGAGTGGAAATCTGAGAGTAGATGGAGCCCCACAAGGTATGGAAACAGTGAAAGAGACCTTGGCTCAAAACAAGACCAGGCAGAAGAGCAATGGAGTGGGACACCTGATGTTCCGCTCTGGTCACCGCAGGACAGCACATGGGGTACCACAAGGACGCATACATGTGTATACAAACATGCTACCACATGTACCCAGCCACACAAAAAAATTCTAAAAAGAGGAAGGGTTTAGAGAGGTGGCTCATTTGTTAAATGGAACTTCTTGTCCAAGTGTGAGGGAATGAGGGAGACTGAGGCCACTTGAGTTTGAATCTCCAGAACCTACATATGCAGCTGTACGTGGCCATGCAGCTGTGTCCCTAGTCCTGTGGCGGATCAGAGACTAGGGAATCACCAGGACTTGTGAAAGGCAGGCTCTGGAGTTACTAGGAGATGCCGTCTCAAGGGAAAAGAGGCGGGTGAGCGATGCAGTACACAGGGTTCTACGTCAGCCTACCCACAACCACCACATGTTCTCCACCCCCCCCCCCCCAGGAAAGTCCCAATAATTCACATGTCAAGATTACAGTATTAAAACAAACAGGATGGGCATGGAGCAATTAGAAGGAAGTAAATGCAAGTGATCCTGGCCTGACTTCATGATGTTTCAACTCACTTTTTCAGGGCCTTATACAGCCAAGGCTCACTTTGAACTCTCAGCTTTCTGTCACCAGCTGCTGAGTGCTAGGAATATAAGTGCCACCATTCTCGCAATTTTTGACCTTATAATGCTGAAAAATCTATATGCTTCCTAGTCAAATTTCACATTTTGTTTATTTTTATTTATTTACTTGAGAGCGGCAGACATAGAAAGAGGCAGAGAGAGAGTGAATGGGCACACCAGAGCCTCCAGCCACCTTGTACATCTGGCTTACATGGGTTCTGGGGAATTGAGCCTTGAACCAGGGTCCTTAGGCTTCACAGGCAAGCGCTTAACCACTAAACCATCTCTCCAGCCCCAAATTCCACATTTTGATATTCTGTAGGCTAGCTGTCATAATGCTAGGCATGGGCCACAACTTCCATCAGTAGTGACCAATGTTCTGTGGTACATGTGGAGTGCATTTGAGTTGAGTCATATGTATTTAAACTTATGATTGGTTTATTAGGTCACAGTTTTATCATAAATTGAAGTGTTTGTAATAATCATCACAACCCCATAATATGCATCACAAGAAAAGCAGAAAAATCAATGAAACTGACCACTGGGTCATTGAAAAGATAGAGCTCGAATTGGAGAGATGGCTCAGTGTAGATGTGCTTGCTTGTAAAGCCTGCAGCCTGGGTATGACTCCCCACTATCATGTATCAGACACACAGGCGTATGTGTTTGCAGAGTTTGTTTGCAGTGGCAGGAGGCCCTGGCATGTCCATACTCACTCTCTCTCTACCTCTTTCTCTTTGCCTCTCAAGTCAATAAGTAAGTAAATAAATATATAACTTTTTTTTCTTTGGTTTTTTCGAGGTAAGGTCTCACTCTGGTCCAGGCTGACCTGAAATTCACTATGTAGTCTTAGGGTGGCCTCAAACTCACAGTGATCCACCTACCTCTGCCTCCCAAGTGCTGGGATTAAAGGCATGCACCCCCACCCCCACCTTATAGCTATATATATATATTAAAAAGACAAAGTTCTCCAAAGGTGACAAAGAATGAAGATTACCAATATCAGAAATAAATTTGATCACTATTACAAACTTTGTAGCTATCAAAAAGAAAATAAAAAACAAAATGGATTTTCTATACATGAATTTGACAACTCAGATGAAATGAACCGAATTCTCACCAGTCTGGACACTGATGCAAATAACCCAACATGAGATAGACAACGTGAATAACACTCCTAAGAAAATTGAGTTTGTAATTAACTCCTGGAAAGGAAATGTCCTGGCTGTAATGTTTTACTGTAGAATTCCTCCAATGTTTAAGAATTGACACCAGTTCTACACAATTCCTTCTAGAAGCAGAAGGGAGCCCTTCACAGCTTTATGAGGCTAGTTTTCATTACCTTGGTATCAAAACTAAAGAAGTTAATGTAAATAAGGGAAAAATATTCACCAGTATTCCTCATAAATATGCATGTAGACTTCCGGCCAAGATGGCAACTGCCTAGCTATGCTGCAAATCCTGGGGAAAGAAAGATAGATGTAGATCCTAAGGAGAGAGCCACCCCATCATACCTCAAAAGGGCCCTGGCTGAAACTAAGAAAAATTGGCGAAACAAGCAAGGATGCTATTTTCCTGATAAAGCAGATACCAGCACAAGGGGGAAGGAGATCAACACAGAGAAAAATCAACTCCTACCAAATCAGAGAGCCAGAGCCTCAGAGGCCCCCAACACCTCATCACTGAAGCAGACCAAATATGAACCCAACATGACTCAGGGAAATTTTGCGGAACAGGGGGCAGAAAGAATGTCAGAGCCACATGTTGGATCATGATATGCAGAGACATTTATCCTACCCATAACTGTGAGCTAACTCCACAATGCACGACCCATGTACCTCAACAAGGAGGGGCCAATGGAGAGGGGGTAGGTTATGGATGAGCAATAATAATAATAATAATAATAATAATAATAATAATAATGGTACCAAACTGACTGTATTTGCTGAATACAAAACTAATTAAAAAAAGAGATGATCAAAAAAAAATATGCATGTAAAAATTCTCAAGAGGTTTTCATCCAATAGAATCTAGCAGTATAAAAAAGAAATTAATTTTGATGGCCCTAATTTTATTTTATCAGTGAAGATAAACTTTGTTTTATGTATTTTAGGTTTCTGCAACTAGATCTTATGACACATGGATACAGCCAAAACTCTGCCTTAGTGAAGCAGCTTACTGCATCTTCATCTTACCTTATTATTTTTTTGTGTGTCAAGATCATCTCAGTTCTGCTTAACAATCCCAAATCCGATTTTGCTAGGTTTCTCGTGTTGTATATTATACATATAGAATCTAGAATTGCTTTTCTTACGCATCTGCTATTTTGTACCCTGTGTCCTGTCTCTCACCGTTTCGCATCTTGCTTTACGTTCAGGCCCTGCCGTTTACGACAGTGTGTGCCTGATGGTCACTCTCTGTTTCCTGCCTTCTCGTTAAGGGCGTGGGTGGTTACGCATGAGGAGGAAGCTGGGGGTTGTTAGTGGCATATTAATGAGAACCTGGGAGGGTGTCAGAGCATTTTGCTTCCTAACTGTCACTCATGGTGCTTTCTCACAGAAGTGGGGATGTTAGTGCTCAACAACATCCACGTTTCCATGTGGATTTTCCTAGTTAAGCTTAGAGATAGACTTCAGTTATATAAGGATGTTCATTTTTTTCTTTTTTGGAAAGCTTACTTTATTATTTATTTATTTATTTAATTTTGGTTTTTCGAGGTAGGGTCTCTAGCCCAGGCTGACCTGGAATTCACTATGCAGTCTCAGGGTGGCCTTGAACTCACGGCGATCCTCCTGCCTCTGCCTCTCGAGTGCTGGGATTAAAGGCGTGCATCACCACGCCCGGCTAAGCTTTGCTTTTTTTCTTTGAATATTTTATTTATTTATTTATTTGAGAGAGAGAGAGAGGGAGAGAGAGGGGCGGGGGGGTGTACAGGGAAGGCAGATAGATAATGGGTATGCCAGCAGGACCTCCAGCCACTACAAACTCCACACATATGTGCCCCCTTGTGCATCTGGCTTACGTGGGTCCTGGGGAATTGAACTGAGGTCCTTAGGCTTCACAGGCAAATACCTTAATTGCTAAGTAATTTCTCCAGCCCGAAAAGCTTTACTTTTCTTTTGTTTTTTGTTTTGGTTTTACTTTTAAACCTGCAGTCAAGAGGAATGGAGAAGGGCGGCGCTCATAATGCGAACCATGGGGCCACAGCCCTGGTGTGGAAGGTTGAGCGTATGAACATTGGGAGTCCTTGGGGTACACAGGCAGTGTTCCTAGACAACAGGCACGTGTGTACTCAGATACAGCTGTGTCTCGGTCTTCTCTCAAATCCTGCTCTGAAAAGTAAATGTATGCAGAGATAGAAAGGTCAAACCTGCGTGGCTGTTGTTTTCATTGTTGGATTTTTTTGCTCTAAACTCATATTTCACTTTGAATGTTACAGGAGTTTGAAGACCACTATGTTGAGTTTAAGTCCAAAATTCTGGATTTTGACCGAAGGCTTGGGACGTTGCTTTGTGATGGGTTCTGTAGCTGCAGTGGTCTGGAGGCTGCATTTAAGGTTAGTTCCGAGGGTGTGTGCAAGGGAACGAGTCAGGCTTTGAGATGAAAGGATCACACACATTCTTTTCTGATTCAGGCCAAGCATTAACTAGACGGTCGTCAACAGGCCCTTCTCATTCAATGCATCGAATTAGAAAGTTTGAACAATGCCAGGCAGAATAGTGAAGTTTATTACAGGAAAGTCATTGTTGGGACATTTAACTTTTGATGTTTTAGCTCTCATCTTTTAGAAGGGCTAGAGAGATAGCTTAGCAGTTAAGGCTAAGCCTTACCTTGGAAGCCTAAGGATCCAGGTTCAATTCCTCAGTACCCACATAAGCCATATGCACAAAGGGCACATGTGTCTGGAGGCCCTGGTATGCCCATTCCCATTCTCTATGTCTCTCTTCTCTCTATTTCTCTCTGCTGGAAAATAAATAAACAAATAAAAAAATACATTTTAAAATCCTTTAGAAAAACCTTCCAGCCTTGTTTTGATCCCTTAGTACCCACATAAACCAGATGCATAAAGTAGTGCATGTGTCTGTAGGTCATTTACAGTGGCAAGAGGCCCTGGCATGCCCATTCTCTCTGTTTGCAAATAAATTATAATAACTAAAACATAAGAAAATTCTTTAGAGTAAGTTTGACCAACAAAATACTTAATTCAATAATTTCTTTTTGTTCTATAATTTGTACATTCAGGGGTCACCTACTTTATTACTCTGAAACAAATAGTAGCTTAAATTTTGTATTTCATTAGGTATAAACCATCATTGCTTACCAGACACATCATGATTTATGTGTCAGTAAAGAAAGACAATGCCAAAAATTATAATTTTATTGATTGCACAATTTCAATTTCAGAGATATTGAATCATGAATGAACGTTTTTCAAAGAGCTTACTGAATCAAGGATATGTGTCTTAAGAATTATGCAAAAGGGATCAGGATGTAGCTCAGTGGCAGAGAGGTTGCTTAGCATGTATGAGTTTATGTGTACATGGCATATATGAAATATAAATGAACTTTATGCTTAGATGTGGGCTGCGCTCCCAAGATTTCTCACAACACACACACACACACACACACACACACACACACACACACACACACACACACAGTTATTCCAAAATCTAAAAATATCTGAAGTCCAAAACATGTCTGACTGCAAGTGTTTCCATTAGTATTTAGTTTGCATTTGAAAATCGTGAATTTGTGTTGCATATATGGCTCAGGTTCCCACAGACTAAAGACTTTATTAATTCATTTATTTATTTTAGGGAGAGACAGAGAGAGAGAAAAAGACACAGAGAGAGAATTGGCTCGCCAGGGCCTCAGCTACTATAATTGAACTTCAGACGCTTGTGCCACCTAGTGGGCATGTGTGACCTTGTGCTTGCTTCACCTTTGTGCATCTGGCTAATGTGGGATCTGGAGGGTCAAACATGGGTCCTTAGGCTTTACAGGCAAGTTTTTTTAACCACTGAGCAATCTCTCCAGCCCAAGAAAGAATCTTTGAACTAGGAAACCTTAGAGGAAATTAAAATAGGCACCACTATCACCTGTGGCAGCCAAATCATGACACTCAGACTTACACTAGGAAATTGAGAAAAAGAACCCTTAAAGGCATATTTATGGATCAAATCAGTCTTCAGTCTTGTGGGCCAATGTGAAGGAAACATCAGTATGCATAAAATGACTCTTGTCCTGTAACAAAGAAGCAAGGGGTTCCAGTAACTTCTGTCCTTTCCCTGGAGGGTCATGTTTCCATATTGTGCCAAGGAATAACGATCGTCCTGCAACTGCCCAACAGGCCAATGTTTACTATTTTTTGGTTTTGCAACTTCTCTGGAGAATGTTTTCGCTCTCGGCCACCACCTCCACTCTGCATTTAAGGACCACTAGGCAAGTGGGCAAGATGATGTGTGTCCAGGAGGTTTCTGGGGGTCAGGCTAAGTGTTTGCAAAACAGGGTTGTGAAGTAACTGGATTTTTCTTTTGTTGCTGGGGTACACTTTGTTAAATCTGTTGGTTTTTGAAGTCCCATGAAGCCTAAGCTTAAAATAATACTAAGGGAAGAGAGTTAATAATTTATTTGCTAGATAACTAACCAAGTGGATTTAAAAATACTTAGCCATTTCTCTTACAGTTACACTTGTTACCCAAGTAACCAGAATGTGTTTGTCTAAATTGGCTCTGGGATAGAGTCCCATTTACATTTTAGTTTGCATAATTTTTTTCATTATATTGTTATTTTCATTGTGTGTATTTGATAGGAATGTTTGCAAAACTTAATAATGAAGCTTTTTTTTCAATAAAAGTTTGGAGGAACAGATTTCTTCTCTTGGACAAAAGGAACAAGATTCTCTTCTTTTTCATATGGCTAACAAGCAGACGCCTCAGAATACAAGTTTTATGTTGCTTTAAAAATACTTAATTATTTTGGAAAGTTTTCTATTAAAGAAAATATTAGGGTAAACTACACAATATGAAGCCCACCCAGAATAACTGGTTTATAAATGACAACATTCCTCACCCATACGGGGCGTACTTCGAAGCCCTCAATGGGAGTCTGTAACCTTGTATATCACTGAACCCTACCTGCATATACTATATTTTTCCTGTTCTTAGGTACTCATGATAAAATTTAGTTGGTAAATTATTAACAGTAAGAAAGCAACCACATTCACAATACATGGAATTCTTGCACCAGAGTAGTACAATAAAAGTTTTTCAAACTCATGAAATTCTTTTTTTAAAAAAATACTTTAGTTTTATTTATTTATTTATTTATTTATTTGAAAGAGGGAGGGAGAGAGAGAGAATGAGAATGAATGGGCATGCCAGGGCCTTCAGCCACTGCAAACAAACTCCAGTTGTGTGTGCCCCTTGTGCATTTGGCTAACTTGGGTTCTGGGGAATTGAACCTGGGTCCTTGGGCTTTGCAGGCAAACGCCTTAACTGCTAAGCCATCCCTCCAGCCCTGAAATTCTTTACTTTTACAATTTTCTATTTGATAGTATTGGACTGCGGTTGACCACTAGCAACTGATACTGTATGAAGCAAAACTTTGGGTCAGGAGACTACTGTGGCATAACTTTTCATGGTCAACTTAGCTGATTAGACGGTAACCAGTGAATTGTGGGGCTTGGTTTTAAATTCAAGCTCTGCCATTAGCCTTATGAATCTGGAGAAGTTACTCCCTTCAGTTCAATGTTCTCACCTGGAACATCTGATGACCGGATTGTTAAAGCCTTTAATCCGTTGTGCCTGGTGCATAGCACTGTGTAAACTGGTTTTATATATATATATATATATATATATATATATATATATATATAGCGCTAAGTATAATATTTTGCTTACATGTATCATGTACTCATGTATTTCATGCTATCTCATACACACACACACACACATATATATATATATACATATATACATACATATACACACACACACACACACATATATATATATATATATATATATATATATATATATATATATATATATATATATATATCTCACAGTCAATAAGCCTGAGGCTGATGGAGATCCAAGATTAGGCCACTTAGCTTCTCAGAAACCGGTAGGGAAGCTACTTTGAAATCTCAGGGCCTTCACTCTCCTGCCTCGTGGGCACTGTGTCCTCGTGCTCAGTCACTCCACATTGTCTACTGTTCTCTGTCCACTCTCAATGTACTTCCTCTCCTGAATGCATTCAGCTGGCCACATGTTAACTATTGCCAAGAGGGGGCTAGAAAGAGGGAGTGGGAGAGATGACTAAGTGCAAGGCAGTGGTTTGGGCCAGTACGTTCATTTCACTGTTAAGAGGTGGCTACACCTTTTGGGTTCACCAGGAGCACCCTGGGCAGAGCAGTTACTGTGATGGGTGCCTCTGGTGTAATTACTGATGGGGTACTCAGGAGGACCTCCATATGTAGGAGGGAAGAATAAATAACATGTACATAACTCCTGCTTCTACTCTTGTCCACAGAAGACAACTCGAAGAATTTCTTGTCGCCCAACAAGATGCAGTGCACCCGTGAGCAGGGACTAACAGCTGTAGCTCATTGCTGGCCCTCCCGGCTGCCATTGAAGAAATGAAATTTCATTCAGAATTTGGTTTATTGGTTATATAGAATCTTAGGAAGGTACAAAAAAAAGAAACAGGTTTTTTATTTTGTGACAGTGCAGATATCTAAGGGTTCTAAACTTTGCCTCTAGTTGCATAAGAGGTTTGATGTGGGAAGTTGTAATCTGAATACTTGCACTAAAAAACTCATAGTTTTTAACCTTTCCTTAACTTTTATTTTTATAGCTTCTGACCATATTTGGGAATTTTCTAGAGAAACCAGTTGTCATGGAAATTTTCAGCCCACATTACAGCACATTACTGAACATGCTTAATACAGAGTTAGACACATGTAAGCATCTGTACGATGAACACATGAAGCAGGTATGTGGTGGTAAGACTGAGCATCTTTACAAGTATATAATGGCTGTCAACTAGAACTATACCATTACGTGTGAAGAGGAGACGCAGTACATACGTTACATACATTAATTTTTTTTAAAGGACAAAGGGAGCTGAGTCCCAGCATTCATTTCTCTTTCCTCCTGAGAATGGACACAGTGGGAATCAGTGTCTTAGGCTTTTGCCTCACACATCATGGCCGAACTCTGAACCGAAACAGTTCCTTCCTTCCTTAAATTGCTCTTGTCAGGTGTTTTGTCATAGCAATAAGAAAAATTAACTACTGCACTATATATGCATACTACACACACACACACATCTATCTATCTAATCTAGATATTAGTGACATTACATATAGGTACTAATTTTTTTCTAGCACTGGAGGTCAAACACAGGGCCTTCTGCATGCTACCACTGAGCTATGCATACAGCCCTATACTTTTTCTTTTCTAACTTACTTTTTATTTTATTTTATTTTATTCATTTATTTATTTATAAATTTATTTATTAGAGACAGAGAGAGGGAGAGAGTGTGCGTGTGAGAGAATGGGCATGTCAGGGCTTTTAGCCACTGCAAACAAACTCCAGATGTATGTACCACCATGTGCATCTGGCTTACATGAGACCTGGAGAATCGAACCTGGGTCCTTAGGCTTTGCAGGCATATGCCTTAACTGCTAAGCCATCTCTCCAGCCCATTATTTAATGTTTTTTTCTTATGGAGAAGGAGAACTGTCTTTGGGACTATAACTCAGTGTTCTAGTAATCAAGTTATTTGGCACATGTTTACCACCCCTGTGAAAGTACTAAAATAAACAATTGTTTCTGAAGTTAGATGTTCCCTGACTAAGTGTTCACTTTCTACCTCTTCATGAAAATACTCACAGATCGATCAAGGACAGGTACTTCTTCACAAGAACATGCCATTCACCTCTGGAAATATCAAATGGTCCAAAGAGCTCCTTGAGCGTCTTCAAATGTTTTGG
Organism: Jaculus jaculus; assembly: GCF_020740685.1. Lineage (NCBI taxonomy): Eukaryota > Metazoa > Chordata > Mammalia > Rodentia > Dipodidae > Jaculus > Jaculus jaculus. The sequence continues at coordinate 34,375,367 of NC_059117.1, forward strand.
ACCAGTTTTGCATCTCTCCGTTTTCTGTAAGTCATCAGGCGTGCACCGTGGTAAACTCTGCCACTTATTATGGGAGGTTTTTATTCAGGGAGGTGAGCTGTTTAGATTGGTACTTAGAAGAGACGCCTGTTTTATTTCGTGGCTTGGTTTGGTGAACGGGCTTCCTCTCCATGGTTTTGAAATATTTTTAATGGGACTTCTGTAGCTTCATATGATTCTGTGCTTTCTAGTCATTTTATCTTTTTCTCTTTTTCATATACACTATGTTTGGGATTTTTGTTACTTTTCCTTTCTCCAATACAAGCATACCTTTCTTTAAAAAAATTTACTTTAGAGTGACAAAGAAAGAGGCAGTTAGAGAAAGCGCACGTGCATGAGTGAGAGAATGGACATGCCAGAGCCTCCAGCCACTGCAAACAAACTCCAGACATGGATGCCCCTTTATGCATCTGGTTGACATGGGTCCTGGCGAATCAAGCCTCGAACTGGGGTCCTTAGGCTTCATAGGCAAGCACTTAACCCCTAAGCCATCTCTCCAGCATACCTTTTATTTTGTAGTCCTCTGCCCTTTTCATCTCCTGCTAGAAATAGGCAACTTGTTATTGCTATTTAGGGAAGCCTTTGGAGACCCATTTATTCATTTATAACTATATCTTTTAAAGCAAAAACAAAAAATTTAAAAAATAAGATTTGATTGATTGTTTTTCTTCTCTTTCTGGTTGTTTATCATGCATTACCTCATTGATGTGTGCCCATTAATCACAGTTATCAGCTCTAGTGGATCTAGACTCACCTAGGAAACAAATCTCTGGGCCTGTCCATGAGGGAGTTTCCGGGGTTAGGTTAGTTGAGGTGAGTGGCACCATTCTATGGGCCAAAGTCCCAGACTAAATAAAAAGGGCAAAGGGACCTGGAGAGCTGGCCCAGTGATGAAGGAGCTTTCCTACACAACCTAATGACCTGGGTTTGGGTCCCCAGTGTCCATGTAAAGCCAGATGCACAATCTGACACATGCATCTGGAGTTCATTTGCAGTGGCTGGAGGCCCTGAAGTGCCCATTCTGTCTGTCTTCTCTCTCGGTCTCCCTTGCAAATAAATATTTTTTTAAAGGACAAAGGGAGCTGAGTCCCAGCATTCATTTCTCTTTCCTCCTGAGAATGGACACAGTGGGAATCGCTGTCTCAAGCTTTTGCCTCACGCATCATGGCCGAACTCTGAACCAAAACAGTCCCTTCCTTCCTTAAATTGCTCTTGTCAGGTGTTTTGTCACAGCAACGAGAAAATTAACTACTGCACTATATACATATAGTACATTCTGTATTGTAAATAAGTCACTTGATGTGTTGAAAAGTAGAACAACCTTATTCCTACAGATTCTTGGACAATCCCGAGGAAGCCACAATTTATCAGAAGTATGTTGAAATGACCACTTTACTAGACCAATTTGAAAACCATATTTATGATGACTGGAAAAGAAATGTAAATGAAATCTGTGAATTCAATTTGAATCAACCATTGGTCAAATTCAGTGCCATCAATGGTCTGCTTAGTGTCAACTTTGACCCAAAGGTAGGGAGTTAATTTTCTTCTTTTGCAAGCAACTTTTAATTAGATGTGGACATATTTTGTACGTAAACAGCACATGTTGGTACCATCCTTCCCCTTCTCCCTGCCCCTTTTCTGAAGATGCCTTCCTCATTGAGGATGCAGGTCAACCCCATGGGGAATGTGGGTTATGCATTATGGGGGCAGCAGTCAGTTATGGGGGGAGGCAATGTCTCTTTGCATTATGTCCCAACTTGTGGCTCTAACAGTCTTTCTGCCCCTCTTCTGCAAAATCCCCTGAGCCATGCCAGGAGTATTTTGAGTCTACTTCAGTGATGGGCACTTAGGAGCTTCTGGATCTCTGGTTTGGTTGGCATTGAGTGTCTGGGAGTTAATTTTCTAAGATACCTTGTAGATGCTCTTGTTATTATAAATATATTCCTGCAATACTTCCTTATAAGCACATTTCAATCACGCACACTTTGAGAAAATAGCAGTGCCAGGAAGAACATAACCTTAAACTTCTTGAAAGTTTTTGTTTTGTTTGTTTTCTAAATTCTTTGTGTGTGTGCACACATGTGTGTCCACGTGGGCATTTCAACCTCAAGCCTCATGGATGCTAAACAGATACCCTGTCCCTGGGATATTCTCCAACATTTTTTATTTATTTTAATTAATTTATAGGGTCTCACTAAATTGCCTAGGCTGGCCTTCAACTTATCCTCTACCCGAGGCAGAGTTTGAACTAGTGATCTTCTAGCCTCAACCTTTGGAGTGGATGGAATTACAGGGCTGGGGCCCCCTAGGCTTGATCATTCAGTATTAGTTAGTATCATGTAATTGTTTCTTTACTACCTCATGCTCGCCTGACAGTGAGCAGTCAGGGGTAGGGTCTATTAAGCTGCCTCTTTTGTTCTGTGTTCCAGCAGTGTCCAGCACTTGGAAACTAGTGAGTGTGAGCTCAGCTTAACTACATCCTAAGTCTTTGCCAGATGGCTTTTTCCAAGTGTATTTTCATAACAGATTCCAGTTTTTTAGTTAACTAAAACATCATGGGATCTGGGAAAATGGATTAGCAGTTGAAGGCACTTGCTTGCAAAAGGCTGCTGGCCAAAGTTCAATTCCCCTGCACCCGTGTGAAGCTGGATGCAAAGTAGTATGTGCACCTGTGATACCCAAAGGATAGGCAGTGAGAGGCAGAGTCAGGAGACTCTTTAAGAGTGCACCAAGCAGAAGCCTGTGACCTTGATGAACTGGAAACATAGCAATCACTGGATGGCCTTCTGTGGTGGCTTGATTCAGCTGTCCCCCATAAACTTAGTGTTCTGAATGCTCGGTTCCCAGCTGATGCAGATTTGGGAATTAATGCCTCCTGGAGGTGGTGTATTGTTGGGAGCGGTCTTATGGGTATTATAGTCAGTTCCCCCAAGCCAGTGTTTGGCACACGCTCCTGTTCCTGTTGTCAACCTTATGTGGGCTAGGGGGTGATGTCCACCCTCTGCCCATGCCATCATTTTCCCTGCCATCATGGAGCTTCCCCTTGAGCCTGTAAGCCAAAACAAACCTCTTTTTCCAAAAAGCTGTTCTTGGTTGGGTGATTTCTACCAGCAATGTGAATCTGACTGCAACACCTTCTAAGTACTTCAAGTTAAACTTCTGTTTAAAAAGGGAAATATGGGGCTGGAAGAGATGGCTTGGTGGTTAAGGCACTTGCCTGCAAAGCCTAAGTATTCACGTTCAATTCCCAGCATCCATATAAGTCAGATGCAAAAGGTGGTGCAAGCGTCTGGAGTTTGCAGTGGCTAAAGGCCCTGGCATACCCATCCCCCATCTTTCTCTCTCAAATAAATGTTTTAAGAAAAGAGAAATATAGTCTTAAGATATTTAATGGTCCTTGATCTTTGACTAGCTCGTGGCTGTATTGAGAGAAGTGAAATACCTTTTAATGTTGAAGAAATCTGGCATGCCTCAGTCAGCTTTAGCCATTTTCCAAAAAAGGAACACCATTCTAAAGGTTTGTGCTTTTTGCTACTTGTTCATCTTTTGGACTGACATATTTTAACTTTGAATTAGCGTGCATACCTCTGGCATTTTTGATGCCTTTAGGACAAAGAAAAGAGCAAATGACATATCTGGCCTTTTTGGGGGGGTTGGGGTTTCTTTGCTCAGTACCTCAGGCATCTTGAACTGCTTGTGCAAGGGTACAACTGGCTGAAGCAGACTCTCCTGGAAGTGGAATACCCGCTCATTGAGGACGAGCTGGCGGCTGTTGATGAGCAGCTCCGAGCAGCCGCGACCTGGCTCACGTGGCAGGACGATTTCTGGAGCTACATGGAGGAGGTGCAGGTGGCCACGGCCCAGCTCGTGCGCAGAGTGGAGCGTGCGCAGAGCAACGTGCAGACCATCCAGCAGACCATGCGGGCGTGGGCAGAGTGTCCGCTGCTGCCCCGCAGGGAGACCAGAAGGGAGGTCACCTTGACCCTAGAAGACAAGGGGGATCTGTTCGCTAAAAAGTACAAGCTGATCCAAGAAGATGGCTGCAAGATACACAGCTTGGTGGAGGTAATTGCCTTCCGCGTTTTAACATGTATAGCAGGCCTTTCTGTTTAGGTCCGAGGAGAGCAAAAATACTTAATATTCTAGGACTCATTACGTGATGGAGCGTAATGAACAGTTTTGTTAGTGGAAGAATATTGCTTATCTGGGATTGCTGTAGCCCTCACTCATCTTCATTCCTGGGGGGAAGAGATGAGAATGTGAGCTGTTTTAACCAAACAACGGCTAGATGTGGGGTCCCTCTCTCTCTGTCATACTTGTACCCTCTTTCAGATGCTAACTAAGTGCTTCTACTGTGGGTTGACCAGGGCCAGCCACTCAGTTTGCATGAGCCCCCCAAAGCAAGACAAGAAGAGCTACTGTACTTTTAAAAAATATATTTAAAGCCAGGCATGGTGGCACGTGCCCTTATTCCCAGCACTTGGAAGGCAGAGGTAGGAGGATTGCTGTGACTTCAAGGCTACTACATAGTGGGTTCCAGGCCAGCCTGCATTAGATTGAGACTCTGCCTCAAAAAAATCAAAGAAAAAAATACATTTGAGATTTTTGAGGAGCGACAAGCACTCTTCTGAGTTGTCAGTTTAAGAGATAAAGGAAAACTAAACAGAAAAGAAGAGAAAAGCATGAACCAAAATCAAAGAAAGGAAAGACCAGTCCAGTCCCTAGTCTCGTGGGACTTGGTCAGAGGAGATGGCAAGAGGAAATGACGCACACTGGCATGCCCGTCGTACGTGAAGCCCCGATGGAAATGATGGACGAGGTGGGGTAGCAGAGTCAGGGGCAGCGGGGAGTGGCAGTTGGCATGGAGTGGTTGAACATGCCATCTCTGCATTTCTGCAGAGGGTGGGAAGGACCCAGGTCGTGAAAGAGCTGGCACAGGAGGAGGACACCAGCAGTAGCTAGGGTCTAGAAGCTAAGTGAAAAGTGTTAGTTGATAGGTAGATTTTCTTATAAAAACGTAAAAGGACCGGTTGACTGCTGTAGTGGATATGTGCATCAGAAGTAAATAAAAAGAAGGAAAATATTAATATAGGCTTCGAGATTTCAGTTAACTTCCACAGTTGTCTGAAAAAATGTTAAGCCATAGCCTTTTCTATTTCTGTCAGTTTGCCGGAACAGGACTGTCTCTGCCTTCTATGGTGGGTCTGCTGGTACCTGGGACTGCCATAGGGTTTTAAATGTCAGGTTTATTCTTTTTCCATATGGAGCCTTGGGGTCAAAGTTCAAGAGCTGAGCAGGGCCATGTTGGCTCTGCAGGCGCTGCCCAAGGTTGCAGAGCAGGAGAGAACGGCATCTGACACGTACCTGGAAACGAACGTTTTCCATGGAATATTAAGCAAACACTGCAGGGACTCTTTCTGGCCATACCTGGTTTGGTGTAAATTATTATGTAACTTTGGGTGTCGCCTTAGCTAGTGCTTATGCAGTAGAATGTCTCTCATAGGGCACAGGTGGTAGATGACAATTAGTGGTTTTGTTTTTTTCTGTTGTATTTTCTTTATAATAAAAAATGTATTCCCCAAACTCCAATGTAGGGGTTTTAGATCATTAAGATTTATGAATCCTGATTTGCATGCATTGAAAGTTAGCCCATTTCAGGCACACCCAGAAATTCTGAAACAAGTTTTTTTTATCCCCTTTTCAGAAAATAAGGTTGGAATTTCTTACTTCACCTTCTAACATATGGATTCTCTTATGGTTTTCTTTAAGTCAAAACCCAAGAGGGGAGCCAGGTATGGTGGGTGGTGCACACCTGTAATCCCAGTACTCGGAAGGCAGAGATGAGAGGATTGCTGTGAGTTCGATGCCACCCTGAGACTACATAGTGAATTCCATGTCAGCCTGGACTACAGTGAGACCCTACTTTGAAAAACCAAAACCAAACCAAAACAAAAAACACAAGAGGGGTTGAAAGCACAATTCTCAGTAAACTAAACAGGGCGAGTTTCTGATTTGAGGCAGATGGTCAATGATACTTCGTTTTCTGACAGTATTTCCTTTGAGCGAATTCTTCTCCTCTTGGACTTAACACATGACTGTGGACCTAGTTCTGAGGAGGTACCAGCTTAGGAGAAGCTGTAGGGATGTTAAGGAAGGTCCTGCTCTGGGGACACAGGAGTGGACTGGTTTCTAGCTTAACTGCTAACTTCCTCCCTACTAGGCCAACATTGAAGAGACTGAGTCTTTGTTTTCATATCTTTTATTCTTCTCTCTTTTCTATTTTCCCTGAGATAGGGTCTCATTCTAGCCTAGGCTGACCTAGAACTCACTCTGTAGTCCCAGGCTGCCTTTGAAATCGCAAAGATCCTCCTACCTCTGCCTCCAGAGTGCTGCGATTAAAGGCATGTGCCAACATGCCTGGCTGTGTTTTCATATCTTTACAAATGAAAAGACTGAACAAAATGTCTTGGGAATTTTTTCCCCCAATTTGCTCTAATATCAGCGCTTTTCCTTTCTGGTGCCCCTAAAGGAACTGGGCTGCTGTGTCCAGCGTCTCAGGATGTACACTGTAGAACTGCAGGGGTAGGGGCCACATGGACTCCATAGGTGTGCGTGACCCCTTGTGTGGTGGGCAACACAGCATCCCTACAAGAAGCCGTTTGTAAAGGCTCCAGCCTCCCTCCCAGAGCACTGCTCACAGAAGGACCCGTGAAAAGGCCATGTAAAGTTAAGTATGGAGCAGGACTAGAGCCCAGGTCCAATGCTTCTGGGATTCATTGGGAACTAGTATATTTCCTGTCTGTATTTGAAGATGGCCATCTTCATACTGGATTTTCTTTTATTTTTTTATAGCATTTATTTCCTTATGTGTGAGGTTTACATTGGTGGCTAGGATATTGAATGCAGGCCTTCAAGCTTTGAAAGCAAGTGCCTGTGGTCACTGAACCATCTCCCTTGCCCCTTGATTACTTTCTTCAAAGAATGTCTCATTTATTTAGTATTTATTGTTTATTTACAAGCAGAGAGAGAGAGAGAAGAGAGACAGAAACAGAATGGGCACTCCAGAGAGCCTCCAGCAACCTTGTGCATCTGGCTTTATGTGGGTACTGAGGAATTGAACCTGGTTCGTTAGGCTTTGCGGGCAAGTGCCTTAGCCACTAAGCCATCTCTTCAGCCCCCTAAAGAATGTCTTTTTTAAAAATTTAATTATTTGAGAGCGATAGAGAGAGAAAGAGGCAGAGAGAGAGAGAGAATGGGCACGCCAGGGCCTCCAGCCACTGCAAACGAACTCCAGATGCATGCGCCCCTTGTGCATCTGGCTAACGTGGGTCCTGGGGAATGAGCCTTGAACCGGGGTCCTTAGGCTTCACAGGCAAGTGCTTAACCGCTAAGCTATCTCTCCAGCCTCAAGAATGTTTTTTGAATGCACATTGTACATGAGCTTAAGGCTAGAAGCATCTGCTGAGGTCTTTACCTTCCAGCTCAAGGCTCTGCAGCCTTACATGTGAATGTGTCTGTATTTTGTGCTATGCACAAAAATGCAGTCTTTTTCTCAAGCCATTTCAACAGCTTTTTGCTTTTGTTTTTTAGTCCAGGCTGACCTGGAATTCACTCTGTAGTGTCACGGTGGCCTCAAACTCATGTTGATCCTCCTATCTCTGCCTCCTGAGTGCTGGGATTAAAGGTATGCGCCACCATACCCGGTTTGAGCTTTCACTTTTGCCTTGGTGGTGGTTCATGGGCCCACCCTTCAACCCCTGTCTATTTCTAGGAAAACAAGAAGCTCTTCAGAGCCAATCCTACCCTGGACACCTGGAAAATTTATGTGGAATTCCTTGATGACATTGTGGTAGAAGGCTTTTTTCAGGCCATCCTGCATGACCTGGACTTCTTTCTCATGAACACTGAGAAGCAATCAAAAGCTGCTCCATTTTTCCAAGCACAGATGATCTTAGTGCCCCCGGAGATAGTCTTTAAGCCTCCTTTAGAAAGAGAGGCTGGGGATGGTTTCTACGATCTGGTGGACGAAATGCTGTGCGGTAGCTTCAGAATGTCCGCCCAGATGAAACGTGTCGCAGCCCATCTGGAAATCGCCAACTATCAGGTATTTTCTTTGAAAACAAGTGCAAACTTTTGTATCAGTGATCCAAAAATAAACTGAGATAATGTGAAGCACAAGGGAAGAAATTAGTTAAAAAAAGATACAGTATTTTTTTCTTTTTTATTTGAGAGAGGGAAAGAGGGAGAGAGAGAGGGAGAAAGAGAGAGAGAATGGGTGCACCAGGGATTCCAGCCACTGCAAACGAACTCCAGATGCATGTGCTACCTTGTGCATCTGGCTTACATGGGTACTGGGAGATTGAACCAAGGTCCTTTGGCTTTTCAGGCACGCGCCTTAACCACTAAGCCATCTCTCTGGCCCCAAGATACAGTATTTTATGTAGAGGACAACTCTCTTTGCAGAATGACCCTGGGTTGTTCTGCTGTGCATAGTGGGAGTACAAAGTCTCTGAATAAAAACACATGTTTGGCTTTCCTCATTTAGAATGATATGGATAACATGCTAGGCTTGGCAGAGGCCAGGCAGGAGATCATGAACAGAGTGGCAGATGTCATCAACAAAGTCTTGGAGTTCAGAAATTCCCTGGAGACTCATGCTTACCTCTGGGTGGACGACCGAGCGGAGTTTATGAAGCACTTTCTCCTGTATGGCCATGCAGTACCACCGGAGGACATGGATGCTCACACAAGTGAGGAGATCCCACAGCCACCGACTCTGGCACAATTCAAGGAACAGGCAAGGAAACCCTGTGCATTTAGTGTACTTCTCCAGCCTTTGTGGAGCTGCTGTTCTTACCTTTCTTTCCTAATCTACAGATCGACATGTATGAAGCTCTGTACGTTCAGATGAGCAAGTTTGATGACTTCAGAGTGTTTAATAGTTGGTTCAAGGTGGACATGAAGCCTTTCAAACTGAGCCTGCTCAACGTGATCAAGAAGTGGAGCTGGACGTTCCAGGAGCACCTGCTGAGATTTGTCACTGACAGGTAGCCTTTGTGCTCTGGCATTTGCCATTGTACCAATATTCATGAAAAGTCGACTGGGAGCTCTTATTAGGAAACTAAGATGGCTCAGTGGATAAAGTCCTTGCCACATACAAATGAGAAACTGAGGCTGAGTCCCCAGCACCTATGTAAAAGCCAGCCACAGTAGTGCGTGCCTGTTTTCTGGGAGCTAGGGAGGCAGAGACAGCAGCATTCCTGGGACTCACTGGCTAGCTGAATCTGTGAGCTCCAGGTTCAGGGGAGACCATCTCCACCCCAAAATAAGGGGGAGGGCTGGGGAGATGGATCTGCAGGTAAGAGTCCTTTTTGTGCATAAGCATGAGGGCCAGGGACTGTCGGAGGAGGTTGATCCTTTAGCACTTACATAAAAAAAATTGGACATGGCCACGCACACATGTAACCCCACTTCTGCTGGGGGATGGAGACCAGAGAATAACTGGGGCTCACTGAGCTCAGGCTTCAGTGAAACACTGTTTCAGAGAAACCCATGGATGAGTGATGGAAGGGTTCTCTTGATGTTCTCCTGCAGCCTGTGTGTGTGCACACACATGCACTAGCATGCACATGCATCACCTCCACATCACCTCTCGCCACACATGCTAGTGTGTGCATAGGGATTCAAATTTACACCTGACACCAATTTCTGGCCTCCACATATGCACAAATGCACACATGAACTGCACATGCATGTGCCCGCATACACACACACATACATGCACACCACACACAGAAAATAAAGTTGATTACTTTGCTGTTGAGGTGCTAATTTCAAGAGCATTGGTGCTGCTGATTTCATATTAGAGATAACAAATCATGTTTCATCAGCTAGATAATGAATTTCCCCCATACATGCTACAAGCTGAATGAACTTCAAAAGCATCATACCTGGTACAAAAAGCTGCACACAGTAGGTCACATTGTATAACTCCATTTAGATAGAATTTTCTAGAATAACTGACCTGCAGAGACAGAAAATGATTGGCAGTTGCCAAAAGTGCTTATGCCACAATACACTTGCACATTTATCTATTGATGGACATATGGCTTCTTTCCATTCTTTTGTTCTTGTAAATAGGACTTTTTTGAACATTGTTGTATAAGGCTAAATGTCTTTAACATACTTTTTTTTGAGGCAAGCCCAACAGACTACCTTATGTTTATGTGGAGTGGGGGAGAGGGAGAGAAGGAGAGAATTTGCAGGGTTTCCAGCCTCTCCAGTCGAACTTCAGATGAGTGCACCCCCTTGTGCACATGTGTGACCCTGTGTGCTTGCATCTGGCTTATGTGGGACCTGGAGAGTCAAACATGAGTCCTTAGGCTTCACAGGCAAGTAGCTTTACCGCTATTTCTCCATCCCTGTCTTTCACGTACTTTTTTTGTGTATGTGTGTGTATGTGTGTATGTGTGTGTGTGTGTATTTTATAGTCTGAATGAGCTACAAGGATTTATCAAGCAGACAGATTCAGGACTTCAGAGAGAGCTGAGTGAAGGTGATCATGACGGCCTGGTTGACATCATGGGTCATCTTTTGGCTGTAAGAAGCCGACAGAGAGCTACTGATGAACTGTTTGAACCTCTGAAAGAAACCATCGCACTCCTGGAAAGCTATGGCCAGAAGATGCCGGAGCAAGTGTATGTGCAGCTGGAGGTGAGAGTTGTGGTAAATGTGGAACAACCATAAGCTGAATGCTTCCTCCAGCCCAGCTGCTCCCCGTGCAACTGCCATGTCTTCTGCAGTCAGTACTGGAGGGCTTTCAGCTCACAGGTTAGGACTCTGAAGCTGAAAGAGATTAGGTTGCTCAGCATGGTTTTAAAATCATGGCATATCAAATACAATTTGTTTTTGTTGATTTCCATCTCTCTCCTCACTCCCTTCTCCTCTCTCCCTCATTAACTTCCCCCTTTTATGTTTCTTCCTTCTGCTTACGTGCCACAGGAATCCTTTTGCCCCTCCCAACCCCTCTTCCAGCTCATCTCTGCATATTCACTTTTGGTGACAGTACTATGTCTATAACTTTTATGCATATTTGGCCCCTTATATACGCATGCTTACAAATACTACAAGCTAAGACTCACCTGTCAGAGAGCATGCAGCTTTGGTCTTTCTGAGCCTGAGTTACTTCACTCAGTATGATTCCAGGTCCATCCATTTTCCTTCAAATTTCATGAGTTCAGTTTTTCAAATTGCTGAGGTGAATTCCATTACATACACGTATTGCATTTTTCATTATCTGTTCATCTCTATTTGGGCATCTAGGCTGTTTTCAGTTCTTAGCTGTTGTAGACAGAGCTGCAGTAAACATGGACATGCAATTATCGCTGAAGTAGAGGGTGGAGTCCTTAGGGTGTTTGCTCAGAAACCTTCTTCAGCTGCCCCTCACCTCCTGCACACCTGGGTGTCCATGAAAGCCCACATTCTCCCATCCTTTTGTGGTAGTCACACCTCAAATGATCTCACCCTCCTAACTCTGCTGGTTAGAATCCAGTCATTTCTTCATAGCTCAGATTAAATGTCACCTTCTCTTTGAGTTGGATCCTATCAGTCAAATTTTGGAGGCATCTGATTTCGTGATTTCTAAGAAAAAAAAATTTTGTGTCAGGTGAAAAATCCACTTTTTTAGGTCTTGAGGATCCTGCTCTGACACCCCCCCCCCCACCGGCTTCACAGTCATGGGCCTCAGGTAGCTCAGCTTGGTCTCAAGTTTGCTATGTACCCGAGGATGGCCTTGAACCTCTGCCCCCTCCCCAGCATCTACCCCCCACATGCTGGGTTATAGACCTGCACCCACAGTTTGGTTTATGTGGTACTGCAGATTGAACCAGGGCTTCATGCATGCCAGACAAGCCCTCTAACACCTGGATTTGGAAATGCAAAGTGAGACTGTCGCTGCGGCTGAGATGCAAGGTTTTGGTGAGCAGAAGCACAGGGGTTTAGAATACAGGTTTCATACTTCTCCCTAAGCGTACTGAGGAAGCCTGCTGGTGGACAGTAACACATTGTGTCTCCACCATGCTTGATACATTTTTAATTAATTCAAACCAAAAAAAAAAAAATGGGTTTTACCTGGGAAGTCCATCCACACAGGACTGCATCTACTCAGAACAGCGCTCTCTTCATAACTAGCAGTTGCTGCATCACTCAGCAAATGTTTGCCGAAGGTTACCAAGTCATCTATAGAACCTTTGCATTTTGCAATTTGGCTAAACAAGTCGAGTCTCCGTCAACATGGGTGGTTTTGTATGACCCAACAATTTCAGTGTCCTAGGAGATGACCCAGAGAACAATACTCTGTTAGTCTGGACACAAGAATGCTTTTTGGTCATAATTATGCATCATAGCTCTTCAAAGAAAAATCAGTTGCCTTTGACCTATTTGCTTTGTAGACAGGGAGAGCGGAGTGCATTCGGTGCTTGAACTCTCCATTGCGGCTTTTGTCCAGCATCAAGCAGGAATTAACCTTGCCTTTTCTCCCCCTAAAGCACCCTCATCATCGAAGATGAACTGACATCGGCACAAACCTTCCTATCAGGAGCGAGCGCAGCCAGAGCCGAGAGTCAGAGTGAAGCAAGATTTGATGGATTCACATTGTCAGCTCTACCCCACCAGTTTCAAATCACTTGTTCTTCAAATGATCACTAAACTGCCAGACATTGCTGGCTTTCATTTCTAGTTGTACAGGATCAGCAATGTCATTTCCAGAATACTTGCATTTTATTCTCACTACAGCAAAACAATTTGGAAATTCGACTTTATTTTGAAAGATTTCCACTAACCGTGAGAGGAGAGCAGCTCTGATAAGCCTGTGGAAAGCGCCCTGGCCCCCACCCTCTCCATTCTTTAATCTTCCTTATTTGCATACATTCTACGAGAAGATGCCAAGGGTCATTGTAAAGAAATGAGAAATATTTGATCCTACAGGGTTGAGTTGTTTCAGGAACTGAAGTAACTTCTAAGTCACACCTTTGTTTTTACAGGAATTACCTGAAAGATGGGAAACAACCAAAAAGAAGGCAGCGACAGTCAGACATGAAGTGTCGCCTCTCCAAAACTCAGAAGTCGCTCTCATCAGGAAAAGATGTATTTTGTTTGATGTAAGCTTTTGTTTGCTTGTTTTAAAGAAATGCTTTACAAGGGTAACTGAAGCTATTTGATTGACAGTCCTTTTCTTTTTGTCCGGATCAGGAAAAGCAAGCAGAGTTCAGAGAGAGATTCAGAAGCTTTGCCCCTTTTGGATACAAGGCAGAAAATCCATACTTGGTACTTGATAAGGTAATATAGCCCTTGAACACTGTGTGCAGACCAGAAGTCATTTCAGAAAGTGAGATTGTTTTCTCCAAGTAAATCACATTGTTGTGTCCTCCACCCGTCCCCCCTCCCCAGGGTAGAGTCTTCTAGGCCTACCTGGAATTCACTATATAGTCTCAGACTGATCTCAAACTCATGGTGATTCTCCTACCTCTATCTCCCAAATGCTGGGATTAACGGTGTGAATCACCACACCCGGCTAAGTTACTTACATTGTTTTCAACCTTGTCTCCCTCAAACACTGACATCATCAGGATAATCACACCAGTGACAGTCACAGTTATGACTGTGTGTTCAGCATTTACCATATGTTCAGGAGCTTGTTAAGCAAGCTCTGGTGGCATATGTTTGTAATCTCAACTACCTGGGATGCTGTGGTAGGAGGAGGGGAAGTTTAAGTAACTTAGTGAGACCCTCTTTCAAAATAAAGTGAAAAGATGACTAAGGTAGTGGTAAAGAGCTTACTAAGCCTGGAGAGGCCCTGGAATCATTCCCCAGTACTGAAAATAAAAATAAGGAATGTTTTGCCTGACATGGTAGTGCACGCCTTTAATCCCAGCACTTGGAAGGCAGAGGTAGGAGGATTGCCGTGAGTTTGAGGCCACCCTGAGATTCCATAGTGAATTCCAGGTCAGCCTGGACTACAGTGTGAGCCTATATCAAAAGACCAAAAAAAAAAAAAAAAAAATGTTTTTAAGCATGATACTTTTTAAAAAAAAAAAAGTTCTCACAGCTCTGTGATACAGCTTTGATTATTCTTTGTATTTCAAACAGAGAAACCAACTTGTATAGTAATAAATAGTTTGCTAAATAATTTGTTGACTAAGAGTCAATCACTTTCAGAAACAGGATTAAGATTTTGACTATCTAAATTTAAAACAATAATACCACTTCTCACGTGATATTTTTAAAAAATTATTATTTATTTGAGAGCGACAGACACAGAGAGAAAGACAGATAGAGGGAGAGAGAGAGAGAATGGGCGCGCCAGGGCTTCCAGCCTCTGCAAACGAACTCCAGACGCATGTGCCCCCTTGTGCATCTGGCTAACGTGGGACCTGGGGAATGGAGCCTTGAACTGGGGTCCTTAGGCTTCACAGGCAAGCGCTTAACCGCTAAGCCATCTCTCCAGCCCCTCATGTGATATTTTTGCTAGTACCTTTGTCCTTTTTTGTTTGTTGGTGGTGGGAATTGACAACAGTGCTTTGTGTGTGCCAAGCAAGCCCTGTATCACTGAGCTCTACTACTAGTAAGTTGATAGTAACTTTAACCAATATGAAGCCCATAACTTACTCTTCACCATGGGTATAAACATTATTGAGTCGTTATTCAACATTAGTTTGTAATAAACTATCTTAATATAAGAACAGTGGGCAAATAATCCATGATGGTGCATAGTCCATAGGAGATGTGAAAATCTGCTTCATTTAGAAAAATACTCTAGGAACATAAGCACAATGTTTAGTAAGCTTGGATATGGGTGCTGAGACCTCCTGAGCACGCCACTGGACTCCATGTTCACTCTATGTTGCTACAGTCTTTCCTGTTAGATGGGTGTTCAAATGAAAACAGCTCTTATTTATCCTTGCAAACTGTGCTTTGAATTTAAACTTAATTGCTTTCAACTCTATTCAGTAAACGACATTCTGCAGCCTAAGGTCTTCTCTTTCACCTGGTTAGAGAAAATCAGTTAATAGATTCATTGAAAAGCAGTAGGTTAGCACATGCTAATAAAGGATTTTTAAAGGACTATATCTGAATTGCAGGTGGTGGACAGATTGTGGATGAGGAAATGTTTTTTTTTCTTGACTAATATGTTGACTGCAAACATTTCTGACAGAGATTTATTGAATCTTACCACTTCAATTGCATATTGTAGCAGTTTACAGATACATATTTAAAAGTGAGAGATGCTTGTCCTGTGCCATTTGGGATGTGTGGAAGGATATTTTAAATAGAATCAGGCTGGATTCCCTTTTTCTTGAAGTCTTCTCTGGGTGTGTTTGTTCAGCATGCAAATCTAGTGTTCCTCTACTGAGGCTTCACAGCAGGCGCACACATCCTTGTTGTGGGGTGGCATGGGCGACCCTCGTACCCCAGGCACCCCAGCCCGTAAGCCCGAAGCAGCTGACAAAAGCACAAGGTGACTGGTGGCATATGGTGGTTTCTTCTGTTTTTGTCTTTTCCTTCCATTTCCTTTCTCATTTCTCTTTTCTGTCCTCTCTTTTTTCCCTTCTCTTTTTCTTTCTCCTCCTCTTCTCTCTCTTCTCCACACTCGCCCTCTCCTCCTCCTTTGCGGTGAAATTCCACGCTCACGTGCCTGGTTTTGTTCATAGCTAAAGATACAGTCACTACACAGTGACTGTATCTTTCCACTGTAAATGTTAGGAAATAGGACAATGATTGAAGAAAGGATATTGGCTCTGGTGAACACACAGACATTATGAAACATCCTCTTGTATAGCACAAAAGATACTGCATACACCTTCTCAAATCTATGATCTTAATTCTATTGTTGTGCTCACAATAAATCTCTAGTGGGCAGGAGATGTGGAGTATTTGAAAACAGGATGGAGGACTAGAGAGATGTCTTAGTACTTAAGGTGCTTGTCTGTGAAGCCTAAAGACCCAGGTTCAATTCCCCAGTATCTACATAAGCCAGGTACACATGGTGGTGCAAGCATATGGTGGTGTTTTAGAGGACCTGGTGTGCCCATTCTCTCCTTTTCTCATACTAAAAAAACAAGGCCAGTCCAGCTTGCCTCAAAAAAGAACACACACACACACCTTCAGCATACATTTATGCTCGAAATGCTTGGACATTTTTAACCCATTAGTAGTTAATATAAAATATTATATATGATAGGTATATGGGTCATTCTAAGTAGAATTAGTACTAATAGTCATCTATAGGAAAAGCCTAAAAACTACAAGAAGTAGAATAAAGAACATGTAATATCTTTAATAGTATAGCACTATGTATAGTGGAAATTAATGAAGTTCACACAGTGTGAATATAAAGGTGTTCCTTGCTTTTTTGTGTCTGTGTGGGGCATACATACATGTGTATGTATGTTCATATATGTGTGCAGGGTGAGTATATGTGCAAGTATGCTAGTTACCTTTATCATTGCTGGGACAAAATGACTGACAGAAGCAACTTGAGGGGGAAGGTTTGTTGTCATTTACGGTTTGAGGGGTGCGGTCCATCCTGGCAGCGAAGGCGCAGTGGCAGGATCATGAAGAAGGCTGCATTGTGTCAGTGGTTAGGAAGCAAACACGAGTGCTGGTCCTCAGTTCATCTTCTCCTGTTTCATACAGCAATTGTATTTGTTTATTTGCAAGGAGAGAGGGGAGGGGTAGAGGAAGGGAAGGAGGAGAGAATGGGCACACCAGGACCTCTTGCCACTGCCAACTCCAGATGAGTGTACCACTTTGTGTACCTGGGCCTTCAGACTTTTCAAGCAAGTGCCCTTCAACCCCCCCAGCCATCTCTCCAGCCCTCAATTCTCCTTTTTAATTTATTAGCATCCACCAGATCATGCAATGGAGCCAAACTCATTTATGGTGTGTCTTTACACCTCAGTTAACTTAATCTATAAAATCCATAACAGACATACCCAGAGATTTGTTTTTATGGTTGTTCTAAATCCTGTCAAGTTGGCAACAGAGACTAACTGTCACAGCAGGTAGGGTGTGTGTGTGTCTGTAGATCATATGTCAACGTTGGGTGGCATCTCAGTCTCCACGTTATTATTAGTCTCACTGAACTTAGAGCTCCTGACTGAGCTAGTCTATCTCACCAGCTGGCTCTAGGGATCTGCCTATCTCTGCTTCTTGAGCATTGGGATTAAAGGCACACTGCCATGCCCAGCATTTACATGGGTGCTGGAGATCTGAACTCAGGTCCTCATGCTTGCTTGACAAGTGTTTCTTGCTGGAGCCATTTATCCCTCCAAATACTAATTTAAATACTTTCTGTATGGATAAAATTCTATAATCTGACCATCACAAATTTTATACTTTAGCACTTAGCAAGACATATATACTAAAAATTTAAAACTCAAGGAACAGTTAAATAAAAATGTAGGTTTGTGGTTTAATTTGTATTAGAAAAGAGAGGACTAAAATTAAGAAAAGCATGGAAAGTTTTTAGAAGTATTTCCTAAACTAGATGGAGAAGGGTCAACAAACACACATATTCTTCTAAAACCAAGTGAAAAATATTACAGTTCCAGGAAAGTTGTGATGTATAAAGATAAAAGCAGGGTTCTAATGTTCCTTATTTACATGGGAGGAGTCTTCAGAAACATTGAGGCTGAGGAGATATTGGTCAAAATGTCAGTTAGAAGGGATAAGTTCAAAATGCCTATAGTCTCAAATCTATGTCCACACATTTGGCATACTTGGATTCAATCACCAAAAATCCTCATAGCTTCTACAGCCATGCCATCCTGAACACACCCAGTCTCATCTGATCTTGGAAGCTAAGCAGGGTCTGGCCTCGTTAGTACTTGGATGGGAGGTCGCCTGGGAATACTGGCTTTCTAAATATGCATATATATAATACACACACACACACATACACACACACACACATATACACACATACACACATATACACACACACACGTGTGTGTGTGTATACTGGGTGCTGTAGGCTCTCTATATATACACACATACATGTGTGTGTGTGTGTATTCATAGGCCTTGGTGTGCCCATTCTTGCTCCCTCTCTCTTTCTTCCCCTTTATCTCTTCCTCTTTCTCTCCCTCCCCTTGCAAATAAATAAAATATTTTTTAAAATGTTTATAAAATGATCCTCCTGCCTCTGTACTAGTCATAGGCTATTTATTTTCTTATCATTATTTCCTAAACAATGCCATATATATCAGTTCCATAAAATGTAGCTACTATTCATCATGCGCTTACACTGTATTAGGTCATATAAATAATCTAGAGATGATTCTCTAGGATTTTCTAGGAAGGTCTCAAATATGTTTGGGTTTGGATATCTATGGTGACCTGGGAACTAGTCTTCTGCAGAGATGGAAATACACATGGTCATTGTGATGAAGGACAATGTACCAATGTTTGAAAATCTCTTAAGAGTACATTTTTAGTGTTTTCACCACTCCAAAGAGAGGTGAGGAAATACATATGTAATTGGTATAATGGGTCCTTTCCACAATAGATACACAGTTTATAAAACATGTACATGGTAAACAGCTAAAATTTTTGTCAAAGTAAAAATTTGATGGAACATCAAAGGATTAAATACTGTTTTATAAGTGCATGCTTTATTAATTTATTTGCAAACAGAGAGAGATGGGGGGAGAGAGTGGGGGGGGGAATGAATATGAGAATGGATGCGCCAGGGCCTCCAGCCACAGCAAATAAACTACAGATGTATGCGTCTCCTTGTGGATACTGGGAAATTAAATCCAGGTTGTTAGGCTTTGCAGGCAAGTGCCTTGATTATTGGAAATTGGAAGGAAAAGGGAGAAACTAAGCTACAAAAGCAAGTTCAATGTCCCTTTCGTAAAGCCTAGTGTAATGTGTCCCACCTTGGTCAATTGAGGAGGAGGAGCTGGGCCTAGGAGGGGAGGGAGTCACAGGATGATATCACGACTGGCCAGTGGGCTGCCTTCACCAGCTTCCCAACCCCTCAGTCTTTATTTTTAAATTTTTTTTATTGACAACTTCCATAATTGGAAATAATATCCCTTGGTAATTCCCTCCCTATCCCTACTTTCCCCTTTGAAACTCCATTCTCCATCATATCTCCTCCTGCTCTCAATCAATCTCTCTTTTATTTTGATGTCATGATCTTTTCCTCCTATTATGATGGTTTTCTGTAGGTAGTGTCAGGCACTGTGGGCTCAGGGATATCCAGGCCATTTTGTGTCTGGAGGAGCACATTGTAAGGAGTCCTGCCCTTCCTTTGGCTCTTAAATTCTTTCTGCCACCTCTTCCTCAGTGGACCCTGAGCATTAGAAGGTGTGATAGAGATATTTCAGAACTGAGCACTCTGTCACTTCTCATCACCATGGTGCCTTTTGAGTCATCCCAAGGACTGTGCCATCTGAGAAGAGAAGATTCTCTTCCAAAAGTGAGAGTAGCATTAATATAAGGGTATAAATATTAAGAGAAGTGCTTACTGGGCAGTTTGATAAGCGTACTATATACATTTTTCCAGACAGCAGCAGATGTTACACCCCTAGGGCTCGTAACTACCCCTATTGTAGGCTTTCAGTATCAGGGATGTATTCCCTCCCATGGAGTGGGCCTCTAGTCGAATTAGAGGGCAGTTGGTTTCCCCCATAACAGATGTGCCATTATTGTACCAGTTGGCTCATTTGGCTTGGCTGGCCAAATAAAAGGCTTGCAGTGTCCACTGTTGAATCTCTTCACTAGTGATTTCTGTCTCTCCCACTGAACTGCATGCAGCATGGCTTTTTTCAGCTTTCTGTCAGCTAGTCTACATGGAGGAGGTTTTGAGCTCAGTTCCAGCAGGATTTCTCAGTGACCTTGCAGCCCAAGTATGTGGAGTCTTCAGCAATAGGGTCTTACCATCTACTCCTGGTTGGAAACCAAGGGCCTCAGCAATGGCCTCAGTCTTTACTATTGGAATATACTGCTGTGTTAGCAGAAATCTAACATTAACAGTTGCTCATCAAGAAAGGGAGACAAAATGAACTAGCTTATATTTGACATCAAACAAACTTTCCTACATTGACAAGCTGGAAGGCAAACCTTGGCAAAGACAATTGTCAGGTGAAATTTTCATATGGACTTGTGTTTGAATGAATGTATTCATGAATTCTCTTGAATGCATGAGTTCTTGAGTGCAGTTTGTGTTATTGATCCTATTTAGGGTAATTTTATAATCTGAGACTTCCTTTGCGTCCTCCTCCTCCTTCCCCTTTCTCTTTTCCTTTCACCCCCTTCCCCTCCTCCTGCCTTTTTTCCTCCCCCTCCCCCACTTCTCCCCTTCTCCCAACTTTTTCCTCCATCTTTTTGACACAGGGTCTTCCTCTGTGACCTAGGCCCACCTACAACTCTTTACATAGCCTAGCCTCGCCTTGAACTCATAGCCAATCTGCTGCCTCCACCTCTTAAGTGTTGGGATTGTAGGCATGAAGTACCACTCAGCTGCAGTTCTTCCCTCTCTCCTTCCCTCCCTCCTTTCTTTCACTCCTTTCTTCCAAGAGACTATTACAAAACTATTTTTGCACATATAACATTCTTAGCTTCTGAGCAAAGTCCCTGGCTATGCAGTAGAAACGAAGAAGGAAAATCATATTTATAGAACTTTGATTCTAGAGCAAGTTATGCTGAAACATGGACTTTGTATTGGCAGCCTTATTGTATTTATTAATGTCCTTGCCTGGTGAGTAGGCTATGATTTTACAAGTCACCGGAAGCTGCCTGTATTTTACCAATGATTATATTGCAGAGGTTTCTCTTGAAAAATCCAAGCTCGAAGTGTTGAAATCAGAAGTACTGGGGGACTGTGTGGCTTCTGCATCTCTCACCCTTGGTATGCAGGTGTGTGTTTCCTCCTCAGGCCAGTCAGGAGCTGGAGGCTTTAGAGAAAGAAATGGAGCAGATGCAAGACTCTGCTCGCCTCTTTGAAGCAGCTCTTCCAGAATACAAGCAGATGAGGCAATGTCGCCGAGAAGTCCGACTGCTCAAGGGACTCTGGGATGTCACCATTTATGTGAGAGTAAGATGGACTTGTGGACAGCTTGCTTTTTTTCTTTAGTAATACTTGTGAATAAGCACACAAACCTTAGTGTCTGTACCATTCTATCTGGGTTTCACAAAATCTTCACACATCCACACATTAGATTAAATCCTTCCCACCCACTCTCAGAATTTAGGCTCATATTATTCATGGCAGATTGTTCCCTGAATGTCAAATGTTTCTTTCATTCAGGGTGAAATTTTGCACAAGGAGCTGACTTCTCTGGATCCTCCAGGGAAAATTATATGGAATATGTGTAAAAACTTTATATATATATATATATATATATATATATATATATATATATATATTTATATATATGTATGTATGTATTAAATATATGTGATCACCTGTGTACATACACCCATTCTTACACTTATCTGTATGTATATGTAAATAGATCCTAACTAAAATCAGTTAACTTGTATGTGATTAATTAAACTTACATATTAAAAGAAGTTCTAGGGAAAGAGCCATTTTCTTGGATGAATTTCTTAGATTAGTTGAAACCATGTAGAGATATAATTACCAGATATAAAAAATGGTGAAGAAATAGTTAATAAGATTTTTGTCATAATGAAGATTGTCTTGTGAAAGTTTATTTTATGTTACATGTAGGATTATAGGAGGCTATTATTTAATAATACACTTAAACCAATTTATTCAAAGTACACAGGATTAAGCAATAATGACCATGCATGTAGAATTTGTCATTGCTACTAGAAATTAATATATCATGATATTTTAGCCTTAAGCTTGACATGCTCTGACAACTTTTTTGTTTTGGCTCTAGGGAAGTTTTGACAAGTGCAGTTCATATTTCCACTGGACAAGAGAGTCACTGTGTATCATCAGTTTATATATTTTCCTGTGGAGACTTGCTTTCACCAAATGTTGTTGACACTTTTATCTGCTTGTGCGTTTCCAGAGAAGCATTGATAATTGGACTAAGACCCAGTGGAGACAGATTAATGTGGAACAGATGGATGTAGAACTCAGAAGGTTTGCCAAGGCGAGTTCCATAGCTGTCTGTTAGGGCGATTTATCTTTCTCGGGCACCACCCCCGTGTATCTTCCCTTGCCCAGTATCTGCTGTGTTGGGCTGCGCATGCTTATTTACTTCAAACACAATGATGCCAGATAGTAGCTTCTCCACTTTCAGCCAGTTGCGCTTCTAATCATGCCTGCCTGTCTGTGAATGCGTAGATAAAAGCCCATTAGGGCTAATGAATTCATGAGAAGCAACTCGAATCGTGAGCTTGCTGCAGCTGCCCAGGCTGGAGGGGAAGTTGATGAGCATCAGGGCTGAGGGGCGAGGCTCAGGGATTCTTTCCTCAGCGACCATGCACATTCTGTGTCTGCAAAGGCACCTGTTGGCTCTGGAACTTGGGCTGACTTTGAGGAATGTGCCACATCTGCATTTTTATGGAGTGTTCCCATCTTTGTTGTTACTCATTACTCTAGCAGCCTGACAGGGCTCCGTGCCTCCAGAATTTGATTTGAATCTAGCACCTTGAGAGTCCCCATAGCTGTATGCCCTCTGAGGAGAATGGAACACCTTGGAGGAAGTCAAAATAGACCACACTGAAAACAAAAAAATGCAGCTGTAAATGGTGATGCCTGGGGGCTGGGCAGATTGCTTATTGGTTAAGGCACTTTCCTCGAAGCCTAAGCACACAGGTTTGATTGCCTACTACCCACGTGAGCCAGATGCACATGGTGGTGCATGTGTTGGAGTTTGTTTGCAGTAGCTAGAGGCCCTGGTGCCCCGTTCTCTCTTCTCTCTCTCTCAAATAAAAAGTAAAATGTAAAACATTAGAAGCAAAGGTGATGCTGGATGAGTGTGGCGTTGTGTACAGGTAGACCAGCTACTTGAGAGGATCCCTTAAGACCAGCCTGGACAGCATAGATCCTGTTCCAAAAAAGAAAGGAAAAAGCAGGGAGGGAGAGAAGGAGAATGGAGAGAAGGAGGAAGAAGTGAGGGAGGAGGAAGGGAGGGGAAAAGGACAAAATTCAAGACCTTTTGTTTTCTTCACACCTCAGAATATCCTTGACCATGACTGAGTCCCGTGTCTAGCCTGTGCCAACTCTGATCCAAAGACTCTTAGTGCCTCTGGGGCCTCCATCCTGCACCTTGTGTGTGGTCCCTACTCATTTCTCTACCACTGGTTATCACACTTCCCAGTGAGCACCCCATCATCAGCCGCAGATCTTTGTGTTGAAATCAGTTGGCACTGTCTTACTCTGTGCTAAAACCAGTTGTTTTTCATGGGTTTCCTCATTCACAGTGGCGGATGATGGTATGGGCCAAGAGAAAAGCCAACTGAATGGCCCTGTTGGAAACAACTTAACATCATGAAATATTTAAGTTCCAAAAAAAAAAAAAAGACACTTGGGAATAATTGGCATTGCAGTGGGTCCAAGAGCAGTCTGATGAGTCCTGGTGACATCTCGGTTCTTACTTGTTCCTAGATGAAACCCGGCTCATGGCTTGCTTGCTACGAACCCTGTTAATTCTGTGCATGCTGTGTTTCATGGGATATCCAGTTTGCTCTTGAAAA
Organism: Jaculus jaculus; assembly: GCF_020740685.1. Lineage (NCBI taxonomy): Eukaryota > Metazoa > Chordata > Mammalia > Rodentia > Dipodidae > Jaculus > Jaculus jaculus. Next base: position 34,399,091 of record NC_059117.1, read on the forward strand.
ACCTGAGAAACTCAGCACCCAGGTGCCTTATTCAAGATCAGCTCATAATACTGGAACGAGCTGATCCCTTCCCATGGCTGTGGGATAAGCCTTAGCCTGGGAGTTTCAGTGCACAGTGCACACACACACTGTTGTTTTGTTTTGTTTTTATTTTATTTTGAGACAGATAACTCTGTGTGGCCCAGGATGGCCTAGCACTTAGGATTCTCTTGCTTCAGATTCCCTAGTATTGGGATATACACACGTGCCACCATATCTGGCTTCACTTTCTTAATTCAGGAGTGGGGAAATGTGTTTATTTTTTTCATAGAAGGTAAATTATACATAGTGCATTATCAAAATCTATAGAAAACTGGGCTTGTTTTTCCCTATGTTTCTTTAGGAAATCTGGTCACTGGACAAGGCGGTCCGCGCCTGGGATGCTTACGCAGGCCTGGAAGGCGCTGTGAAAGACATGGCAACCTCCCTGAAGGCTGTGGCAGAGTTACAGAGCCCTGCCCTCAGAGACAGGCATTGGCAGCAGCTGATGCAGGCTGTTGGAGTACGCATTGAGGTTTCTTCCCCGGGAAGTGGGGTAGCTGGGAAGTGTGACTCCTACTCTGCCTATTCTGGATGTAGTGGAGTATGTGAAAAGTCTCCAGTTATACCAAGAGGTCAAGTTCTTTGAGTTAAGGTCAGAGACAGGACCCCTCCCCACCCCAAAAGCTCACTTCTCAGCCTTTTCTGTCCTACTGTCTATGTGACCCTACACAAGTTACTACCTCTGTGGATTGGGGTCATTTTTATCCATAATGAGAAAGGGGCTATATGTTTTACTTATTATGATAGCCTGGTAAGGAGCAAGCAAGAAATACGACATGTTACAGAGCACTGAAGAGTGGCAAAGAATTGTATTTTGTCTGGGGAAGATCGGAAGGCATAAAAGTAAATTTGGGGTAAAGGAAATTCTCACAGTGTGAATTTTTTTTAACTTTGCAATTCATTTAACATGGTATTTTACTGATGTCTTTCTTTTTGATGATTGTACTGTAAAATATAAATGGGCTTTGCATGTACTCTGTCACTTTCCATTGTACTTCCTTGTGTTTCTAGAGCCATGGGAAAGCAAATGGAGAACCATAGGCTTTATTTTTTTAGGGACAGTGGCTGTTTTGAGTTTAAAGTATGCCAAAGGAATCATAGTACACACATTTTTTTTTTTTTTTGAGGCATATCCAGAGCTGTATGTGTGAGGAAATATTCTCATGATGTCAGGAAGGTTTGCTGAGCAGGAGCACAGGGGAGAAAGGGCATCTTAGAGAAGTGGGGACAGCCTGGCCATTATGATTCTCATCCTGAACCCAAGGAATCATAGGGTGAGAAGGATGTTACTTGTTCTTCATGTCTTTTTTTTTTTAAGGAAGTGATAACATGAGAGAGGGAATTATCTTTTGGTTATTTTTATTCATCTATTTGAGAGTGACAGACACAGAGAGAAAGAGGGAGAGAGAGAGAGAAAGAGAATGGGTGCACCAGGGCCTCCAGCCACTGCAAACGAACTCCAGGCACGTGTGCCCCCTTGTGCATCTGGCTTATGTGGGTCCTGGTTAATCGAGCCTCGAACTAGGGTCCTTAGGCTTTACAGGCAAGTGCTTAACTGCTAAGTCATCTCTCCAGCCCTGTTCATGTCTTTATTAAGACTTGTATGAAATAAAAAAAAAATGGTACTTACCATGAAGACTTGGTTAGTAAATTGGATAAGATACGTACATGGATATGAGAATGAGCCTATAGCAAGGGCTTGATACTCATCCTTGAAGTTCTTATTTTCATCATTTCCTGAGCCTTTGTTGGATATTGAGACTTTAGAACATCTTTCTTGAGTATCTAAGTATATAGTTGTCTGTATACCTAGCTCTGTCCTCCTATTTCTGTCAGTGGCTCTCCACTCACCTATCTTATGCTTTCTGCTTGCTAGAAAGAGGCAAGTTCTCAGGCATACAAGAGGGAGAAGCGTCCTATGCCCAGGCTGTCCGCAGGACTCTCGAGCAGAGGCGATGTCTGTCTCTGTTTAGGACCTGGCTTGGAGTCCATGTTCAGTGTACACATTGCACAGTGACTCACGGCAGCTCGTGAGACAACCCTGCTTAGCCTTTCTCTAGGATAGACTGGGTGCCCATCACCTCTGAACGAAGTCAAAAGCGAAGCAGGTGTAGGGTGACCAACTCATTCGGTTTGCCTGGAACTTGCCAGGGTCAGACTTTGCAGCGAAACTTCCCACCTAGCCGGGTGCTCCCCAGCCCTGGGCACGCGTGGGTCATTGATTGCTCTCTGCTGAGAGCGGCTTCCTGGAAGCAGAGGCCAAGTCTTCTTGCAGGAGCAGGAGAGGGAATGGTCCAGTCCTGTGGCTGGTCACTTGCTGGGGTTTAGGTGAGTTTGCAGGGTAGGAAGAAGTGAGGTCTTCTTAAATACTGGAGGTAGTGGGAGCCAACAGGATCATGATGAAATGAATGTGAATTACTCTTTCACATGGTAAACCTGCATCACAACAAAAGTGAGAGTAATTTTTGCCAGGCAGCTAAGATTGAATTAGAGATAAAACTAGGTTAAATCGCAGAAGCTGCTGGGAATTAGGTTCAGTGTATGGCACTTCAGGAAGAAAAGGCAAATGGGCTGCTTCCCGGTTCCTGGGATTTCAACCAAATTATAGTCAGTGAGTGTTGAGGTTCTCTTTAAAATGGGTCTTGTGGGTAATGGAGGTAAGAAGCATGCTGACAAGGGAAGGCTGGGAAAACAAAGGAACGAGTGTGCACCTGCATGGCAGAGACTCTGGTCCTCGGGAGCCATGAGCTGCCGGGGCATGCCTGTGCTGCCCACACTGTTCGGGAACCAGAGCTGTCCATGGAAGATGGATTCTCCCCCTTCCCTTCCTCACAGGTCAGATTTTTAATAAATGACGGCACGACCTTGGCTGACTTGCTGGCCCTGCAGCTGCACCGCGTGGACGACGACGTGCGCGACATCGTGGACAAGGCAGTGAAGGAACTGGGAACCGAGAAGGTAGCATCCTCGGGCTGCGTCCTTCCCGTGATGCTGGCCCTGAGCCATGGCCGAGAGGCCGCGCCGGGAGGGCCTGAGCAAAGCCCCCTCTTCTCTGTGCCACTAGTTAGGTGTGTGACTCAGGCAGGACCCAGAATCCTTCCCAGGAGCAGGAGGTGCTGTAGCAGGAGGGTGGCCCTGTTGATGTGAGCAAAAGCACGACTGGACCCTGAGTCTTGTAGCAACACCACTCTCCAGTGCTCAGCTCCCTCACTGAGTCCTCGGCAGCAGACGGCATGAGCACCCTGCTTTAACAGATGAAGAAACTGAGATATAGAAACGTAACTCACCCACCCAGGTGCTCATGGGAGAACTGAGATTCCCTTTGAGGCCCTCCCCTATGTTGTTGTTGTTTGTTTTACTGTGTGTTTTTTTTTTTTTTTTTTTTGAGGTAGGGTCTCACTCTAGCTCACGCTGACCTAGAATTCGCTATGGAGTCTCAGGGTGCCCTCGAACTCATGGTGATCCTCCTACCTCTGCCTCCCGAGTGCTGGGATTAAAGGCGTGTGCCACCACGCCAAGCTCTAGGGCCTCACTTTGTTTCTTGGAACCAAAGTCTCTTTGGCTTCGTAGTATACTAACCAGCTGTCCGTTCCCCAGTGGGCCTCTGCCCCCACCCTCCCCCCAAGAAAAGGAAATCCATCTCAATGTCTCTCTATTGAGCCTGTACTGGGAATCTTTGTTTTAATACTCTTACATATTCTTTTTGAGGAAGAGATGTAAAACTCTGATCCCATAGAATTTTTATAGTATTTTAAAAATATTTACTATTTATTTGAGGCAGAGAGAGAAAGAGAGACAGAGGCAGACAGAAGGAGAATGGGTGTACCAGGGCCTCTAGCCACTGCAAAAGAACTCCATGCTCTTCCTTGTACTCCTGATGTTACGTGGGTCCTGGAGAATCAAACTTGGGTCCTTAAGCCTTGCAGGCAAGTGCCTTAACTGTGGAGCAACTTCTCCAGCCCCAGTTTTTCTATTACTCTACTGCTTGTTCCTTGGTGCAATGGAATCCAGTCTCCCAACCATTTTACCATGAAGTATGTGGAGAAGTGAGGCCAGTTATATGGAATGGACTTGGTGTGTTTTCTGAAATTATTACACATATTTTTAAAAACTCTAGTTAATGACAGAAATATTGGTCCTCAGGTAAACCTTCACACCACATTGATGCATCGTTGTTATTTTGGTTGCTAGGTTATTACTGAAATCAGCCACACCTGGGCGACTGTGGAGTTTTCTTACGAAGTTCACTATCGAACAGGCGTTCCGCTCCTCAAGTCTGATGAACAACTTTTTGAGACTCTAGAACACAACCAAGTAAGGTGGATGGTTTCATCATAGATTTTTCTTTTTAAAAAAAGATTTTATTATTTATTTGTGAGAGGGTAGGAGGGGGAAGAGGCAGAAAGAAAAAGAGAGAACGGGCACACCAGGGCTTCCAGTTGCCTCAAGCGAACTCCAGACGCCTGAGCCCCTTTGTGCATCTGGCTTACATGGGTCCTGGGGAATTGAGTTGGAATTCTTAGGCTTCACAAGCAAATGCCTTAATTGCTAAGTCATTTCCTCCACCCAGATTTTTCATTTAAATGTAGGGCTTTATGCTTCTCCAAGTTCCAGTAGTTAAGATTCATTCATTGGTTCATTAAGTGTCTGGCATTGCCAGGCTCCAGATGTGGTACCACTTGGGATTCCAGGCCTGAACACTTGTTCTCGAAGGCCTAGTAGTTGACAAACGACACCACCAGAAGGAGTTTCAGGAGGCTCAGAAGAGGCGAGGCCTTCTGATTGAGGAGGGTAACAAGGTCAGGGAGGTCCTTAGAAGATGATGGTGTCTATACTGAGCCTTGAAGGATATGCTGGCCTTTAACAAAAGATTGCCATTAGGAAAGGATGCTTAGGCAAGAGGGACAAAATTAGCAGCAGCATTTGGAGTGTTGAAAAGCATCTGCCATTCAAGGATTATTTTGAGAGCTTAGTTTCCTCAGAGTATAGACTTCCTTTATGGAAGTAATGACAGATAAGCCTGGTGAGTCAGATGTGAGCATAGCATATACAGCCTTGAATCCCAAGATTGTAAGGGGTGGGCGTCTCTTTAGACCTAAGAGAGAAGAAAGTTGGAAGAGACTACTTGGGGAAAAAAAATAGCTGTCATTATCATTAGACAAAGAGCACAGAGGAAAAGAAAGTGACAAAGAAAGGTGGCACAATTAATTTTGGTCGATTCAGTCTGAGGGTGGCTCATGAAAATTGGGCATCAGCCCAGAGGCCAGCACAGAAGCTTGGTCCAGCACGAGGCCATTGTCAGTGTCCTGAGACTGTGAGCTGGAGAGAGAGAGAGGAAGAGGATGGGATCTGGCTAGGAGCAGAGCCATGAAGAAGGCTGAGTTTGATTAACAAAAAGAGAAGGTATCAGAGAGGAAGAGACTGGTCAGGGAAATGACAGAGGATGTTGTAGTGCCACCAAAACCAAGAGTTGGGATCCTTCCCCAAGGATCATGTCAGTCCGCCGGCATAAAGGAGAACCAGGAGAGATCACTCCACCCATTTCCATGTCAGAACAGTAAGATTGCCAACCAAACTGCGGCATGTGACGTCAAGCCTTTTTCACAGAGAGCTGCAGAGTATAGCAGTCACTTGAGAGGTGATGAAGTGGGAGCTGGAGGGCCTAGCTGGCTAGAAGAAAGTTTCTTTTATATTTACACACACATACACACACACACACACACACACACACACACACACACACACAAACACATATATATATAACTGTTTATTGACAATTTCCATAAGTATAGACCATAAGCCATGATAATTCCTTCTCACCACCCCTATTTCTCCCCCCACCAAAATCCATCCTCTATTGAATCCCTTCTTCTCTCCATTATTCTGTCTTCTATTTTGATGTCATTTTTTTCTCCTATCATGAAGGTCTTGTGTAGGGTTTTATTTTCTTTTGAGATACACACATACATATACAGACCTTGAAGTGATGAACAGGCGGGACTGAGGGGCTGAGTGATGAAAGAGCCCAATTTCTACATTAAATACGGCTGTCTGTCTCTTGCTTCTTCAGTTGGCCACATTAACATAGATGTTTGCTGTTATAATTCCATTCATTCTGTCATCTGGCTAAAGCTTCCTGGTGCCATGCAGGGTCCGAGAAGCCAGCGCTAAGCAGAAGGCAGCGGGTGCTTCCCTTGTGCCACTCACTGCGCCAACCAGCTGACGACCAGTTTCTGCCTTTCTTGTAGGTTCAGTTGCAGACACTTCTTCAGAGCAAGTACGTGGAGTACTTCATTGAGCAAGTCTTAAGCTGGCAAAAAAAGTTAAACATAGCAGACGCCGTCATCTTTACTTGGCTGGAAGTCCAGCGAACTTGGTCTCATCTGGAAAGCATTTTTATTTGTTCGGAAGATATTCGAATCCAGCTTGTGACAGATGCCAGAAGATTCGATGGAGTAGATGCTGAATTTAAGGTTTGTCACAGACAAGCTCTATGCTATCTTTGTTTCCAGAATGATAGGGCAGTTTTGCAAAGGTCCATGGTTCATTACATAATTTTTCCAGTTCCGTAAGCTGAGGTAAGGAAACTTTTTCTGTACATGGCCTAAGAGGGAACATTTCATGGTTTACAAATCTTGCCGCTGAATATTGTCAGCATGGCGTGAAGAAAACCACTATGTAAATGAATAGGTATGGCGGTGTACCAGTAAAGCCACACACAAACACACGGAGGAGAAACTGACACATTTGTCACAATATATCGTGCCTTTGGAATTTTTAATCATTTAAAATGGTTTAAAAAAGAACACCATTCATTCCTGGCTTCTATGTTACACAAAATAGACACAGGCCATATTTGTCCCATGGGTCACTGACTGCCAGCCCCTAAAGTAAAAGCAACAGATGGAGTCATGTTCATAAGGGGAAGACTGGGGAGTGGAAATGGGTAGCAGACAATACCACTGGTTTGATTTTTCCTTTTCCGTGAGGGCCACTCACAGAACACATGGAGATGCGTGCGTGCCAGTGGAGCTTGACTTGAGCCGGCCTCTATGAGCTCAGGCAGAACTCCCCGGAGGCTTAATTTGTTCTACTTTTTTGTTTGGTTTTTTGAGGTAGGGTCTCACTCTAGCCCAGGCTGACCTGGAATTCACTATATAGTCTCAGGATGGCTTCGAACTCATGGCGATCCTCCTGCCTCTGCCTCCCAAGTGCTGGGATTAAAGGTGTGCGCCACCACGCCCGGCTTGTTTTACTTTTGACAAGGGAAAATACGCATTTTAAAATTCTGGTTTCTTGCACTTCCTCCTTCTCTCCTTCCTTTCGTATTTTATTTCCCGTCTTTATTAGTAGTAATTTTTTGTTTGGTTTAGGAGATAGACATTCTACAGTGTCAGATTGGTGGTGATGTCCATAACATTTTATTATTCATTGTTATGGTGTCAGTCATTCCTAGAGGCTCCTGAACCTTGGCCACTCAGACTGTGCTTGCTGTCATATTGTAATCTTCTGACTGGAAGAAAAAAATTGAGTAATGTCTAACGTCCATGTCATATTTTTGTATAGGAGTTAATGTTCAAGACAGCCACAATAAAAAATGTTTTAGAAGCAACATGCAGACCTCATCTCTATGAAAAGCTTAAAGATTTACAACACAGGTAAGAAGAGAGCAATTGGAGGCAATCAACTTGTTATAATTATATGAAATGTCCCTTCACATACCTGACATTATTTAACATGCTATCGTAGAGTCCATGTCTATTTAGTTAGTTTATAATTGTATAGTTGCCTTATATGTATTAGGTAGTACGTATGTGTGTGAGTTAATACAAATTCAGTTAAATTTCAGTTTTCAAAAGTTTACAGTAAAAATAGAATGTTATAATTAAGAGAACTGACATCACTAATGGATTCTTTCATTAGTGTTCTGAAAATACTAAGTGCCTATACTTCCTGCCAGAATCAGCTGTACTCACTCTGTGTATATTTGCTTTTTGTGTTTTTCTTCCCTTCTCTTCTCTCTTTGGGGTTCTAAGCCAACCTCCAACTCCCATCGCTCCTTCTGTCTCAGCCTGCAAAGTGCTCAAGTCACCTTTTCCCAGCGTTGTATTTTCCTTGGGCACATATTCACACTTTGAAATCCTTGTCCTAAGGGTCATTTGCAGAACCATGTTCATGTATGATTTTATAACAGTCACAACAATATTCTGGCTTTTGATTTAAAGTGGGCAACATAGCCACTAAAATGAGAAGCAAGACACAGAATTGAATAATTGCCATTCAGCCAATGAGCAAGTCTTCCGGGGCTCTGGTTAATACAGTGGGGATGACTCCTTTGAACATCTGAGACATAGAAGCCACTTGTGCTTTGTAGCCATTGGGTGGGGCGGGGAAAGGACACTGAACTAGATATGTTCAACTCGGCTAGTGCCTTTGCATTAGGTTGAGCAGTACCGGAGCTAGTCCTCACTAAGAAGAGCAACGAGTGACATAAACCCAAGCCTGGTCTACGATAGCTTCGGCGGATAGTGTGTGTGTGGGTACCCCACATGGCCTGTGTATTGAGCATGAGCGAGATGGTGTTCTCAAAGGGAAGGTGGCATGCTACCTGTGAAACAGCGAGCTCTCTGGGTGAATGGACTGGGTGGTACATGTGCCTTTGTTCTGTTAAAGTGTCAATGATGGAGGGCTGGAGAGATGGCTTAGCTTGCCTGCAAATCCGAAGCACTCATGTTCAGATCTCCAGGTCCCACATAGCCAGATGCACAGTGACACAAGCACGTAATGTCGCACATGCGCACAAGGGGGTGTACGTGTCTAGAGTTCATTCACAGCAGACTGAAGGTCCTAGCACGCCCATTGTCTCTCTGCTTCTCTCTCTCTCTCTCTCTCTTCCTTCTCCCTCCCCCCCCCCCCCAAGAAAAAATGTGTCAATGATTCAATGATGGCAGCACAAGCTCTGCTTCAGGAGTTTCTTTTCGCTCGTGCAGGCTTTCCCTTTGTGAAAAAGCTCTCGCTGAGTATCTGGAAACCAAGCGCGTAGCTTTCCCTCGTTTCTACTTCATCTCCTCTGCCGACTTACTCGACATTCTCTCCAAGGGAGCTCAACCTAAGCAGGTAACTTAACTCTTTTTTTTTTTTTTTTGGAAGTCTTGTGTTCTGCTGAATTAGCTAAGAAATGTCCCAGTTTCTATGTCATTATCAAATACCATCTGTCAAGTCACATGTTCCGGGAACTAGAAAGTCTGTGTTAAAAAAATACTTACAGCCGCAACTGTGAGGGGATGTCAGAGGCTGAACTAAAAGGAAGTAGGGAAGATAGCTAGCGCCTGGGGCTCAGTACAGGGTGGGCCGTGAAATGTGTGTGCTTAGGGGCCCGAGACAAGCAACCAGGAAGAGGCATGGGCTCCAAACTCCCCAGCGATGAGGACCAGGGCTGGAGCCCCCAGCGCCCAGCTGGCAGGTCTCCTAGGGAAAGTGGGTCATGGCAGATACTCAGAAACCGTCGTCATTATTAAGTCCCACCAGGCCTTAGGACCATCAGAGTGGATTCATGCCATTTTTAGACTCATCTCCTAATGTTCTAACTTTCCCCCCCTTCAATGCCAAAAGAGTGCACCACCTGTTTCCGGAGCCCCATGTCAATATTTAAGACAAATAAAAGCTGGTATTGTCTTGTAATCAGAGTGCTCCGAGCAGAGACAAACTGTCCCCATTCTGAAGTTTAGAAGGTGCCATCTTTCCCTCAGGCCTGGTACTCCTTGTTTCCACTTAAAGAGTTCTGCAGTTGTAAAGGACTTCTCCTAAGATACGCAGTACTTTCTAGACAATTTTGAGACTGAATCTTGCGCTTTATTACTATGGATTTTTCTTTCTCTCAGAAAATAAGATCTTTCCTCTTGACATTTTTAATGTTTGTTTTTTGTTTTTTTTTTGGGGGGGGGGAATGTGTGTACGTTGTAGTTCCTGGACTTTGTTGTTTGTGGGGAACTGTTTATATTCATTATTTCTTACTTGCTCATTATTTAGCTTTGAGTGAAAGCTTAATTGAATGGCTGTCTGGTTGCTCAAAATACAAGAGAAATCTTGCTACTAACACTAGACTTGTTGGTCAACATAGATAAGTTTTTCTGGGGCCCCCCTCAGGTACTGCTTCGTGTACTCAGGATGACTCCTGGATGACCTTGCAAACAAAATCTCTCTGGTTTGATTGACGGAACCCACTCTGTCCTGCCATGCATTTATGTAGCACAAAAATGATCAGCTTTAAAATATCTCATTTTAGACCCGGCAGCCATAGCCATGCTTACACTCTGGTGATCCTCTATGACATCCTTACGACCATGGCTGGAGATGGGTAGCGGGCATCATGCTATTCCACAAACGTGGTTCTGAAGAGCTTCCCTTCTCCAAATGCTTATAATACAAGGTGGCCTTTATTTATGGAAATTAGGCAAGCGCTTTAACCTCTAAGCCATCTCTCCAGCCCTATATGGAAGTTAGAAGAAAAGCACTTAAGTCTGTAACAGGACGGTACTGTCTTTCTTTGAAGCACAGTCTTTAAACATAATATGCGCGCGCACACGCGCGCGCGCGCACACACACACACACATATACACACATACTGGGTTTATTGAATAGTATAGTTATGTGGAATAATGAATACAATGTACTCTTATTTTTCTCCTGTATTAATCCCAAATATGCCCTATTGAATGTCTTTATACTAGTATACTAGTAGCAGATTCCTCCTTAGCACCTGGAGCATCTTATTGCTGGGACAAAAATCAGTTTAAGGGAGGCAAGGTTTGTTTCAACTTACAATTTCCGGACACAGTTCATCGTGGCAAGGAGGGCGTGGTGGCAGGCATTGGGGCAGCTGGTCACAGTGCACAGTGAGGAGGCAGAGAGCTGTGAATGCTTATGCTCAGCCAGCTCTCTCCTTTTTTGGTCTTATTTACTTTTTAGAGAGAGAGAATGGGAACACCAGGGCCTCTCACCCCTGCAAACAAATTCCAGACATATATGCCCCTGGCTTACGTGGGTTCTGGGGAGTTGAACCTGGATCCTTAGGCTTTGCAGGCAGGTGACTTAACTGCTAAGCCATCTCTCCAGCCTGCTCCTTTTTATAGTCCAGGACTCTAGCCCATGGAATAGTGCCACCTAAAGTTAAAAGGTGTCTTCCTACCTCAATTAATCTAATCAAGATAATCCCTCACAGGTGGTTCTTAGGTCCTGCCACATTGTCACACACTGTAAGCTATCACAGGTAATTATCATTTCCTTGTCAACTTTTCTCATAAAAAATAAGTGAATAGAGCCAGGCGTGGTGGTGTACACCTTTAATCCTAACACTCAGGCAGAGGTAGGAGGGTCACCATGAGTTCAAGGCCACCCTGAGACTACATAGTGAATTCCAGGTCAGCCTGAGCTAGAGTGAAACTGTACCTCAAAAAACAAAAGAAGTGGGGCTGGAGAGATGGCTTAATGGCTGAGGCACATGACTGGGAAGCCTAAGGACCTGGGTTTGATTCTCCAGGTCCCATATAAGCCAAATGCACATGGTGGTGCATGCGTCTGGAGTTCGTTTGCAGTGGCTAGAGGCCCTGGCATGCCTATTCTCTCTCTCTTTTTCTCTCTCTCTCTTTCCCTCTCTTTGTCTCTAATAAATAAAATATAAAAATAAATCTTTTTAAAAAAGTGAACAAACCAAAACATCTGAGTCAACTCAAGTTAGAAATCTCTGTCATCTTCATGTGATGGCCAGGCTGTCATACAGCACTTGAGGCTTGAGAAAATGGTGGTTTTTCATTTCCTTTCTTGCCCATTTATCACAGAGAGCAGTTTAGGGCAATGGATCTTTGGTGCTAAGGATGGAGCACAGGGCCTCGAGCATGCTAAGTGCAGGCTGTGCCTCTGAGCAATGTCTACCCCAGCCCTCACTGCTTGCCCCTAATGATTGTGCCTAACTTTTATGGCAGTAGCAACTGTGAATCTTCTCACCTACCACTAAGGACTGATGTGTTCATACTTAGGGAACACACTTGCAAGCCCTTGGGGAACAGAGAAGACCTGTATTGGGGTGTATGTCTCAGAGTCATCACCCCAACAGGGCTATTTCTTTCCCTTGGCATTAATCAGCCACCTGGCTGTACCTTTCTCCCTTCTCCCTGGAGACTCATTGCTGCATGTGACCACAATTTCCACCTCCTTTTCTTTGACCTTCATGTAGGGGCTGGGGACACATTGCTTCTTTACCTTCTCCACCAGGAGTGAGGAAAACGTTGTGGCCTTCTGCTCTGGGCTCCTAACTCACACCTGGGAGGAGGCTGCCTGCCTCTCCTCTTCTCTTGGATGTGCTCCATGGATGAGCCTATGTGGGTATATGAGAGTCGGGGTTGAAAAGTGTCACACTGAGCCCTGAAGGGACTTAGCCACCCTTACTAACCTGTTCTCCCCATGGTACACACAGACCTGCTGACTCCATCTGGAGTTGAAGTCCTGAGCCTGTGCCCGCAGCATGCCCATGCCCAGCATCACTGATGAATGCCAGCAGCAGGCCATTTATTGCACACTAATGAAGGGAGGTAGGGCTTTCTGCCTGCCAACTAGAGGGGCTAGTCCCTTGGCTGTGGACCACGTGTGGTTTAAAGTTGCTCGAACCTGTCAGCTTTGAAGTGATAACATTTCTGTTTGAGTTTCAAATTTCAAAATTTTCTATACAAGACTTATTTTACAGAACTATTTAAAAAATTTTTTTTAATTTATTTGAGAGATGGGGAAAGAAGCGGGGACAGAGAGAGAATGAATGAATGAATGAATGAATGAATGAGTACATGGGCATCCAGCCTCTGCAAATGAAGCACCACCTTGAGTACCTGGCTTATGTGGGTCCTGGTGAATCAAACCTGGATCCTTTGGCTTTACAGGCAAGTGCCTTAATTGCCCAGCCATCTCTCCAGCCCACTGAACTTTTATTTGTGTTGTGTTACCTAAACTTTCAACAGTTCAAACTCCCATAGCAGGCTCTTGCTCTGTTCATAGCACTGAGTTATTAGAAACAGCATTCAGCAGCTTTAGTGGTTCAAAGAATCATCCAAGAGCGACTTGCTGGGCTGGGCTAGAGAAGGCTCTCAGGCAGACTTGTACAGAGCAACAGTTGGCTTCATTCTCTAAAACATACTGTTCTCCCGGGTCACTGTGCATTCTGAATTCCTGGTCACTGACTAAAGAATAGTTCATGCTTTGGGCAATTGTGCAGGGTAGCGTTGTCTGCCTCTGCTCTCTTACCCTCTTTGCAATATGAGAATCAGTTTCAGACCACCAGACAGCGTTTCCATTTGTGCCCTCTATGCTGACATTCCTGAATGCGCTCTGTGTAGTGTGACCAAGATAACATGGCAACTGCAGCCTGCACAGTGACGGCGCAGGTTCCTCACAAAAGGCGCCCTTTGTGGAGCGATAACTCATCTTGACATCTTGTGAATGGCCTGAATTCTTCAGGACCCCAGTCTACCCACCCATACCCAAGAATGTTGGTCCAAGACAGAGAGGCAGCCTGTGTTAATTATGGAATTTTATCAGCCCGAGCCTATCAGGCAGGGAGGTCTGATGCCACTGCAGCCTCTGTGCTGTGAGCAGAAGACAGCGGGATCGGGATGGCGGGGCGGTGCACTTTGATGTGTTCCGGATGCCTTTGGTGAATGCAGTCACTAAACCAGATTAAGATCATGTTTTAAAGAATTTTCTCCTTCCAAAGAAATGCAGCTTGACCTCTCAAGGACACAGATTACCTGAAGGGCTTAGATTTAACTTCAGTAGTAAAAGTCTGTGATAATTGCTGTAGGAATACAACTTGACACAAATCTGTAGAGTTCATGGGACCATATGTACAAATTGGTATGAAGTTCTTACATTACAATAAATACCCACTTTGCACTCAGATGAGTTCATGTAGCTAGGTTCCCAGCTGATGGAGATTTGGGAATTAACGCCTCCTGGAGGCAGTATATTGTTGGGGGTGGGCTTATGGGTGTTATAGCCAGTTTCCCCTTGCCAGTGTTTGGCACACTCTCCTATTGCCATTGTCCACCTGATGTTGGCCAGGGGTGATGTCCACCCTCTGCTCATGCCATCTATTTCCCCTGCCTTCACGGAGCTTCCCCTTGAGCCTGTAAGCCAAAATAAACCTTTGTTTTTCCCCCCACAAGCTGCTCTTGGTCGGGTGATTGCTGGCAGCAGTGTGAACGCAGTGTGAATCTGACTACAACAGTAGTCAAGAATGTTTTTAGCCACTGGGTCTTCTGAAGCCACAGATAATTACTTTTCTTGGTAGAGCTTGCCCATTCTCTCTCTCTGTATCCACAATGAGGCTTTGGGCCGTGACGATTAGCTTGTAGGGTTCTCTTCTGTCATGGGTCAGAAAGGAAGACAGGAATCAGTGTTTTCCTTGCACTTATACTGCCACAGCCGTGAGCCACATGTGGCCATTGAGCACTTGAAGTGTGGTGACTGAGAAACTGGCTTTATACTGGCGATTAAATTTTATTGATTCAATTACTGGTGAAAATGAGAGTCTGCAACAACTTGAGTTAATCTATCTCTCTTCATATATACTTTCTGAATTTCAAGCATAAATTAGGTATTTCTTATGAAAATTCCAAATTGAAACACACTGTAAATATAATTTGCACACCTGGGTTTAAAGGCCTACTAAAAATAATGAAAAATATTTCATTAATGTTTATGTTCATCACATGTTAATGACAATATTTTGGATAAGTATATTAAAATTCACTTTTCTTTTTTTTTTTTAAATTTTATTTATTTATTTATTTGAGAGCGACAGACACAGAGAGAAAGACAGATAGAGGGAGAGAGAGAGAATGGGCGCTCCAGGGCTTCCAGCCTCTGCAAACGAACTCCAGACGCGTGTGTCCCCTTGTGCATCTGGCTAACGTGGGACCTGGGGAACCAAGCCTCGAACCGGGGTCCTTAGGCTTCACAGGCAAGCGCTTAACCGCTAAGCCATCTCTCCAGCCCCAAATTTCACTTTTCTTATTTTAGCATGGGTGCCAAAAATCTGCACTGGTGGGAAGTAAGGTCCTGATGTGTCTGACATGATGAGATTAAAAGTAGAAAAATTTGGGAACACTTCCTGGTTTGCATCAAGAAATGCCCTTTGAGGCATGCACATCAGTCTACATACAAGGGGATCTGCTGATTTAAGGAATCCCCTATATGGAAGCAGGAAGACGGATGGCACTCAACTGGTATTCCTTACAGACCGTAAATTTTGGCACTCAGAAGGTGCTTGTGAGAAATAGGCTTAATGTTGTGATATAAGAAGCACTGCTGGATCTTAAAGGGGCACACATGCAGGCCCACGTTCCACACGCAGCACATACCCACAGAGAGCTTGTTCAGTGGTCTTCTTCATGACAGTGTGAGTTTCAGCACTTGAATGGGAATGTGGGGATCAGCAATCCCCAGAGTGTGCCATTCCTTCTCCCACAAGTAGATTTCTCTGTGTGGCTTAAGAAAAAAAAAATGTAAAGGTTTAATTGAGGATGTGAGAGGATGAATGGTTTTAGTTGAATGAAATCAGTCCCAAAGCCTAACGTTTCTTAAGGAAATTAGGATGGATGCTCCTGAGTGGAGAAGCTGAGGAAGAAATGAGAGAGGCAAACAGACACAGAAAAGGGCCAGGGCTTGGCAATCTTGTCATTGCCTGTATATTTTTTTTTTCTTTAATTGGCAAACAAACGTAGTTTGTGGCTGGGACCTCAAAAGGGGAGAAACTCTGCATAGCCTACTTTATGAAATATCAAATTTTAAATGGATGCCTTTGTCTAAAGGCAGCCTGACACCTATAGGGTTAGACTTTTAAGTGTGATGACAAAATAAAAATTGAGTTTTAAAATAAAGATCCTAAATCCCATTCCCATTCTCATGGTGATTATCTTTTATTATCCTCTTAAAGTAGTTGGCATATGACATTGATTAACATATATGTATCATTTTTCATTTTATGAATTATATTGCCATGGCTTAGAATTCCATTGCAGTTTCATCACTGGAATTTTCTCCATAGCCATGTTAGATATGATACAATAATATCAGATTAAAGTGGGATTAAAGTCAAATCACTCTGTTACCTGATCTCAAACTTAAATGTTACAAATGTAACAAGGCTTTCAAAGTCCTTCCAGCCTTGGTTTGATGTCACTAAAAAGTTGTTCAACTCTAACTTAAGTTCAATAAGTAGGGCTTCCAGGAAAGTGCCTTTCCTTCTGGGAAGAAGAAAAGCTGTAGAAAATGTCAAACTGAATCTGTTTAAACTCAGTGAGGGGAATTTTAAGAGCTCTGGGAGAAGTCTGGGTTCAGGGGCAAAGGCAGGTGGGGCAGGACAGCATAGGCACTGGGAGTTGCTCTTCTCCTTGGGGTGAGAGATGACTCATAGATGTGCCAAGCTGGCCACAGCCCTCTTTGGTCTCATAAAACTTGAAATGAGGAGGAAAGTGGTATAACTACAGATTATACAGGTCCACTAAGGGGGATATTATCCAGAATAGCACTATGAAATGATTTTTCAGGTCGATTGGATAGAAATTTGCTGGGTGGTAGAATCAACTACATTCCGTGTCTAAAACTCATTTCCAGGTTGCTGTAGACTTCTTTGTGAAAGGTAGTACAATGGTTGAGGTTGAATAAATGAGAGACTATATTTTCCTGCTCTCTGATAAACAAAACTCTGTTAAAATGGAGACAGAATTAATCACCATAAAGGAAATGCTTAAACTTGACAATGTTAAAAAAAAAAAAAGTTATCAAAAAGAAATGCTGTTAAGAGATTAACAAGACAAAATACAAAGTGGAAAAAGATATTTGCAATATGTTAAACAAGGGACTTATGTGCAGAATATATATACAGAGTCCATATGAGAAATAATGGCAGATACTCCACGGTAAAAATGGGCAGATTTGAGCTGGAGATATGGCTTAGTGGTTAAGGCGCATTCTTGTAAAGCCTAAGGACCCAAGTTCAATTCTCCCTATGTAAGCCAGATGCACATGGTGGTGCATGTGTCTGGAGTTCGTTTGCAGTGGCTAGAATTCCCTGACACACCTATTTATTCTCTCTCTGTCTCTAATAGGTAAAAATAAAAATCTTTTTTAAATGGGAAGAATATTTATTCAGGCAGTTCATAAAAGAATATATTCTCGGCTGGGTATGGTGGTGCATGCTGTTAATCCCAGCACTTGGGAGGCAGAGGTAGGAAGATCGCCACGAGTTCGAGGCCACCCTGAGACTAAAGAGTGAATTCCAGGTTAGCCTGGGCTAGACTGAGACCCTCCCTCGAAAAAACAACAACAAAAAAGAATGTATGCTAATGGCTAGTAAACATATGAGATGCTGCCTTCCTAAGTCGTCAGAGAAGAGCATGTTAAAACAATAGAGAGAGAGTTCTGCTTCTGGACAAGGTGGCATAATAGGAACTAGATTTAGTCTGCTATTTGAGACAACTTTTTAAAAGACAAGGCCTCACTGCAGCCCCAGGCTGGCTTAGAACCATGTATCTCAGGCTAGTCTTAAAGTTGCGGTGCCTGCTTCCACCTCCCAAGTGCTGGGGTTGCGGGAGGAGAGTGTCTTTCTAGTCAGGGGATTTAGGCAGGGGAGAATGGCAGTTCCTAGCACTGCAGGAGCAGAGGAACGAGCTCTGTGGTTGCTGCCTTGAGCTCTAGTCAGCTACCTTGAGAAAGTCTTTAGTCACACCCAAGGGCAAGTCAGGAAGCTTGAGGTGGATAGAATTAAAAGAACAGTCTACCTAAGAGGAATGAGATTTCAAAAACTTAGGAGGAGGGGCTCCTTTGAGGAAATCAGCTGAGATTTTGAGGAGGACATGTGTGTATGGAAACTCCCCAAAGAGAATCAGAAGTAACAGGTCAGTATTCTCACCGTGCTGGGAATAGAACCTGTTCCCTGCAGTGATGCTAGAAAACCCTTATTGTTTACTGGTGGAGTGCCTAGAAAGTCTTGTTCAGTGGTGGGGAATCATTAACTCTTAAGTTCAACACTGCTCTAATCCTACCAATTTTTTTTCCTGCCAAATAAATCTTTGTTAAGGATATTAATATCAAAGATCCTTAATAGAAGAATCAAACTGTTTCCATGTAATTTTAACTTCATTTCAAAGAAAAGTTCTAGAATGCAGGAGAATCTACTTATCATTGGGCAAGATAAAGTTCCTATGTCTGGCATCTGATTACAGATTACTGGGATTGTCAAGAAGCCAGGAATATTCAGCTTATAGTCAAAGGACAAATCGATAAATCAAAACTGACCTAGAATTGGCTCTGATATTAGAACTGGCAGCAGAGGACATCGTAAGTTAATAATACACATCTGTATCCCATATGTTCAAAAGTCAAGTAGGGGTATGGAAAAGAGAAGAAAGCCTGTGTGCATCATTCGGCTTTCTGAAGTAGGGAACATGAAGGAAGAGAGAAAAATACTTCCAAAAACACATCCAGAAGCTTCTCCAAATTGACAACAAGTATAAAATTGAGAAACTCAGTAATGCAGGGCTTGGTGGTTTAAGGCTACCATCCCCACTCTCAGAAGGCTGAAGCAAGAGCAGTGGTTGTGAATTCAAGGCTAGCCTGAGCTACAAATGAATTCAAGGCTAGCCTGAGCTACAAAGAAAGTTCCAGGCCAGTTTGGGCTACAGAATGAGACATCATCTCAGGAAAAGAGAAAAAGGGAGGAAGAGAAAGAGACTCAGTAAGACTGAAAACAAAGAAACACAGGGAAAACTATGCAGAAGTGGTCAAGTTGATCAAAACCAAGATGAGTAAATATAAGCATTGTCGGTAAAGCCACAGTGCCCGCAAGGAGCCGTCCTGGTGGGTGACAACTGATTTCCTGCTGGAAATGGTACAAGCAAGTGACAATGGAGCAGTAGCTTTAAGATCCTTAAGGAAAATGTCTGTCACCCTGAAACTCGTTACTCAGTGCTAGATGTTTTAAGAATGAAGGAAAAAATCAAGGTGGTCTCATACAGTTAAAAGCTGAAAGATTTTGTTACCTACAAATGGGCACTATGAGAAATGTTAAAGGGAGTGCTTTAGGCAGAAGGAAGATAATATTAGATGGAAATCTAGATTTACTCACAAAAATCTGAATATTGAAATACAAGCTGCACAGCCCTAGACAAAACAGGCAGAGTAGCTATCCATCAGAAGACACATGGCATAAAAAGAGGAGAAATGTGGGCTGGAGAGATGGCTTAGCGGTTAAGCGCTTGCCTGTGAAGCCTAAGGACCCCGGTTCAAGGCTCGGTTCCCCAGGTCCCACGTTAGCCAGATACACAAGGGGGCGCACGCATCTGGAGTTTGTTTGCAGAGGCTGGAAGCCCTGGCGCGCACATTCTCTCTCTCCCTCTATCTGTCTTTCTCTCTGTGTCTGTCACTCTCAAATAAATAAATAAAAAATTAAAAAAAAAACTTTTAAAAGAGGAGAAACGCGTTTTACAATAAAAAAAAAAGAGGAGACACTTTTAACTTGTATGGACATGAGCTACTGACTCCGTTGATTACTATATTATTTCTTTAATTATTTTTTCCTGTTTTTTGTTTTTTGAGGTAAGGTCTCACTCTAGCCTAGGCCAACCTGGAATTCACTCTGTAGTCTCAGGGTGGCCTTGAGTTCACAGTGATCCTCCTACCTCTGCCTCTGGGGTGCTGGGATTAAAGGCGTGTGCCACCACACCTGGCTTAATTTCTTTAAATTTTAAAACCTTATTTCCTTATGATCCAAGTGGGCGAATTGTAAGCACTTTTTCTCTGATTTGTTTGTATGACAAGTAAAATAACTTGTCTAAGTACCAAGAAGAGTACCTAGTGTATGCTGTGGTAAAGATCACAATACATTGTCCCCCTCCTTGCCCGTGTCCCCTTTCAGTATGATGCAACCAAGTCTGTTGCTGCATTTGCACTCCGTGAGCTTGTTTGGTCAATGCCGTTAGCACAGGCTTTTGGAGCTCACGGGCCTTGCCCTCTTACTGTTCATTGGACATTTGTGCCCCGCTCCCCAACCTCATGAGTCAAAACTCATCTAATCTCTTAGATAGTAAGTCGATGACCAAGCCACCAGCTGGGAATCCATCACAGCTCCCAGCAAAGCCATCAGTTACCAGCAGACTCCATGCGTGTGAGAGCTGGGTCTGGCTAAGGCAACCCCAAAATGCCAACACAGAATTGTGGACTGTGAAATTGTTGCAATTTCAAGCCACTAGATCTTGGACATAGTTTGTGATTGTGCAGAGACCTATTGATAAGTGTTTGCTGTGTATTCACATGCATATTATTAACATGCAAATACATACTCAACCTTCCTTTTATGTTGCTTCCTAAAGATGCCTTCATACTGGCTACGGTGTTGTTTGGACTAGGGTAGGACTGGTGAAAATGCCAGAAGCTTGTGAGTTGACTCTGCCAAACTGAGACACGTTGCCCAGTAGAGAACTCATTCCTCTTTTACATTTGTATAGTTATGCCCTTAATCCTTTGCATGTAAAACATCTACAATGAGATAAAAACCACTGGTACATTAAAACTTAAAAAATAGTGATAAGGATGTGGCACTGTGGGGATGTTTATATGTCATTGTTGGGATTGTAAATTGGCAAAACCACTCAGAAAAACTGACAATTTCTTCTCAGTGCATCGTTATCTTATGTTTCATCTCCTTAGTTCATAATCAGCAGGTATGCACACATATGTAGACTAAGAGAGGTATATAATTATTTTCTAGCTACATCATTCATAACTGCCAAAAACTGAACACAATTAAAATGCCATGTAACAATATTCACCCAAGGGAATACCACATAGTAAAGAAAAAAGTTGGCACTCTACCATGTAACAAGAGTAAATCTTACCATAGCATATAGAAGACCAGATGACAGACATAGGGCTGTACACAGCTTGTGAATCTGCTTTTGTGAAGAAAACATCTACTTTTTAAAAATATAAATCTATATAAATATTTGTTTTTATTTTATTACTTACTTGACAAAAGGAGGGAGGGAGGAAGAATGAATGAGAATGGGTGTGCCAGGGCCTCCAGCCACTACAAACGAACTCAGAAGCATGTGCCACCTTGTGCATCTGGCTAACATGGGCTCTGGCAAATCGAACCTGGGTCCTTTGACTTTGCAGGCAAACGCCTTAACCACTAAGCCATCTCTCCAGCCCAGCACCTATGTTTTTAGAAGATCATGTCAGGACTGGGGAGAAGAATCACGGGGTAAAGCCCTTGCTGTGCCAGCCTGAGGACATGAGTTTGAATAGCCAGCACCCATGTCAAAGTTGGCCATGGTAGCGTGTGTCTGTTACTCCAGTCCTGGGGAGGATGAAGGAATGCTTGGCTAGACAAGCTGCATGAATCAGTGAGTGTCAGATTGAGCAAGAAACTATGTTTCAAAAACAAATTAAGGTAAAAGAGTGATTGAGGAAGACACAGGCAGTAATGTCTGGCCTCCACACTCACGTGCCCATGCACACTTGAACATACATACCTACATATGCCCAGCAGGCACACACCACATACCAAAACTAAGTGCTGCCCATGTTTAGAGGAATAGTAACTGGAATGGACGTGAGGCACCTTCTGGTTATCGGTGGCAGTGGTGTCTGCAAAAATTGTGTTGACTTTGTAAAACTCCATCAAGCTGTGCACACGCTTTCCCCCATTTCTCATATATATTTCTCATATACATTTCAGTTTTTCAAAGCTTATTTGAAAAGTCTCAGCATTTGTGTTGTGAACACATTTATATGAAATTATACAATGTATGCATGCCAAAGATTTTAATGAAGAAACATAGACTCAGCCCCCATCTGTACCGTTTGGTGGATAAGTCTAAGTTACCTTAATGAGAAAAAATCAAATTAGAGAGTGTCATCTATAATTTCATTTGGCTTTTGATGAACGTAACTCTGGATTATGTAAGTCATTTTGGGTTTTTTGAAAGTTTGGGAGACATATAGATTCAGAGAAGATGATATGCTACTAGATACGGTGTAGGCGTGATCGCGCGTCTTTTTCTTGCCCTAACACCCCTCCCCCCACAGCCTGTGCTCGCGTGTAGAATGTGTGTCACAGGAACGTGTGTGCGCAGACACGCCTGCCCTGGGGGGAGACCATTGCTCATCTGTTTGTTTCCTTGAGACTGTCTGTCACTCATTTTGGAACTTTGCATTTTTGTGAACCCCAGCAATTCTCACTGCTCCCCACAGATGGCCATGCCCAGCTGTTTACACAGGTGCTGAGGCGTCAAAGTCCGGCAGTGCCAGGTCCCCTTCAGGTGGTCACGCTTGTCTGGAGGAATGTTCTTACCTACTGAGCCATCTACCTAACCTGAACATGTCATATATTTAACTGAAACTGGGTTTTTACTATGCAATGTGATGCTTATAGCTACGAAAACTTCATTACAGTAATTCCTATTGATCTTAGCCAGCTTCTAGAAAGATGTAGACTCAATAATGTCGTATGGCCATTTTCCTGTACCACCACCAGTCCTAAGTATTATTTAAAAAAAAAAAAAAAACAAAGGCCGAGACGTTACTTACTGTCTTCCCAGATGAGTTTAAACGTTTATATGTGTAGTAATAATGGGCTTCCACCCTATCATTCTGCAGTCACAGGCACAAGGGACAGGACTGCCTACACTGAGATCATCACGTGATGAGAAGTGTCCTCACTCTTATGTTAATGAACACACATCCATGAACCCTGAGGTCCTCACTAGGCCAGCTGGGGCACCAAGCTTTGAATGCGCCACCTATCAGTTAATGGGTAGCAGCATCTTTGTGTAGACTGGGGAAAATACAACATCAGGTTATTCAGGCAAAGGCAAGTGGTAAGTCTTGAGAATGGAATTAGGAACGACTAGTTTCATCGTCCTTCCCCCCCCCTTTTTTTTTTTTGGTGTATGTGGCATACACGTGTGTATGAATGTTTGTATAGATGTGGGCACATGTATATGTATACATGCATACAGAGTCTAGAATGATGTCTTAAGAAGCAGAGAGAGAGAGAGAGAAAATGGGTACACCAGGGCCTTTATAGCCACTGTGAACAAACTCCAGATGCGTGCGCCCCCTCGTGTGCATGTGCAACATTGCATGCTTGTGTCACTGCATCTGGCTACATTGGACCTGGAGATTTGAACATGTGTTCTTGGGCTTCGCAGGCAAGCACCTTAAATGCTAAGCCATCTCTCCAGCACATTTTTCACATTATTTTAAAAAAATTATTTATTTATTTATTTGAGAGCGACAGACACAGAGAGAAAGACAGACAGAAGGAGAGAGAGAGAGAATGGGCGCGCCAGGGCCTCCAGCCTCTGCAAACGAACTCCAGACGCGTGCGCCCCCTTGTGCATCTGGCTAACGTGGGACCTGGGGAACCGAGCCTCGAGCCGGGGTCCTTAGGCTTCACAGGCAAGCGCTCAACTGCTAAGCCATCTCTGCAGCCCTAATGTAGTGTTTCTTACTGAAACTAGAACTCACCCGATTTGGCCAAACTAGCCAGCAAGCCTGTCAGTCCTCCTGTGTTTACTTCCCCAGCACCGGAGCAACCGTGCCTCACATTTTGGATGGATGTTAGAGATCTGAACTCAGGTAATTATGCCTGTGTAGACAGTGCTTTACTGATTAAGCCATCTCTCAAGTCCCCTACCTTTGTTTTCTAGGTGAATGGCAGTTATAGGTAATAGGGACAGATTAACTGATCATTGCACTGGTTTGCACTTTATAAGATAAAAGCAACCTTTTATATTTACTAATTGACTCCCTTTGTACAGTTCCAACAAGGAGGAAGTCCAGTTACCAAGGACTGGTTGACTAACCCTAGCATCCCGACAGCATGGTGGAGATACTTTGGTATATTGATGGCAATTGAGTATCTAAAACACAGACTTGTTAGCTGGCTCTCGTCTCCAAGGATCACTGCATAAAGAACAGATTTCACCCTGATGGGCAGCAGGTTATGTGCCGTCTTTCAGACTCAGTGATAAGTCACTGTGCATCTGTTATGTTGTTCATACACAGACTGCCAAGATTGTAGCTGTGTGACCTCATTGTCCCAAGGAGGAGCCTGTATGGCAACTGTACAACAGCCAATGATAGAAAGAGGGAAGTAGTCAAAGGTTGGAGCGTGGAGAAGGGTTTCACCCATGCTGGAAGTAAGCGTTGAGTCCACAGAAGCCAGCTGACCCAGAAGGATGAGCCTGTGCCCTTTCAGCGTGTACGTGCTACGCAGCCAGGCACGGGGGCAGGAAGAGTGAACTTGACAGAAGTGGTAACTCCTAATGGAAAGAACGAGATGTCCCAGAGTGATGCCAGCTAGGAAAAGGGAGGAAAGGAAGGAAGAAGAGGGAGATGGGGAAGAAGGAAAGACAGAAGAAAGGAAAGAAGAAAAAACCTTACCATAAGAAACAAATTTCTAACATGAAAAGATCAAAGAATAAAATGATGGTGACCAACCCAAATTATTCAATATTTTTAGGGCATAGAAAGGATGTTTTTTTAAAAATAAGTACTTTTTTTATATTGTCTGTAGTTTTTTTTTTTTTTTTTTTTTTTTTTTTTGGTTTTTCGAGGTAGGGTCTCACTCTGGTCCAGGCTGACCTGGAATTAACTGTCATCTCAGGGTGGCCTTGAACTCATGGCAATCCTCCTACCCCTGCCTCCCGAGTGCTGGGATTAAAGGCGTGCGCCACCACGCCCGGCTTTGTAGTTTATTTTATGACAGTTTTATTTATTTATTTTATTTAAAAAATTTTTTATCAATTAGTTTTGTATTCAGCAACATACAGTCAGTTTGGTACCATTATTAGGCTCATCCGTGACCTACCCCCTCCCCATTGGCCCCTCCTTGTTGAGGTATATGGGTCGTGCATTGTGGAGTTAGCCCACAGTTATGGGTAAGATAAATGTCTCTGCATATCAGGACCCAACATGTGGCTCTGACATTCTTTCCGCCCCTCTTCTGCAAAATTTCCCTGAGCCATGTTGGGTTTAGTTTTGGTCTGCTTCAGTGATGAGGTGTTGGGGGCCTCTGAGGCTCTGGCTCTCTGATTTGGTAGGAATTGATTTTTCTCTGTGTTGGTCTCCTTCTCCCTTGTGCTGGTATACAGTTCATCAGGAAAACATCACCCTTGCTTGTTTCATCGTTTTCTTAGTTTCAGCTGGGGCCTTTTGAGGTATGATGAGGTGGCTCTCTCCTTAGGATCTGCATCTATCTGAAAAAGAGAAGCAGATTCTCCAACGGAGAGTAAGTTAGCACCAGGACAAATGAGATAACCCTTACTTTATTTTATAGGGAATTTAATAGGTGTAGGCCCTCTTGTAGCCCACAATTGATGGTAGCTTGATAGTGGTAGGAGGATCGCCGTGAGTTCAAGGCTTAAATAGCAGAAAGTGAAAACATCCAGTTTCAACCATGCCCTCTACAAATCAGTAGAAAATCTGTATTTTCTGACCACTGAACAAGTAGCTACAGGGCCAGAAGTCATTGTGACTTCATTTTCTCAGCAAAGCAGTAACGTGTGACAGTGTCTTGATGGTTGAGGTCTCATTTAACCTGTGGCTTTTCAGCTGAATATTATCTAGGCCCATTACCAGTAGAAGCCATTTGGCATCTGTCCATGTCCTGACCATTTCAGCAAAGAGAGCGAATGGCTGGATTATTGCAGAGATGTTCTGTGTATAAATGTCCTTTGGGTGATTCCCAGGGAAGGAGGAGAATATGATGACCCAGGTAGTGACCAGCTGCCTGCCCCCCCCCTCCCTCCCTCCCTCCCTCCCTCTCTCTCTCTCTCTCTCTCTCTCTTTATGGAAAGTAAACACAAGTCTCAAAATCTCATCCATTTTAAATCTGAATACTTCTTGATGCGATTTTATTTGATACTAAAATTGCAAATACAGCAAGAATTTAAAGGTTAAAAGCCTCTAAATTTCAGTCACGCTTACGGGGTCTGTTATTGGTATCGTTGGCCTTATGTGGACAGGTGAGGTGGGCTACTCTGTTTCTAGACTTGGTTGTGACTCACCAAGTCCAGTCATCTGCATTTCAAGAAAAGCTCATGTGTCAGGAAGTGTCTCATAGTTTCAAACCATCTTCTGGTGTGCAATAGCTTGTTTTTGGTTACAGCATGGAATTAACTATTTTAAAGTGAATGTTCACTGCTATTTCCCATATCCCCAGTGCATACAACCTCCCCTCTCATCTGCTTGCAAGACATCTTTATCACCCTCAGACAAAACCTGTGTCCATTAAGAAGTTGTTCTGCCTTCCTCCCTCTCTACCCCTGCAAACCACCACTGTGTGGTTAGTGTGTATGGATTCACCTGTTCTTGGCATTTTGTGTAAATGGGAGTACACACGATGAGTTTACACACTGCCTATTGCTCTAAGGAAGCCCTTGGGATTATTCATTAAATGGGCATTAATGACCTGATTTCATTAAGTGTGGTGTTTTCAATGGTTCATCTATGTTGTCTTGTACATTCAGGGCTTGGGATTGAATTCAGGGCCTTGTATGCACTAGGCAAATGCTATACCACTGAGCCTGTGTGTGTGTGTGTGTGTGTGTGTGAGAGAGAGAGAGAGAGAGAGAGAGAGAGAGAGGGAGGGAGGGAGGGAGTGCTCTTAGGGGCCATGCTGTGGAGTTCAGGTTGGTGTGGTCTGGAACGCATAATTTTTTGCCTCTACTGCCTTAATTCTGGAATTATAGCTACGTGCTACCACAGCTGGTGCTGCAGTCACCTTCTGGTTGCTGGGATAAAGCCCCCTACTAAAAGCAGCTGATGGAAGGAGAGGGTTTATTTTGGTTTATAGTCTTGAGGGGAAGCTTTATGATGGCAGGGGATAGCTTGGCAGGAGCAGATAGCACCTCCGTACCACACAGCAGGTAGAAACCAGAAGCAGGAGGGAGAGAGCGCCAAACTAATAGTGGCAAAAGCTAGGGGCTAATGAACCTCAAGGTCCAGCTGCCAGTGACACATCTCCTCTAGCAAGGCTTCATCTCCTAAATTGTCACCAGCTTGGGACCTAGTATTCAAATCACATGAGTTTATGGGGGACATCTGATTCAAACCACCACATCAGACATCTGTGTGTGTGTGCACGTACATACATATATATGTACGCACATGCTCTTCGTTTCTTTTATGGGCTAAACAGTGTTCCATTGTGTGCATATTGCGTACGTTCTTTGCTCATTCATCTATCTAGGTGAGCATTCGGATTGTCTCTGCCTCGCAGTCACTGTGAGCAGTGCTGCAGTGAACGTGGGCGTGCAAGTAATTGTTCACGTACTCTCAGTCTTTTCAGGCCATGCCTGGTGGTTTAGCAGTAATTCTTTTTTTTAAAAAAAATATTACTTATTTATTCAAGAATGACAGACACAAAGAGAAAGACAGATAGGGAGAATTAGGTGCTCCAGGGCCTCCAGCCACTGCAAATAAACTCCAGATGGGAACGTGGGTCCTGGGGAATCAAGCTTCGAACTGGGGTCCCTAGGCTTCACAGGCAAGTGCTTAACCACTAAGCCATCTCTCCAGCCCAGCAGTAATTCTTTTTAACTTGCTGGGGAGCCAGCAAGCTGTTTTCCGCTTAGTCGCTTATAGTTCTGCCACATGTAAGGGAGGGATACACATCCCGCTGCTGCTGCTTCCTTTACCCCATCTCGGGCCTTGACACATGTGTCCCCCACAAGAGATGCAAGGCTGGAGAGATGGCCTAGTGGTTAAGGCTCTTGTGGGCACAGCCAAAGGACCTAGGTCCCCTTTATCCACATAAAGCCTGATGCACAAGATGGTGGTGCATGCATCTGGAGTTTGTTGGCAGTGGCTGCAGGCCCTGGTGCACCCATTCCCCCCTCTCGAATAAATAAATAAATAAATAAAGCATTTAATGTTTTTTTAAAGAGATGTGAGAGTGCCTTGGCATGTGATAAAGTCTGTTCCCCCTCCTTTCCTGGGTGTGCGCCCACCCACCACAAAGCCACATCCTCTTCATTCCTCCGTGGCAGCTGTAGGCAGTGCCCGGGTAGGAGGCAGTGCCCCGAGGAGGCCTGGTCTCTGCATGACAGAGCCCTGCATGGATATGGTTTCCAGGCCCACACTTGAACTTGAAAGCCAGATAGGGTTTGTACTTCAGACTGGCCTCGGAAAGACAAGTGGAGATACTTGTCTTTCAACTTCTTTTTCATTTGTCAGATTGTTCATAGGTGCGTGGAGTTTAGTGTACCATGGACTGGGCTCCTTTGGAGAAGGTGAGACCCAGGCAGAAAGATGTTATGACTGATAAATTTGCCATTATCAATGTGTCCTGGAGATGTAGGTTAAAAATCTCATTCCCGTTTATTATTATTATTATTTTTTAAGCAATGCTGAATTAGAGAATTTGCCTAACATTTTAGATTAAATTTCCTCATCTGTCAAAGTAGGGAAATGTTACTTACCTTCCTCATGTGTCTCACTAAAATATCAGAACAAATAAACGATGCATGACATTAGATCCAGAATGGAATAAAAGTATACCATGCAGGTTCACTTCTGACACATTCCAGCTTTTTATTAGTGTAAACTAACAATAGAAATCTGAATTTGGGGGCTAGGTATGTGGCCTGGTGATTAAAGTGCCCCCCCTTCAGCATGCACAATGCCCTGGGTTTGATTCCAAGCACCAAAGAAGCTGGGTGTGGTGATGTATGCCTAGGGCCCGTCAGGAGATGGAGGCAGGAAGGAAAAATCCATTGTTCAAGTTCATCTTTAGCTTCATAACAGGTTCAAGGCCAGCATAGGCTGCCCTAAACCCTGTTCTAAAAATATATATATATATATATATTTTAAGTTTGACTACTGGGCTGGAGAGATGACTTAGCAATTAAGGCACTTGCCTTCAAAGCCAAACGACCTAGTTTTGATTCCCTAGTACCCACGTAAGCTAGATGCACAAAGTGGCACGTGCATCTGGAGTTCGTTTGCCATGGCTGGAGGCCCTGGTGCACCCATTCTCTCTATTTCTCTCTCTCCCCATCGCTCTGCTTGCTAATAAAAATAAAATGTTTGACCAGAGACATCCTAGCAGAATGATGTCCATGGGAGTGGCACAAAAAGAGATTGGTAAGCCTCCAGTGTCCCAGTAGAAAGTGAATCATATTGTATGGTGATCATTGATCCACTAGTCTGCACTGATGATGGAAACAAGATGCCTGGCTCCACATCCAGGTCAGTTAATATGTGAATATGTTAGAAGAGATTTTTACTGGGAGGAGAACCATTTGAGAAACTGGAATTCTATGATGAAAGTTTAGTGACTCCGTCTGGTCTTTATCTAAATGACCAGAATACATCAACAACATAAGAAACATTCTTACCGTTTAACCCTCTGCTTCAGGTAACACGTCACCTTGCCAAACTCTTCGACAGCATCGCAGATCTGCAGTTTGAAGATACTCAGGATGTGGCCGCACACAGAGCCGTGGGAATGTACAGCAAAGAAAAGGAGTATGTCCCGTTCCCAGCCAACTGTGACTGCATAGGCCATGTACGATTTGATCATGTTTGCTATGCTAAGGGATTCATTATGAGCATGAAGAGTGAGATGAACTAGGGAAAAAAAAATCAAGTTATCACATCAGTTCTGCTCTGGCTGGAAGATTCCTGTTTATCCATCTTCAGGATGGCGAAGCGCTCTTCTCCCATGCCCAGTTTTTGCTCATTTAGTTTTAGCATCCAGTATTGTGGTGAAGATGCTTGGAGTTAAACTAGACAGAAGGGGTTGCCATAGACTGGGTGGAATTTAGGGCTAGTAGGAAATGTGACTTTAATCCCTGGGACTTCCCCAAAGTGTCCTCTCACTCAGAGGCTGCAGGAAGTGTGATGAACAGCACCTCACAGGAAAGCATGCTTGAACGCAGGTGGTGGCTCCGCAGCCCAGTGTGAAGATTGTGAATTAGGTGCATAGAGACCACCAAATGATACCGCATCTTCCGGGCCCTATGCAGAGTTAACTTAGCCTGGTTTGTACTCATAGCCAAACACCTACAAAAGATTCTTTCCATTTACCCAGGGAAACGAGTCATTGAACTTCATGAGAGAGTGAAAGTGTATTCTGATGACTTAGGGCATTGCATCTTTTTCTGATAGCTTAGACTAGCCCACAGAGCAAGCAAGGGGATGGCTGAGTAACCAAGGGTGTGGATTCTATCAGACAACCTGTTGCGATGGGGTAAGGGCTTCCTGAAAGTGTGCTTTGCAGAAATATGATGAAAACTTATTTTATGACAGTTTTCTTTCCTACTCTCTGTTGTTTTTTAATGTTGTACCAGAAAAACCCTTGCCAACTGAAGGGGAAGCAGATGGTCAAATACTTTGATTAAAGTACATTTTTTTTTTATCTCTTGGGTTTTTAAGGATATTATTATAATGATTAGAAAACGTCACCATAAACTATCTTGACAACAGTGTGTTGCAGACTGCTCCCTCCCCAGCAGACTGTTCATCAGCTGGCAAGATGCCCAGAGGGGGACGGTCCAATTGATGGATGTGGTTGTCATGCAGGAGCTGTGGGTATTAGAAGTTTTTATAGTGCTCTAATTTATTTTATATAAGCAACTTATGCTTCAAAGCTCTGAACGTATATGACATTCATGCTCTAATTGCTTTTGTTTTATAAGAGGATTTTTTTTGCTTTGACTTAAACTTTCCCCACACATTTCTAATTGGTACGTTCCAATGCTGTGTGCAGATATTTTATTCAGCACGTCTCTGTGGAATACCTACACTGTATCACATGCCACCTTAGGCCCAGAAAGACCTTTGTATTCAAGATCTGTGGCTGGTGGAAGAAGTGTATATGCATATAATTCATAATAACAGGAGGTGGTCAGTTTGTCATGGAGGTTAGGCATAATGTCATGAAGGAACCATCAGATACTCTGTCAGAGCTTATTTCTGAAATCCCACTGAGTGAAGTCACTGTTGTTGGCACAGTTGTCCGAATATGGACTGATGTCAAGTCCTCCACGTGTCTAGTCTTCCCAAGTGTGTTAGGAGGTTCTTGATGATAGGTGGCTCTAATGCGGAGGTGCATGCAAGAGGACAGACACGGGAGATACGCGAGCAGTGAGCACCTACTAAGGGCACTAGCTGCCTAATGACCCTAACAGTCGTGCTTATGATGAAGGGCCGAGATGCAGGACCTCTTCAATGAGATGAGGAGCCCTGAACTTGTGCATGCTGATAGAGCCCAGCTGTGAACTGGACGTGCTGCGCCAGGGCCCGCCCTATGCTTCCTTTGCTTTCAAGAGAATGGTGGCTGAGTCCGCCCCAGTTTTCAACAGGTTCTAGAAATGTCATTGCAACCTTCTCAGGGCCAGGGATGGAAGCCAGTGGTACCAACTTCAGCATTTCATGCGGTCCTTCGAATGAATTCCTTATGGTCATTCTTTATGGCGAGGCTTAATTATTCGCAAATAGTGTCTTGTTGTTACATGTGTGGCTGATAGAAACAGACACATGGGTTATGGAACAAAGTACATTTGAACAGAGTGGAAAATGGGCTCAAATATACTCATGGAAGCAAAATAAACTTGAAATTATTTGTTAAAAATATAAATTTCACAAGTCAGCAGTTGTCCTATCTCTTAAACTGTCTTGCTGTCTAATTTCTGACAAGTGTGAAGATTAGAACCAGTGGGAAATATAATTAAGACACTTGCTGAAAATACTTTGGCATAAGGCTAAATTCTGTGAAAATTTTAGGGAAGAAATTTTAGGAGATTTAAAAATTATCAGAAGATAAGGTTTTAAAATATTTTCTTTATTTGTGGAGGAGGAGTGAGAATGGGCATGCCAGGGCCTCTTACCACTGCAAACAAACTCTCAATGTGTGCATGAGTTTGTGCATCTGGCTTTGTGTAGGTTCTGGTGAATCAAATGTTGCACGTAGGCTTTGCAAGCAAAAGTGCCTCCACACATTGAGCCATCTCTCCAGCTTGGAAGCCGGGGTATTAAGAATCCATTTTCCATTATCACCCAGGTGACTCACACCTTAGTAGAAGCCTCTATTGGTTTCTCAAAACTCTGCTGTAGAGGGGCTTCTTTATCTAAATCCTTTTTGTCATTGACTCTGAAAAATAAGTCATAAAAATATGTCCTAAGGGCTGGGCTGGGAAGATGGTTCAGTGGTCAAAGGTTCATGTCCACCAAGCCTGCTGGCTCAGGTTCAATTCCTCAGCCACTCATGCAAAACTGCACGGGCATTCGTGTGTAGTCACAGGAGACCTTGGTGTGTCCATTCACACACATATGCACACACACAGATAATTAAAAAAAATCTTCAAAACCATTTTTCAAAAAATATGTCCTCTGTTGAAGAAAATTATTAGCCAACTGATAGGTAAAATGAGATGCACTGTGTCTCGGGGTGAAGACAGGCTTCTCAATGAGGTGTTCCAATTTTCTTTGAATTATCCCTGTTGTGTGGGTTTTCTAGATGAGTCACATCCATGTGAGGTCTCGTTGAACTCTCTCAGAGTGGGGGAGGATAGAAGAATCCCTCTTCCATGATGAGCCAATGTTCTCAAACCTCCATTTTCTTCCCCAGGTGGAAACCTGGCTCGCGCAGCTGGAAAGGACCATGCGCGAAACAGTGCGCCTTGCGATCACGGAGGCCATCGGGGCCTATGAGGAGAAGCCACGGGAACTGTGGATTTTTGACTTCCCAGCTCAGGTTGCATTAACCAGCTCACAGATATGGTGGACGACAGATGTAGGCATAGCCTTCAGTCGGCTGGAGGAAGGCTATGAAACAGCCCTGAAGGATTTCCATAAGAAACAGGTAGTTTTATAGCTTTATGATTTTTGGCATTTGAAGGCACTTGAAGAAGTAAGCTTTAGTCATTCATCATGCATCACTTGATTTCAGAGGAAAATATGTAGTCCTAGCTGGGCGTGGGTAGCACATGCCTTTAATCCCAGCACTCGGGAGGCAGAGGTAGGAGGATTGCCATGAGTTCAAGGCCACCCTGAGATGACAGAATTAATTCCAGGTTAGCCTGGACCAGAGTGAGACCCTACCTCAAAAAACCAAAAGCACACACACACACACACACACACATATATTCCTGAATTTTTTTTGTTCTTAAGAAAATAGTTAATTGATTACTGTTCAATCAGTTCAAAGCTTAAGAAGTGGCTAGTTTCTTCATAGCAGGTTTAATGCTGACATTTGAATGATGATGCTGTGTTAAATGTTTGTTTTTTTTTTACTTGAAATAATTAATTTAATTGCAACTATGCTATGCTGTCAACATTTTAAAAACATTAACCTGCTGGGTACTTAATTGGTTGATATTCATGATTTGTTCATTTATTTATTTGAGATCAACAGACACAGAGAGAAAGGCAGATAGATAGATAGAGAGAAATGTCACGCCAGGGCTTCCAGCCTCTGCAAACGAACTCCAGACACGTGCGCCCCCTTGTGCATCTGGCTAACGTGGGACCTGGGGAACCGAGCCTTGAACCGGGGTTCTTAGGCTTCACAGGCAAGCGCTTAACCACTAAGCCATCTCTTCTGCCCCGAGATTCATGATTTTATTATAGCTATTAAGCGACCAAATATTCATGATTTTATTATAGCTATTAAGGACATTTTTAAATTGGCACAGTGATATTCTCTCAGCTTTTGGTGACTATCAGTCATTACTAACTTAAGTTTTTCTGCAAACATGCTTCTGCTTTGGCTTAAGGGTCTTATCCTAGTCTGTACCTCCCTTCCCTCCAACTGGCCAGTTGTTAGTTACATGGATATTTTATTGTCTGGGATAGTAAATGATATCTTATGGCTATTTATGCCATTTTGTTATTTTTGACCAGATGATTTCTTTATTGTTTATTGTTGAAGAAAATATAGAGAAAAGAAATAAAAATATTTTCTAAAAATTACCCATGGATAAGCATTCTAGAGAATACCACTGACAACATTTTGGTATAAAAACATTAAAAAATTTCTTCTCTCAACTGTTTCTTTATGTGTAAATGTACACACAGCTCTCTATATGGAAGTATGAACTTGTAGCTATTTACTTTTATGTATAGTTATCTCTATAACTAGCTATGCTGATGGATAAAAATATGGATTTGGGGCTGGAGAGATGGCTTAGCAGTTAAGGAGCTTGTCTGTGAAGCCTAAGGACCCATGCGTACTCTCCAGATCCCATGTAAGCCAGACACACAAAGGTGAGTCAAGCACAAGGTCACACATGCCCACTAGGTGGCACAAGCATCTGGAGTTTGATTTCAGTGGCTGAGGCTCTGGCACACCAATTCTCTCTCTCCTCTATCTCTCTGTCTCTCTCTCGAAAAAATAAATTAAAATTATGTGGATTTGTTGCATAATCCATATATTTTATTTGGCTACTTCATATTTTCACTTGAGATATGATCTACATTTTCTTGTCATGAGTATGCATACATCTGTTCCATCCTAAAATAACTAAATAGTGTTATTTTATATGAATATAACAAAATTTTTTTCCTCCCTGACCCTTCTTTGAGTTAACTCTTATTATCAGGCACCATTTTAGGTTCTGTGGTTATTAGTGATGTTCCTGAAACCATTTACTTTTTTATCCCACAATTTTTATTAACATTTTCCATGATTATAAAAAATATCCCATGGTAATACCCTTCCCCCCTCCTGCACTTTCCCCTTTGAAATTCCATTCTCCATCATATTACCTCTCCATCTCAATCATTCCCATTTACTTTTTAACTGCTTGCATACCTGTGGTGGTTTGATTCAGGCGTCCCCCATAAACTTAGGTGTTCTGAATGCTAGGTTCTCAGCTAATGGAGCTTTGGGAACTAATGCCTCCTGGGGGCAGTGTATTATTAGGGGTGGGCTTATGGGTGTGAGAGCCAGTTTCCCCTTGCTAGTGTTAGGCACCCTCTCCTGTTCCTGTTGTCCATTTTATTTGGGCCAGGGATGATGTCCACCCTCTGCTCATGCCATCGTTTTCCCCTGCCATTGTGGAGCTTCCCCTTGACCTTTAAGCCAAAATAAATCTCTTTTCCCCAAGAGCTGCTCTTGGTGGGGTGATTTCTACCAGCAATGTGAACCTGACTGCAACAATACCTTATATCTTATTAAAAATCATTTTTTTTCTTATCCCTACACCCTATTTCACATGCCATTATTTGATATGATGATGTTGGTGATATAATTACTGAAATCTTACTTAAACTTAGCAACATCTCTAGCAGTCACTTTATTCTTTATTTTTCTTCCTCTTTGTTATTTATGAACTCAGAACTTTTCTTCCTGTGGTAGATGTTTTCACAGTTTGTGCAGTGATGAATTTAGAGTAGGAAACATTTTTGTCCTTTGTCTTTATTATAACTTTGTTTTTGATAGTTTAGGTAGGTGTAGAGTTCTAAATTGCAGGTTACTTTCTCCTTTAAAAATGTGTTTGCATGACATTCTGGCTTTTGTTGTTGCTGTGGAATCCTATACTAGTCAGATTGCCTTCCTTTGTAAGTACTGTGTCTTGTTTTTGGGTGCTGCCTGTGGTTCAGAGATTTTGCTACCACACCCCTGTTTGTAGGGTTTCTTTCTTTTTTTTTCCCATTGAGTTTCCTACTTAATATGCCAAGGAATCTGCGGATTTCTTCAGTCTTCATTTTCACGTCTTTCTTCAGTATTGGAAGATTCTCTTTAATTGCTGAATGGAGTCATACCTCCTTCATGTATGGGCAATGGGAATGTTATTAGCTGTATGTTAAAATTGCTAATGTTAAAATTGCTAATTCTGCCTTCATCCTTTAAATTTTGTTTCATGTGTTCCAATGTTCTACCATTTCATGCTGCAATGTAGGTGCATTCATAAATCTACTTTTATATTTACTCCTTTTTGCCCTTGTAGCAGTGATTAAGAAACAGGAAGCGAGGTCTGGGTTATGTAGATTCCGTTCTTAGCCTCTCCCGCATGAGCAGTGGTTGTGTGTCTATGGTGAAGCTCTTTATATGCTCAGCATTTTCATTTTCACATCTGGAAAACAGAGGTTATGGTAGTACCTGCGTCATAGTACAGTTAAGAGGATTAAAGTAGTCAATATGCACAAAATACTGTTCAAAATTAGTTGGAGCTAGGGGTGCATGTGGTGGCCCACACCTTTAATCCCAGCACTCAGGTAGTTAAGGTAGGAGAATCACCATGAGTTCAAGGCCTGTCTGGGTGACAGAGCGAGTTCCAGTTCAGCCTTGGCTACAGTGAGACCCTGCCTCAAAAGTAAATAAAACTCCACTGAAAACTGATTAAAGTCTCACTCTTACCAAAAAATAAATAAATAAAATTACTTGGCAAAATTTAAGAATGATGAAAGTGTTAATTATTGCTATTCCTCCATGTGATTCTGAGAGCGATGATAACAGTGGTGTCTAATATGATACACATCATAGAGCCCCACCCTGCTGTGATATCATGGCTCTCTACTCTGACATCTCGATGGCCCACTGTGACCTCACAATACTGTGACATCACAGTTTTACACTTTGAAATCATAGTATCCCATTGTAACGTCACAGTGCCCCACTGTGACACCATAATACCCTAATTTTGATATAACAATGCCCCACTGTAACATAACAATGACCCACTGTGACTTAATTCCCGACTGTGGGGCTGGAGAGATGGCTTAGCAGTTAAGGCACTTGCCTGGGAAGCCCAAGGACCCATGTTTGACTCTTCAGAACCCACGTAAGCCAGATGCGCAAGGTGACACAATCACGCAAGGTCACATATGCACACAAGGTGGCACATGCGTCTGGAGTTTGACTACCATGGTTGGAGGCCCTTGCATGCCAATTCTTTCTCACTCTCACTCTAAGTCCTGCATTACAAACAAAAAATATGCTCCACTGTGACATCAAAATTCCCCACTGAGACATCATTATACCTTACTGTAGCATTACAATGCTGAATTGTGAAATCATAATTCCTCAGTGACATGATACCAACTGTGACATCACAGTTCCCCACTGACACACTACAGTGTCTCTGCAGCAAAGGGTAGAGTGACGCGTGTCTTGTATAATGTCTCATCCTAGGGCAAAGGTCAGGCAAGCTTGGTGTTTGTCCAAGACCTGGACTCCCTAAACTCAAAAGTCTTCTCTTGTAACCAAGCTCCTGACTCTGCTATTTGAACAGCTCCTGAGAATTTGCACCGACATAACTGGTGTATAAGCAGAGGCTCTGGTGTTTATTTCTGTCTCCGACCCAGGAGTCTGTATGTTCTGCCAGTGTGGATGAAACCTTGGCCAATGAACAAGTCAGCTTGCCAGTAGCGTAAATCTCAAACCCTCCATGCTTCGTATGGGGCGTTTCTGAGATTTGTTCATGTTGTCACATATATTTGCTATGTCTTCATTTTTAGTGCTTAGTAAATATTTCATTGTATCAACATGCCACAATTTGCTTATCCTTTCTATTAATTGGCATTGAGGCTTTTAGCTTGAAGCCTCAGGCTGCTTTAAGCATTCTTGAAAACAGTCATTTTGTGGACCTTTGTGTTTATTTCTTCTGGGTAACTACCTGAAAGTGAAATTGCTTGACATTCAGGAAGGTGGGTGTTGAACTAGTTGAAGACACAGGCAGGTCTTCATTGTCATAATCCCCTCAGCAATGTAAAAGAATTGTTGGTGTTTTGTACACTTGCACATTTTTCATGTTGACATTCTTTGTAATCACAGCCATTCTGCTGGTTATAAAATTACATCCTAGTGCAATGTGAACTTGAATTTCTCTGTTTAAAGACATCAAGAAACTTCTCCCGTGTTAATTGGTATTGTCTTACATTGTGAAGTGTCTGTTTAAATTTTTAATGTTTTATTTTTAAAACATTTGGGAGTTCTGCCATTTTCTTTCTTTTCTTTTTTCTTTTCTTTCTTTTTTTTTTTTTTTGTGTGTTTATGTATGTGATTTTTGAGATAGGGCCTTACTCTAGCTCAGAGCTGACCTGGAAATCACTATGTAGTCTCAGATTGGCCTCAAACTCATGGCAATCCTCCTACCTCTGTGTCCCAAGTGCTGGGATGAAAGGCGTGCACCAGCACACCCAGCTTTTTTTTCTTCTTGGCTATTTTCTTGATAATTGCAAGATTTCGCTATTTATTTTGGATACAAGTCCTGTGTCAGATTGGGCTGGAGAGATGGCTCACTGGCTAAGGCATTTGCCCTTAAAGCCTAAGGACCTGACTTTGATTCCCCATGTCCAATCAGAAAACAGTCGGTTACACACAAAGGCTGGGTGCCGCTAGTGGGACTTGAATTTTTGGTGTCAGATATCCAAAATTCCCTAGACCAGTTAGCAGGAGCTGTTTTTATATGCATACTTCTAGTTTTACAGTTTTAGATTTTATATGCAAATCCATAGTCCATTTTGCATTGAGCTTTGTGTATGATCTAAAGGCCCAGAGCCGGGGGGGCAGTGGTATACACCTTTAATCCCAGCATTTGGGAGGCCAAGATAGGATGATTGCCATGAGTTGGAGGCCATCCCGAGATGACAGTGTTTTCCAGGTCAGCTGGACTAAAGTAAGACCCTACCTTGAAAAATAAGTAAATAAAGGCCCAATTTGATGTTTTGTTTGTTGGTAGTTTTTTGAGACAGGGTCTCATGTAGTTGAAGCTGGCCTCAAACTCACTGTATGTGGCAGTTTAAATGAGATGTCCCTCATAAACTCATATGCTTTGAACGCTTGGCCCCCAGCTGATGGCAGTTCAGGAAGTGGAGCCTTGCTGGAGTAGGCATTTTGTTGGGCACATGCTTTGAGGTGTTATAGCCAGCTCCCCCTTTCCAGAACTTGGCTCGTTCCCCTGTTACCGTAGCAGAGGTGATGTCTAGCTTTTGCTCATGCCACTCTGTCCGCTGCCAGAATGAAGCTTCCCCTTGAGACTGTAAGCCAAAATAAAAACTTTCCTCCCATCCGCTGCTTTTGGTAGGGTGTTTTGTCCCAGCTGCACCAAGGTAACTACAACCCTATGTAAGTCTGGTGTTGAGCTCTTGATTCCCCCGCCTCTGCCTCCTGAGTCCTGCGATTTCAGGCATGTGCCACCACACACGGCTTTGTGGTTTCTTTATGTGCATGTGGAGATTTTGTACCTATGTTAGCTATTAGGTGGAAAGTTATTTCTGGGCTGGGTTCTATCACATTGGCCTATCTGTTCATTTCTGTGCCAGGTGCAGTGTTTTAGTTACTATGGCTTTGTAATATAATTTCAATCAGAAGGTGTGATGCTTTTAGCTAGTATATTTTTTAGATTGTTATAGCTATTCAAGATTTGTGTGGTTCCAAGCAGACTTTAAGATTACCTTTTCTGTGTTAAAAAAAATGCCATTGGACCATGGTGGGGCAGTAGCTTCATGCCTGCCCCTCTATGGGATGGCTTCTCCAGGGTGTAGACAGTGTCCTTAACACTCACAACAGGGGATGGGGAGATGGCTCAGTGGTTAAAAGCACTTTGTTGCAAAGCCTGCCACCACAGGGTCCAACTACCCAGTAGCCACATAAAGCCAGATGCATAAAGTGGTACATGAGTTTGGAGTTCGTTTGCAGTGGCAAGAGGTCCTAATGTGCCATTCTCTCTCTTTCCTCCATCTCAAGTAAATAAATAAAACTGTGCTTTTTTAAAGGCACATACCCTTGGTCCTAGTTCTCAGGAGGCAGAGGTAGGAGGATAGCAATGAGTTAACAGGCCAACCTGAGACTATATATGTATATATATATATATATATATATATATATATATATATATATATATGTGTGTGTGTGTGTGTGTATATATATATAGTGAATTGCAGGTCAACCTGGACTAGAGTGAGAACCTACCTCAAATAAAAACAAAAGCAAAACAAACAAACAAAAGAAAGGCCAAGCATGGTGGTACATGCCTTTAATCCTAGCACTCAGGAGTTTGAAGCAGAGGGATTCAAGGTCATCCTTGGCTATATAATGAGTTTGGAGCAGCCCAGACTACATGAGGCAGTGACTCAAAAACAAAAACAGGCCGGAGATGGTGGCACACACCTTTCACCCCAGCACCCAGGAGGCAGAGGTAGGAGGATCGCTGTGTGAGTTCGAGGCCACCCTGAGACTCCATAGGGAATTCCAGGTCCGCTTGGGCTAGAGTGAGACCCTACCTCAAAAAACCAAAAAAGAAGCAACAACAGCAACAAAAAACCTCACTACAGAATTTAAAAAAAAAAAAAAATATATATATATATATATATATATATATGTATGTATGTATGTATGTATGTTTGTTTGTTTGTTTATTTATTTGCAAGCAGAGAGAGAGAGAGAGAGATAGAGCGCCCTTGTAGCATCATGGGCTCCTTTGTCTGTGGGAGGTGCTTGCTTGCAGTGACTGGGGCAGAAGCCTGTCCTGGCCCATTCATCCACCCTCATTTTGAGTCAGAGCCTCTTACTGAGCCTGGGCCATTCCCTGGTCTTGGCGCCCCTTCCTGGGATGGGTTATAGACACATGGCCACACCCAGATGTTTCCATGCGATGTGGAGATTCCAGCGTGGGCAGTTTCAGTCCCCTCAACCCTCATGCTTATGCAGGAAGAGCACTTAAGCACTAAGCCATCTCTCTAGCTCTCATCTTTATTATTATTATTTATTTGGTTTTCAAGGTGACCTCAAACTCACAGCAATCCTTCTACCTCTGCCTCCCAAATGATGGGATTAAAGGCATGTGTCACCATGCCTGACCCTCACATTATTTATTTATATTTGGATTTTTGAGATAGGATCTTGCTCAGGCTGACCTGGAATTCACTACATAGTCTTAGGGTGGCCTCGAACTCATGGCAGTCCTCCTAACTCTGCCTCCCAAGTGCTGGGGTTAAAGGTGTGTGCCATGATGCCTGATGTCACCTTTTAAAAATATATATATTTAAAAAAATTATTAGAGAGAAGGAAAGAGGCAGAGAGAGAGAGAGAATAGGTGCGTGCACCAGGGCATCTAGCCACTGCAGATGAAGTCCAGACACATGTGCCATCTTGTGTATCTGGTTTATGTGGGTCCGAGGAATCAAACCTGGATCCTTTGACTTTGTAGGCAAGCACCTTGACCACTAAGCCATCTCCCCAGCCCTTACCTTATTTTTGGAGACAAGGTCTCTCACTGTACCTAGAGCTCACTAATTTGCCTAGATTCGCTAGAAAACAAGTTCTTCCCAGCACTGAGATTACAGAAAGAGAAGAATTTATTTTCATCCTTCTACAGATACATATCCAGTTTTCGCAGCACCATTTGCTGAAGAGGCTGTCTTTTCTCCAATGAGCATTTTCGGCATTTTTATCGAATATCTGGTGGCTATAGCTACCTGGACTTATATCTGGGTACTCTATAATGCCCCACTGATCTACATATCTGCTTTTGTGCCAGTACCCTGCTGTTTTTGTTACTATGGCTTTGGAGTATAGGATAAAATCAGGTATGGTGATACCTCCCGACTTATTTTTGTTGCTTAGTATTATTTTAGATACTCAAGGTTTTTTGTGGTTCCAAATGAATTTTTGGATTGTTTTTTCTATTTCCATGAAGAATGCCTTTGGAATTTTGATGGGGATTGCATTAAATGTGTAGATTGCTTTTGGTAAGATTGCCATTTTCACAATATTGATTCTTCCAAACCAGGAACAAGGGATGTTTTTCCATTTCCTAGTGTCTTCTGCAATTTCTCATTTGAGTGTTTTATAGTTTTCATTGTAGAGATATTTTACTTCCTTGGTTAGGTTTATTCCAAGGTACTTTATTTTCTTTGATGCAGTTGTGAATGGGAGTGATTCTCTGATTTCATCCTCTGTGTGTTTGTTGTTAGCATATATGAAGGCTACTGATTTCTGTGTATTTATTTTGTATCCCACTACATGGCTGTAGGTGTTTATCAGCTCTGACAGTTTGCTGGTAGAGTCTTTAAGGTCCTTTATATAGAGAATCATATCGTCTGCAAATAATGATAATTTGATTTCTTCCTTTCCAATTTGTCTCCCTTTTATGTGCATCTCTTGCCTTATTGCTATGGCTAAGATTTCTAGTACTATATTAAAGAAAAGTGGGGACAGTGGACACCCTTGTCTTGTTCCTGATTTTAGTGGAAAAGCTTCCAGTTTTTCCCCATTTAGTAATATGTTGGCTGTAGGCTTGTCATTAACAGCCTTTATTATATTGAGATATGTTCCTTCTATTCCCAGTCTCTGTAGGACTTTTATCATGAAGGGATGTTGGATTTTGTCAAATGCTTTCTCTGCATCTAATGAGATGATCATATGATTTTTGTCCTTCAGTCCATTTATATAATGTATTACATTTATTGATTTGCATATGTTGAACCATCCCTGCATCTCTGGGATAAAGCCTACTTGGTTGGGGTGAATGATCTTTCTGATATATTCTTGTATTCTGTTTGCCAATATTTTGTTGAGAATTTTTGCATCTATGTTCATGAGGGAGATTGGTCTGTGATTTTCTTTTTTTGTTCTATCTTGGCCTGGTTTTGGTATCATGGTGATGCTGGCTTCATAGAAGGAATTTGGTAGGATTCCTTCTTTTTCTATTTTATGGAAAAGCTTAAGAAGCAATGGTGTTAGCTCTTCCTGAAAGTCTGGTGAAATTCGGCAGTGAATCCATCTGGGCCTGGGCTTTTTTTAGTTGGGAGATTTTTGATAACTGTTCGGATCTCCATATTTCTTATAGGTCTATTTAAGTGATTCATCTCATCTTGATTTAATGTAGGTAGGTCATATAAATCTAGGAAATCATCCATTTCTTTCAGATTTTCCTACTTTGTGGTGTGTATGCTTTTATAGTATGTCCCTATGATTTTTTGAATTTCTCTGGCATCTGTTGTAATGTTTCCTTTTTAATCTCTAATTTTATTAATTTTGTCTCTTCTCTCTTTCTTTTGGTCAGATTTGCTAAGGGTTTATTAATCTCATTTATCCTTTCAAAGAACCAACTCTTTGTTTCATTGATTCTTTGGATTGCTTTTTTTTTGTTTCTATTACATTAATTTCTGCCCTAATCTTTATTATTTCTTCTCGTCTATTGATTTTTGGTTTGCCTTGTTCTTTTTCCAAGGCTTTAAGGTGAAGCATTAGGTCGTTTACTTGCGACCTTTCTAATTTCTTAATATAGGCACTTAAAGCTATAAATTTACCTCTTAGGACTGCCTTCATTGTGTCCCAGACATTTTGGTATGTTGTATTCTCATTATCATTTGACTCTATAAATTTTTTGATTTCCTTTTTGATTTCGTCATTGACCCATTCATCATTTAGTAGTGTGTTGTTTAATTTCCATGATTTTGTGTATGCTCTATAGCCTTTCTTGCTATTGATTTGTAGTTTGATTCCATTGTAGTCAGGTAGAATGCAGGGAATTATTTCAATTTTTCTGTGTTTGTTACTATTTGCTTTGAGTCCTAACATATGGTCTATTTTAGAGAATGTTCCATGTGCTGCTGAAAAGAATGTACATTCTGCAGCATTTGGATGAAATGTCCTGTATATATCTGTTAGGTCCATTCCTTCTATGACCTCATTTAGTCCAGATGTCTCTCTGTTTATTTTTTCCCTGGGATGACCTGTCAGTTTATGAGAGTGGGGTGTTGAAGTCACCCACCACCACTGTGTTTGGTGTTATCTGTGACCTTAGTTCTAGTAGCGTTTGTTTAATGAATTTGGGGGCCCCCATGTTAGGTGCATATATGTTTAGGATTGTAATGTCCTCCTTTTGGAGGGTGCCCTTAATATATAGTGACCTTCCTTATGTTTCTTAACTAATGTTGGATTGAAGT
This sequence comes from Jaculus jaculus, assembly GCF_020740685.1. NCBI lineage: Eukaryota > Metazoa > Chordata > Mammalia > Rodentia > Dipodidae > Jaculus > Jaculus jaculus. Next base: position 34,443,128 of record NC_059117.1, read on the forward strand.
CTACCTTGTCAGATATTAAGATAGCAACCCCTGCTTATTTTCTAGGTCCATTTACTTGAAACACCATTTTACAACCTGTCACCCTAAGATAGTGTCCATGCTTTGTAGAAAGGTAGGTTTCTTGGAGGCAACAAATTGAAGGATCCTGCTTTTTATCCCAGTGTGTGAACCTATGCCTTTTGGTTTGGGCTTCAAAGCCATTGATATTAAAAGATAATATTGAAAGGTGTGTATTCATTTTTGCCGTTTTTGTAGTTCTTCTGGTTTTACCTTTGCTCTCTTTTGTTAACTAGTATTTGAGTATTGTTTGTTTTTTCCTGGTTCCTTATATGTGTGCTTTTCTTTTTCTTCAGCATGGAGGATTATTTCAAGTATTTTCTGTGGAGCTGGTTTTGTCTTCAAATACTCCTTTAGCTTGCTTTTGTAGTGGAATGTCCTTATTTCTCTGTCTATTTGAATGGATAACTTTGCAGGATAATAATCTTGGTTGACAGTTGTTATCTTTCAGGACTTGGAATACATCACTCCACACGCTTCTGGCTTTTAAAGTTTGTGTTGAATAATCTGCTGTAACCCTGATAGGCTTGCCTTTGTAAGTAACTTGATTTTTCTCTCTGACTGCTTTATAATGTATATATTTTTGCTTTATAATGTATATATTTTTGCATCCTGGATTATTTAATGATTGGATTTTCTAGTTATTAGAAAATTAGATTATTATTATTAGTATTATTAGATTTATCAGATAATATGATGTTATATAACTTCAGCGTAGGAGCTTAAGGCATGAGGTGTGGCTCTCAAGACTCTCAGAGTGTTTATCCATGAGTAGGAATTATGACAACCAGATCCTCTAACTGTCCCTTAGGGTGTGTGGTGCCCCATCCACACCCTTAATCCTGACAACAAGGAGGTTAAGATTTCTGATCTGTTGAGGGTTCCAAGTCAGTTTGTGACTAGGTGAGACCCTTCCCTGGTGTAATCCCAGTTACCTCTGCTCCTGCTTGGGTCCCGCTGTCAGTTCAAGTTGGCGTGGCCGGTCCCGGGACCACTGCTCTGTTTGCTCAAGCTGGGCACTGGCAGTGGGGGAGAAGAGGCTGCTGATGCTGCTCTAGTTCTCTTGCTGTTCCCCGTGTTCTTCTACCCTGTGATCTGCTCCTCCATTGTTCACTGCCGCTCTCCCTTCACGTTTCTTGAGTTTGCAGAGAGCTCCGGGGTGAGTGTTAGCTCCCCTCACCTGGCTTTTCCTGCCTCTCAAGCTGAACCTGGCGGCTTGCTGCCGCGATTGGCGGACCTGCAGGAGCTGCTTCTGTCGGCCTGTGTGGGCTCTGGATGCTCTGGATCTCTCCTAATTCTCCGCTGCCGTTTCAATTTCCTATGCACCTCACTTTTTTACTAAAGAGTGTATTTTGCTCAGGTTTTTTTTGGCTTTTTCCTTCCTAGGCTGCTTTGGCGTGGTACCTATGCTGCCATTATAACCGGAAGTCCCATACTTTTATTTTTATTTCACAATCTTGGGGATTGAACCTAGGGTCGCGCTCAGGCTGGAAGTGTATCTCCAGGCCACTTTCTCCTTTTGTGAGACAGAGTCTCACTAAGTTGCCCTAGCTGGCCTTGAATTCACACTGTACCCCCAGCTGTGGCTTGTGATTCTCCTGCCCTGACCTCCCCCGTAGCTGGCGTACAGGTCACAGTTGAACCACTAGGCCCAACACATACTTCTGTTCTCTAGAATGCTTCTTGTGGAGTCTTCCCAGGCTCCTCAGACTTGGCGGTGGTGGTCAGGCCTTCTGAATGGCTGAGTCAGACACCCAGAGTTTTGGGTCCTCTCTCCCTTGTCTGGCAATGGGGTTAATGGATTTGTGACACTATTCCCTTGTTGGTAAGATTAGGAAGTGAAGTGATTTTTGTCAGGCAGGGAATATCCTTTTATTTCCTGGCCCATCGTCCCTTGTAGCTTTATTCAATAAGCCACAAGAAAAGATGATTATAAGAGCTAATGAGATGATACAGGGGCAGCATGCTTCATCCCTGCTTGGAAAACTGCATCCTCACCCTGTGGACCATGCATGCGGTGATGACGACCTTCCTGCCTGTCTTCCCCTTACCACAGCATGCGACTTGTCCAGAGCTCAGCTGCACAGCAGCCTCCAGGAAGGCTGCAGTCTAGTACTTTGTGGATGAGGTTAGCACAGCACGGAACCTGGTTGAACAGTAGCCTGCACAGGTCTGGGAGCTTCTGGTGGTCTGTCACTTGCTACCAAGTCTATCGCATGCTAACAGCTTACAGTGGACTGTCCTTTGCAGAGCCCAAGGAGAAAGGAAACATGGTTGTTGCACAGCAGGGCCCCTAGAATTAAGGCAGGTTTCTCTTAGTCTTGGATAGGGAAGGAAATCCTTTTATGGAAATAATCATCCTAGCAAAATATCCACATAACAGGGCTAGAGGAATGGCTTAGTGGTTATGGCATTTGCTTGCAAAGCCAAAGGACCCAGGCTCGATTCCCCAGGACCCATGTTCGCTAGATGCACAAGGGGTCACACATATCTGGAGTTTATTTGCAGTGGCTGGAGGCCCTGGTGTACCCATTCTCTTCCCCCCTCTCAATTTCACTCTCTCTCCCTCTTTCTTTGTCTGGAGGGGGAGAGGGTATTACCATGGGATATTTTTTTTATAATCATGGAAAATGTTAATAAAAATTAATTAAATAAATAAATATTAAGAAAAGAAACAAAAAATAAAATATTTTTAAAAAATAACCACACAACAGGTTATGTTTCAAACACTTCTGACCACAGTTTGAGTCACAAAATATTTTACTCCAGATCCAGTTCACATACATATGGACGGAAATAGTTTCACATAAGAGTAAGTACTCTTGTCATCCGTAATGCAATATTTCCCATTCCATCTGGCTTAATAAATCATCATCTATGTTATTCCATTTCCTTCCATCCTATTAAAAAGGAAAAGGCCAGCAGTTTGAAAAATGCTTAATAAGAGATCAGTGGACCTATACAAGAACAATACCATGAATAAAAAGAGCGGGTTATTGATGTCGTTCTAAATATTTTCTCACTAGTTAATCACTAAAAATGCCACTCCCACAAAACAGCAACACCAACACTAGTTGTGAGGTGACTCTAAAGAAGGAAATGATTGAACGTTAGCTCTTAATGTATCTTCTACACAGTTAACCCAGGGCTGTGGAGATGGCTAAGTGGGCATGGAGGAACACCTGAGTTCAGTGCCTCAGCACAGACGTAAAAGCAGGGCGGTGCATGTCGGTGATTTCAGCACCTGGGAGGCAGAGACAGGATTCCTGGGACTTGCCACCTAGCTAGTTTAGTTGAATTGGAGAGCTCCAGGTTCAATGAGAGACCCTGTCAAAAAAAACAAGGTAGAGAGCTATTGAAAAAGGCATCCAATGTTGACCTCTAGCATATACACACACAAATACACATTCAAAACTTCAAAAAGTTAACCTAATTTTCCCATGTAGATTTTTTAAAAAATATGTTTATTTTTATTTACTTGAGATAGAAGAGAGAATGGGTGTGCCAGGGCCTCTATTCACTGTAAATGAATTCTGTGCACAACCATGTGCATCTGGCTTATATGGGCACTGGGTAATTGAACCTGGGTCCTTAGGCTTAGCAGGCAAGTGCCATGACCACCAATATATCTCCAACCCTTCCCACATAGATTTTGCAGTCATTGTCAGTGTGCCAGCAAAGCTGTGGACTGATCATCATTGGAATGCAATCATAGGATGCATCCAAGAAACCCTGCTTTGGCACCGTCCTTGTCATGACTAGATTGGGTCTTGACTACTTCCTCTGAGTGAGGGCTTAGCAATATTTGTCTCTCTCCAAGCTGCTTTGAGGACCAGCTGAGATAACAAATTTGAAATTGTTCCATAAACTCAAGCATTCTTTACAAATATGAAACTACTGAGCTTTGTGTTTGTAACCTTTCCCTCCTCTGAAAACAATTCCTTTTTAGATTTCTCAGCTGAACACACTGATTACACTTTTGCTGGGAGAACTTCTGCCCGGAGACAGGCAGAAGATCATGACCATTTGTACCATCGATGTCCACGCCAGAGATGTGGTTGCAAAGCTGATTTCTCAGAAGGCAAGTTTCTGTAATTTTGTATTTACCGTCAGGGTAGTTTCAAAAATGCCCTTGTTTTTCAAAAGTTTTGATAGCCTAATTACCGCTGACAAATTGTGGTCATCCTGCTGAGAATTACTACCCGGAGATGGTTCTACCACACTTGGAGCCTCAAGTCATCCAAAAGTTAGCACAGGAGACCCGTGAGGAGTCTTTGTCCTCCATCCCCGTCTTCTGACTTTTCTATGCGTGACCATCTAGAGCCAGTTGCCTGTGGGTCTCGGCTCTGCGACTCACACACAGCCACTAGCAACAAGATGGTGTACCGTTTAGTTTCCATGTATTTCCTGTTGACGGTGTTGCTTGGGTCATTCCCTGTCTTTTCCTTTCTTGGGTGACTGGGTGGTTAAGTAGTGAACTTTCTTATAAGATGTTGTTTTCCAGTCCTTTCGGTATATTAGTCATTTTCTGCATCTCTTTTAAAAGTCCAAGTCCTAGGTAACGGCAGTGTTTAATGTAAAAGGAGAAATTTCTCTCCTCTCCTCCCCCACAAACACACTTAAAAATGTCAGAAATGGGCTGGAGAGATGGCTTAGCGGCCAAGGCGCTTGCCTGCAAAGCCAAAGGACCCAGGTTTGATTCCTCAGGGCCCATGTAAGCCAGATGCACAAGGGAACACATGTATCTGGAGTTTGTTTGCAGTGGCTGGAGGCCCTGGTGTGCCCATTCTCTCTCTCTCTCTCTCTCTCTCTCTCTCTCTACCTGCCCATTTTTGTATTTCTCCCTCTCTCTCAAATAAATAAAAATTAAATTAAAAAAAGTCAGAAATAAGCTTGTCTCCTGAGCAACATATGTAGTACCTATCACTTCCTCCAGAGCCCTTTCAGGACTGGGGTACTAAAAAGACAATTCTACTCCCAATTTGAATGCATGCATGTATTATAAAATATTTCTGTCATTTTTTTTTACTTCTTTCTACATTTATTTAAAGTGAATTTAAATTCTGTCCATAAAGTACAATAAAATGATTTTACATAAACAAGAGTTTCTTGACCCAGCTGCAGGACACAAGCAAACAGTGTTTTTTTTTTTTGTTTGTTTTTTTTTAATTTAAATCCAAGAATGACCCTTGCACAGTACACTTTACTGTGTGTTCTCCTTTTGATAATGACCTTTTAATCATCAATTCTTGGACATGACCTCACACTTTCTTATATATTATATTCTGGTGTTTCATTCAGCTCCTCATTGCTGTGTTAACCATCCAACCACACACAGTATATGGGAGGACAGGGTTTATTTCAGGGTTGCTTTTAAAACCCATGGGTGGGGGGAAACCATGGGAAACTCCATCAACGGCAGAATATGCTGCTTACTTCCATAGATCCGAGCAGAGAGAAACAACTTCAACAAACAGGAATTTCCAGAACTTAAACTGATTTCTCCACACCTTTGGGCTGGACTTCAGATCCACCCCGAAACACACCTTCGGGCTGGACTCCTGAGACCCGGCCCCAGTGACATGCTGCCCTGAAGCAAGGCTGTGCTTGACAGGGGCTGGTGGTGCAAGTTCAACTATCGTGAAGCACTTGAGTCTATGTGGCTAGATATTCAAGCTGCCAAATTTGGTGATTTTTTTTTTTACAACAGCATAAATTATGATATGTGTGTGTGTGTGTGTGTGTGTGTGTGTGTGTGTGTGTGTATATATATATGTATATATATATATATATATAAAATTTTTGTTTGAGTGGTACTTTATCTAATTCTCATTCCTGAAAAAAATTCATGAGTAGCAGTATGGAATGTGAAGCCTACAAAGGCATAAAATAACTAATTATACAAGAATTTTGGCACTTGAAGTGATTTCCAAGAAGTACCTTAGAGAAAGGAATTTTGTGAAACCGGAAATGGAATGGATAGGATTGAATAAGATAAGAAAGAATAACTATGTAATAAAATCCTTTTTTCATCTGATGAAAAATGAAACAAGACACATCAGTATTTAAAACAGACCGGTTTTACAATGTGCACTGTTGAAAATGTAGTATGTACTTGCTAACGTACAGAAATGATGGATTTTGTGTTTTAACATGGGAAGCGAGTTTGCCATTGGATTTCATTATTACGAGGATAAAGATACCAAAAATTATCTAATCCCCTGGGGTGGCTCATAAAAGAGGAAATAACATTGCTTGAACAAACTAATACTGTTTTACACAAAAGCCACCTTGAAATGAAGACTTTTATCATACACACATTTCTGATCTACATCTGATTGTAATTTGCAGTAGCATGCAAGGGATTTCTATTTAAGGAGACTGTAGAAATGTGAGTCAATAGAGCCGAGTCCAGTAATAAATTTGTTGCTTCAAAATTCTCAGGACCTAATATGTCATGGTTGCGCCTTGATCTCAGGTCGTCAGTCCCCAAGCTTTTGCTTGGCTGTCTCAACTTCGGCACCAGTGGGAGGACACCCAGAAGCACTGCTTTGTCAGTATTTGTGATGCCCAGTTCCAGTATGTCTACGAGTACTTAGGAAACAGTCCTCGACTGGTGATCACTCCTCTTACTGACAGGTAACAATTATATGTTTACAACGGATGGGAAACTCAAGCCCCAAAGCCCTTTTTGCATACGTAGAGAGATGAGAATGAAAAGGAATGAATAAGAGAAGATGGAGAACAAATTGGGGAGCTATCTGGAAGCAAGGTTTAAATTAAGTTTTCAAGACATTAAACACTAATTTTGGAGAAAAGTGAAATAAAATTGAGTTTGAGAAATGGAATTACAAAAGCCCCACAGTACTAAGTAGTGGGATGATGAGTGGATTAATATGACTTAAAAATACCTCCTTGAGGGTTGGAGAGATGGCTTAGCGGTTAAGTGCTTGCCTGTGAAGCCTAAGGACCCTGGTTCGAGGCTTGATTCCCCAGGACCCATGTTAGCTAGATGCAGAAGGGGACGCATGCATCTGGAATTCAGTTGCAGTGGCTAGAGGTCATGGTGCGCCCATTCTCTCTCTCTTTCTCTGTGCCTCTTTCTCTGTCACTCTCAAATAAATAAAAGTAACAAAAAAAATTTTTTTAATTAAAAAGAAGATACCTCCTTGGTTCCTGAGACCATTCTACCCAGTTTTCTACATCTCACGCCTTGTTAGCAGCATCTGTCATCATCTGTCACTTCACCCTCTTATTGGAAGTGTGAAGATAGTCAGGAATGACCTATATTCAATTTTTTTTGCATACATATGAGTTTGTGGCATGTGTGTGTGTTTGTTCAACTGTGTATGTATGTTTGTAAGTGTACAGGTATGTGTGTGTGGGTGTATGTGTGTGCACATGCGTGCGCATATGGAAATCCAGGGCAGGAATCTTCTTTGATTGCTCTGCATCTCATTTACTGAGATAAGGTCTCTCATGAAGCTGGCAATCATGGATTCAGCCAGTTCAGCAGGCCAACTTGCCCCAGGGATCTGCCTGTCCTCAGCTCCCCAGCGCAGGCACACGCCACCACACCTAGCGCCGAGATGGGTGCTGGAGATCTGGAATCAGGTGTTCACGCTTGCACGGCGAGCTCTTTGCTGACTGAGCTATCTCCCCAGCCCCAAATTCCTTTTTGAAGGATTGCTTGTAGTGAAAAGGAGAACCTAAAATTCATCAGAACAAGTCATGTGGTGGTAACTGCTGCTCCATCATTGAGCAGACAGCCACCTTGTAATCACAGGGCTACTTCCCAGTCAAAGGTGGTGTGTCAGTAGGTGGGGATGCGGAGTAATGATCAACACATTCATTTTAGATGGCAGTGTATGCTCTAATAGAAGTAAGACATGGTTACTTGTCAAGGGCTTTGAAGGAATAGTTATCTTTGGATTGTTTGCTTTCTCTGAAATGTTTGGAATCAGCAGTATTTCCAATTTTGGAGGTTTTGGGATTTGGGGGTACTTCTGTAGACTCTGCAAGTTTGGCATCCATGATCTACAAATGCAAAATCCAAAGTACTTCAAAATCTGGACTTTTTGAGCATTATATTGTTGCTCAAGCATGTCCAACTATCAAAGCATTTTGGATTTGGGCCCAGACAGCACAGCTTAGATGAGAGACTATCTGAAGTGAGAACTAAACATACTTGCAGAACAGCTGTGCCCAGGTCCTGGGGCAGAAAGTGAAAAATAAGGCCAAGCATAAGTTTCTATCGTGGGCAGGAGCTTGGCCAGTTTCATGGCTAGAAAGAAAGCCAGCGTGATTCAAGTGCAACAAAAGACCAACAAGATTGCTATTAAAAGTTCACTCTCATTTGACCTCAAGGACATATACACATAATCAGAATTTACAACATTCCATGGAAATGAATTCTTATGTTCGTGCTCCAGCCCCTGGAAACTTGTATGGGGAAGCCTATCTAAATTTTGACATTTACAAGAGAGAAATCCCATCTCAGTGTTCCCAATTACCAGGTTCAGAGGCCACTGTGCCAAGGTATGTTGCTGTGGCTCACTGCAGAGGCTGAGGTTCTCTTACTAGCTTTGTAATTGTTCATGTGTATATCAATTTTGTGATTTCACCATGGATATATGGCACAGCTTCTGTAATTGTTTAATTCAGCTCTCCTTAACCTGAGCATGAAACATGAAAATATGTAACTTGACATAAATGTCTGATAATCAGTACCACTACATGTATGGCAATGTGTAGAAAGAAGAGGGGAAGTGAGGTGAAGATACAGGAGAAAAAAGAAAGGGACTTTTGAAGTCTATCAATATGATAGACTTCAAAAATTTAATTTTGGGTCTGGAGAGATGGCTTAGCATTTAAGGCACTTGCCTGTGAAGCCTAAGGACCCATGTTCAACTCTCCAAGTCCCTCATATGCCAGATGCACAAAGATGAGTTAAGCACAAAGTTGCACACGTCCACTAGGTGATGCAAGTGTCTAGAGTTCAATTGTAGTGGCTGAGGCCCTGACATACCAATATTCTCAATATTCTCTCTCTCTGTCTCTCAAGAAAGAAGTTAATTTTTATTAAATATTACTATGTGCTTTATTTTTTGCAAGTTATGAACATGAATGTTGTCCTTGTAACTAGAATAGTGTTGGGAAAGATGTTCACATAGTATACACTTCTGTTTCATAGTTTGGGTCATGTACGAGTTTTAACACTTTCTTTTTCTATTGCATTTGATGCTTCACATTGACATCCTCTAATGACTTAGACAGGGCAGATGATGGTTTCTTTCAAATGTGGGCAGTTTCCAGGTCTCAGGACAACCAGCTTGTAGCTGATAGACTTGTAAAGAGGATGCAGGCTGAGCTTTTTTTTTATGAGAACTTAGTGGACACAGAGGCTGAGTTCTCCACTGGGCCTATGGTGTGAGCTGGCGGGTCGCTCACATGCTAAGTATCATTTGCACATGTGCCGCAGCCCGTGGGGAAGGGGCCCACATCCGCTATTCCCTGGGTACTGTTGTAGGAACGGCATGTCCGCACCTACCACCTGGGCTGGAACTTGGTCATTGGGTACTCCTGCTTGGAGTCAGGAGTTAATATAAATGTAGGTGGCCAGATGTTTGACCCGCTGGTAGGGACTATAATGGGATAGTTTCTTCTGAGAGGTCACTTCCTACCCTAGGGGTTATGTTTTTCATTACAAGATGTGCATTGACACATGATTGATAGAAGAGCCATGGTCCAGTTGCGTAATTGTTTCTGTTGTGCAGCACTCAAAACTCCCCTAGCAGTTCCCTTTGCTTTCCCTCGTAGATGCCTGCAGTAAGACTTACCTGCGGGCAAGAGGACTGAGGCAGGCTGATGTCCCAAGATTCAGGATCAACAGCTGGTGATCCACAGATTAGACATCAGTCCCTGATCTCCTTATGTCAGGCCTATGTCTTTCCAGTGCCTCTACTGTCTGCACTTAGACAAAAAAAAGTATAAACCTTAAGAAAGCCAAAAAAAGAACACTGGCCATTTGAGGTCCTTGCCATTTATTCGTCTTTCCTTCTTTTACAAATAATAAATTCTGTCTTTGCAAACTTTTCTTCAGTCTCAGAACCCCTGACTACTCTTTCCTGCAATAACAAGTATTTTGGTACACTAAATTTATATAACATATTAAAAATGAACTCCTAAAATATATTTAGCATAGCATTGTATATTTATATCACCTTATACATTGAAATAGGTAGACATCATGTGCATACTGTCTATGTGTTATAAGTTTATATGTCTCGTGTCTTAATGTATTAAGTCACAGTTTAATGTAGTTATGTTTAATTCATCATCTGAGATTTCTCTCTTTCTTGTAAACAGTTGTTTGAGGTGTTATCTGCCATATTAATAGTATCTTTACCTAGAAATATCAGAAATTCAATTGCATTGCAGACTAAAGGTATTTGTATTCAAATACACAGCTCTGAGGAAATGAGACCCATAAACAAACATTCTCTAGTAGTTTTAACCAGTCAAACTAAGAATCAATTTAAGATAAAATATTCAGATTCAGTGTCTTTTCCTGTTATGCATTCTAGACTGGACTGTTGTTCCTTAAATTTCTTTTTTAAAGAAAATTGATTGACCCTAATGTTTTATAGAAGTCACATGCTAGACTGTACTATGTCTGTGTTCTATTGGGAAAAGGTGTTACATTACTTTAACTCAATCACTGCACCTGACCATGAGCGGAGCTCCCGCGGGCCCAGCTGGGACGGGGAAGACAGAAACCGTCAAAGATCTCGGCCGGGCCCTGGGCATGATGGTTTACGTCTTCAACTGTTCGGAGCAAATGGACTACAAAGTAAGTATCAAATAAGGCCTGGAGGAATGTGTCCTAGCAGCATTGCTCTTATTTGAAGTGAGCCAAAATATAGGTTGTGTATCCCTTAAAACCAAAATGTTTCTCATTTCATTTTTTTTTTCAGATTTTGATACATTTTCACATACATCTTAGGGATGGAATCCACATCTAAACATAATTCATTTATGTTTCAGATAATATTTATTTATTTGAGAGAGAGAAAAAGAAAAAGCATGGGCACACCAGGGCCTCTAGCCATTGCAAACAAACTCCAGACTCGTGTGCCGTTTGTGCATATGGCTTTATGTATATACTTGGAAATCAAACCCAGGTCATTAGGCTTTGCAGGCAAGCGCCTTAATTGCTGGGACATATCTCCAGCCCTGTGTTTCATATCTTATACCGTAGAGTAAAGGTAATTTTGTACAATAGTTCTTTTTAATTTTTCTTTATTTATGAGAGAGAGGGAGGGAGAGAATTGGCATGCCAGGGCCTCACCCACTGCGAACCACCTCCAGCCGCGTGCACCACCTTGTTCGTGTGCATCACCTTATGCAGCTGGCTTATGTGGGTTCTGGGGAATTGAACCTGGGTCCTTAGGCTTCACAGACAAACACCTTAGCTGCTAAGCCATCTCTCCAGCTTGCACAAGAGTTTTAATACTTTTGTGTATGAAAAACAAAGTTTTGTGGTATGGAATTTTCCATCTGTAGCATCATGTTGATATTCAAAATGTTTAGGATTTGCGACACTTCAGATTTGGACCCCAAACCTGCACACGATTAAAGCCCCTTTCTTTCACCTTCACCTCATGCCATCCTTTAGTCCATAGGGAATATCTACAAGGGACTGGTGCAGACGGGCGCATGGGGCTGCTTTGATGAGTTCAACCGCATTGCTGTGGAAGTCCTTTCGGTGGTGGCGGTACAAGTGAAAATGATCCACGACGCCGTCAGAACTGGGAAAGAGAGGTGAGTGCCAGGTGGTGGCTTCTCCTCCTCCTCCTCCTCCTCCTCCTCTTCTCTCTCCTTTTCTTTCCTGCTCTCTCTCCTTCTGCCCATCTCTCCTCTCACCTCCCTTTCCTCCTTCGCTTTTTTCTTCCTTCCTTTCTCTTTTTACAGATAGTATAGCACAGACTGATGTAGGCGACCTTACCTTCTAAAATGGGTGAAATAAGATTACAGTTCCTTCTGAGGAGTGATTTTGAGTATCCTCCCATTTTCCTTAATGGCCCTGTGCTGAATTCAACACACTCTGCGTCTTTCTTTACGTGAGCCACTTCCATGCTAAGGTGACGAGCTCTCGGTCATCATCTTCCTTGGTCCTTGGCAGGGTCACTTCACGCTGCAGGACACATGTACTTTACACGGTTTGCAGAACCCCACCTCTGTCACGTTTCTTGCTGATGGATATTCCATTCTTACTTTCTTCTCACCTCTAAAATGTGGAAACAACACTCCCTACTTTACAGACTCCCATGGGGATCCAGTGGAAGGCATGTGGACAAGACCCTGGACACAGTAGGCACCTGTCAATGCTAGCTGCTATTTTTAACATCCTGAGCTATTAATGTTAGATGCCATGGGCTCAGTCCTTGGATTCATTTTCTCTGTTTCTGTTTCCTCCCCAGCTGATTTTGTCTAGTGCTGTAGCTTCCACAACCATCTCTATCTACTGACTTTCAGAAGCCCAGATTTCCTGTGGTCCCGTTTGCAAATTTCTAGAAATAGCTGCCTATGGGTAATTCAAGAATCCACTTGAGGTCTCCAGAACCTCTCCTATGTAATATATCCAAAGTCCTAATCTTTCCACCAATGCCTGCTTTGTCAGATGCCCCATCTCAGGAGGTTGTACATTCATGTCCTTCCCGAATATGAAAGAAAAACTTGCCAGGTGTATTTGAAATCCAAGCATCTCTGCACCTGACACCATTGCTCCAAAAGGCAGGACACAACCACGCTTTTATGTGTGATGGCTCACATGTGAGAGTAAACATGCTGATAGACAGATCAGTTCTGGTTCTGTTGGTAACCCTCCCCCCACAGCTGCAACCATCCCACTCATATGTAGTATATTGTGATTAGCTAGGTATCTTACACATGGAAAAAATTTCCCTCTCCTAATGGGTGAAGGATTATCACACACATGCCCTGAACTATGCACATGTTCTAGAAGTTTCCAGGTTGATAGGGGGTACATCTGGATGCTTGTGCCTTGGAGAAAACCCATCTGTCTTTTCATCACATGGTCCTGGGACACTGTTGCCCGCAGCCGGGTGTCAGCTGCTTTGCCTGCCCTCCTCGATGCCATCTCAGGGAGGAAGCTCTTTTCTTTGGGGTCTGCAGCCCTAGCTTGGCTTTTAGACAAAATTGTATTAAGTGATGAAGCCCAACAGTAATGAGGCTATTATTTGTTATGCAGTTTCTATAACTTCCCGGCCGCACTTCCTGGTGGCCTTGGCCTGCAAGTCTGAATTCTCCATAGGCCAGAGGCAGGTGGAAAGGCTCTTCATGAGCTTGTGAATTGAGTTACTTCCCTGTACGTGGGAGGACTTAAGAAGTGGAGCCAGGCCTGCGCATGAAGTCTTCGAGCATCCTGTTGGACTTACCACCTGCGGGCTTGAGCATTTGGCCGGTGGCTCAGGAACACTGGGGTCGGTAGCAGCAGCCACTTATCTCTCTATGTGAAACCTGCCCGCCTGCATCTGACATCCTTAAAAATCAACATTGCTCCATTTTGATCTGGACTGCAGAAAAAAACAAAAAAACAAACAAACAAACAAAAAAAAAAACAACTCACCAGCTATTCGTGTTTCTCCCTATGCTGAGATACCATGGTATCCTGGCCCTGTCCTTTCGCAGGCACATCTTGCTGAGACAACCTTACTGGTTTTTTTGTTCTTTCTCCTTGACCTCTCCTGAAAACGTCTTTATTCTTGTCTCTCATGTGGCTCCTACCACCCATAGTCATTCCATCGCCCTCACCATTAGCAGCTTAACTGTGTCCTTGCAAAAATATTTTTTATGGAAAATCATTGTCTTTCCCCTGCTGCGAAGTGATAATGATAGCAGTAGATCACATCTGTAACTGGTCTGAGGCATTGTGCTCTAAGCCATTTATGCTCATAATCTTTCACATCCTCATATAATCCAATAAGGTAGATAATATTACAATCCTTTTTTATTAGATGAGGCAGTTGGAACATAGGAGGAGAATTAGCATGGCTAGTGACCTGGCTGGACTCTCAACACTGGGTCTGGCTGCAGGCAGCTGTGCTAAGCTGACACTGTGCGGTCCCCCCACTCAGCAGTGCTCAGCAGGTGTTTAGTGAGCGAACAGGAGGTGGGGCTGCGGGCAGGTGAGCAGGTAGTAACCTAAACACCGAATAGGGCATTCCTTTCTCCTCTTAGCATGGACAGACTCAGTCTATCTACTGTACCATTCAAGGAGCTGAAGGTAAAAATACCCTCACCTCTCATTAAGTATTAAAATAGTTGAGACTTCATTTTAACATTCTAGACTATGCAAAATTAGGAAAAACAATACTTATTTGTAATTCTGGAAGAACAGAGGGTATTTTTAATAAACATCCTTCAAACCATTCAAAATATATATTCATGCTTGTGACTCTTAAAGGAAATCACACAGAATAAACAGCTTCCAAATAATAATTTGCATTTCTCAGCCACTCGCATTTGTCCGTGTGCATTTACATTCAGTGAACACATTTACTGCCATCAACATTCTCTTTATGGTAGATTTGTATTTCTTGGAGAAACAATTGCTCTGAAGCCATCGGTTGGAATATTCATTACTCTGAACCCAGGATATGCCGGTCGGACGGAGTTACCAGAAAATCTCAAAGCTCTCTTCAGGCAAGTGTTGAGCCTTGCAGCTAAGCATCTGGTGCACGTGTGCCACCTGCCGTTGGTGTGCACGGTTACGTGATTTGTTTTTGCAGGAGAATGCCTGTGCAAAGTGTATTATTTATTCAGGATCCCTTTAGAGTAGTTATGTTTTCCAAGATAAATTAACCCTTGTGAGTTAATGAACTCAGGGCTCAAATCACTGTCAATGGTAAATTCTAGTATTTAATTTTAGTTCTTTTGTCATGTTTTCTTATAAAATTTTTTAAGTTATAAAATATTTGGGAACTAATAAAAGGACTCAACAGTTACAATGTTACCACCAAGAAAATGACTTTTATATTTTTCTTGTCTTCTTAATAGTTTATGTTTTAAAGATTTAATGTAATTACACTAGGCATGAGTTTTCTTTAGTTCTGTTCATTTACTGTTTTGACATGCATATTTCATCTTTGGAAGTAGTATTTGATGTAGTTCCACATTCATCTCTGCCATAGCTCTCAATATTTTCTGGATCATTCCTTATTGTCTGATGTGTAAAGCTTATGTCTTTTCCTTTTAGTTTTTTTTTTTAATGATAAAATAGCAATCTGTAAACATCTATGGAAAGTTATTCTTATTTCAGATGATTATCTCCAGAGGAGATTCCTCAAAGTAGAATTTCCAGGTATAAATTAAAGTACATGTTGTTGGCCTGCTTCCAAAAATCCTTTGCCAATGTGTACACTACCAGCTGTCTGTCGGAAGACAGGTGCATCTGCCTCCAATGCCACTGGTCATGATTAGGTTATATTTTCCATTACTTTGTTTTGGTATAATTTAGTGCAGCAGCATGCTTCTGCTTAAGAGTACTGTTTAAGTGATAAAACACTGCAAGAGTCAAGATACAGAGACAGCTCCAGTCCTCCCAAAGTTTTATTGTGCCCCTTTCGTGTTATGGCCCCTCCTACTCCAGATGTACTCTTGATTACTGATTAACCTTATCATTCCTAGAATTCACACAAATCTAAGATTCTTGTTTTTTGTTTTTTGTTTTTTTTTTTTTTGAGCAAGCCCAAAAGATTGGCCTTTTTTTATGCAAGAGGGAGGGAGGGAGGGAGAGAGAGAGAATATTTTATTTATTTATTTGAGAGTAAGAGAGGAAGAGGTATATAGAAAGAGAGAATAGGTACACCACGGCCCCCAGCCACTGCAAATAAACTTTAGATACATGCACCCCCTTGTGTACCTGGCTTTACGTGGGTACTGGGGAATCAAACCTAGGCACTTAGACTTCACAGCCAAGTGCCTTAACTGCTAAGCCACATCTCCAGTCCCATATCTTAAGATTCTTAAATTGTCAGTCATGACTCCATCCGTATAGGGGTTGCAAAAGAAAAGACAACAGTCAAATATCCCTGAACATGCTGCAGCCGAAACTTAACTCAAAGTCAAATGCATAGCAAATTAAAGGCGTTTCTGGCAGCAGCTGTCTGGGTTACCATCTCTGCAGGCCTGGTTCTGAACCCGTACCATGAGCCCTTTGCACAGAACATGCCACCAAGTCACCCAACATTCGCCAAAGTGGCCAGAACAGCACCTCAGATTCAACCCTCTGATATGTCATGAATTACAGTGTTTTTACTGTACACACACAGTTTCTGCTCATTTAGAAACAATGGCTTAATTATAGAAACAGACTTTTAATATCTTCCTTTCATCATTTCTCAGCATTATCCCATTCGTATGTCTTTCGATTTGACTTGTATTAGAATGTGTGGATATAAACATTGCTCTTGAATTCACTGCCTTGAGTTTAATTTAAAAAAATGCTCAGGCTGCAGCAGTTAAGGTGCTCACCTGCAAAACCTAAGAACCCAGAATGTCCTGGTTCCATGTAGCCAGATGCACAGTGACCCAAACGTGCACTGTTACATATGAGCTACAAGGGAGTGCACATATCTGGTGTTCATTCACAGCAGCTGAAAGGCCCCGGCACACCCATTCTCTCTCTCTGAAAATTTAAAAAAAATAATAATAAAAATGCTCAGTGAATTTTGGCTTGAAATTAGGACAGAATTTCCAACTGTTTCTGAAGTGGACCTAAACATACTCCATCCCTATTGTGTTATGTATTTTCAGGAAGTAGCATTCATTGTTAGCATCAGCAATTATAAATGTCCAACTACTGATCTACTATGATAAATGCTGAGGATGCTTTGCATCCCACAGCATCAAATAGTGAAGCCTCGTTTCTTCATGTAAAAGTTGACATGTGAGGACTGGGGAAATGGTTCAGCGGGTGCAGTGCTTGCTGGGCCAGCCTGAGGACAGGAGTCCATGTCCTTAGGACCAATGTAAAAGCCACGAGTGGCGGCGTGCACCTGGGATTCCGGCGCTGGTGGCGTGGAGACAGGACTCGCAGAGCTTGCCAGTTGGTCCATCTGCTGAATCAGTGAGCTTCAGGTTCAGTGCAAGACCTTGTTTCAAAAACAGATAAACAGATGGTAGCAAAATTGAGGTAGACACCGACATCAGCTCTGACCTCTGCATTCATGCACACACACATACACACCTGCCTCCACACACATGCTCCCTCATACTTACATGCTTGCATACACTCACAAACGACACACACACACAAATGACACACACACACAAACTACACACACACACACACACACACAATTAGAGGCTTCGGAGCGGCACCATCAGTGAAGTGCTAGTTGTACCAGCGTGAGAACCTGAGCTCGGATTCCTGGAATCCACACAAAGACTGAAAGTAGCAACTTGCTCCTGTATCTAGTGCTGGGGAGGCTGAGACAAGAGGATTCCCCAAACTTTGAGGGGTAGCTCACCTCACCGATTCAGTGAACTCTGTGTCAGGGCCCTCAGTGGAATGGGGGTTGGAGAAGGGGAGATAAGTGCATTACCTTTTAAATTAAAAAAATAATAATTAAATTAGAAGAAGAAAAAAGAGTGACTGGAGCCAGGTGTGGTGGCGTACACCTTTAATCCCCGCACTCGGGAGGCAGAGGTAGAAGGATTGCTATGAGTTTGAGATTACATAGTGAAGTCCAGGTCAGCTTGGGCTACAGTGAGACCCCACCTCGAAAAAGCAAAAACAAAACCAAAAAAAAAAAGGGATTGAAGAAGACACTCAACTTCTGGCCTTAAAAACATACATACATATGCATCCACACACATGAACACCCAGGCATACATAAATAAACAAATAATATATTTATCTCATTAGTATGCATATTTACTTCTGTCTTTAACAAATGGTCAAATTATGTATACGCTGAGGAATGGTTTTAAGATAAATTTCCTAATTACTTATAATCAGTAAATGTTTGACTTGTATATCTATTTTATTGATCTATATACCAGGATCATGTAAAAATTTCCTGAGTGGAAAGAGGTTGTGAGTAGGCGAAGTTTAGGAAATCCAGATATAAATGAGCTCATGGAGCATGCCCTGACTCCTGACTGGCTTTGTTCTTAGAACATTGTAGTTTTACATGCATCCAAGTTGTTGAGCTGATCAGGAATTTGTCACTTTTAATCGCCAGTTAGTATTCTGTTGTATATACATATTACAATTTGTGTATGCATTCACTAGTTGATGGACATTTTCACTAGTTTTACTATGGGGCTGTTGTAACAAATGCTGCCATGAACACGTAGGTAAATCATTGCATGAACACATGTTTTCTTTTCTGTAGGGTACAGATCCAAGACTGCACTTGGCTGGCTCATGTCACAAATGTATGCTTCACTTAGACGAATGTTCAGTCTCATTATCAAAGCAATTGTACTACATTACACACTCACCACTAATGTGGGAGAATTCCCGTTGTTTCACATTCTTGTCAAAATATAGCATTGTTAGTCTTATTGGCTGTAGTCAGTCTAATAGCTTTATAATGTGTGTCATCATGACTATTTCACAGCTCCATGAATGCACACAGTGTTGATTATTTTTTTCATGTAATTATTCATCTCCTTACCGTTTTTGGTGAAATGCCATATTCTACACATGGTTCCTTTATTTAGATTTAGTTATTTTGTGGTGTGTATCTCTCTCTCTCTCTCTCTTTCTCTCTCTTTATATATATATAAAAACATGTATATATATATATATGTATGCATAAACAAATTGCAGTATGTATATATAACAGAATACTAACTGGTGATTAAAAGTGACAAATTCCTGATCAGCTCAACAACTTGGATGAATGTATATGTATATATATGAATGTGTGTGTGTATATGTATATATATATATAATTTTAATGGTGCCCAGCAAAATGAAGTTTGAGAGATCATGAAATTCAATTAGTCAAATTGTCTTGATTTTTCTTCTGTTTTTTTTTTTTGTATTTTGTTTTTGTTTTCTTTTAATTTTTTTCTTTTTATTTATTTGAGAGGGACAGACAGAGAAAGAATGAGGCCGATAGAGAGATACGGATTGGGGGGGGGGGTGAGAATAGGCTCGCCAGGGCCTCCAGCCACTGCAAACAAACTCCAGATGCATGCACCCCCTTGTGCATCTGCCTAATGTGGGTCCTGGGGAATCGAGCCTCAAACTGGGGCCCTTAGGCTTCACAGGCAAGCGCTTAACTGCTAAGCCATCTCTCCAGCCCTGTATTTTGTTTTTTTGAGGTAGGGTCTCATTCTAGCCCAGGCTGACCTAGAATTCATTATGTTGTCTCAGGCTGGCCTCAAAATAACAGCAGTCCTCCTACCCCAGCCTCCCAAGTGCTGGGATTAAAAGCGTGTGCCACCATGTCCAGCTTGACTTTTTTTTTATATCCTATCCAAGAAAGTTTATTCCTTCAGTATTTGATAGAATTAATCAGTGAAGCTATGTGAACCTAAATATTTATTCATGGAAACCTTTTGAGTAATGAATTCAGTTTCTTTAATAGATATGTAATTATTGAGATTTTGTTTCTTCCTAAGTTGGTTTGATGATCTAGATATTTTAAGGAGTTTATTCATGTAACATAGGTTACTGAGCATGGTAGCACACATTTGTTCATCATACTCTTATCTGCAATGATGGCATGAGCTCCATTCCTAAAATGGATAACTTGTGTTTTCTTCTTCCTCTTATTCCCTGAGGATAAGCTAAAAACTTAAGTATTTTATTTATTTTACTTTAATGTGTGTTGATTTTGGAGGGAGATAAAGGAGAGTGAGAGAGAGAATATGAATGGGCATGTGAGGGCCTCCTGCCAATGAAGTCCAGACACATGCACCACATTTGCATCTGGCTTTACATGGGTACTGGAGAATCAAACTCAAAGCTGTCAGGTTTTGCAAGCAATCACCTTTAACCAGCGAGAAATCTCTCCAGCCTTGCCAGTTTTATTTTGTTAGAAGTTCCTTAGGATTGACAGTATGTGTCTTTAATTACCCAGCATACTTTCAGATAATAATACGCCTCTTTATGTAATTCTAAGAGCCTCTATAGGTTTTAGTGTGATTTCTTGTAATTCTTTTAAGTTCAAGACTTGTTTATCCATTCATTTAAATATCCAAATGTATTTCATGTGTATTTTCTTCCAATGTCATGGTATTACTTTTTAAAAGTGATTCATATAATGAGAACTCTGGTAGGTAACATGAAATGAGCATCTAATTCTTTTCCCTGATGTTCATCAAATATTCTAACATCATATAGTGAATGTTTTCCTTTCATCATAATAGCAGCTTTCTCATGAACAGTAATTTTATGTCTAATTTTCTTTGAAAAAAGTCTAGCTAAAGAATAACTACCCTAAGGAATGAATGTAATGATTACAGAATAATTTTCTTTGAAAATTGTGCACTGTTCCAGTGTTTTCACATTTCTGTCCAATTTATCTAACACACTTTTTTTAGTTGGCTCTTACATTTCTAAATTGCTTTGTGACATTTTCATAAATTGTGCTTAATGGATTAAGTATACCATTGTTTCATGTTAGGGTGTTAGAGTGCCAGCAAAATGTGAAAGAAAATATCTAGGAAGAATGTATTAATTCTGAGTGGGGGTAGTGTGCTCGGGCCCTAGGAATCTCCAGATTCTGCCACTTCTCAACCATGTGGCCTGTGGCATGAGCTGAAACTTCCAGGGACATCAGTGTGCACCTCTGTAAAAGGCAGGTGTGAAGAGCAGCCCCTCATAGAGCTATGAGAATTATGTGAGCACGAGAGAGCATGAGAAACTTGGTCACTCTCTATGGCATGAAGGAAGTGCTAATACCAGTACACGTGGGCTGCGGAGGTAGCTCAGTGTCAGAGTGCAATGCCTAGCATGTGCTGGGCGCAGGATTTGATTGCCAGCACCATAGAAAACAGTTATAGGTTTAAAAGGAGGGGATGAGAGAACAAGAGAGGGTAGTGTAAGGTGGGGGAGGAAGATGAAATTCACATATTTTCTCTCAAATACAGAATTTAGATTAAAGCATATACATACATACATACACACACACACACACACACACACACATATATATGGAGAGATATATATCCATATGTATGTATATGTACTATAATACAGGTATATGTATTTATATATATATGGAGATATATATATATATATACACATGGATATATACATATATGTGTGACCTGAAGAGGAAAGGAAGACTGTTTGGAAGGAAGGATGAGGTGAGTGGTGAGGGAACAAATACGGTCAAGCATAATGTGTGTATATTTGTTTATGGAAATGTCATGATAATTTTTCTTGCTAATTAAAGTAGACTGTTGTCTCTACTAATGCAAGTATAAAATAAGTAAATACGTAGCTTTCTCTCCCATACCTGTTCTTGATCCTTACTCCTATTGTCTGATGGATAATAAGTGTGGGAAAAATGAGGGGCTCAGGTTAGATAAAGTACTTAATAACCTAAATCCAAAGAAACATGGAGGAATGTTTAAGCTGAAAATTAAGTGTGTATGGAGGAGACTATTATTTCATTTGTAGAAATAAGTAAACGTTTAAGAGCTCTACTGGGTCTGTTTGTTTGATTTTGTTCCTCCCTTGAGCTTCTTGCTTAGTTTTCCTGAATTGTGTGAGCTAGAGCATAGCCACCATGAAAAACTGAACGACTTCACATTTTTTATTAACTAAATTATATTGCAGCAACAGTGATGAGTCGTCAAGCTTCTAACTTTGTAAGTGTTAATTGCACTGATATTTATGCCCGGGGCATTCCCTGTTGTGTCTATAACATGGAGCCCAATGCCCCATCTCTTCCTAGCTGAGGTGGTAATTTGCCACCGGCCATGGAAGAAGGATTTATTCCATGGAAATCAGCCAAAACTGCTTTCTTCCCCAGCACATCCCTAGCCACAGGTCAAGGCTGGCTTCTGATGCAAGCATCCCAGTTTCCTCTTTTGCAGTGATAACCAACACTGGAAGACTAAAGACTAGGGGTGGAGCTCAGTGGCAGAAAACATGTTTAGCATGCCAGAGGCCTTAAGTTCAATCCACTGCACCAAAAAGCAAATGACTATGCTGGTCTGTATTGATAATCATCTGGAAAGTACCTAGGATCACAGAGGAAACTGGGGAAAGAGCCTCTGGGCATGCCCATGAGGGTTTATCTTGGTTAGGTTAGTCGAGGTTAACCCATGCTAACTGTGGATGGCACTCTTCCGTGGGCTGAGGGCCCAGTCTGGATGCAAAGGAGGCAGTGAGCTGAGCAGCATCCTTCATCACTCTCTGCTTCCTCATCGTGCACTGCATGTGAGCAGCTGCCTCAAGCTTCTGCTGCCATGCCTTCTCGGCCATGCCGGATGGTGGCTTGGAACTGTAAGCTGAAATAAACCTTTCCTTCTTTCAGTTGCTTCTTGTCAGGTATCTGGCCCCAGCAATGACAAAGTAAAACAATGTCAAATCCAGTCAAGCAGAAAAGACAAAGAAGTTAATAAAATAACTGCACATTTTCTCTACACTTGCCCACCCTGGCTTTTAGCATTTATGTTTTCCGTCTTCTCCTAGGTGTCCGGTCTCTAGCAGACATGTTTTTTTAGTTGACTGAAGGGTCTTGTTAGCTATGATTGGCAGAGGCAATTATGACCTGCTTGGGAATGGTTTGAGTGTTGGGACAGACTAATCACTTAATTTAAGCAATTTGTCCATATGACCTTAACTATTATTTTAAAACAAAATTTCATATTTACACTTCAGACCCTGCGCTATGGTGGCCCCTGACATCGAGCTAATCTGTGAAATCATGTTAGTGGCTGAAGGGTTTGTGGATGCGCGCTCATTAGCCCGGAAGTTCATTTCACTGTACACACTCTGCACAGAGCTCCTGTCTAAGCAGGTGAGGACTCTCTTTACCTCCCATTGAAAGAGCTTTTGAGATATGGATCATTTACCAGTCAAGTGACAGGCAGTAGACGTGATTTTGTATTTTCCATCAGATTTGGAAAAATCCATGTTTTACAAATCTTTTTTTTTTTTTCCCTGAAATTCAGTTTCAGACATCTTAGCGCACTGGGAAAGTACACAGGTATGTCAAGGTACACATGTGTGGTAAGGGAACACAGGAAGCAGTGAGATCCCCAGCTAGTGACCTGGTAGAGAGAGAAGAGCAGGAACAGCAAGTGGAACCCCAGGAGCAAAACTTGTAATTAAATGTCATTGACAGAAGAGATTCTCTAGGAAAGGTTAAAAAATGGTTGAGAGCAGCAAGACACACATCCAAAGGAACATGATTTTCACAAATTCATTAGAACTTCAGAAATATTTTAAATCATGAAAATGTCTATTTATCTGAACTCTTTTACTTTTCAGCTTTTGCTTCTAGAATGACAGTATCACATGGCTCTTGAGAAAAACATACCTGTGCTTTGGTTGTAGGACCATTATGATTGGGGACTTCGCGCGATTAAGTCTGTCTTGGTTGTGGCTGGCTCACTGAAACGAGAAGATAAAAAAAGACCTGAAGATCAGGTACTGCAGCGCTGAATGATTTGGTAGAGTGAGTTGGTGCGTGGGGAAGTGCACAAAACCTGACTTCTAGAAAACATCTGTTCTCTCATCCAAGTCATAACCAGGCCTGACCTTGTTTAGCTTCTGGGATCAGACAAGATCAGGCCTGCTCAGGGTGGTGGGGGAGTTAAAAAAAACATCTGTTTAAGGACTGACATTTCTTGTAAGCTGTCACAAGTTCTTGAGTACAAAGATATGGATCATGGGGCTGGAGAGATGGTTTGGTGGTTAAGGTGCTTGCTTGCAAAGCCAAAGGACATAGGTCCAATTCCCCAGGACCCATGTAAGCCAGATGCACAAGATGGCACATGAGTCTGAAGTTCATTTGCAATAGCTAGAGGCCCTGACATGTTCATTCTCTCTCTCTCTGTCTCTCAAATAATAATAATAAAAAATCTTTAAAAGTATTTTTTGAGAAAGATGAATCCGGGAAAGAGAATGTGATTTTATAAGTGCTTTTGAAATACCAACCACAAAAAGTATTTTACCAGTTATAATCAGGTACTTCAGTAACCTCTGTTTGTTTTCCTCTGAGGAACATTGAAGAGCTCTGGCTAAATAAGGTTGGGATATTAATTCTGAAGAGTCAGTGAGCATGCAGCCCAGGGGGAGACAGCACATACTTCCCATGGGATGTAAGATGGGTATGAGTGAAGCAGGAAGGATGGTCAGCTGACACCTGTGAAAAGCCTAGCTGTGTTCAGTGGTTAGGGAAGTGTTCCGCTGTCCCTCCGGGGAGAAATGCTAACAGCACAGCATGTGTTTTCCCTGTGTAAGAGGTGATGGGAGCACTGGTGGCTGTGTAAGAGTGTGGGCCAGGGCCTCCTGCCACTGCAAACGAACTCTTGATGCTTACAGCACTTTGTGTACCTGCTTTCACATGCGTACTGGGGAATCTAATGCGGGCTGTCAAGCTTTGAAAGCAACCCCTGAGCTGTCTCTCCAGCCCTTCCCAAGCCCTTTGACTCTTGACTGTCTGTAGGAGAGATCACTATGTATTCATGCAGTATGGCCTGAGGAGTGAAAACGAATGGATCCATTCTGTAAATTCTTTTCATGTCCAGGGATATTTGCTATGCTTTTTTAAAATTTGCTAATATGACTCTTCTTGCTCACCATTCAAGTTTCGTCAACATTTTCTTTCATTTCTTGGTTTTCCTGCTTTGTGGTGATTGTTGATCGATCAATTAGTTCTGTCTATGAAATGTGTTCTGATGTTTGAGTTGCTCCTTGTAAAGTCTTATATCCTTTTTGGGTTTTATCCAACATAAAACAAAAGCTCAAGCTAAAAATGTGAGATTATCACAATTTTAGAAGGAAGAATAAGACTTTAAGCAAAACGGTACCTGATAGGCTTGTTGAGCTTAGACTCTGAGTTTGGGGGTGTGAGAGAGAGAAGGGCCCCAGAGCTGCTGTGACGACCAGAACAGTGTGATGGCAGAGTAGGAGAGCCTGCTTGCTTTTACCGGAAAGCATTTTGCCTCTCTGTGAATGGGACATCATCCCAGTGACACTGTCGCATGTTTAGAAATAAGGGTTAAAACAGCGTCATTCGCTTGCTAAGTATTTATTAGATTGTGAATTGCCTTTTTAAAATTAAATGTATTTTAAGTGCTACAAAACATGAAGATGGTTCATGTGGGGATGACGCATGACACTTCAGGGCATATACTCACTGTGTGATGTTGAATCAGCTTAAATGTCTATCTCCACAACCACTTATTTCTGGTAAAAACTTTCAAAGATCCTTTCTTACAGATTTTTGAATCGGCTTTTTGAGAGTGTTTTCTGTTTTCCTTCCTAGGTACTCATGAGAGCATTAAGAGACTTCAATATGCCTAAAATAGTGACCGACGATGTCCCAGTGTTTCTGGGCCTGCTCAGTGACCTGTTTCCAGCCCTGGAGGTGCCTAGGCAGAGGAAGCCGCACTTCGAGCAGATGGTCAAGCAGTCTACCTTGGAGCTTCGCCTACAGCCTGAGGAGAGCTTCATCCTCAAAGTAAGAGGAGTATTGCTAGTCGATGGCAAGCCTTGAGATTTGTAATGAACTGCTTAAGGGATACTTATCCAAAACATTAACTTATATTACAGTAAAATGACCGTTTCTTGTCTATGGCAAGCCTTGAGATTTATAATCCAATGAACTATTTAAGTGATACTTATCTAAAACATTAACTTACATTACAGTGACTTTAAAGTGAGCTTATTAAATACTTTCCAGGATTTAATATGGCAGTCTTAAGTAAATGCAAGTAAATATTTTTAGCGATAAGTCCCTTTTGGCCAGAAAGTAGAAACATAAAAATGACTAAGCCATGATTCTAAACATAAGAATATTTTTAATTAATTTGTAAGACTTTGGACCTCTGGAGTGTTTTCCCTAAATACAGTATTCTCAATGGGGCCTGGCTAGGGTTTATAAGGAAAGGAGAAGGGGTGCGCAGTAGGCTGCCTTTGGTCATCATACCATGAGAGGACATCAGTGACGGGCTGTTCGTTTCAGGTTGTCCAGCTTGAGGAACTGCTGGCCGTGCGACACTGTGTCTTTGTGGTTGGAAATGCAGGCACAGGCAAGAGTAAGGTATAGTAAATGGTCTCATGCCTTTTGTGTGTGTATGTATTCATTTTTTAGAGAGAACAAAAGAAAGAGAATTGGCACGCCAGGGCCTCAGCCAGTGCATTCGAACTCCAGACACTTACACCCCCTAGTGGGAATGTGTGACTTTGTGCTTTCCTCACCTTCGTGTGTCTGGCTTATGTGGAATCTGGAGAGTCAAACATGGGTCCTTAGGCTTCGCAGGCAAGCACCTTAACCACTAACCTATCTCTTCAGCCCAGCCTCAAACCTTTTATTTAGCCTTGGAAGATTCTGTGGAGGAGAGGTTTCTTTTCAGTGGTACGAAGGGCTCCCTTTGATGAAGCCCACCATAGTTTCGAGTTACGGTCTCAAATTCTGCTGTTGTTATTGGATCAGTTGGCACTATTTCCTTTTCTATTGTGTGAAAGGAAGATAAGTAAGGATAGGTAGGCAGAGATGAACACTAGATTGTCTACACAAGAGGGTTAGCATCTTATCCATTCATTTACTCAGATATTGCCCCACTCTGCATACCGTTTTGTGATACATTCACACCTGGAGTCTTTACCATAGGTAAGCATATTGAGAGACCAGAATGAGCTATCTGTTTCACAGAATTTGGTGGGCTTGCCTACAATTAGTAAAAGTACTTTCTTAATCTTTCCCAAGTCAATGTGGATTCTTCTTCCCATATCATTAAAAAGAACAACAACCCACACAAATGTTTTTCTCCAGTATGCTCTCAGAAATGAAGCACTCCATGGGGGCAGAATAAAGTTTGGAAAGAAATAGAGGTGGCAACAACCACATTGGTGAGCTCCTTATTATGTGCTGGGCTAGTTGCATAATGTGTGATTTTCTCTGCACCACAAAGATATGCTATGGGTGTTATTATCCCCCATTTTTAGTTTACAACTTGGTTTTGTTTGGCCTTACTGACAGTCCTGGCATCATGCTTATTTTCTTGGTTGGCAGATAATACATGCAAGATTGCATGCATTTTAATTCAGGATGCCTGGGTATAAACATACTTGGTAGCCAACAACTTAAAATAACCCGGATGGGCATAAGAGTTTGTGAGCATGGGTGTACACAGAACCAGACAGTGCTCAGATCTGAACCCAAAGTGGAGCAATTGCCAAGGGAGGCTCTGTACAGAGACTTCTCTACTGAAAAGTGTAATAATTGAAATATTAAAGTGGATTACTGATAGACCTATAATTATTTTGTTAGAGTAAGTTTCAGATGTAGGCCATGGTTCATGGAAGGATAAAATTAAATTCTATCATTTCTAGTAGATTAATAGTTTCTAAAAATAAAAGCTTAATATTTCCTCGGCAGTTAATTTCTTTCATCTAGACTTCACCTCTTCTATCCAACATGTTTTTAGGCCATATTCTTTACCCATTTAGCGTTTGAAACTATTTGGCCATTTTCTAACCAGTCTCTCATAATCCCTGGGATTGTGCAGAACAACCTATGTTTAAAATAAGAGCCCTGACTTTTCAGAGGACACAAAAGGATAGCTAGGGATGCATTTGGGTCAACTTAATAGATATATTATAAGTGGATGCTGATCCTGTGGGTGCCTCTCCATCAGGCTTCTTTCTTGGTTACCTAGCATCTCAGCATGAGTGGCATTCTGCACTACATATATCACAGTCTGATCAGCAGCCCTCCACCCAGCAGAAGCCCAGTAACACTATTCTTCTTTCCCCACGACTCTCTCCTGTTAAGACCCTCTCACTGCTCTAGATCACTGGGCCTGGAAGCATGTGAAGAACCATGGGCATCCCGTCCCCAGCCCTTACTGGAAATGCACATTGCGTCCTCTCCACATATTCATGAGAAACTCCAGGATGGACTTCAGCTCTCTGTGTTGATTCCCTACAGGACATTTATATTTTAGATTTTTAATTTTTTTAATTTTTATTTTTTAGAAAGGGAGAGACAGGGAGGGAGAGAGAGAGAGAGAGAATTGACGCACCCAGGTCTCAGCCCCTGCAGTTGAACTCCAGATGCTGTACCCCTTAGTGGTCACGTGTGACCTTATGATTCCCTCACCTTTGTGCGTCTGGCTTATGTGGGATCTGGAGAGTGGAACATGGGTCCTTAGGCTTCTCAGGCAAGTGCCGTAATCACTCAGCCATCTTTCTAGCCCCCCTACAGCACATTTTGTGTGGAGAGAAAATGGGTGAGTTCATAAACATGAGTGCTTACATATATGTACTCCTTTACTTTGCACATGAGGTTAACACTCAGGTCATGAACTGACTGTTTCAGTCTAAGTGGCCCAGAGAATCAAGTGATTCTGTCGTCATGAGAGTACATGGGAATGCTGGGTGTGTTGGTACACACCTTTAATCCCAGCACTCGGGAGGCAAAGGTAGGAGGAACACAAGTTCAAGGCCACCCTGAGACTCCATAGTGAATTCCAGGTCAGAGCTAGAGTGAAACCCTCAAAAAAAAAAAAGAGAGAGAGAGAGTACAAGGGAGTATATTTTACAAGGAGATAGTGGAAAGGCACACGGGTTCTCATGTCAATACACTCAGGATGCCTAATAGCGTGTAATAAGGGGAATGTTCTGTGATTTTTTTTTTTAAACTTTCTATTTGGCCTACATTTGTATTAGTTATCTTGGCTCACTCAACTCTTCTCTGCAGATTTTGAGAACACTGAACCGAACATATGTTAACATGAAACAAAAACCAGTTTGGAATGACTTAAACCCTAAAGCTGTGACAACAGATGAACTCTTTGGTTTCATACATCATGCTACTCGAGAATGGAAAGATGGCAAGTAGTAGTTATCCCGTTTAAAGTACTAAAAATGGCCTTTTTCCCCCTTCTCCTGAGAGCCATGTCTCAGCGCAAGCCAATTTTAGTCAGTCTCAGATTTACTGTTGATGTGTTGGCATTACTGGAAATATAGCAGATCACAACAACCTGTGTAAACAAGTTTGAGCTAGGTTTGAGTGAGTACTTAATTTGCCTTCAGCAGATTTGTATTCAGAGATGTGTGCTGAGTTATGCCAGGGCTCTTTGCAAACCAGGAGAGAAGTCAATGTGAATGCCTCAAGAATCTTTTTTTTTTTTTTTTTTTTTTTTTGGTTTTTCGAGGTAGGGTCTCACTCTAGCCCAGGCTGACCTGGAATTCACTATGGAGTCTCAGGGTGGCCTCACAGCGATCCTCCTACCTCTGCCTCCCGAGTGCTGGGATTAAAGGTGTGCGCCACCACGCCCGGCTGTTTTTTTTTTTTTTTTTTAAAAGATATTTATTTATTTTGGATGAGGAGAGAGAGAGAGACAGACAAAAAAGACAGACAGATAGAGACAATGGGTGTGCCAGGGCCTCCAGCAAATGGACTCCAGATGTATGTGCCACTTGGTGCATCTGGCTTTATATGGATACTGGGGAATTGAACCTGGGTTGCTAGGCTTTGCAGGCAAGTACCTTAATCATTGAGCTACCTCCATAGGCCCTTAAAAATCATTTCTGAAGTGCCTGGTGAAAACCAGTGACTGAGGTTGAGGCAGGGGCCAGGAGCAGAGGTAGTGGGCATGTGTTCTGCCCCAAAAGTACAGAGTAGGCAGCCATATATGATCCAAAAATCTCAAATCTGAAATTGGCAACTTTTTCAGCAAAAGGTTCCAGAACACTCCAGATTTCTGACCTTTGGATTAGGGGTGCCCAACCAATAAAGTCTATGTACGTACTCCAAAATTTGAAATCTGAAACACTCTGGTCCCAAGGACTTTGGATGTAGCCTATCAGATAAGTAGATAACTTTTGATAAACTCTTTTTTTCTTAACATTTTCTTTATTATTTGAGAGGAAGGGAGAGAGGAAGAGGCAGAGAGAGAAAGAGAGTGGGCCCGCCAGGGCCTCTAGCTACTGCAAACAAACTAGGTACATGCACCAC
Organism: Jaculus jaculus; assembly: GCF_020740685.1. Lineage (NCBI taxonomy): Eukaryota > Metazoa > Chordata > Mammalia > Rodentia > Dipodidae > Jaculus > Jaculus jaculus. The sequence goes on from NC_059117.1 coordinate 34,473,379, forward strand.
CTTGTGCATCTGGCTTACATGGGTCCTGAAGAATTGAACCTGGGTCCTTTGGCTTTGCAGGCAAGTGCCTTAACTGCTAAGCCATCTATCCAGCTCTTGATAAACTCTTGATGACTTCCATTTCAGAACACTGGACCCTGATGTTGGTGTCCTCCTCCCTTTAATACCCTGGAGCCAACTTTGCACTACCTAGAAGTAGATATAGTCTTTACCTGTAAGAGGTATATTGATCCTGGGTGCAGTAACTCTTGCCTAGAATTTAGGAGGCTCAGGTAGGATTGTACCAAGTTCAAGACCAGTTTGGGCTCCAGAATAAGACCAACTCAATTAGAGAATGGGAAGGACAAAGGGAGGGATGAAGGAAAAAGGAAAGGAAGAGAAGGAAGGAAGAAAAGAGTCTATATACTTAATTCTAGTGCATCTACCTAAATATCATATTAGTGCAGGCCTCCATCTGCTTGTTATCCACACAGAAGCCAGAGCTCACTTTAAGAAAATGATGCTTGGTGTCAATCACCATAGAGTCCATATTTTTCTCATGTTCTACTGGATTAGTGGTTGGTCCCCCTCTAACCTCATTCCCTGCACTCTGCCCTTCTGGCTACAATTCCAAGTGTCTTCTGATCCTGGTCCTATGCACTGCTGCTCTGTCATCCAGGCATGGGATGCAAAACCTGTTCCACTAGGAAATAGTGTCTGGTCAACTGTTACATCAGAGAAAACTTCCTGAGGTCCTGATCTGAAGGAAGGCACACTTTGCCGTTCCCAATTCTCTTACATTATGTCCCCCGTGACCAGCTTGACAATTGTCACCACCTTAACCCCAGGGTCTGCTTTGCATAAGGACTGTGATGGGAGAAAGTCTGTGGGAGATGTTCAAATCAGGGAAACTCGAGAAAGTTGCTGGTTTGTGTACAAGTCATGCTGGCCAGTTGCTCTGGAGCTGTTGCTGCTGATTACCCAGAAAAGCAACTACTAAATGTGGTGCACACATACACCCATGCACACACACACACACATACACGTGTATGTACACACACACTCACAATAATAATGTCAAAAGGATCTACAGAATTAAACTGTTTTTATACAGCTTCGGATATATAACTTAATGTAATGCCAGTTTATTTATTAATTTGCAAATTTATGAGACAGATAACAGAGAACTTCTGAGTGTGTTTACTTTAAAACTTTGCCCTTTGAATAATGTTACAAGGAAAATGTAGAAAAGGACAAAATAGCCTAAACTAGATATTGAACAGGTGTACATGAAAAAGGATAATGTCTTCACTCTGTGTAAGTTTTCTGTCATCCATGCATCATCTACAGGTCTCACAGTTATTCTCTAAGAAGGACCTTTTTTGCGTGTGTCTGACAGATGGGAAAGTTCAGTCAGGAAGGTAAATGCCCTTCCTAGGAAGTGAGACCTTCCCTTTAGTAAGTGATGGAGCTGGGCATGAAACCCCTCTGTAGCCCAGAAGGTATTCCACACAGCCCTAAAGTAAAGAGGCAGCCAAGGTTTTTCTACCTAGTCAATAAAAGAGCAAATGAGAGAAATAATATTTGAGAAATACATAGCACTCAATCCCAGCATTGTTTGCTCTTAACTGCAAAGGCCTCTTCTCATCCATTTTGCGAGAACAAGCAAACCTCATGCACGATGGACCCAAGTGGATAGTGCTGGACGGGGACATTGACCCCACGTGGATCGAATCACTGAACACCGTCATGGATGACAACAAGGTGAGTGACGCTGCAGTGCCAAGACTTGAACCTAATGTCCCCAGGGAGTCCCGAGCTCCATTCCTATGCTGATGTGAATACTAGGTTTGGCTCATTCAGTTTGTGTTTTTATAGAATTGCTATTTTGAAGCCGGGCGTGGTGGCGCACGCCTTGAATCCCAGCACTTGGGAGGCAGAGGTAGGAGGATCACCATGAGTTCAAAGGCACCCTGGAACTACAGAATGAATTCCAGGTCAGCCTGAGATAGAGTGAGACCCTACCTCAAAACAACAACAACAACAAAAAAAAGCGGTATTTTGATAAATGGCATTTTCTTCACAATTCTTTTAATTTCACAGTTACAGAATTTTCAGGGAGTACATGATCTTTGCATTTAACCACCTTTAACAAGAGCTAAGTTGTGTATTCAGTTTATATGACTCACCATTTGTCTAAGAGTTAGGCACAAATTCTTATGTCCTATGTTAAGATTTAATCTATGATCAAACATGGAATGCTTAGGCAATAAAAAAATAAATTTTGTGCCATACAATTGGTGAAATTTAGATATGGAAGTGAAGTTGTTTCCATGGTTATAGATTGTTTCGGTGCTTAGAGAAGCATGCTGCTGTGGTCAGTCCAGCAAACCCAGCAAAAACAAGACGTGCTGGGCAAGCCTGTGAGAGCCCAATACACAGCACAGGCCTGTTGTTGGGAGCAGAGAGAGAACCTGGGCATCACTCCTCCTGGGTAGAATTATAAATACAATAACGGTAGCCATGGCTTGTTGAATGCAGATAGGATTCACAGTGAAACCGAACCCTGGGTCTTCTTTCTTACAAGCTCCTCTAACACCATCAGTAACTGCTGTGCTTGGGCGTCTCGAGAAATTGTGTTTTTGTGGACCTCAGGGCTTATCATATAGTCCACTCATATTTCCATCAGTAATATGAATCCACAGAGGAAATTTTATTCCTCAAGACTGAGCTCAGATCTGAATTCGGACATATGTCTAACCACAGGGGTGAGCTCTCAGCCTGCGCCTCTCCTCCCAGGGATGGGCCTGTGTTGTGAGGGTCAGCTGGCCACTCTGGCTCTTGGTGTAGCCTCTACTGACAGCCGTATGCTGCTCACTGCAGGTACTGACCTTGGCCAGCAATGAGCGAGTGGCTCTCACACCCTCCATGAGGCTCCTGTTCGAGATCCACCACCTGAGGACAGCCACCCCGGCCACTGTCTCCAGAGCAGGTGTTCTGTATGTGAACCCACAGGATTTGGGCTGGAATCCGTAAGCATCTTGCCTTTCTTAATTTTTTGTTGTTAAAAGGGGGGGGGGGCTGGAGAGACGGCTTAGCAGTTAAGACATTTGCCTGCAAAGCCAAAGGATCCTAATTCGATTCTCCAGGACCCACATAAGCCAGGTACACAAGGAGTCACATACATCTGGAGTTCCTTTGCAATGGCTGCAGACCCTGGTGTGCCCGTTCTCTCTCCCTCCCTCTATCCTTTCCTCCCCCTCCCCCCTCTCTCTTTTGCTCAAATAAATTAAAAAAAAACTGGGCTGGAGGGATTGCTTAGCAGTTAAGGCATTTGTCTGAAAAGTCAAAGGACCCAGGTTTAATTCTCCAGAACCCATGTAAGCCAGATGCACAAGGGGGTGCACACATCTGGAGTTCGTTTGCAGTGGCTGGAGGCTCTGGCATGCCCATTCTCTCTCTGTCTCTCCCTCTCTACCTCTGTCAAATAAATAAATGAAAATAAAATATTTTTTAAAAACTACATACACAACATAAAAATGACCATGTTAATCATTTGTAAAAGCATAGTTCCGTTGCATAAAGTACATTAACATTGTGCAGTCATCGCCATATCTCTCCATAGAACCTTTTCCACCTTCCCAAACTGAAACTCTGCCCCTGTGAAGCAGTAAGTCCCCTTTCCTCCCTGGCCAGCATCCTCTTACTTTTTGTCCCTGAACTTGAGTACTCTGGGTATCTCATAGAAATATGTTTGTCACAAATAACAGCATCTGTCCTTTGGTGACAGGCTTATTTTCTCTCAGTGTATCATTGTTAGACTTTATCCAGGTCATAGCATGTTAGAGTTTCTTTCCTTCTTGAGGCTGAATGGGTCATACTGCATTGTATACACATGCCATGTTTTGTTAATCCATTCATCTGTTGAGGGATGCTTAGCTCTTTCCACCTTTTAACTGCTGTGAATAATCCTGCAGTAAGTTGAAGTTCTAATTTTCAGTTTGTTTTGTGTACTCAGCAATGATAGATAATACATTCACTCTCTTTCTAGTTCTTAAGAGCCTGCTATTGCGTGTTTTCCACAGTGGCAATGACAGTTTGCACTTTCTTACCAATGCAATACACAAGGGGAATGGACAGAATGTCTCTCTTTGCCAACACTTGTTATTTTCTGTTTTGTTGGACTTTTGTCTTTTTTTCCTCTACTCGTCTTTCTAGCAGTCACCCTAGGGTGATTGACATCTCACCATAGTTTTAACTTGCATTTCTCTAATGATCAGTGCAGAGAATTCATGAGCCTACTGGCTGCTGGCACATCTTTAGGAAAAGGTCTATGCAAGTCCTTTGTTCTTTAGTCAGATTGGTGTTTTGCTGAGAGTATTTTAACCTCAGGCTAAAGTTATTTGAAGAGCATGTTGGTAATTAATTTTAAGGCTAATTAATTTAAAGATAATTAAGTTTGCACCTGCTGCCTTTGTCATTTTTACTTGGACATTACCTTGCATATGTTAAACACACAATAAATATTTGTTGAATAAATGAATAAATAATAGCTTGTGTGAAGCACTAAATCATTTAATGAGCACCTGTATACATGTGCCTATAATATGGAGACATGCTTGAATAGTGGGATGCTTTATTTAGAGCAAGGGTTCCTGTCCCCTTGTTTACTCCAAGGTTATATGTCTCCTGTAGAGTTCCCATTATGCACCGTAAGAGCCTCTCAGTTCTGCAGGTGACCACACACTTCCCCGTCCAGTACCTTCTTTGGACCCTACACGTACCCTTCTTACCTTGTCTCTGTCCCATGCAACCACATCACTGGGCTCCTTGCTGCCTGGCTTCTCATTGCTTTGGCCTTCCAGGAGCCCTGAAGTGAGGGGAGAGCGGTGAGTTTCTTGTTTCCCACTCGATCTCTTCCGGGCTCTCATCAAGATGGCTGTGGACCTGCGCTCCGGTCCCCGCTGACCTTGGCGAGGTTCCTGGTCCTCCAGTTCATGCCCCAGCTTTTCCTGCTGTCAGTCAGCCTGGGATGCTCAGCTTCTCTGCTCTGCTGAAGTCCTGAGAAATCCCGAGCCTGTAGAGAGAGAAAGTTGAGTGGATGTGGTGCCACAGCTCCAGTATTAGTCTAGGTCTAAGCTGGCCTCGTTTTGGCCCCTTTGTTTGGTGGCTTGTGGCAAAGCATTGCATTACCGCAGGGAGAGTAAGGCACGGCAAAACCTCACCTCACGGCAAAGCTGTCAACGAGAAAGGAAGAGACCCACGCACCCACAGTCCTCTTTGAGGACATGCCCCCAGTGACCTCAAAACCCTACTGGTCCCCACATCTTACAGGTGCCACCACTGTGCACTGACACCAAGGCTTAGGGCCCAGGCCTTCAGGGCATGAACTCTGGAACTTTCTGGTTGCTAACCCTGCACTTCCCTTGGTGGCTGGCATTTCAGTGTTCTTCCCCATAACTCTACTTTGAAGGTGACATTTGCTTCGCCTGGGAGGCACTGACGCGTTCATCTCTGTACTGATTTGCTGCTCACTGACAGTGGCGCCTTGCCCAAGCTTACCTGGGTTTTGACATGGCTTCCTAGGGTTTGTCTGAGGGGAAGGGGTGAGTTTTAAACCCCTACAAAGTGGAAGCTGTCCTGGGGCTCATAGCGCCTTTCTCCAGGTGGGATTCTGTCTCTCAGCAAGCAGCTACTGGCTTCCCTCTGTCTTGTTCTTTCTTTCCTACCTTCCTATCAATTTCTATTCAAGGTCTCTTTTAGTTCTGTTGGTTCTGTGTAGCCTATCACCAAGATTCTTTTGGATTCTTAAGCTGTCGTAACTTTTCCAGGAGGACCCCTTCCAGCTCATCCTTTCTGTGTACTTTTTAACTTGACTTTCTGAGTTCTGGGGCACTTTGGTTTGAGCTCATCTCAGACACTTCTTGCTTGAGCCCCAAATCAGCCATTTCTCCCAGCAACCAGGACTATTCACATAAGCAGTGGGGTTAGCATCCAAGCTGGGTTCCAGGTGCTCTCCGCTCCTGAGAGCTCATTGTTTCCATGGCCTTGGGATGAAAAGAGCCAAGAAGCATATTGTCAAGTTCATATTGCGGACCTACAGCAAAGATGACAAAGTCCTGTGTTCCTGCTGCCTTTGTGGGGGTCCATTTAAGTGGTGAAGATAGCGCCATGTCTTAGGACACTTTAGCATTTCCCTGAGCTATTTTTTAATTGATTTTATGTCCACATTTTATAGATACAGACCATATGAGATTTTTAAAAGTATCTTAAAAATCACACCAGCCTTGGATGAGCTGTTGACATCAATATGGTTCTCATTCTGAGTTCTAAGTACCTTTACTGAAAGGATCCCAGACAGGTGATAAAGGTCTGGGAGAGTGGAAGAGCGCCTGCCTAGCACAAGGTCATAGGTTCAATTCCCAGTACTGAAAACAAAATCTTGAAAAATACAGAAAGAAACTGGAATATTTCGGAAGGTTTTGTTCTGTGGCATTTTTTTTTTTTTCTGAAAGAAAGCAGTAACATACAAGCAATAAAATTTTAAACTTCACATATCCACTGTAGTTATTTGAAAGTGAGACACTGAAGGTAGGATTTACCAGACCTAGTTTATATATAATGACAGAGAAAGGTGGAGCTATCCCTAAGCTTAGTCTGATTCCACAAGAGGCTACTGGTAAAAGCTTTTCTGGAGCCAAAAGCTTTCTGCCTGCCGTACGTTTACTTGCGTTGACTTGCACTTACTGTGTTCTTTGGGGTTTGTGTGACCAGTACTCCACACTGCAGGGGATGAACTTTTCTGTATCCCTGAGTCCTGTTTTCTCAGGTTTGGCCTCAGTATGTGCTTATAAACTTACAAGTGGTCCCTGCCAGCTTCTGCCAGTCTTCCAGCCACTTTACACGTGAGAGAAACTGCCTCTCGCTGGGCAGTGTGGACTGTAAGTCTAATGGCCTCTTGCTCTCCTACTCAGCAGGATCTAGCTCAGACCATGGAGGAGCCAAGTTAAAGGTTTGCAGAGGCCCCCCAAAACAGATATAATCTGAAATAGTTCCAGACCCCAGAGATTTAGAGTCAGTGTGGTATGCCTGGAGCTCTTAAGATTTGCAGAGACCCCCAAATTTTGACAATCTGGATAGTTCCAGATGCCAGAGCTATAGAGTTGATGTGGTATGCCTGGAGCTCTTCTGGAGGAGGGAAGAGACACAGATGCCAACGTAGAAATCATCAGCAAATTCTACAAATCAGAGACACCTTATGACCTCAACCTTGGCATTATAAGATGGTATGTTATAGCTTCATTAGGTACAATTCCTGAGGGCCAGGGCACCGTATGGGCAATCTAGGATGTAAGACAAGGACAAACATGCCATCTAAGGATCATGTTTTCAACTGTGCCATATGCTAGGGGTACATCTTGGCAGGTCATGATCAACTCTGCAGGATCTTTTAAAAATCAAAGGATCTCGTGTGTGGCATGAGGCGGAGATGACATAAACACATGGATACCGTGTCTCCAGGTTGCCCACTGCTACAGATGTCACTCTTCTAAATTAGCTTTTTTTTTTTTTCCTGAGGTAGAGTCTCACTCTAGTCCAGGCTGACCTGGAATTTACTGTATAGTCTCAGGGTGGCCTTGAACTCACAGTGATACTCCTACTTTTGCCTCCCAAGTACTGCGATTAAACATATGAGCCACCATACCCAGATAAATTAGCTCTTTTAATGTCTATTTTTATTTTCAAGCTGTCAAGCTTCAGTAATAATTTCAACATGAAATTTTAAACCATTCATATTTGCTAATAGAAACCCTTAGCTTTGTTTTTTTTTTTTTTTTTGAGGTAGGGTCTCACTCTAGTCCAGGCTATCCTGGAATTCACTATGGAGTCTCAGGGTGACCTCGAATGCATGGTGCTCCTCCTACCTCTGCTTCCCGAGTGCTGGGATTAAAGGGGAGCGTCACCATGCACAGTATAGAAACTCTTAACTTTTTATAGTCTGTGAAGTGACTGGCCTGTCACAGAGGCCATTGACTGGCCATCTTTTCCTGGTGGAATTGTTTCTTACTGAGTGTCTTGTTTTGGTGGAGCTTGCTTCTTCCTGGAGCAGCTGCTCTGCTTCTAGAGCAAAGGTGTCATTTGCTAGTGAGCCTTGTAGATTTCCAAGTAAGTGGTTACTACCTGTTCCTTAAATGCAAGCCTACCTTGGGGCTGTTTCTGAGGTTACTGTTCCTAGTTATCTTGACAATGGCCTCTGCCTCCCACGGTACATAGACGTACCTTTGAAGGGAGGTATGGTGCGGAACTTTGATATCCGTCTGAGCTTTAGCTGACAACTCTTTTAATAACTTTCTCTTCACAACACCCATGCATATCCTTGATATACCATGATCATAATCCTTGCCCACAGCCTTCCCTTCCCCTCCTCCACTGAATCCACTCTTCTTTCCTAATCCCTGTTCTGTTTTTATATCATTATTATCCCCCTCTTATTACAGGTCAGTAGCATCAGCCACTGTGCGTCCATAAGTGCCACCGCCACTTTGTGTCTAAACACAGTATTTAGCTGACAACTCTTAACACCCAACAGAACACTACTACAATTAAGAGCACCATAAAGAGACCGAGGCAAGATCTGAACCCAGGTCTTCCAATACAACCAACTCCATGTTAATAAATAAACTTTCTTGAGAAGCTGTTATCTCTTAGACACTAATCATTTAACCCATACACATTTGTTTAATGATCACAACAGCCCTAGGAAGTCCCTATTACTTCCATCTCCATGTATAGTAGAAGAAAAAATGAGGCACAGATGAGTAACTTACCCAAAGTCACATGCCTAAAAAGTGATGGAATTAACCTGCACACCCAGGTCCAGTAAAATTCTAGCCCTCTGTGCAATCCTTTCCTCTTCTCTCTCTCCTCATAAGTTCTGGATACAAAGATTTCCCTCTGGCAGCTGGTAAGTAGTAAAAATAATGAGCTGATGAGCTAAGGAATGGATGTGACATCATGTCCTGTCTTCAGCCACTGCCACCCCAGAGACACCTTGTCACACTGGTCATATGCCTCTAAACTCCCCCTGAAACCTGCTTCTCCTGGACCTGGAGAAGTTTGAGAGTTATTCTGCGCACATAGCCATCATGTAATGTAGTTGTCCATTTAATAAATCCCATCCAGGAAGCCTTGTGAAAAGCACAGGGAGGCTTTTATAAAGCCTTCACCTTCCCTTATTCTGATATTCAGAATGCAAAATTGGGTTTGCTTAAAGCAAAGTCTAGCTGTAATTGGTCTGCTGTGGCATGACTTCTGTGCTGGCTGCTAATGTATTTATCCCCACTTAATCAAAACTTTCTAAGTGATTCTTTTTCATTTAGCACCTCTTAGTTGCACCCCAGAGACCACTAAGAATGCCATTAAGTCAGGCTTTGTTTCATGGGTAAGTAATTTACTAACACAGTAGAGATATTTAGTCTATCAAAATAAACATTTTATTAGCTTTAGACTGACACACACACACACACACACACATCATATAAATATCAATATACTAAGATATGAGATGCTGTTTCAGAGCCCCCTTGTTGGAAACACATTATCAACTTTCAAGTCGGTATTGTAGAAGTCAGTGGAAAAACGGGGCATGTAAAGTAACCCCTGTGGAATTTTCACCTCTTTATTTGTAACTGATTTCTCATCACTAAATAATTGATGCCAAGATTAATCAAGAAAACTGGCAAGCTGCTTTCATAAATAAGGCCTGTTCCGTGGAAAGACTTCAGTCCTTTAGGAAATGACATACTGCACTTCTTTATAAATGCTCAGTAATGGCCTACTTACGCGCTATTATGTTTGCCTTCTAAGTGCCATTAGGAGTTTCTTATACATTCTATTCATTAAGGTGGAAATGGCCATTAAAACAAGTCTTTAAAAGGCCGTTTAAAGTATTTGCCATTTGAGGAATAGAGTGACCCCACTAAACCACTCACTGAAGCGCTACGCCAAGCTGTGGGTGGGGGGCGCTGCGGACTGGGCGGCGTCCTGCCTCGTGAGGCTCGTGCGCAGTGAAAGCTTTTCTGTTTCCCTTTGCAGGTATGTGGCCAGTTGGATAGACAGAAGGCAGCATCAATCAGAAAAGGCCAATTTAACCATTCTTTTTGATAAATACGTCCCCACGTGCCTGGAAAAGCTACGGACCAGTTTTAAAACCATCACCTCAATTCCCGAGAGCAGCCTGGTGCAGGTTTGTCTCCATTCACACCATCTGTCTAGGCGGTGGGGCCCTAGCAGGCTGGCACAAGTCTCACTTGCTTGAAGCTTCGAGACTCCCCAGTCTGCTTCCGCGCTCCTGCCCCTCAGCGCCTCGGAGTCTTGGGGGGAACTCCCATTTTGCACACACACGGTCGGCATTTGGGTTTGGGCTTTTGTTTCTTTTTCTGAGATTATCAGTTGAGGAATGAAGCCATGTTTAGTCACTTTTCTAGCCCCAGAGGTTTCCATAATTCGAGCACTCAGTAGGCCCAGGTGTGCTTTTCTGCGGAATCATATCCTCTCAAGTATGTCGGGTCAGAATTAAAGAACAACTTTGCAAAGGCCTTACTCAGTGAGTTTTCTAGTTCCTGTGTAGCTTGCTGTGCTAGCTGTTGTAAGGTTGCTCTGAGCACAATCCCTGACAGAAACAACTTTAAAAAGGGACGATTTCTTCTGCTTCACAGTTTCAGAGGGTTTCAGTCCATCATGGCAGAGGCAGCCTGGGGCAGAGGCCCCTTGCCATCACGGCAGACAAGCAGAGGGCACAGCAGGAGTGAGGGCCAGATTACATAACCTTCTAAGGCCACGCGTGGCAACCTGCTCTTACCAGCTCATCCTAGCTCTTGAAGTTTCCCCAGCCTGTCAAAGTACTGACACCAGCTGAGGAACGAGTGTGTGTGTGTGTGTGTCGGGGCAGGGGCTGAGATTTCAGATGGAAACCATAACATGTGCCCAGAGAAGATACCTGGCATTATATTTAATGATCTATTGAGTTAAAAACGTTGACCAGGGCTGGAGAGATGGCTTAGCCATTAAGCGCTTGCCTTTGAAGCCTAAGGACTCCAGTTTGAGGCTCGATTCCCCAGGACCCACGTTAGCCAGATGCACAAGGGGGCGCAGGTGTCTGGAGTTTGTTTGCAGTGGCTGGAGGTCCTAGCATGCCCATTCTCTGTCTCTGTCTCTCTCTGTCCTCTCAAATAAAGAAATAAAAGTAACACAAAACAACAACAACAAAAATCAACCAGTGAATAGCAGAAAGCCTCTGAGTTGTTTCACACAGTTTTCCCCTCTCATAATTGTTCCTAAAAGCATTCCTGTGTGCATGCAGAGTTCATAATAGTCTAAGGACTTTTTTCTGTTCCTCACTGTGAGACAGCTGGTTTGAGTAAAGGTATATATGGAGCTAGGAAGGTTGATTAGTGGGTAAGAGCTTGCTGTACAAGCCTGAAGACCTCTGAGGACCGTGGTGGCATGTGCCTTTGATCCCAGCGCTGTGCGGTACGGACTGATGGATCTGTAGGCCTTCCTGGCCAGCTTGTCTAGCGGAATTGGTGAGGCTGAGGTTCAGTGAGAGACACTATATCAAAACCAGGTGGAGAAAATGGAAAAGACACCCATGCACACGTATGTGGACTTGCCCCAGCCCTGCATACACCATACATCCACATACAACACACATGAATACGCATGCAAAAAAGAAAGTGTATATGATTTGTTTTTATAGCAGTGAATGAAAATGATTCGCTGAAATGGTGGTTGTGGTCATAATCTCAGCATGAAGGAAAAATTGTCCATAGTCTTTATAAGTATCAGAGACTTTACAAAAGATTCACAGTTGGAATTTTTTTTTTTTTTTACCCTACAGGAGCAAAATTGGTTTCTAAGAACTTTGTTACCATTAAGTTACTATGTTACCAAAATTTGTTTGAAGCCAAATTAGAAATAGTCACAAGCATAATAAAAAGGGAAAGTTCAGGTTTTTGGATAATTCACACACCAATTAAGTAAACGATAGTATTCAACAGTAATTATCTGAGGTATAATTTATTTCTGAAAGCAGGTCTGAATTTATTCATAATGAATTAATTATGAGGTTAGCCTAACGAGACTTTCCCTGGTGTGGTGCTTGTAAAAAGCAGCATCATGTTCTTTCTCAAGCTGACTAGTGTATTTGTGTGGTTCTCTGTGGTGTGAACATTTTCATTCAAGAGCAGTGTGAAAATAGGTCAGTGGGAATTAATAGGACCTTTGCTCTCACGTCTTCCTTTTGTAGTCCTTAGAATCAGTGTGTGACTCTTAGTTCTTTGAATGATTTTGTTTTGTAGAGCAGCATTCCCTGCAGTTTCTTAGGACAGGAATTCGAGACAAAAATGAGTAGTATAGAAAAAAATAACATAAGTGATTATCTTAAGACAATCAGTAGACTATGTTCCGGTATGTGCAGAACGTTTCAAAGTAAGCAACTCGATCAGGATGTGCATTAAAGCATGCCTTTAGCTGCTGACACGGAGCTCAAGATGACTCCAAGTGCTGTGTGCGAGAAAGTGGGGAACCCTTGGACTTCCTGGAGTGCTTGCCTAGAAAAACACATTGAGACCCATTGACCATCTGGTGGCTTTTTTTTTTAAAAAAATTATTTTTTATTTTTATTTTTATATATTTGAGAGCGACAGACAGAGAGAGAATGGGCACACCAGGGCCTCCAGCCACTGCAAACGAACTCCAGACTCACACGCTCCCTTGTGCATCTGGCTTACATGGGTCTTGGTGAATCAAGCCTCGAACCAGGGTCCTTGGGGTTCACAGGCCAGCGCTTAACCGCTAAGCCATCTCTCCAGCCCTTTGTTTTGGTCTTAACCATTCCTTGCAGCAACATGGCTTCTACCCAGAAAGTGGAGCTCTGTACTGTTTCTCTGGCTAACAAGTGGATCTGATCTGTTAGACTATCCCAAATGGTCAAATATGGCACAGCATAAAATAATAGATGTCTAGAGCTCTTAAAAGTAGAACAGACGGCTAATCATTTACATGAGAAGCATTTCCCTTCCCTTCCTGGCTAGGAAAAAAGGTGAGCACGTGGATTGAGCTTGCGTCGCTGTGCCTGTGACCGTCTCTTGCTCATTCCAAAGCCCGAGTGTCTTCTGGGTCTGTGACAGTGATAATTCCTGACAACTATTTTGTGCCTCGGTGAACTGGCCCCAAAATAGGTTCATGACTGGTGGTTATTTCATATGGTCAAGGCCTTTGCTGCAACTTTGTTCCCCTTGGCTCTATGCCAACATGGGTGGGGTTAGGACCAAGAGAACATGTTGCCCCTTCACCTGTGGGGTATGAAGTATAAATTCCTGAACAGCATTTCTTCCAAAGTTATATCTAGCCTGGTGCCCATAAAGTGTAGGCTGCCAGTCCAGCTTCCTAAGCTCATGACAACTAGTGGGGAAAATGGCCGCCAAAGCACTGAGGTAAGAGGGGAAGGTTACCAACTGTTCAACAGGAAGATACTCTACCCAGGGGAAGCTTCCAGTGATACCACTGAGCAGCACTCATCAGTGAGGAAAGATAGCTCCATCAGTGTGCTTTAAAGTGAAAAAGCAGGGTGCAGAATACTCTCCTGTATTCCCTGTTTATACTTGAAAATATATGTGTATGTATGTTTGTTTTTCAAAGAGTTGATTTTTATATAAATTGACTAAAAGTGCTAACATTTTTACAGCATTCACCTAGTCACCCAAGGTAAGTTCTCTCTCAATGTAGCAAATCACAGTTTTGAAAGATTACCTTATCTCTTAAAGATGAGCATTTTAAGAAAATCCTTTGACCTTTCTCTGGTATTGCAGAAAATCACTGCCCTAAATGAATAGCTCTTTCTTTTTCTTTTAGACTATTTGTGCTCTTTTGGAGTGTTTGTTGACTCCTGAAAATGTGCCTTCTGACAGCCCTAAAGAAGTTTATGAAGTCTATTTTGTCTTTGCTTGTGTCTGGGCATTTGGAGGCCCTCTACTACAGGATCAAGTATGTTGACAAGTAGCTTACAGAATTCTTACAACATGGTCTGTATGTTTTTCTCACATGCTCATCAATCTCTATTACTTGTCTTGTTCCCTCATGAGCCTGGGCATTCAGCAGACAATCCCATCCACGGTGATAGTTGTCACCTCTGTGGACAGTGCCAAGTCCACGGTCTTCAGCCAGCTCTTCCCCCGTGAGATCATGTGCTTCCGCCTGCGTCACTTCTGAGTGCCCTTCCACAGCCACTCATCCTCAGGGTGCCCCAGACACGCCCAGAGTCGCTCTTCCTGTTTGTCTTCCCCCAGCCCTGCCTTCAGTGCCCTAACCCTCCCAGTCGCTGCTCTGATTAAGAACCTAGGATATGCCTCATCTTTTTTAATCCCATGATCTCAGAGGCTTTTGGTATAACTTAGAGAGTAGCTGTGGCGTCTGTCCTCACTGTCACCCCTACCCTGTGGAGTCTGTCCCCCTCATTCTCATCCCTGTAGCCTTAATTCATGAGTGGGTTGTTTTTAACTGCCCTGAGGTAGCTTGAACAATGTGAATTTCTTACTCACAGTGATGACAGTGGAAAGTCCAAGCTCGCTCAGGGAGGCAGCATAGTTGGATCCTGGTGAGGACATATTTTCTCTGTCTCTACCCCCCCTACACACTGTGTCCCCACATGACAGAGAGAGTAGCCCCTCTGTCTGGTGTCACAGGGTTGTTCGCCCCTCCTGAAAGCCCCACCATATGACTTCATGTAAACCTAAGCACCTCTCAGGGTGCCATCTCCAAGCGCCATCATGACTTCCTCATGGGAATTGGCAGAGTGTGCAGGAGGCGGTGATGGGACAGCCTCATCCCCCGCATGCAGTAACCTTCAGACAGTGCTCCCTGTCTCCGATTGTTCTCGCCTCTAATCTCTCAGACTACTCCCAGCGTAGTGATTTGTGGGCCGTCGCCAGCCCTGGGTCTTTTAGATGAAGGGGAATATGTCCTGCCTGCACAGCATTTCTGACACAGCCGTTTGTGGCTACTGATGCCCTGTGGGAGACACTTGGAAGAAGAACTTTCACAAGCACACAACCCAACCCGCATGCACACAAGCCACGGAGCTGTATCAAGTGTCAGAAGCGTGCGGGTCTGCCCACCATCTACCTCTCTGCAATGGTAGCTCTCATGCCATCTGTCGTAATTCTTCAAGGTCTCCTCCTCAGGCGGATAAAGCCAAGATCAGAGGGACAAAGGAAGTAACCCATAAGGCTTCCTGATGGCAGCAACAGAGATGCCATCCAAGTTTGCCTTTCTCCAAAGGCCACGCCACCCTCAGCACCTTCTGGTCACGGTGCTTTCATGGGTGTTGCTGACGCTTTACGTTAAAATCGGGTAGCGCGCGTCACCCAGCTTTCTAGGTGTAAGCTGGGAATTTCCATCAGAACCCTGGCATCCGAAAGTGACCAGGTTTCTTCCAGTTACTGGCTGTGGATTGTCACTGGGGCCAGCTCTGCTGCTTGTTGCTATGTTATCATAACTCGCATCTATAAATAAATTGACCTCCTCCCGACCTTGCAGATTTCTACCCTTGTCAGTTGCCAGATGTCCTCGTCATCTCCGCGCACTTCCCACAGCCCGGCCGCCAGTGCTGAGAGGTTTCATGCTGATTTCTCCACGGCATGGTGTACAGGACCCCAAGTCTGTCTCTCATAGTGGCCAAGTAGAGAACTCTTTCCCATCTCCCTGGCTTTTCTTTAGTTCCCTTTACGGCTGAGATCTTCCCCCTCCTGATGTAACGCTTCCTGTCCCCCCTCCCCCAGGGCATCTTCTCTTGACATTTCTAGCTTCCCTCTAGTATCATCCTCCTATTCAGCCTTGGAAGCCACAAGCTAAGCCTCGTGGTCACCTTCCACTCCTGTACACAGTCCACAATTAGTAGTCAACATGATCATCGTTGTCTTTAAATCTTTACCTTCAAGGAGCTCTGATGGAGGCCTTCCTAGGGAAGGTTTGGGAAAGTGAATGAAGTAGACCCAAGAGCAGATCTTTGGATGGCTATTTGGAGCACCTGTTCCATGTCTGGGAAGGTGCTTCACACAGCCACACCGCCATTAAAACAAACACCTCTGCGGATAATTGGCATTGTCTTCTTAACAATAAGGAATGAGAGCATAGAGAAGTAGTTAGTGTATTTCAGGACAGGGGGTTCAGCAGTGCCTGAGCCAGCTTCAAACCCCAGCAGACTCAAGATCCTGGTTCCCTGCCCAGGCCATTGCTAGAAACCCCCACGATGGCTCTGTTGCTCTTAAGATAAGATGCAATATTTCACACTATGTACAAGACTCCCAGGGCCTGGCCCTACCCCTCTTTCCTCTGCCACTTCCTGGCCCCCACCAGCCCTGTGAGCACTTGGCAGTTTCTGGAGCACAAGTTCTTCCAGACCATGGGATTGAAAGACTCCTCCTGTAGTGCTGGCTTTCCTTTCTGATCTGGGCCTGTCCTGAAAGACGGCTCCCCTGCACATGCAGTGTGGCTCCCCCACTTAGCTGACATCTTCGTTTCAAGGTCACTATGCTACTTCCTCCCTCACACACTCTCCTCCCCTCCCCTCCCCCTGTGCTCCCCATTCCCACCCCCTGCTGCCCAACACCCTGGGAAGGGAGAGGTCCTGTTTGTTTCCTTCCCTACTCCAGGACAATTACATTTTATTTGAATAAGTTAAGGAATCAGAGTTGCCACCAATGTCATTTTGCTGGTATAGTGTCTAGAATTCTGTGCACAGAGAATGGAGCTGAGGAAGTAGAAACCTCTGGATTATTTAAATATCCATCAGCTTGATTTGGTTTTGAGATTAAAGTTGGTAGGGTAATAAAAGAGCCCCGTGCTATGGGTCAGAAAATAATTTCAGTGAGCCTAAACCCATGAGCACACATTCCTGGGGGCGGGAATATGAGCACTGGTGGGTTTGGAAGGAAGTGGGAGGGATGGCCCTGAAGGTTGCTCATCCCATGCTCTCCATCTGCCTGTCTGCTCACGAGTGTAACCAGCCCGGGAATGAAGGGAACCACAGTGCAAGGACATAGGGGCATTAAGAAGAGCAGGTTTGGGGTGGAGAGATAGCGGTTTATGTGCTTGCCTGCCAAGCCTAAGGACCCATGTTTGACTCTCCAGATCCCACCCAGAAAAGTGAGGCAAACGCTTGGTCACACATGTCCACTAAGGTGGCACAAATATCTGGAGTTCGAGTACAGTGGCTGAGGCCCTGCCATGCCAATTCTTCCTCCCTCCCTCCCCCCACTTCTCTAAAATAAAAATCAGAAGAGCAGGTTTGGTGGAAGAGGGATGGGAGTTGAGGTCATGGATAAGGTTAAGATTGCCAAAGAAAGTAGACACCTACAGTGTCTCAGAATTGACCAGAATTTTCTAGGTCAAGCCAGCATCCCAGGATATGAGTCACTGGGCCAGACCATTTGAGTGTGTAGATCAGAGCAGTCTCATTATCTTCACACAGATGCCATTTCCTTGCTCTATTTTCTTTCTTTCTTTTTTTGTTTTTGTTTTTAGAAATAGGGTTTCACTTCAGTCCAGGCTGACCTGGAATTCACTTTGTCTCAGGGTGTCCTTGAATTCATGGCGATCCTCCTACCTCTGCCTCCCGAATGCTGGGATTAAAGGCGTGCACCACCACGCCCAGCCTTTCCTTACTCAGTTTTCTAAATCCTAAACTTTTAGAGAAGGCATATGCCTATCGCTGAATAAAACAAGAGCCTCCAGTGCAGAAGAAGAGGGTCACTACAGCACCCTCTCTTTTGGACAGGGGTTGGTGTCTGTGGGGTTTCAGCCAGCATTTTCCTGCTGGGAACCAAGCTGCTGTCCTGGGCAAGCGGTCTGCATGGAGGGATGGTCAAAGCGAATGGCCGGGGACTGAACTAAGGCACACCCAACTTCACATTGCATTTTACATTAACAACTGTTCCATTAAATCTGCTCCTCAGACTATATGGTACCTGCTGCCTTTTGCCTTGTCTTGTAATTTCTTTATCTTAGTGAATTCCTCTGTATACAAGGAGACACTGCATGGAGCAGGATTTGAAGGGGCCTTGTATGACGTCACAGTTCTTCCTTTAAGTTGACACTAAGGGTTTTTCGTTCTCTTGCTCTCCTTAGCTGTCTGATTATCAAGCTGACTTCAGTCGGTGGTGGCATAAAGAGATGAAAGCAGTGAAATTTCCCTCACAGGGAACCGTCTTTGACTATTATCTGGACCACAAAACTAAGAAATTCTTGCCTTGGGCCGACAAGGTTCCCCAGTTCACCATGGATGCGGACGCAGCCCTGCAGGTAGGTGGAGCAGCGATGCGCTGGCCGTGGACTGGTCGTGAGCCTGGTGCAAATGCGGTCCATCCCCTCTCGGCCCACAGGCAAATGACCCTGTTAAAATCCTCACACAGTTTCCACTGGGACAGGAGAGTCTCCGCAATGGGATGTTTAGTGGACTAGTGATATTTCTGTCACCCTCTTTCTCTTCTCTCTTGTATGAGCCAGAATTGTTTCATATGCTCACTTTAAATTATCCTACATCTTCTGAAATCATCTGGTTTATTTCAACTTAATTCTGTGGGAAAAGTGACGCCACATATCCCAACGCAGCAAGGGGTGATTTGGACACAGCGGGGGCTCTACCAGAATGGAAAAAGCCGAGAAATGGACGTGTTAGGAGGTCATGTCTACTGCCTGTGCTTAAATCTCTCTCCTGGTCCAACCTACCTAAAAGTCAGTCACCTACGAATGTTCCCTAGCTGGTTGAAAACTGACAATCAACCAAAATTACTGAATACAAAAAAAAAAGAGAGAGAAAAAAAACGGTATCCAAGGTTGAAGGACCTTATCAATCGTATTCAGCAGAGACCAGCAGCAATCAGTGCTATTCAACACAAACCTTGGAGGGCCTTGCAAGCTTGCTTTACACTCAGATACAACAAATGCAGTTATTTTATTAATAGTGCCTTAGCATACTGGAATGGAACCATGGAAATCAGCAGAGATTGTGGGTAGCAATATTTTATTATTGTACTTCAGACCCTTTTCTAATTGCTTTGTATCAAAAAAATAGTTTATTTTTCACAACAGCCTAATAAGGTATGGGCTGTTACTAGTTCTCTTTTAAACGTATTATTTTATTTATTTATTTATTTATTTGCAAGCAGAGAGAGAGAGATACAGAGAAGAGAATAGTCACGCCAGGGCTGCCAAGCACTCCACATAAACTCCAGATGCAGCTGACTTTTTGTGGGTACTGGGGAATGAAGCTCGGGTTGTTAGGCTTTGCAGGCAAGCACCTTAACCACTGAGCCTTCCCTCCAGCCCATTTTACATGTGGAGAAACAGAGATGCAGAGAATGAGAAATACATCCACGGTGATATTGGTATTAAAAAATGTAGAATCACACATGTTTCTAATTTGCCTGAGACTGAAGAAGTTTCTAGAATATTAGGCTTTGATTTTTAAACTGGAAGAGTTGTACACACTGAACTGAACAGAGTAACATTCCAAGCCCAGCAGCCTGCATCCCCTGACAAGCTGTCTGCTTGGGAGGTAAGGTTGAGCTCCAGCTCCACACAGACTCCCGTTAGAACACAAGCCCATCCAACCATGATCCAGGAGGGCCACTCTGGTCTAGTTCCTGTTACTTACTGCTATTTATTGCAAAGAAAGAACTAGCAGCCAAAGTAAAAAGCAAATGATGGCAACTGGAAATTACAGGCAAAAAAGGAGAGAAATGTAAAATTTTGTTCTTTTAGGAACCCCCTCCCCCCCGCAATAGGATAGTTTGTTTTGATCTTACAACATTGACATTTGGCTACCATGGAGTGCACTCAGATGTCAGCTGTTTCATACTTATGTAGGATTCGATTCCCTGCAAATCTACTATGCTCTGTTCTGAGTTTTTACTTTAATCCATGTCCTCTGAGTCTAATGTTTGTCCATGTTCTTCACTTTATCTTATTATTGTAAGTGCCTTCAAATTCCTTGAAAACAATATGGTATCTGAATGAAATAATCATAAAATTTCAAAATATAAAATTTAAGTTTTAATTTTAACCAGACAACAAATAGCTTTCACATGCAGTTTTGATTTGTGACTATTCTACATCAAAGCTGCAGTCTCCCTCTAGACAGGTGTTTCCCTACACTGAACCCCTCTCTACTGTACTGTAGCATTGAATTTCACAGAGGAATTTAGTTGTGGCTATGCTGCTCAGTTGTAGTGTGAACTTTGGAAGAGTTGTGCCCATTCCTCACCTGTTCTGTGTGTTCTTAAGAGTGGTGGACATTTCTCACCTGCTCTCTGTGTTCTGAAGAGTGGAGGACATTCCTCACCTGCTCTGTTTTCCGTAGAGTGGTGTACACTTCCTCACCTTCTCTCTGTGTACTAAAGTGTTCCCTTCCGTATCTACATCAAGGCTAGGGAAGAGAAGTGCTCTGTGATAGGTTAAGTACATGTCACTGCCTTATGCTGTGACACTCTGATGGTATGTCCTGGTTGTCTTCCGGGAATCCGCAATGTTTGAACTCTGAATGCTCAGACTCTCCTACCTGGTGTGAACTGGAACTGAGAAACTTGGGGGGTTTGTTCTGTGTTGCCCCTGTTGGGAATAAAGCTCAGGGCTGCCTCTCTGTCTCTCTCTGACCTTCGTCTGCTCCTGCTTCTTTCCCCAGACCGTTCTGGTTCACACATCAGAGACCACTCGTCTTCGGTATTTCACTCAGTTGTTGCTTGAGAAAGGAAAACCACTCATGCTAGCAGGAAGCACAGGAGTGGGAAAAACAGTCTTCCTGGCTGATCTGCTGGCGAGCCTCCCTGAGGAGTACATAGTGTCCCGGGTGCCTTTCAACTACTACATGACATCTGCGGCCCTGCAGAGTAAGTGCTTCTCCTGTTCATGTGCCAGCGACGAGAGCAGAAGCAAAAGCTTTTAGCTGAGATGAGCTATCTTGCTTGAAAGTCCTCAGGTGAATTTTAACTCATCATCATTCTGGGTAAATAGACTTTACTTAGTGATGTTTTGTTTTGTTCTGAGATAGAATCTCACTATGTAACCCAGGCTTCCCTGGAACTTGCGATCCTCCCGCCTCTGCTTCAGGAGTGCTGGGATTACGTGCACATGAAACCGTGCCTTGCTGAGTTTGAACTATTATTTCATTCATGGCTTTATTTGGGTTATTAGTCTTTAGAACTTCAAAAACCTACATTTACAATGTTACTTGTGTCTACTCTATTGATCTAGTTACTTGTAATGGATTTCATGGAGCTGATTAGCAGAAAGTGTACTTAAGCAAGGGTCTTGTACATTAATTTAGGAAAACTTACTAAAACTGTGTCAATGAAATGACAGGACATGAATTATTCAGTCTTAAAAGAACTATAAGAATAATTTTGCATTACTAAATAATTATATCAATGTCACGTGAAAAAAAAAAATTCTGGGCATTGTGAGAGCAACTGGGCACAGGAAGGAGAGACAGTAATATCTGTAGTCCTTTCCCTGCCCAGCATAGGCAGGGAGATGGCAAGATGGCCTGTGTTCCTTGTTGATTGAAATGGTTGGTTATTGGTGTGTGGAGAGGCCACAGATACGTATGTATTTTCTTTTTTTTTTTTTTTAGCTATATTGGTGGAGACTAGTAATAAAAGTTCTCATTAACATCAACTCAGTCAACAGAGATTTTTCTGTAAACTTTTCCTTTAATCAGTATTTAAAAAATTTTTGTAAATAAAACAGAAAGCCCTCTCAATGTTATTCTATCTGGGTCTTGGACACATACATATGGCATATCTATGCATTTACCAGGCATTCAATGAGGCATAGTTTTTTTGTTCTTAAGCATGAAGGAAAGTATTTCCTTATGAGGCACCGATGGAAGATTAGGCCACTGTTTTGTTCAACAAACTGATACAATGCATCTTGCTAATTTCCCAACAGGGAGTGAGACAACTGTGTTTGAGTGATGGCTTATTCAAATGACTAGAAAGAGCTGCATTTGTCAGGGCACAGCTTGAACGAAACTTTCCATATGAGGTGATGTGAAGGCAAAGAAGAGGTTTACGACGTGAGGAGGAGCTTAGGCAAAGGCGTGGAGGCGGGAGCGTGGTGGGACACAGTCAGTGAATTGAGTCTGGAAGGAGACGGAGGCGCAGCGCACAGGTAGACGCAGGGAAGGGGGCAGTCCGTTGTCTTGTATAGAACCTGGTCAGAGATAGCCTTGGGCAACCTGACCTAGGTGATGACCACAGGTGTAGAACAAGCTGAGCAGTGGTGAGCTAAGGAGAGGGAGCAAGGAACTAGCCAGATGGCTGCTGTCTTTTGGAAAAAGAATCTGAGGTAGGGGCGAGCTCAAGTGAGTGAGGTACCAGCTAAGGCCAGAGTTGAAGAAAGGAAGGTAACAAGTTGGCAACATAAGGAAATGACATGAGGTCCTACTTAGAATCTGTGATGGGGGACAGGAGAGAGCGTGTGTTGAGTAGTTGTAGCTAGCCAACTGGGAGAGATGTTCAGCCCTTTAAGTGGGGGCGCAGAAGCGAAAGGGAAGAGGTGGGCTGTGAGTAGGGAAGAGAGGATGTTGGAATGAGTGTTGAAAGAGGCAGATTTGGCATTGACTGCACAGCCAGGTGCAATGGACCTGATATCCAGCCAGTATGGGGTTTACTTGATTACTCATTTGTTCACTTAACACGTGACTTCTTGGTTGTGGCCATCATCATGGGTACAGCAGTGAACATAACTCTTTCTCAAGGACTTTGTAGACTGAAGAATCAACATGTACCCATGATTCCAAGACTTTATAACCCAAAGTCCTCTAAATGCATGAAAACATGTATTTCTTCCTGAGTTATACCCATGCACGTGGTCCTTGCTGTTCCAGTGGCCCAAGAAGAGGTGTAGGAGACTTTCTTGAACTGTTCCTAGACTTTCCTGCAAGAAGGATGGTGATGGACTGCCAGACCAGGCAGTGGCAGGAATGGCAGGAGCCACATGGGAGAGAGTTCAGAAAAAGCAGCTGTGCAGATCAGCAGTGAGGCCTCGTCTGCTTTGATAGTGTGACGTCGCCTGGCTGTGTCAAAGTCCCCAGAACAGGAAAGAGTTAAGAGACCTCTGGAAACAGGTGGGAGACCAGCAGGGAACATGGCATAGGAGGAGGTGGCCAGGAACATCTCTGCAGTATGAAATGGCATCCAGATAATACTGGAAATCATGGATGAATGAATTCGCACAAGAGAAGAAGGGTAAAGAAACAAAAAGCTACAGGCAGAAACTTTACATTCTGCCATCCACAGGTCGGAATTATCTGTTTATTTCAGGAATTCTTGAGAAACCTTTAGAGAAGAAAGCTGGTCGTAAATACGGCCCAGGAGGAAGTAAAAAGCTAGTGTATTTCATCGATGACCTGAACGTGCCTGCGGTGGACTCGTATGGCACTGCTCAGCCCCACACGCTGCTGAGACAGCACCTTGACCATGGGCACTGGTAAGCACTCCCTGTGCAGTGGTGTCTGCCAAACTTTGATTACTGGGATAGATGAATATTTAAAGAAAGAATTATTTCCAATGTCTTAATCTCCTAGGATCATTTTCTATACTATCCCCTGGGTTCATTTGGCATCCCTTTTCATCACATTAAGTGTAGAATGCTTTTTTTGAGGTAGTGTCTCACTCTAGCCTAGGCTGATCTAGAATTTACTCTGTAGCCCATGATGGCCTCAAATGCATGGTGATCCTCCTTCCTCAGCCTCCCCCTACCCAGTACTGTAATTAAAGTTGTAGACTTCCATGCCTAGCTTTATCATATTCAATGTAGTCGTTTCCCTTTGTATCTTTGGAAGATTGGAATGAAAAGTAGCCTAGGGCTGGAGGTACTGCTCATCTGGCAGAGTCCTTACCTCACATGCACGAAGCCCAGTATTGGGAGCTATGAGCCTTACCTCGGCCATGTTGACAGAAACCACCATATAGCAAGTTAAGTTTCTATCTCCTCATCCAAATGTTCAGTTACCAGAAATGAAGAAATCATACACTTGGGTGATAACCCCCACCCCCACGCCCCCCCCCCCGGTGCTGCCAGTAACTGATAAAGAAACAGAGGCATTGCCGTTGCCGTTTAGCCAGTAACTCTGTGATCTTTGGCCTGATTATGTCCCCTTCTCCTACAGTAACCTTATATAAACCTACATGTAAGAATAAACTCTCAAGGCCTTGACCAGAAACTCGACTTGGTCTCCTTCCTTGTGTCTGTTTGCCTCTTCCCATTCAGGTTAACTTCCCCTCGGGTCCTTGTTCAACTCCTTGCTGGCCGGGGCAGCCCTGGGTTCAATTCCCAGCCCTGCACCAATGAGCATGGTGGCACATTCCTGTAGTCTCCATAGTCAAGGTGGGGGTGTGGAGCTAGGATGATCAGAAGTTGAAGATCATCCTGGACTACATAGTGAGTTCTTAGACAGCCTAGGGTTTGAATGTATGTCCTCCATAGACTCAGGTATGAAACTGAACTTGTAACTTGGGTCTCCAGCCACCTGGCTGGAGGAGTTGTCACTGGGGGCAGATCCTGGGGTCCAGGCCAAAGGTCTTGCTTTCTTCTCATTTGCTTGTACTTGCTGCTTTTGGTGTTTGCTGGCTCCTGGTGGTTTCTCTCTCTGCTTGGATTTATGAATGGTAGCCAGCTTCCTCTGCCATAAATGGAATTGCTCTTGATCTATAAGCTTGAAATAAATCTCTTCCTCCCATAAACTGTCTGGTTTGGAAGTTCATCCCAACAATGTGGAGCTGTCTACATTGACTTTGTTTTGGGGGAAAAAAAAAAGAAAAAAGGAAAACAACCTAGAAACAGCAACTATACCAAAGTTATATCTTGACTCATGATTAATTCACACTGAACTTGTCGAGAGAAGCTTGACTTTCTTCTGTGGGTATAAACATCTGGTCATATCTGAACATTGCTGTCTGTCAATCCAAGACATTAAACACAGAGTCAGGGAGTCCCATCCCACCCACCAAGCCTTGCTGGGAGTACAGACCAGATAGTGTCTGCTCCCAGAGAGCCACGTGGGAATTAGTAAGCAGTAACAGTTTAAATTGACTGCACTTCAGATCTTGATAGTGGCCTCCAGTAAGTTCTGCACCTTGAGTTTTCTGAGCCCTTGTTTTGATGTCACCCAGATAAGCCTAAGAAGGTCTAGCTCTCAGCAATTGCGAAGATAAGATGACAGTTTGTGACGAAATCCTTTCTGTATTGGTGGGTTTCTTGTCATCTTGGTTTTGGGCTTAAGCTTCTGTTTTCTCACTCTCAGGTATGACAGGCAGAAGATGATGCTTAAGGAAGTCTACAACTGCCAGTATGTTGCCTGCATGAATCCCATGGTGGGCAGCTTCACAGTCAACCCCAGGCTGCAGGTGAGCCTTCACATCCACTCTCCCCCAAGTATGCCCCCAAGATCACATCCAGGACTGTTGACCTTGCCGGATGTGGTGGCACATTTCTATAATCCTACCACTGGGGAGACTGAGGCAGGAGAATTGTGAGTTCATGGCCATGTTGGGCTGCATAGTAAGTTCCAGGCTAGACTGAGTTTGATAGTGAGCTTCTGTCTCAAAAAAAAAAGTAGATATTATTTCTTGGTACTTATAAAATAAGCCATCCACTGGACATTTAATTAAGCATACTGTTTATTTCTTAAGTGAGTAATTTTTAGAGCAGCTTAGGTTTACAAGAAAATGAGCTGAAAGCACAGTATTCCCAAATAGCCCCTCATTCCTTCTCACTTTGACCTCTTGCATTAGTTACCGTTGATGCATAAAATTAACATGTTAACTAAAGCCCATAGTTTCCAGTGGTTCATCCTTTGTGCTGAGTGGTCTGTGAGGTTGGCCAGTGTAATGAGAGGTGTCCGCTGTTGTGACACCACACAGAACAGTTTCCTTGCCCTACACCCTCTGCTCTACCTTGGCATCCTTTCCTCCTCTCTGAGTCTCTGGCAACTTGGCAACCACTGATCTTTGGAGAATATCTCGTTATTATATAAAGCATACATTATATAAAACTAAATACCTTAGCCCTTTTTATGTGTACCCTTGAGTGTTCGTAAATGCTTTTGCATGTGGTTGTCCCGTATCTCCACTGCTCACCTCCACAAAGCTCTTTTCTGCTGTGAAACTGGAACACTGGGCAGTAAAGCAATGACGCCCTTTCCTGTCTCCTTCAGCCCCTGACAGCCGCCATCCTTTCCATCTCTGGGATTCTTGACTATTCTGAGTAGCCCACAAAAGTGAAACCATATGATATTTGTCTTACACTGGTCTCTTTCACTCAGTATGTTGTGCTAAAGATTCACATGTTTTATAGTTTATTATAGAATTGACCTTTGGAAGGCTAAATAATGTTTCATTTTTATATTATACACTGCATTTTGCTTTGCCATTTAACCATGCTTTTACATTTTAGCTAGTGTGAACAGTGATCCCATTGACATGGGCATGCAGACATCCTGCACTGGACATGCATGTTTCCCTCATGAGGAGTGGTGCTGAGCACTGTTTTGTGTGTTTATTGTTCATTTGTAGATTGTCCTTGGGGAAACTAATGTTAAAATCATTTCTGCCCTTTTTAAATAAGGATTTGTTGCTGCTAAGTTTTAGGCATTCTCTCTGTATTTTGGATATTGAATTACTGAACATTGATCATATAGTGTCTTTATAATTTACCTTTTTCTAGAATACCATGTAAGTTAAAACCATGTAGCGTGTAACCTTTTTCAACTGGCCTTTTCCATTTCACGTAGCCATCTGTATTCAAGATTCCTATCTCTTTTTTTAATATTTATTTTTATTTATTTGTTAGAGACAGAGAGAGCAAAAGAGAGAGAGAGTGAGAATAGGCATGCCAGGGCCTCTAACCACTGCAAATGAACTTCAGACGCATGAGCATCTGGCTTACATGGGACCTGGAGAATCAAACCTGAGTCCTTAGGCTTCATAGGCAAGTGCCTTAAACTTAGACATCTCTCCAGCACTCTCTATCTCTTTTAATGGATTATTTCTTTTTTAAAGATATTTTACTTATTTGCAAACTGAGAAAGACAGAGGAAGAAGGGGGAGGGGGGAATCAAGAATGGGTACAACCAGAGCCTTAGGCTGCTGCCAATGAACTCTAGACACACGTGCCACTCTGTGCATCT
Organism: Jaculus jaculus; assembly: GCF_020740685.1. Taxonomy (NCBI): domain Eukaryota; kingdom Metazoa; phylum Chordata; class Mammalia; order Rodentia; family Dipodidae; genus Jaculus; species Jaculus jaculus. The sequence continues at coordinate 34,500,605 of NC_059117.1, forward strand.
GGCTTTACATGGCTGCTGGGGCGTCAAACCTGGCTTGTTAGGCTTTGCAGGCAAGTGCCTTAACCACCAAGCCTTCTCTCAAGCCTGAGATCATTTCTTTTGTTCTCTGAATAGACGTCATTGTATGAATGTACAGAGTTTTATCCACTTACCACCGAAGGGTAGCTTGAGTGCTTTCAATTTTTGACAATGAAGCATAAAGCTTTTATAAACATGTAGGTAATGTCTTGTGTTTGCATAGAACCCTTTTAATAGTGACACAGACTGCCATGAACTTACATTTAATAGCAAAATACGGTAGTTCTCGACTCACTCGTCTCTGGTCAGCTGGGGGTAAGCTTGGTGACTGTTGATTTTAGCAAAGCTCACTTGGGAATGTCTAGAAATCGACTGTTGGTTAATCTAGGGTTGCATTGGCTGGAGTGATTGTGACAAAATGCCTCTGCTTTTCATATCTTTCATCCTTTACCAGGCTCATAGAGTTCATTGAAGAAGAAGTGACAATACCAAGCCTCTGACAGCAACTGGCATACTGTCACCTCCACATTTTTCTGTGGGCTCAGGAATGCCACTTGGCCAATGCTAGGATGGAAGCCAGTCAAAAATTACATAGCAATGGGCCTGGATCAGGGTAGAGTTAAAAAAAAATGCACTTTTGTGCAATAATAATCTCTCTTTTGTTTGTTTGCTTTTCAGAGGCATTTCACAGTGTTTGCATTCAACTTTCCATCTTTGGATGCCCTGACCACCATCTACAGCCAGATCTTGAGCTTCCATTTCCAGCAGCAAGCTTTCAGCCCATCGGTTGTCAAGACCGGCCCCTCTTTGATCCAGGCAACAATAACATTCCATAAGATGATGGTACAAAATTTCTTGCCCTCGGCTATTAAATTCCACTACATCTTTAATCTGAGAGACTTATCAAACATCTTCCAGGTACCTTGACTAGAAGTATCTTCTTGAGTAGAGAATATTAATGCCATTCATTTATAGAACTTAAGCTTTAAATTGCGTGTTTTCAGCTGGGTCTGGTGGCCTACGCCTTTCATCCCCAGCACTCAGGAGGCAGAGGTAGAAGGCCACCTTGAGATTACATAGTGAATCCCAGGTCAGCCTGGGCTAGAGTGAAACACTACCTCAAAAAAACAAAAACAAAAAAGTGTGTTTTTCCACATCAGGCTCATTACTCTCTCATCATTAGTGATGTGGCAGGTCCCCCCGGATTGCATAGTATCTTCATTTCTTTGTATGACTGTAAGAAAGTACCAGTACTTAGTAATTTATAAGCAATAGGAATTTATTTCTCACAGTTTTGAAGGCTAAGAAGTTCCTAATCCAAGTAGCAGCACGTTCTGTGTTTGGTGAGCACTGATCTATGCTTCCAAGATGTTCATCCACAGAAGAAAAAAAGAAAGGGCAAAGGGGTGGATCTCTACCCCCTCTTATATGATGTCACTCCTTCCTCATGACTTGACCAGACAAAGGTCCCACTTACATTTTTTTCATTTCATTTACTATTAGAGAGAGAGAATGAATGAATGCGTACATGGGCATGGCAGGGCCTCATGCCACTGCAAATGAACTCCAGACACGTATGGCACTCTCTGCATCTGGCTTTACCTGGACATTGGGGAAGCAAACCCGAGCCATCATGCTTTGCAAGCAAGTGCCTTTGACAACTGAGCCATCTCTCCAGCCCATAATCCCACTTCTTAATGCCATCACATTGTCAATTAAATTTTGACATGCAAATTTGGGAGAGACATGCAGATAGCGACTTAGCAGTAGTAGCAGAGGTAGGAATTGGAACTGTAGATTAAGGCTCTATTTTAACCTAAGTGCCAAATAAGAAGAGTAATTTTTGATGGTTTTGAATAAACATTGATAAATCCTCTTAAACACATGGTAAATAAAAGCATAAATGTCAAAATTGTTCAAATATTTGGTTTGACAGTGAAAATTATATTACTTATCTAGTATGTTAGGCAACCATCTGTTAGGACAACAGCAAATACCTAGATTAATTAACTAACTGATAAAGAGGAAAGGCTGAGTTTTGAGAAAGAAAAAACTAGAAACAGACAGACACAGAGATGAGGTTCCCATTCTCAAGAGCATGCCCCCAGGGACCCAGAGACCTCCCATGAGCTTCAAACAGCTCACCAGAGCTCTACTCTGGGGACTAGCTTTTCCCACCCATTAGACCCTTAGAGGACACTCGAGATCCAAATGGCAGCACATGGTCAAAGGACAGATTTAAGAGGTGAGTGTAAGCTGGGCGTGGGGGAGCGTGCTTTCAGTGCCAGACTAAAGTCTAAAAGTACTAATTCTGGAATTCCTCAAATGCAGTATGGTGCATTGTGCCACATAAAGCAACTGGACAGTTGTTTGTGGCCTAAGATTCCTTTGCGAGAGAGAAAAATGGGGAATTTCGCAAGGCTCTACCTCTGTTTTCAGAATCACCACACAGCTGCCTCAAAGCCAGGAGAGCATTAGACAACGGCTAGTTAATAACATGGACCATTTCTTTTCATGTCTGTACTTCTAGCAGCTGCCAGAAAGACTATGGCTAATGAAGTCTTGTTATTTTAGAAGGAAATGTGAAGTGGGGTTGTGGTCCTGTCTGCTCACCTGAAGTTTCCATCTGCCAGTAGCTCTGGCCCCTCCGAATGCTGTTAGGTGTGCACAGCTTGGCTCTCTGCAGCAATTCCATGTTCTCCCATGGTGCAGCACAGGCTGGCTCTCCCTGAGGACTCGGGGGGCCTGGACCAAAGCCCAGGAGGCAGAGTGCTTCATTGCTAGTCCCAAATCCACCCACAAAGTGCAGAGCTGTGAAAAGATCAATTTACTGGTTGGGCTGGCTGGTGTCCAAGAATTTTAAAGCAAAACAAACCAACAAAATCTATATCCCACGACTTTCATCCTTTGGTTTTGTGCAAATCCTCTGGGAGAACGAACAAGTGTGCTGGGATGTGACATTTACTTCCTGAGCTGAATCTTGAGGTACAGTCGTGGATGCATTCCTGAAAATGGGTGTGATGATGGCAAAATGTTTTAAATGCTGCTGACTGGAATGCGAAACTACTTTTATTTGTACATGTGTGTACATACATTCGCCTGTTTGTTTCTCATAAATTGCTAAATTCGGCATTCAATTAAATAAGTTAAGTAATGCTGATTTGGCATGTCATCATCCTCTGAACTAAAGCTCTTTCCCATTTTTGCCTTACAGGGGATTTTGTTTGCTTCTCCTGAGTGTTTAAAATGTCCAGATGACTTAGTGCACTTGTGGCTTCATGAGTCTTCTCGTGTCTATGGAGACAAACTCATAGACGCAGGCGATTGTGACTTGTTTCAGAAAAAGATGCTGGAGACGGCTCGCAGGCATTTTGAGGTGAGTGAGCGCTCATCAGAGGCCATCAGCTGGTATGGGGACAAAAGTGAGAGCAGGCACAAGTGAGAGAGAGAGAGAAGGGCTTGCTTTTATTTTTCTATGATAACTTGGATTCAGGGATGCTCTGGGGCCAGTCCCAGTAATAATGTCCCACCTGCTCACACATAGACGTGCAGGCTCATCCCTTGTTAGGCTGCTCTTCCTGGGTGACTGTTCAGGCAGCTGACGTGTCACCCTTTGCTCTTTCTCGTCCCGCAGGGCTTCCACAGCCACATGCCGCTTCAACAGCCCCTCATCTATTGCCACTTTGCTAACGTCGGGGAGGACCCACGTTACATGCCAGTGAAGGAATGGGAGGGGCTGAAAACCATTCTCACAGAAGCCTTAGACAACTACAACGAACTACACGCTGCTATGCATCTGGTTTTATTTGAGGATGCCATGCAACACGTGTGAGTCGACCAATCACGATACTCTTTTCTGAATGCAGAAGTGACTGTCGGTTCACACTTGTTCTTCAGTAGTGTGTACTAAAACACTACCAGTACTTATTTATTGTGTGCCTACAACACGAAAACAAATGTCACCACCCATTATGTCACCACCTTTTTTTTTTCCTTTTGGTTTTCTGAGGTAGGGTCTTGCTGTAGCCCAGGCTGACCCAGAATTCACTATGTAATCTCAGGGTGGCCTCGAACTCACAGTGATGCTCCTACCTCTGCTTCCTGAGTGCTGGGATTAAAGGTGTGCACTACCAGGACCAGCTACGGAGAGAATGGATGCACCAGGGCCTCCGGATGCATGCGCAACTTTGTGCATCTGACGTATGTGGGTATTGGGGAATTGAACTCAGGATGTTAGGTTTTGCAGGCAAGTGCCTTAACCACTGAACCATCTCTCCAGTCCTGTCACAATAGGAATATCTTACATATAGTCGTACTACTTTCTGAAGTACCAGCACATCCATCTAGAATTTAATTTCTGTTAGATGAGCATATTAAGAAAGCAAGCCAGGCGTGGTGGTCCATGCGTTTAATCCCAGCACTCAGGAGGCAGAGGTAGGAGGATCACTGTGAGTTCAAGACCAGCCTGAGACTCCATAGTGAATTCCAGGTCAGCCTGGGCTAAAATGAGACCCTACCTCAAAAAAAAAAAAAACAAAACAAAGGGTCTTCACTATTTTTGAGCAGATTAGTAAGAAATAGATGGGCATATTTTCTTGGCAGAAAATTAAAGGAAGCCACCTTTCTTGGGAGTAGTGGTTGACCGACAAAGCCCGAACACCTCATAGCACACACATCGTGTGACTGCCTGTCGCCTACATCAAACCTTGTTTTTGGTGCTGGAAGTACAGTGGTGACCGCCTCCATCCAGTCCTTTCTTGAATGGAGCTTACATATATTAGTGCTACAGGTAGACATTTGCCAGGGCATAAACAAATAAGGAATCTACCAGAAAGTGATGTATCATGTTAAGAAATATGAGAGGTTAATTCTGAGAAAGATGATATAGATTGAGTATCCCTTTTCCAAAATGCTTGGGACCAGAAGTGTTTGAAATTTTGATGTTCTTTTTTCTTTGAATTTTTGGATCTTTGCATAATTGTAACAAGACACCTTGAGGATGGGCCCCAAATCTGATCACAAAACCCCTTTAATTCCCCCCCCCCATATTTTATTCTCGTAGCCTCAAGGTAATTTCTGACATTGCTAGGGTATCTGTGATTCGACTGTAAACTAACTTCTAGATTCTGATGTGGAATCTTCCACAGATGCTTGGGGCTTTAGAGCATTTGAGATTTTGGGGTGCAGCATGTGCAACCTGTGTTGGATTTCTAAAAAGAGATTGAGTATCTGTGGGATGGGACATGTAAGCCAAGATGTAGACGACAAGCATGTGCTAGAAAATATCTGGGAAAGCACTGCAGACAGATGGCCGGTTTCATGTTATCCTGAGCCAGAAGTAATAGATCAGGGTGAGTGCCGAGGGAAGGCATAGGGTAAGCAGCGTAGGATGGGGCCGGAGAAGCAGGAAACAACGAGTATGAGCTGTGACGATGTCCTAAGCCCGAAGCTGGAGGTGTGTTTCAGCACGGAATAGTCTAAGCAGCTTCTACTGTTGCTGCCACCGCGTAGAGTGGGTTGTGTTTTAACAGCCAGCACGGCTTTCTTTCCAATAAGTGGCAACAGGCATGGGTTAAAAGGGATAGAAAGACACCATTGAGCTGGGCATGGTGGCACATGCCTTTAATCTCAGCACTCAGGAGGCAGAGGTAGTAAGATCGCCATGAGTTCGAGACCACCCTGAGACTACATAGTGAATTTCAGGTCAGCTTGAGCTAGAGTGAGACCCTACCTTGAAAAAAACAAAAAAATAAATAAAATAATAATTAAAAAAGAAGCCATTGAACACAACAATGATGTGATAAAGAAGGAAGTCAAAATGGGGGAAAAAACCCTGTAGTATTCACTTTTTTAAAAATGAAAAAAATTGAATTGTACATTCTTTATCCTGTGCCTGGGTGTATATGCATGTTTGTATACATATAGAATAGACGTGTGTGTGTGGGGGGGGAGACCAAAAGTTGATAGCAAGTATCTTCCTGAGTCACTTTTCAAGCCTTTTTTTTTTTTTTTTTTTGGCAGGGTTGGGGGCATTGAGGTAGGGTCTCACACTAGTCTAGACTGCCCTGGAACTTTGCAGTACCAGACTGTCCTCAAACACATAGCAATCCTCCTACCTTTGCCTCCCAAGTGCTGGGATTAAAGATGTGCACCACCCTCCCTGGCTTCCAGCTTATTTTTGAGACATGATCTCTGAGCCCTGAGCTCACTGATGGGGCCAGACTAGAAGCTAGCCAGTCTGCCTCAGAGGTCCTCTGTCTCTGCCTCCCCCAACACACTGTGCCAGGGTTACGGGCACACACCACCACACTCATCACTTTATGTGGATTCTGAGGATCCAAACTCCGCTCTTCATGCTTACACAGGAAGCCCTTTTCTAACTAAGCCAACTCCCCAACCCTGAGAAATCAATTTTAGAATTATGCTAAAATGTTTTTAGCCCAGGGCTAAAGGAAAAAATTGAAGTACACCCTACAATCACTGCTACAAGCATGCTGACATGGGTGGTTTATTTGTCCCTTTGCAGTGATCCCCTGATGACACAGGCCAGCAATGGGTTTAGGTAGGAACCAATGAATTATTATCCACACTGTTCCAAGTGGGATTATGTGGTTCAGGTGAGGTCAACCGCCCTCCAACACTGAGGCAACGGTTTTCCCATATGAGCCTTCACTACTGAATTCCCAGTGGCAATTGTCAGAGGTAAACGTGTTTCTTTGATCAGGGGTTATGAGCTCCAGTCTAATATACTGGGTATCAGGGATGATTAAAAGTGAGTCCTTGAGTGTTATAGAAAGGGACATTACCACTTAGCAAATTTTGTGAGGGTAAAAACTTCTTTGGACTGGAGAGATGCCTTAGTGATTAAGACGCTTAGTTGTGAAGCCTAAAGAGCCATGTTTGATTCTCCAGGATTCACATAAGCCTGACACACCAGGTGACTGAGGCACACAAGCTCGCACGTGCACACATGTCTGGCGTTCAGTTACAGTGGCTGGAGGCCCTGGTGTGCTCTCACTCTCTTGCATAAAAAATAAGGCCAGTCTGTTGTGCTTGCTTCCAAACAAACAGCAATAACAACAAAAAGCCTCTGAGCATGCATTAAGATGAAACGAAAACCTGGCTTTGGACATGGGGTTTCTCTCGTGTTATATCCTTCCCATGGTGATTTTGTCATGTAAAGTGAAATTTAATGGGAAAACTGATTTTGCAGAAATAAGCTCTCTTTTCTGCTAATGAGACTTGGCTAAATATTCACATTTGCTAGTACAACTTGAGTTAAAAAAAAAATAAACTTAAACAGCTATGTGGATCACTGAGGACCTGAAGCATAAGTCCACGTCACAAAAGCAAGCTAGAGCAAATCACATGACATCCAGTTTTTGCATCTCTGTATCTACATGCTTCATATTAAGTCACAAGTGTTTACTGTACATGGGTGAAGTTCAAGGTGATGTCTGCTGGTCTAACCAATGCTTTTTTCCAGAGTAGTTTTACAGCAGAGATTTCAAGTACAAGGAAACGCCCCTTGATATTGCTACACTTGAGTGACATGTAATTGGGATTTCCTTAATTTAAAAAAAAAAAATTGTGGGCTGGGGAGATGGTTAATCAGCTAAGGTATTTGCCTGCAAAGCCTAATGACCCAGGTTCAATTCCCAAGTACCCATGTGCAGACAGATGCACAAAGTGGTACATATCCCTGGACTTTGTTTACACCGGCTAGACACGCACCACTTCTGCCTGTGTGTGTGTCTTTCTCTTCCTCTCTCTGGTTGCAAATAAATATTTTTTTAATTGCCTTGTCTTTGATGGGGAAACAGGAAAAAAAAAAAAACTAAAGCTTTCCAACAAAAATTGGTGTTTATGGGGCTGAAGAAATGGCTTAGCAATTAAGGCACTTGACTGCAAAGCCAAAGGACTCAGGTTCAATTCCCCAGTACCCATGTAAGTAAAATATTGTTTAAAAATGGGTGTTTAGTGTCAAAATATTTGTGTAAAATAGAAACTACATTCCCAGGGCCTCTCCTGGTTCATAGCTGCCTGAGGGCACTTCTTTCCCCAGGTGTCGCATCAGCCGCATCCTGCGCACCCCGCGGGGCCACGCCCTCTTGATCGGAGTCGGGGGGAGTGGCAAGCAGAGCCTGTCTCGGCTGGCAGCTTACATCTGCAGCCTGGAGGTCTTTCAGATCACTCTGACAGAAGGCTATGGGACCCAGGAGCTTCGGGTGAGGAACGCTTATATTACAAATATTATGAATGCTGGTCCCTTGTTAGCTATTGAAGATTAGTGCCAGGACCCCACGAGTCCCTTATGTGAAAGGGCGAACCTATGCACATTGTGCCGTGGGCTTCCCGTCATCTCTAGGTTGCTTATAATACTAACTCGGTGTAAATGCAGTGGGAGGCAGAGCCAGGAGAATCATGAAGCTCATGGGCCAGCTAGACTGGTGCAAATGCAGTGTCAAAGACAAGGGAAACCAACTCAAAAAGAAGGTGGATGGAGAGGACGGCACTTTGAGTTTGTCCTCTGACATCTGGGGCACATGCTTCCCTCACATACATATCTTACACATCCATACACAAACACACATAAAAAAATAGTAACTAGGGGCTGGAGAGATGGCTTAGTGGTTAAGCACTTGCCTGTGAAGCCTGAGGACCCCAGTTGGAGGCTCGATTCCCCAGCACCCACGTTAGCCAAATGCACAAGGGGGTGCACACGTCTAGAGTTTGTTTGCAGTGCCTGGAGGCCCTGGCGTGCCCATATCCCCACCCCCCTCCGCCCTTCTGCCTCTTTCTCTGTCTGACTGTCCCTCTCAAATAAATAAATAAAAATAAAAAGTCAAAAAAGTAGTAACTAGAGTTTGTAGCTAGTGCTATTTATGCTTTCTTTAAATTCATGTTTTTAATAGTACTAACCCAATAAGTAAAGAAACTTTATTTTTTATTTATTTTAGGGAGGGAGAAAGAGAGAGAGAGAGAATATTAGTACACCAGGGCCTCAGCCACTGAAATTCAACTCCAGACACTTGCACCCCCTAGTGGGCATGTGTGACCTTGCACTTGCCTCACCTTTGTGTGTCTGGCTTATGTGGGATCTGGAGAGAGATTGAACATGGGTCCTTGGGCTTCACAGACAAGCACCTTAACCGCTAAGCCAGCTCTCCAGCCTAAAAAAAAACTACCTTAAATGAAAGAGTTAGTTAAAGTGAGCAGAAGGCTTGCTCTGCGCTGGAGACAGAGATGTCACTGAGCTCATTTTCAGTCCACTTAAAGGGAGTTGTCACTCATCCCTATTTTCCATTAGGCACATGGCACTCACCATTCAATACCAGAGTTGGAGGTGACATCCCACTGCTGTGACAGGTCACTGGGAGCAGAGGCACAACACACTGCCTCATGTTCCAGTTTCTTGACTCTTCCCGGCACGTACTCACATGCTCCCAACGCGGCGTCAGCATTCTAAGGAAATGTGAATGATGGCTTCCTTCCCTTTCAGGTAGATCTGGCCAATTTGTACATCAGAACCGGAGCCAAGAGCATGCCCACGGTGTTCCTGCTGACAGATGCCCACGTTCTAGATGAGAGCTTTCTCGTGCTGATTAATGACTTGCTGGCATCAGGTGATTAAGCCAACACATCCTTGAAAGATCTTCCCCAGTGACAAATTATCTGCAGTTTCAGTGAACTTTTAAAAGGAGATAATTTGTCTTTGAAATGTTTGCTGGGGCAGTCTTTAGGGAGAAACCTATAAACCCAACTAATTTGAGGTATATTGCTTTCTTGGTCAGCTTATGGATGAGAAGTGCCTCAGAGAGGTGTACAGGGAAGCGAGCATTGTTCCTACTTGTGCGGATCTGGTGGGTGTGCTCCTCTCTCTCAGTATTGGGCATCTTGTTGGTGCAAAGGAAAAAGACAATGGCACTCCTAATTTCAGACTCTTATGTATGCGGAATAAGCATTCCAGACATTAGAAAGTCCAATCTAAAATATAAATTACGATAACCTTTGAGTAAATGTGCTTATTCTTTGGTGATAGGAGAAATCCCAGATCTGTTCAGTGACGAAGATGCGGACAAGATAGTTTCTGGAATTCGGAATGAAGTTCGTAGTCTTGGCATGGTGGACTCCAGAGAAAACTGCTGGAACTTCTTTTTGGCCAGAGTCCGACAACAGCTCAAAGTAAGAACTTTGATTCCCCTGTGCACTGTTTTAAAGCTGTTGTTGGTACCTAATGTGGCTCTCTAGCAGGATTCACGTGATGGGTTTGTATTTCTGTGGCTCCTGTGGAAATGTCAGCTGTGCTGCTGGCCTCCTGCGAAGCACTGTGCGCCACATGCTGCTGAACCACACATGCCTCTGTCCCAGAGGAGCCGACACTTTTGTGCGAGGCAGGGGACATCATCAGGAACTGTCCTGTTGGACAGTGGTCAACTGTGTGTTCTTGCTGGGAGCAATGGGTCATCCTAGAGGAATGTCAGACATGGCTCTGAACTCATGGGCAGGAATGTTTGGAGAGAGGACACCACATCGACACTGTGAGGAACATGTTTACAGAGACCCGAGATAGTGCTGGAGCACCAGGGGATGGAGTTCTTGTGAGAGCATGATTGCTATCTCTGGAAAAGTAAATTTGGATGAAGTAAGGGACTTATAAATCATGATGTGAGCAGTAGGAAGAACCTTGTGACCTAAGAAAATTGACGGATGGGGCAGTACTTCAAGGAAAGTGAGTCAGGAGTATCACTTTAAAATTCTGTGCTTGGGCTGGAGAGATGGCTCAGCGGTTAAGTGCTTGCCTGTGAAGCCTAAGGACCCCAGTTCAAGGCTCAGTTCCCCAGGTCCCACGTTAGCCAGATGCACAAGGGGGCGCACGCGTCTGGAGTTCGTTTGCAGAGGCTGGAAGCCCTGGCGCGCCCATTCTCTCTCTCCCTCTATCTGTCTTTCTCTCTGTGTCTGTTGCTCTCAAATAAATAAATAAATAAAATTTTTAAAAAAAAAAAAAAATTCTGTGCTTAAGGATGGGCATGGTGGTGCACGCCTTTAATCCCAACACTCGGGAGGCAGAGGTGGGAGGATCACCACAAGTTTAAGGCCACTCTAAGACTACATAGTGAATTCCAGGTCAGCCTGAGCTAGAGTGAGACCCTACCTCGAAAAACCAAAAAAAAAAAAAAAGAAAAAAAATCAATTCTATATTTAAGTCCCTTTTTGTTTTAGTTTATCATAGAGATTTAATATAACCAAACAATAGCATCAGTAAAGCTCAAATAATACAAGGAAACAAACAAGAAAATCTTCCAAACTTGTGATTGGAAGCCAACTTCATAATATGGAAATTTCAGGTTTCCTTCCACAGAAAGAGTAAGTTACAAACACTACTGTTGAGCTATTTCTTATAGTCTTTCTACAAATGTCAAGTCACTAACAGGCCCTGTGTAGCTATAGAGCATGTGTTGTTTAAGGGAAGTGATGGGCAGTGATATGAACCAGGAATATCTCTGCTTAGAGCTTAAAGAGTACAGAGGCTATAAATTTCTTCAGTACTTTACAGTTGCAAAAGTTTTAATTTAGAAGTCTTTTACTCTCTTAAATTACCTGTTTTTTAAATCTTGCCTTTTTTTTGTTTGTTTCTTGGTTTATAGGTTTTTTTGTTGTTATTATTTTTATTTATTTATTTATTGGTTTTTCAAGGTAGGGTCTCACTCTGGCTCAGGCTGACCTGGAATTAACCATATAGCCTCAGGGTGGCCTCGAACTCATGGCAGTCCTCCTACTTTTGCCTCCCGAGTGCTGGGATTAAAGGCACGCACCACCACGCCCGGCTAAGAATTTTTGAGACAGTCTCACTCTATATCCCAGGTTGGCCTGGAACCCATAGCACACCAAGAATAACAGGGACATTTCACCAGACCTGGTCTTTCAAGATAATCTTTGCTGGGCTGAAGAGATGGTCTAGTGGTTAAGGTGCTTGCCAGCAAAGTCTAATGATGAAGATTCTCTTCCCTAGTCCCCACATGTAAAGCCAGATGCACAAGGTGTCACATGTGTCTGCAGTTTGCTTGTAGTAGCTAGAGGCCCTGGCATACCCATTTATTCTCTCTCTCAAATAAAATAAATAAATTAACTAAGTTAAATTTTAGAAAGGTTTATCTTTGCTAGAAGCAGTTGGAACTCATCAGCTACAAATAAGAGACAACCCAAATGAGACTTCCTTAAGGCCTCTCCCATCATTTGGTCCAGCCTGGCTCATTAGTCCCCTAGAGACGCATAGTTTCTAGCTCTTTTCTTCTGCCAGCTCTCAACTAGACACCTTCTGCCTCCTGATCATAGAGTGTACTGTATATTTATTTGCTGAGAAGAAAGTGGACTGGGGTTTCAGAAAATTAGAGCCTCCCCCAAAAACACTGGGTCTATGTTTTATTGGCCATATGTATATTAAGAAGGTATCAGTGAAAGGGCTTGAGAGATAGATTGCTTAGTGGTGAAGGTACTTGCTTGCAAAGCCAAAGGACCCAGGTTCAATTTCCCAGTTCCCATATAAGCCAGATGCACAAGGTGGCACAGGCATCTGGAGTTTGTTTCCAGCAGCTAGAGGCTCCAATGCGCCCATTCTGTCTCTATATTTCTCTCTTTCTCTCCCACTTCCTCCCTCCCTCTTTCAAAAATGAATAAATAAAAATAAATGCCGGGTGTGGTTGCACATGCCTTTAAAAAACTTTTAAGAAAAAGAAGGCAGTCAGAGAAATGGCTTAACAGTTAAAGTGCTTGCTTATGAAGCCTAAGGACCCATGTTTGACCCTCCAAATCCCAAGTAAGCCAGACACGCAAAAGTGAAGCCAGCACAAGGTTGCACATGCTCACTAGGTGGCGTAAGCATCTGGAGTTAGATTGCAGGGGCTGAGGCCCTGACACACCAACTCTCTCTCTCTCTCTCTCTCTCTCTCTCTCTCTCTCTCTCTCTCTCTCCTCTCTCTTTCTCTCTCATGCACTTGCTGTCTCTAAAATAAAATTTAAAAATAGAGAAGTTATCAGTAGACTTGAGAGAGGGGTTATTTGCCTTTGTGTATAACCTTGGCAATGGATTTTGGAATACAAATATACCTTAGCTTTGGGTTATGTTCCAGTAAGCCCATGATAGGTTGAACGTGTTGGACACTGCGGTGCATCGCTGCTCATCGTCTCCCGTCACAGGTCATTGCAGGTCTGTCCACCTCACCCAGCCTCTCTCTCAGTCTCCCAGACAGCGTGCAGAGAGCCTTGGTCTTTCCTGCTGTTCTGTTGCTCTCCTCAGTGACTTGGTAAGGACTGGCTGCAGAATGACAATGAGCAGCAATGGTGCTAACAGGATTCTAACAGCAATGTCTCTTCCGCTCCACTGTAGCATCTTACACTGGCTTTTGAGTCAGCATATCTATTTTATTCAGGAAGTCCTCTTGCCGTACTCGTTTTCAGCATCGACTGAGATAATCGTGAGGATTTTCTCCTTGGGCTTATTAATATTCACAGGTTCTCTCCCACATTCCATCAGTCTTCTTCCTATGCGTTCTCTTTCATTCTCCACACAGGCAGTCCTTGCTGAGGCCGAGATCAGTCTGATACTTATCTCTGTTGTTATCTAATCCTCCTTATAAGCTCATTACCTAGTGTTGAACTCAGTGCAGGCTGGAATTTCCTTTGTGAGGAAGACATGGGTCATTTCCCCCCACTGTCCGAAGGTAATCCTGGAATAGTCCCTCTCTTCCCTAGGGGAGTGAGCGCAGGAGCGTGGTTTGTTGTTGTTTTGTCTTGTGTTGTCCGGGCTGCAGGCCTGGGGACCACAGCCAGGGCTTGAGGCCTGCTGGGCAAGTCCTCCGCCCCTGAGCTCCAGCTTCACCCATGGGTTCTGTTTTCCATGCTGAGGAGGCTTAGCCTCCCTCTCTCAGGAAACCTGTGGCTTTGTGCCTTAGTTTGATGTTATCCTGAGAGAGGTGAATGGTCAGAACTATGATCTCTTCACCCCAAGGGAGAACTAATATAGCAAAATAACAATAATAATAAGTCCTGACCATCCTTCAGCTTCTCAGTGACAGAGCAGCTTCAGTCTTCTCAGTCTACATATACAAGCCCTCATCCTTGGTGTTTTAAAAAGAATTCCATGAGCTGGAGGGATGGCCTAACAGGGTACTTGCCTGTAAAGCCTAAGGACCCAGGTTTGATTCTCCAAGTACCCATGTAAGCCAGATGCACAAGGTGATGCATGCATCTAGATCTTGTGTTTTTTTTTTTAATTTTTATTAACATTTTCCATGATTATAAAATATATCCCATGGTAATTCCCTCCCTCCCCACCCCCATACTTTCCCATTTGAAATTCCATTCTCCATCATATTACCTCCCCAATAGATCTTGTTTGTTTTGTTTTGTTTTTTTGAGGTAGGGTCTCACTCTAGCCCAGGCTGACCTAGAATTCACTATGGAGTCTCACGGTGGCCTCGAACTCATAGTGATCCTCCCACCTCTGCTGCCCGAGTGCTGGGATTAAAGGCCTGTGCCACCATACCCGCCTTGCATCTAGATTTTGTTTGCAGTGGCTGGAGGCCCTGGCATGCCCATTCTTTCTCTCTATCTCTGTGTCCCTGTCTCCCTGTCTCTTTCTCTCTCAAATAATAAATAAATAATCAGTTAACTAATTTTAAATATTCCACATTAGAGGACTGAGGAGACTGCTCTGTCAGTAAAGTGCTTAGGCGCACAGAGGAGCCAGGCATAGTGAAATGTGCCTGTAATCTCACCGCCAAAGAGACAGAGATGGGAAGATGCGTCGGGCGTTGCTGGCTAGCTAGTCTAACAGAGTTGCTGAGCTGTAGGTTCCATGAGAGACCCTGGTGCACAAACAAGTAAAGTGAGGAGCAATTGAGAAAGACACCCGACATTAACTTTTGGCCTCTACACACGCGCACACGTGTGTATGCACACCCAAACCCCCACATGGTTTCACACAAATAGAAGCACACATCACACATACAAGCACACACACACACACATCCCCAAAGGATTTCACATTCTTCTGGAAATGTTCTACACTGTGCTGTTTGTCAGGTGTGATGAAGACTCGACTTCAAATGATCTGGAATCAGTGGGAAGCTGTGTCACGGGGGGAGGGGGGGCAGGTGAGCACCCCTGGCAGGTCAGGCAGAAGGGAGTGACATGTACTCGTCACCCCACTAACCACACACGCCACCCAGCATCGGTTTACTGGGAATTCAGGGCAATGAGACCCTTTGAGTGCAGAACCTCACAGGGTATTTACCATTAATGGCCGTCAGATGCATGACCTTGGACTGCTGCACATGAGCCAGTGGGTAATTGCCACGTAATCTTTTTGGTGTGTATCTGTGTACCCTTCCCCCCCAAATTCTCACCTTGTGCTAGAATACGGCCCTCTCATCTTTTCTTCTGCAGACCTTTGTTAACCCAGCACGTGTCTTGTTTCCTTTCTCATCCAAAGGGAGGGAACGCTTGATTTATTTATCAGTTCCAGTTCTGTTGCTAGAGTTAGGTATCTTCCTGTGTCATTCCCTCTATATCATCCATCTAGCCTTCTATATTTAGGTATCTATAAAGAGCTCCATTTGTTAAAGTACAGTGAATACTGTACTTTACTGTTGAGAACTTACAAGAACAGAAGTATATCAAGAAAATAAGACTACACTTTATGGTCTAGAGACAACGTGTGGGCATATTGCCTCCTAGTTTAAATATGTATATTTATTCATCACTTGTATTCAGAAATGTTTGCGGTAACATCTCTTCCTTTTTAAACTTATTTTTCACAATTCCATATGTATGTGTGCAGTGTATTTTGGTCATACCCCCCCCCCCACTTATCCACATCTGCCTCCCGTTGGTCTGCTGCTTTGCAAGGAGTTCCTCTCCTACTTGCATGCCTTTTCTGTGACTCACTGAGCTTAGTTAGGGCTGCTGCGTGAGCATGGGTGCGGGGTGATTTACTGCTGCAGCATGGGCAACTTAATGTACAAGTGGCTGCAACACTGAATAAAATACACTCTTTCCCCCCACACCCAGCGGCCACCATCGGCAGCCCATGGCTCTTTGGGAGAGGTAGGGCCACCTCAGGAGCCCCTCTCTCATGCTTTATCTGCTCCCACCCTCTCAAATAAATAAAAAAAATAAAAATTAAAAATATTTTTAAAAAGAAAGTCAGCAGATGGAGGAAAAGAGATGAATGGGCCTTTGTTTGTAGGACTTACTTAACCAGTCACTTCCTAATATATACCTCACTTCCATTCGATTTTGCATTTTATTCTTCAGAAGTTTCTAGGTCGATGGTTCCATCATTGGAATGTCTACTCCTCCTTTGAATAATCACCCATTTTTGTGTTTCAGCTCATTACAGTATTTGAAGAATCAGAAGTTTCAAGGACTATAGTACTATGTTTCTGTTCTTCATTCTAATGGGATGCCATTAGCATTTCATCAGCACTCAATAAGATGTTGACAAGGGACGTAATAAATATTATTTTAGGATGAGTTGTAGTTATCATATCCGTTCTAATTTAGATACGTTGTTTGTTTGCTTCCTTTATCCTGGTCTGTTTTCTTATGGATTTCTCCCCTTCTTCCTCTCTCGCCTTCTGTGGATTCTAAAGAGGTTCTTAGCCTTCATGTTTTTAAATGAAGCTCACTTCAGTAATCATTTCGTTTCTTTCCATCTGCAAGATGCTTTGTGATTTTTCTTGGCTTCGTCGTGTGTTTGCCCTACTTGGGCCATTTCCCCCTCTACTTTCTTCTTGGATGGAAGGAGCAATCACAGCTGCAGTTTGGCAGCAGGTGGAGTGAGTGGTTTGTCACAGGGAACCTGACAGTCACAACAGAGGCGCTGGGTAACGCTCACATCCAGCAAATACTACAGCGCTACGTGGACATGTGAGAACACGCGTGGGAAGGGCGGAGGAGGCGATTAGCGTGGTCACCATGGCACAAGCCAAAAAACTTGATGCTAACACAAGCCGTTTTCATGAGATGGTTGGTTGGTTGTTTTGTTTTGTTTTGTTTTGTTTTTCACTAAATACTCACCTATCCAAGAGAAAGCCAGATCTTTCAGGCCTTACTTTGTGTTATTGTGAAGTCAGGTCTCCCAGGTCTTCATTTGGCTGAAGAGCAAAGCGTTCTGTTTCCTCCTCTTACGAGCAGAGGTCACCTTGGCTGGCTTTGTCAGTGAAAAGGACGCCTGCACCCTCCCGACCTTTACTCTGACTCTTGTGCCCATGGGAACAAGCAAACAAAGGCCGGGCATCGGGAGCTCTCTCCTCCTGCCCCCAGCCACCTTGGTGCTTGTCAGGACCACACCTCCCAACAACGGTGCCTCCCATTTGCTGCTGTGGTCCACCACGAACAGATTAAAGGGATGTTTAGGACACCCAAAATGCAACCTTGGGCTGTGTATCTAAAATTAACCAGCATTGGTAGATCACAAGCCGGTACAACCTCAAAAGGTGACCACACAAATACTAGTCCAAAAAAAAAAAAAAAAAAAAGTTGTTTGTCTAGATGAAGCTTTCCAAACTGCCGCCTCTTATGCCTATGTTTACCTGGTCGTCATTTAACAAGAATTTAAGGGTGTCTGTGGTGTGCTGGATCCTAGGGAGATGACTGAAAAAGGGCCAACCCAGGTCCACTCACCTGGAGCCCACTTCATTCTAATAGTTAACTGGTATAAGCCTACTGTTGTGTATATGAAAAAAGTGCATTGTGCATGATCACAGAGGGGCTGGCAATGAAGATTTCACTGGGACAAATGATTAGGAAGTGTCCTATAGACTGAGTAGATGTCTTATCCACTATTTTATTTTTTGAAAGAAATTTTGACAGCAGAAATGAAAGGCTTAGACGCAGAATAAAGGACATCACTTCATATTGAATGCACTTTGTCTTTTGAAAGGTATTCCATGTTGTGCCTGTTTTGCTAACATTCAGACCTGGGGTTCATGAACCAAGTGTGAGGTCTATTCTTGCACTGGCACACGTGGAGAAAGGTGCCACCATAGTGCCAACCTCCCTGCAGTAGAGCTGCCTGGACTGGAAGCCAGAAACGGCATGACACAGTTCAAATACCAACCTACTTGTGAGGAAAATAGTCACCAGATTTTCTTTTAAAAAAAGAAAATCCAAGAACTAGTTCTGGGATTGCAGAGTGGCCTGCAAAGCAGCGTGTGACCTCTGCAAGCTCTGTGACAAGCGGAGCAACTGGAACGAGATCCTGCTTGCTGTAGGTTCGCGCCTCAGGACTGGGTGCACCCTTTCCTACTGAGACCCCATGGACATTTTGGTTGATAACTAGGAGACCCCCCATGCTTAACAGAAACTCTGGTACAAATATGACTCAATATGTAAATATGAACTGTCTAATGTTTGTTAGTGAACCAGAAATACCGTCTACAAAGGAAGTAGGGGCTGGATAGATGGCTCAGTGGTTAAGGTGCTTGCCTGCAAAGCCTAATGACCTGAGTTCAATTCCCCAGTATCCATATAAAGGCAGATGTACAAAGTGGCACGTACATCTAGAATTCATTTGCAGCAGCTGGGGGCCCTGGCACACCCACTATCTCTGTCCCCCTTCTTTCTATCTTTTTGTGCTTGCAAATATTTTTTAAAAAATAGAAATAGGAAATGGATATAGAATGGTTATCGTGCGTGCATATGTTAAGATGCTGTTGGGTCTTCAAAAGAACTGAAGCTAAAAAGTGATTAGATGGGAAGATGATCTAGGAAGGTATGAGAAGGAGGATATACTGAACATTTCAAACTAGGGAGCAGGTTCTGATCTAAACCTCCATTCCTGTGAGGGCTCTTTCAATATGACTCAGCTTATTATTATTGAACTATCCTGGGACTTTGTAGGATGAGTGCCAGCCTAAATTCTGGAAGGAAGCTTCAAAAATAAATGTGTGGGAGGGTTACTTCCACCTGAGAATAAACTATATCAACTGGAAAGAATACGGTGACTATAGCAATTCAAGTTTCCATTATAAGATGAAATGGACTGAGCCCTGTTAGTGATACACAAATAAATATCTACTTAGGACGGAATTGTATCTCAAGGAAATTGAAATATGTTACAAAGCACAATGAAATGTGGGTTATTGCGAATGAGTCATAACACCGGTGTGGGGAAAGAGGCATAGAAAATTCTATGGTATGGATTCCAGAAGCAAGTTCTTGACATCCAAATGTTAGAGCTGCGAAGATACATACATGGTGATTTCGGGGTTTGCTTTTTCATTTGCAAGAATTTGCTTTTAGAAACCAATGCAGCTGCCTGCAGCATTCTTAACTTTATTTTAAGCTGACTTTTATTTATGTCCCCACCGTTGGAATTCACTTGCAGTTGCTAGAACCTTTGGGTGGGGGGTCATGAATATTTGCATGAATTTAAGTAATTAAAAGTACATGTCATCAGTTCAATTAAGAAAGGGTGAGGCTCTTCTCTAAATCCCCCAACTCGAGTTAGTCTTCAAGGAAAGCAAGTCTCATGCTGTACCCTGCTACGTCAAGTTTATTAACAAGGAGGTGCCCGTACAAGCCTGGCAGCCTGCCCTTCAATTTCCCTGCATCCCTATCGCTGTCCTCTGGGGGATCTGACTCTCCCTTCCCCAGCAAGCTCCTACCTTTGGGGCAGGTGTGGCACTAATCCCTTGGTAAGGTGCAGTGGAACTTATGGGAAGCCTGCTGATACTGTCCACATGCTTTTTACTACAATAGTCAAAAATTCCAATTCTCTAGTGAAATGATTGGGGGAAAAAAGTCACTAGAGTATCTCAACAGCTAGATTTTTCCTATTTTGTTCATATATTGGTGGGTGTACGCATACAATAATTCTGTTTTACATCCGGTATTTAATACCACATAGTTCCTCAATTAAAAAGGTCATATCTAACAGCCAGGGTACTGTCTTAACCAACTGTTTCTGTTGGCAGAAGACATCTAAGAGCTCCTGGTGGCTGGTCTGCAGAACGGGGCCTCCGTGAGAGTTTGAAGTGCTGCTTTGTTTCCCAGCCCAGCCCCTGGAGTTCCATCCCATGCCTCAGGCATTTACCCAAGCCCCCAGATGTGAAGTAAAATGGCTGTCCTCATGTGCATCAGTGTAGTCTGAAATGTTTCAAAGTTAATCACACACAAAATAACACCTTTTAAATTTATTTAGTTTTTCATTTGTTTCTTAAAATCCTTCACAATGTTGATGTTTTCTAAATTTAATGAGAATATAATGAGAAAGCTAGCCAGATGGACCCTTCCCCACGTGACAGTCTTCCCAGAGGCAGGAACTAGAACGCCCTCCAGATTATCTGTAAAGTTATACAGGCTATTAAAAATAAAAACAGGGCTGGAGAGATGGCTTAGCGGTTAAGCGCTTGCCTGTGAAGCCTCAGGACCCTGGTTCGAGGCTCGATTCCCCAGGACCCACGTTAGCCAGATACACAAGGGGGGCCACACATCTGGAGTTCGTTTACAGTGGCTGGAGGCCCTGGCGTGCCCATTCTCTCTCTCTCTCTCTCTGCCTCTTTCTCTCTGTCTGTCACTCTCAATTAAATAAATAAAAAATTAAAGCAGAGAAAGTAATGGTTGTAGATTTTAGCATAGACTTCCAGGAAAATCTCTCAGAAGTCTACTGCCTAGGAAAGCTGGCAAGCAGGAGAAACTCGGTGTTCTTTGGTAAAGCTGGAAGCTGCTGATCAGTGATTGGGCTACTAACTGCAACCTCAAGAGCAGTGTGGTCCTATCCTTTCTCTTCTTTGGAACTGTGTGGGAACAAGGGTATTTCTACAGCTCAGGCTCCAGGTACTAGTTTAGATAGTGGAATTTAGGTGATATGATTATTTAAATTAGGAACACTTTCCATTATTTTTTTTATTTTTGTTTATAGAGATGTGTATTCTGTGGTTTTTTTTCACCAATTGAAAAATAAATATGATAATTTAAAATATTTTTAAAAAGTAGACAAGTATGATGGCACACACGTATAATCCCAGCAAATTACAAGGCTTAAACAGGATTGCATGGCTAGTACCAGGCTGGCCATGGCTATATAGCACAAAGACACTCAGGGTAATAGAGACTGGGACAAGACTATTACCTATGTAAATTATGTGTGTGTGTGTGTGTGTGTGTGTGTGTGTGTGTATGTGTGTATATATGTATATATATATATATGACATATATGTACATAATAATATATATAATATATACATATATGTACATACACATGCACGTGCATACACACACACACACACATATATCTATATCTATCTATCTATCTATCTATCTATCTATAGAAAATAAACTGAAAAAAGTTGAAAATAGAATGCCATAATCATGCACGCCAGGGCCGCTAGCCACTGCAAACAAACTCCAGATGCATGTGCCATCTTGTGCATCCAGCTTTACGTGAGCACTGAGAAATTGAACCCAGGTCCCTTGACTTTGCCAACAAGCACCTTAACCACTAAGCAATCTCTCCAGCCTGCTCAGAGATTCTTTTTTGTCTTGGCTCTATAAACAGCCGGTATGACAGCTCTCGGCATGGCTGTTTAGGAACAAAAGGTAATCTGGAGGTGACCATCTGCATACTGCATAATGCTGTGCTGTCCTGTGTGAGCCTCCGAGCTGCTTCAACTTACCTCCAAGCTTCCTGGAGCCCAAATACAAGGAGATGGCAAGAGTTTTAAATTCCTTAAAAATCTAAAGTTAGAACTTGTAGCAGATATATTTTATTCCAAATGGAAACAGAATTAAGCATTCATTATGATAAAACGGAGGTTTTATAAAAGGATATTACAGCTTTATAAAACCGGATGGCTTACAAAATGGATGGACCCTAGAGATAAAAAAATTGGTACTACCGTACCATGGTGTTTTATCTTCACTTTTTGTTCAGCCTATTTTTTTTTTATCCTCCAAATTCATTTTTCTTCTTTAACTATGGCGAGAGAAATACAGATACAGAAGGGAACGGGACTGGTACAGGGAATGGGCACACCACAGGGTCCAGCCTGCAGGAGAGCCAGCGAGCCCTGCTGCAACCGGCTTGGGACCTTCCTGGGGATTCGAACCCGGGACCTTTGGCTTCAGAGTCTGATGCCCTAACCGCTAAGCCATTCGCCCTTTCCTGTCTTCACTTTTTGTTACTATTTTACTTGTTTTATGGAAACACACGACTGTCTCGTTATTAATGGTAATCGTCAACCATGCTGAAAAGACGATAAGGGACAGGGTTTGAGGCTAACCCCAGTGGAGCAGCCGCTTGAGACACATTGTCACGTTGGTTAGTAAGGAGGTTCTCAGCGTGCTTTGGGGAATAGTTGAATGATTTAAAGGCTTCGCCTTTCATTGCCTAAGATGGCGGGGCCTTTCTTGCTCGCTTCTCACCAACCCCCCCTTTCTGCCCTGCCCCACCCCATGTCTCCACAGATCATTTTCTGTTTCTCTCCAGTGGGTCACACGCTGAGGGTGAGAGCGCGGAAGTTCCCAGCTCTGGTCAACTGCACAGCTATTGACTGGTTTCACGCATGGCCACAGGAGGCTCTGGTCTCTGTCAGCAGGAGGTTCATTGAGGAAATAGAGGGGATTGAGGTGAGTACAGTGTCAGCCTGAGTCCAGCTGTGCACTCAGCGCGCCCTCTCTCTCTCTCTCTCTCTCTTTTCCTCTCCCTCCCTCCTCTCTGTAGGTAGAACTTTCCAAAGTACAGCATTGTTTGTTTACATTCTGTGGGGTGTGGTTGACCTCTCTCTACCATGTGGAAATGGATGACCCACAGCACCCACAAGCACCCTTTGCTCATGCACAGACTCACCAAAAGGCCAGGCTCCTTTCTTTCTTGAATCACAGTGGGGCTTGCTGAATATAAACCCTTTAAGTCTTCAACTAAGACCCAAACACAAATATTTAAACCTTAGCCTTCAACACTTGAATCCTAATGAAGTAATGCAGGTCACTGTGGTCAGTCAGTGCACTAAGGGCAGGTAAAAAATAATAATAATAATAATCAACCCTCATGATGACACAGTTACTAAGTCAAATAACATATTTGTTTCTCACTTTTTTTTTTCCTTATTATTTTTATTGTTGCAATGTTGGGGATGAAACCAAGAGCTTCATGCATGCTAGGCAAGTTTCATACCCTATACCCATCTCATGGGTGTGTGTATTACGGCTTATGTAGTATGTAATATGGATTTTGTCATTCTGTCATTTTTCTTTTGCTGCTACTAGAACAAGCTACATAGGTAATCACACTTTTGCAGAAGGAAACCTATTATGCTTTTATCCCCCCCCCCGACGTTACCAGAGAATAATTACCCAGTAACATCCCACATGGATACAATAGTGGTTTTCACCTACCTCCATCTTTTCTATACGCTCACAACATATGCACAAGTAAGTGGAGAAAAAGAAAGACAGAAAGAATTCTAAAGTTTGCCAGAAAAAAAAAAGGAGTCGCTGTGTATTTTTTAATAGCAAAGTTTTTCTTGATTCAGTTATGTTTTACCAGGCTAGGTCGGTTTCTGAATACTGAGTATTGTTAGTGTTGTTTTTGCTTTTTGTTTCTTCTTTTCCCCTCCAGTGTAGGAAATCAGAGCTAGGAGCATGACTTAAGCTTGTGTTCGGCTCATTGCTTTACGAGCTCCTTGTCCTTACTGCTGCGCGGCCACTTTCTCCCGTGGCACTGCCATCACAGAAGCTGCAGCTCGGCCACGCCGGCGACCATTGACATCTGCTGGATGAGGCCGGATCTGCAGCATTTGCAGTCCAGACCGCTCATGGCAGGTGCTTAGCTGTATCTGACGGTGTCACGTCGCCTCCTATAGGATATTGGACGCCAAATAGGAATTTTTTTTTTTTTCCGGAAGCACTTCAGCCTTTCTATCAAGCTGAATTATGCCTGGGAACAAATTAGCCAGATGATTTCATTCAGTGTAAGGTGCTTATTTAACTCTCCCACCTTCCTCGTTTGTTGCCTGGGAGCAGTAATTATAATTCAGAGTGCTGAGTGTCTACATTCTCCTAAAAACATGTGGTGTCTTTTCTGCACAGGTCAAACACAGCTTTTATTTATTTATTTATTTATTTTGAATGAGCACTAATTTGATCACTTTCTTAGTTTTCATTTCCATCATTAAGATTGAAAGTTACCAGCGTAATTTAAGCACTTCCTAATTATTGACCTCATTGTAGGTGAAAGGTACTTATACAAGGTGACCCCCCCACACACACACACACACCCTTTGGCCACCTAGAAAGGATTCATTAACAGCAAGCAGCTTTGTGTATGTTGACATATAATTTCCCATCAGTGCACACTCAGTACCCAGGGGTGTGGGTATGGGCTGACAGTATTTAACTAAGTGCATGTGCTAGTTTTCCGTTACTTGATACTGAAGTAAGTGGAAGCTGATAGGGGAAAAATGACCGAAACAGTGACACAAGTGTCACAGTGTTATTCATCAGAAGACCTGTGTCAGCAGGCTCTATTCTCACAGGAGAGTAGGAAATGGAGGTGGCAAAGGGTGTAGAAGGCGGGGGGGGGGGGGGTGGCTCTCTGCATATCCCTACCTATGGGCTGGAGATGCTGAGGACGTCATCGGGAAAGACCTTACTGCTGACTGCACAGGGGCAAGTTGAGACCATGCGAGACCAAAGCGCAGGGGCCTTAAGAGGAAAGTGGTAGTTTTGCTTTTCAAGGACAGATGAGCCACAGAAATAATTGAAAGCAGGGCCAGAGGAAAGGAGAAGTTACTGAAATATAAGATAAAAATCTGAGCTGTGTGAAGAGGGTGAGCTCAGTGTGGAGGGTGTGAGGGTCTCAGCAAGATGGAGCAGCCGATCTCTTCCAGGCGTGGGGGGCGGGACAGAGAATGGAGGAGGTTCCATTGAGATGCCCTCAGTATCATTCCTTTTGGAATGAAACTCAGCTCTTCCCCGGGCCATCCCCTTTGATATACAGAACTCACAGAGCTTAGCTTCTGAATGGCAAACTTTTTACTCTCCAAAATCACAAGGATTGTCTACTCAAAGGAAAATGTTCTCTCACTGTTCTATTTAGACTTTTTATTTCTCCAGTGGTTTATTGATACTTTACCAAGCAGGGGATATACTAATGTTTCATCAGTGATAGCTATACCATATTAATTGTTTTTGGCATAGTCCGTTCTTTGAAATGTTAAGTTAGGATTGTTCAATATTCACAAAAAGAAAAGTGAACTTTGTGGTAGAGGAATTGTATTTGGGGAAAGTATCCCCCAGAGGGTACTGATATTCCTGCAGATTTTAGGTATGAGCCTCTGCTCTGACAGCCCCAACAGGCTAGGCTTTTCCACCCATCTTCAATAAGCCCATCAGAGAGAAGAGTAAGAATGGAAAGCAGAGAAAAGGCACATTCCATGTGGCCACTCTGCGGGGGGCGGGGGGGACAAATAAAGAGACCCTCGAGCTCTCCACACTGTCTTCAGGGAGCTGACATGAGGTCTCGGGTTAGAGGACAGATACATACATAGCTGAGCAGTCCTGAGCAAGGTGGCTCCTGCCCATTGCTGACCCATCATCGTCCAGGTTCCTATCTGTGTTGCCTGTCCAGGTGGCAACCCCTCTGTCTGGTGCCAGGGTTAGCCTAGGATTCTGGGAAATTTTAATTATTTGGGATCCATTGTTTCCATAGTCTGATAGCCAAAGGGAGGGGCTCAAATGTCTCTTTAGAATGTCTCCTCTCATACCAGAGCAATTACATTGAAGCCGTTGTGAACAATCATGACAAAACCAAATGTATCCAAGTACATCTTGGATCTACTTAAACCTCAGCCTGGTTCAGGCATTTCTTCAAATGGATAAGAAAACGCGCATTCACATCCTTGCCTATTTTTAACCCTTCTCCTCCACCTTTGCACATAGATTGGTTTGTAATACATTTTTGCTCTGTGCCTGTTAATCGAGAATTGAAAAAAAATATACAGTTTTCCTGAGTTTTGGCAGCTCTCGGAGCTGTCAGAGTCCCACTATCCGGAGAGCAGCATCCAGTCTTGATGGTAGCCTGGGAATCTGGAAGGCGACATGGAGCTGTCTCTGCTCTCGAGTTCATGTTCTGTAGCTTTCCTGAAGGTGCCAGTCTCACCAGCTATCCCATCTCCTTCCCTGCCCTCCTCTGAAAAGGGGTGGCTGGGCCACATCTGGGCTGTTCCCCTCAGTCCTTGGTGGTGACTGTTTTCATGTTGTGACAGAATATCACGGTGCCTTGCCTTCCGTGACCTGGCCCATGGCTGGCTTTACACTGGACTTGATCTTGCCTTGGAGCTGTTTACAAGCTGCAGAGTTAAAGACAAAAAGTAAAGGGTATATACAAACTAGCAAAGTGCATTCACCAGTGGCCGGGAGAAACAAGACAGCATCCGATGCAGACTGCGGCCTCTGAGGCTGCCGTGAGCACCTGGTGCTGCAGCGACGTATTCTACCGTGAGGACTGTCGATGCTGCCACCCCCACTGTCGCCTGCCCTGAATTTGCACCGGTCACCAGCTTGAAGCAGAGGACCTAGTTGCCCGTGGACAGGTGTGAGGTGAGGCCAGGAGACTCACTGGTAGGAGGCCCACGTGCTGTGAGACATCAGAACCAGACTTCACTTCTCCTGAGTACTGCGTCAATGTGAGGTGATTTGGAAGGCACATGAGGCAGCGGAGCGCTATAAAGGAGCCATTGGGGGCAGGAGGAAATGGAATGAATGCATTGACTCACTTCATTTTGGGGGCCTGAAAAATCTCATGGAGGTACCAAAGTTCAAACCCTGCTTCTGCCTCCAGAATCTTTATGTTGGGGTGAATAACACACTATGAGAGCTTAGAGGTGTCACAATGCAACCCTCGTCAATTTCAGGCATTTTTAACTTGTATTTAACAAACCACCTTAATACAAATGTCTAATGTATTCTCTCTTTTACCATCCACACAAGGAATGGAATACAAAGAATGGATTTGCTAGCTCAGTAGTTTGCTATGTTAAAGTACTGAGGAAAACATTTCAAGACTCCACTGTATATGCAACAAAATTGTTCCATGCCTAACTTAGAAAAAATAAATTCTTTGCCCCTTTTTCTTTCTTCTTTTTTCTTTTTTTTTTTTTTTGAACCAAGGTCTTACTCTATCGCAGGCTGACTTAGAACTCACTCTATAGCCCAGGCTAGCCTCAAAGTCACAGAAATCCTCCTGCCTCAGCCTCCCAAGTGTGGGGATTAAAGGCTTGTACCACCACACCTGACAAAATTATTTATTTTTGTGTGTGTATGGATGCTCCAGCCTCTTGCTACTACAAAGGCATACCAGACACTTGCACTACCCTTTGCCTCTGGCTTTATGTGTGTGGCTGAGGAATTGAAGCAGGGCTGGTAAGCTTTATAAGCAAGCAGTTTTAACCATTGAGTCAATATCCCAGCCTGTGCCCCGTCCCCGTCCCTTGCCCTTTACCTCTCTTTCAAGTTCTTTTTTTTTTTTTTTTTACAAACCAGTATAGTCTCCTCTGCTGGTCATAGAAAGGAATAAAATGCTAAGAACCAAAAATGATTTCATCTGGTGCTGGGCTGCAAGTGTGTGACTTCACATTAATCGACCCGCATTTTCACCAAGAGACACACTGGCACTTGGCTGAAGAGTGAGGCGGGCTGAGCCCTTGGTGGGGCAACCATAGCTTGTTAGTGCCAGACAGCTGTTGTACTGGGGAGCATAGAGTTTATGTTTCTGTGTTTACAGTGAGCTAACTAAGAGGTTGGAAAATAAACATTTTTTTTTTCTTAATGTGAGGAAAAAGCAGTCTTGTCTTTGCATTGAATTGTGCAATGGAAACAGCATCACTTTCCACAGCATCGTAGTGGGAAAACCATGGATTTATAACCATCTGATAATGGCACTCTGCTTATTTTTATTTTTGCCTTCACAACGACTGGCTGCAAAATGACTTCAAAGTGGCGCCAACTGCTCTCTCTGAAGGGGCAAATCTAGCAGAAATGATGATCTTCCCGCAGTCTCTGGACGAGAAAAATACAGCATTGCGCTCCATCCCGCCGCCCCTCTCCTCTCCCCCCCTAGGAAAAAAACTGGAGATAAATGAATGGCAGAATAAATAATTTATGCTAATGAAATTACTGCAATTAGTAGCTCTACAATGACCCTTTAAAAAGCCACAGCTGTTAATGTCAGGAAGCGCTGTCACTACTGACCTTATCATAAGAGAAAGTGACAAATTGAGAATGCAGGGAAGACCAGTCATCAAAGAGGTCTGTTCTGGACCGATTAGAGTTTTCTGAAAAACCGTGTGAATTACAACCAACTGCTCCCTGGCTCTGCCAGTCTCCATGCTGTGCCATTTTGTTAAGCCTGGGTAACAATAGTTATTTGGCCCCATTGAGACAAGTTGAGTCGGGCTACTTCCAGCTCTACCGGAAACCACTTCTTCCATCGAGAGACTTACAAATGAAACTGTTGTTAAAAGGGGCTTTGGGGGCCACTGAGGAGTCTCCTCATAAGGATCATAGTTGGGCAGAGGCCAGAGTATTTTTACCCTGTAAGGAGGCTGCACTTGGCTGAGTAGTATTTATCTGTAGTAGAGAAAGGTATGTGTGCAAGCTCCCATTAGAACAAGATGGGACAGGGGTGAATTTCTGCATGTTCATAGTGAAGCCAGGCTCTTTTTCAAATAAAGTCTCAAGGGAATATGACCTATATGAGGTTGAGATAAACTTGCTGATAAATTTTATTTTTCTGAGTCCACCATTTGGTGATATACATGCATGTTGGGTCCCCTGAAAGCAGACTGTTCAGGATTTGCACCTGTCACTTTCCTGTGTAAGCTTTGCTTTAAGCACACTAAGGAAGTAGATTCTGGATCTACGGAACAGTGCCCTCCTGGCAGCTTTTACACCCACCGCGAGATTTGTCACAAGGCCAGCAAGCTGGGTGTAAGGATGCCACTTGGGAGCAGCTAGGGGTTTGCTCCACTGCAGGACCCTGGCCTGTCTGCTCACAGCCCTGATTGCAATATTGATGGTCCAGGTTTGAAGCATTTAACTGCATCGCCAGCCACTTGTGTGCAATCTGCCCAAAGATGCCTGAGCATTATTGACAGCACGTTGGTAAATTACGTGTGACTTTCCTAAGAGTTGGTGTAGCTCATTTAATTCATATTAATTGATTTTAGGCTCCCCTTGATTAATTGAACCTGGTTCATCTTGTACAGAACACAATAAATAATCATTAAAATGAGGGAGATGTGGCTCTACAAATTAAAAAGTTAACTACTTCAGAAGTCACTGAGGACACACAAGGGACAGCCAGGGCTCTGCAGGGGAGTCCGCCAGGCAGAGGCTTCTTGCTTTACATTTTGGTGGGTTTTTGTCATTGATGTTTTCTGATGTTTGTTTCTCCAAACGACAGCAGAGTGATTATGACAGTTACCCCCACAGAATCAGGGGTTTTGATAGCTTATCCATCCTGTTTGTTTCCCATAAAATTTAGTTTCAACTTTTGCTTTTGTTCCCCCCCCCCATGGTTTTGCAGAATTATTGATTCTCATTACCTAAAGTTTAGCGATGTTTTAAAAAAATACTCTTCAGGATATTTATTATCTCTCAGTGTTTGTATTTTTCTCTTTCATACACTTGCTAGATAAAAATCAAGTTGTAGAGAGCTATGATTGTACGATATGTTGGGTTTGGCGTTTGCTATGTGGACCACACAAAACTCTTTTGTCCTATTTGGCAAAGAAGATGCCTAGGAAAGCTGAGTGTATTACTGTAACCTCGCTGATCCCATGTCTGCCTCTGAGAGATTAAGGAAATTTTCCTAGTTTCCACTATAATGTGTTCTGGCTTTTAGGGGAAAATACTGTATAATTTGTTGGGGTGATTTTTTTTTTTTCTATTCTCTAAATTGAGTTTTAAGCTTGAAAGGATTTCATGAGAAATGCAATATTTATGTTTTCAGCCACTGCACAGAGATTCTATTGGCCTTTTCATGGCTCACGTTCATACCAGCGTAAATGAAATGAGTGCCAGGTATTACCAGAATGAGAGAAGATACAACTATACCACCCCAAAGAGTTTTCTAGAGCAAATATCGCTGTTTAAGAACCTGTTGAAGGCAAGACGGGAAGAGGTACGCCAGAAGAAAGAGCATCTGGTCAATGGCATCCAGAAGCTGAGGACTACAGCCTCACAGGTGCGCATGCATGGGGGACCGGGTGTCCTGCCGAACGAAGCCTCTGACCTTTCACAGAACACTAGATCCCCTCTTGACGCAGCGCTTAATGTGCCCGTGTAAGATGTCTGGCTATATAGCCTAAGGCCGTGACGCCATGCCTTCCTACTTTTCTGAATCCTGAAAAGACAGACCAGTTACTCCTTCCCAGCTGTCTTGGGGATGTGCCTTTCACATCAACCTAAAGCCATACAGGGAAGTGTGAGGATGATGAGGATCCCCCCCGCCCCAACATATCCCACCATTTCTTCTTCTGCCTCTGACTTCACTGGTACTTTGGGCTTGTGGTCAGGAATGTTGCCACCCTAGGAGGAAACTAGGATCCCTTGAAATTTAAAAAATGCTGATTTATTTAAGAGAGAGGAAAAGGCAGATAGAGAGAATGGGCATGCCAGGGCCTCTGGCCACTACAGACAGATTCCAGATGCACATGCCTCCTTATGCATCTGATTTTACATGGGCACTGGGGAACCAAACTCGGGCCCTTAGGCTTTTCAGGCAAATACCTAAACCACTGAGCCATCTTTTCCAGCCCTAGGATGTCTTTAGGTCTCAAACAACTATAGTGAGGCCATTGCGATGTGGCTGATGTCTACGAAGAGGTCCCAGGTGCTCCATTCTCCCTGACCTTGGGTCGTTCTGTCATGTCTTATCCTCAGTCATCATGTCCCTTCCTCTGCCTCAGAGGACTGTACCTCTAACTTGAGGGGTAGATCTGGAGGTAGCACGGTACGTGAGTGTCATTTCACTGTTCAAACCAAAACCACAGGTGACACAGAAGTCACTACTGCAATTGTATTCACGAGGATTCCAATTCCAGACACGTTTTGAACTCAGCCTGTTTTGTTCAAAGGCCTGTGTGCTGGCCATGTTACCACACATCCTTTCCTTTGCTGGGTGAGAGGAATTACAGTAAGAGACTCAGGACTGTGGAGAGCAGCCTGGCCTTTCTGTGAGCTAACTGGGCCTAGGCTGGAGTCAAAGAAATGTGAAGCTCGAGGCTGGACATGCTGGTGACTTTTCAGTGTGTCTTCATCAGATCTACTCCTGTGTGCTTTCCATGAGACAGGAACAGGAGCAGGGAGACCCCAAGCAACCCCACACTGGGCAGAAGCATTGGACTATAACCTCCTGCTTCTCTTCCTTCCCCCTCCCCATTGCCGACTCATCAATACATAGCTGGGATGATCAGGAAACCGTGGGCTATTCCTCTCTTTCCTCACTGGCTGAGACTCCGCCACCTCCAGGGTGACCCAAGATGCTCTGACAGTTGCTTTTAGCACTGTCGTTCTGGAAGACACCTCTTTAAGTGTGGCAGACACATTCTTCTTCTTTCCTGTGGACAAAATAACCTGACACCTTAATTTGGATGGCACTATCATTTACTGGGGCCCATCTGCACCTAGGACAAAAATTAGGCAAGGCCTGGTTGGGCACACACATTAGCACCCTTTTACACTGAAGAGCTCTCAAGCCATAATCTTCTAGTGCTTTGAAGATGTCTAAGTCTTACTCCCCTGGTTCCCACACCGTTTCCCATGCCAGGAAGAAGTCTTTGACGAAACACTGGCCTGTGCTGAGCAGTGAGAGGTGGGGTCGTGGTTGGGGGAAAGCAGAGGGAGTGTTTTGCAGACATCATCAGTTGTTAGGAATTGTGTTCATACCGGGGCCCTCTGAACTCTCCCCTGCAAAAACTCTCCCCTTATTTTCATATTTGCATATGTAAGATACACATCTTCTCTTACTGTTCCTTCATTTTGCTCCCCACTTTGTTTTTCCCTCCCCCTGTCTTTCTGATTCCCTTTCCCATAAATGAAGTCCCCCTTCCATAGGAAATGTTTCCTGGGAGTCCTGTTGTGCTAAAACGAGAGAAAGAGGTCTGGGTCACAACACGTACGTCCCTTTGACTGATGTTCCAAACTGAACTTGTTGATTCTGCCTCCGGAAATGATAGTGCCATCACCCAAATTGAGCTGTCAGTTTCTTTGCCCATGGCAAAGAAAAATAGCGCCTCTGTCACACTTAAAGAGTTCTGTCCTAAATGACAGCTAAAGGGAAGTGGCGGAGCATCTTGGAGCAGCCCAGAGGTGGCAGTCTCAGCCACTGCACAGACAGGGTGAAAGCGTGGGGTCTATCAGCCCCTCCCCCAGACTGTACTCCTGAGTCAGGGATAGTCAGGCGTGCACCGGAGGGGGAGGATCCGCCCCACTGCTTCTGCCAAGAGCAAGGCCACTTTAGAGATTCCCCACTCCTCAAAACCAAAGGAAGAAAGTGTATGATGATACACAAAGCCTTGAAGGAAGGAATGCAGCTAGCTTTAAAACCAAAAATAGGTAAATAACTATGTGTTTGTATATGAAATGCTTCTAATATCAGAAGAGTAGTTGGAATATTTAACAGCTAGTTAATACCTTTTTTAAATTATTTATTTATTTGAGAGCAACAGACACAGAGAGAAAGACAGATAGAGGGAGAGAGAGAGAATGCGCGCGCCAGGGCTTCCAGCCTCTGCAAACGAACTCCAGATGCGTATGCCCCCTTGTGCATCTGGCTAACGTGGGACCTGGGGAACCGAGCCTCGAACCGGGGTCCTTCGGCTTCATAGGCAAGCGCTTAACTGCTAAGCCATCTCTCCAGCCCTAGTTAATACCTTTAGGAAAAAAAAATTATTATAAAAATAAAGTATGTTTTTTTTCCCTTGCAGAGGATCAGAGAGTCTTAGAGAATGATAAGATCAGCTGTTGTATGAGAGAATTTTGCCTTCCTCTTTATGGATCTGCCTGCGTAGAGCAATTCCACTGTTCCGGATGTCCATGCCATTGTGTATTCACAATGGGTGTCTAACTCTTAGCAATGTCCATTCCTTACAGTAAAGCTATGAAGTTCTCTCTGGGATCAGCCTTGGTCATCTCAAAGTAGTCCTTTCTTCATCAGAGCCTGTGTTACTTGGGATCTTTCAGAATGAACTCCTTCCTTAGAAACCAAAATAAGGGCTTGGAATGTCCAGGATTCCTCCTAGCTTCTTACAAGTGCTTTTAAATGTGGCTGAATGCAAGACTATTTTCAGTGCCTTACAAACAAGAGAGAAGATGATGTCACTATATCAGGTTACCCTGAGCACAGAGGCTAAGATGGTCTTAGATAACAGTAAGGGTACCAGTAGCATTCATATTGTTTAGGTGAGTGCAAACAGTTGTGTTTTGCGGTGGATCACAAGCTCATTTAGATATAGCATGTAGGATGAATCCACTGAAGTGTTTTTATCAACTGAGTTAAAATAAATGGTTATGGTTGTTCTTTACATCTACCATTTTAAAAAATAATAATATTTATATTTGTAGGAAATGGAACATTGGGATAATTATCATGATTGCATGTTTTTTGGGGGGGATAAGATCATAGGTTTTCTCTACTTCACTTCTGCGTTTATACTATCCTCCAGCTTTAGAACCTAATGGTACCTTCTGAACTATAAGAACCCCAACTGAAAAATGGGCCAAATCACTCCTTTTAGCTGCTGGACTTGTTGATTCCTTGAGTAATCTGCTCCATAGTAGCTGAGAGAGGCTGTTCAGTGGTGGGTCAGCTAAGGGGCTGAATGACCACCATGGCACTCACTGGCCTTCTAAAGGCCACATGGTACTGTACACACCAAGCACCAGTAGTGTGTGCTTTTTGGTGGGTGTCAAGTTCAGTGTTGGATTGTCGGTGTGGTCCTACCGTAACTCCCATGGAAGGTGAGTAAAATGTAGAGGATTGTTTCACGTGAGGTGGGAGGAGGTGAAGCCCGCCAGCTGGCATTGCAGCAAGCTGCCACGTAGTCTGCAGAAGTCAGGGAAAGTTTATGGCCTCAGGTTTTCTGAGCCTCCGCAGTTTCCTGCTGGGGTGTGCGAGGCACAGTGTTTCCAGATGCTCCCTGCCTTTCGCTGTCTTGCCTCTGAGGACAGGACCGGAAAGGAAGGGCCCACATGTGCTGAGGTGGCCAGGGCTCAGATAGAGATGGTTGCAGTGTGTGCGCACGTACAGTGACTAAAGCAGACTTCCGCTTAGCGCTGACGTCATCTTAGTTCTGCTTCCCACAAAACCACCAGAAAGCAGTATTCTGCTTGTTCTAGTGTGGAAAAAAAAAAAAAACCAGAGCTGCATTTTTGGGAACTATGGCTAATAGACAAAAACAGGATGCATGATCGAAACTGTTAGGGATCCCAGATTCATGCTGCAAAACAAAGCTCTGTCTGCTATGGCTTGTTTGAAATGGAAGTTACTGCAGAGTAATCGCTCATCCTTCAGGTGGAGGATCTGAAAGCCAGGCTCGCCTCTCAGGAAGCTGAGCTGCAGCTGAGGAACCACGACGCCGAAGCTCTGATCACAAAAATCGGGCTACAGACAGAGAAAGTGAGCCGAGAAAAGGCCATCGCAGATGCCGAGGAGCGAAAGGTCAGGCTAATTCCACCATTTAGAGTGCTGAGCTATATTTAGCACAAAATAAACCTTTGTAGGTGAACAATTTTGAACAACTTCCTCTCCAGGGAGCATAAAGTCTAAAGAATTATTATAGTTACACATGTAACAGCATTTCACACCATGATTACCACTTGACCTTTCTTTGCATTATGCATTTTCCCAACCTTTTAGCTCTTTAATGATATGAAAGAACAATAAATACTGAGCTCATTCAAGCATATAATGGATGTGGATCTTGAACATCAGGCCTATTTGTAATACAGTAAAGGTCAGGAAGTCACCTCAGAGGGTTCTGAAGGTTTCCAGTTTTTAGGCAAATTGAACAACTCAATTGTTAACAAAGCCCATTCCATCACTTTGCAAGATGGTTTTCAAATTTTGCATTTTAATAATTGAACTTGAGTTTATTATTAAGTCCTAAGCTAAATTTGTTCTTTCTGACTGGATTGAGGCCCTGGCATTCTGTATTAGTTTTATTGCAGGGGACAATTACCTTAAAATTACACAGGCGCTGCTTTCTTTGTACTCACGTTCTCAGCAACTCTGAAATAAATACAACTTTCACCATCTTGCCAAAATGTCAGCTTCAAATGGAAGATGGTTTTTGTATATCTTATTTCCCAGAAGAAAGAACATAGGAACCACAGATACTTGATGCGATATTGACATCAAGTTGAGGGAGGGTTGTGGAGAGATGCAAGGCTGAGGGCCTGAGACTGCCCAAGCTCAAATCCCGTGTAAAACAACTGGGTTTGACTAGGCATCTGCAACCTCGGCCCAAGACCCGAGGCTCTCAGAGCCCCGCAAGCTCCAGGACTGGGAAGAAAGGAGCCTCTGGCTCAAAACCAAGATCAAGTGGGAGAGCAGTGGAGGGGTTCACCCAGCATTCCACTCTGGCTTCCACACGGGAGCAAACAGCAAGCCTATGAGCCACTGAAAGGATATGGACACACGCATACACCACACACATGTGCACACACATGTGCACACAAGCAAAAAAAAATAAAGGAATGTGTATGTGTGGTATAAAAAATTTTAAAGAAAGATTATAATCAGGGTCTACTTAATTTCAAAACATAAAATTAGATGGCTTAGCGGTTAAGCATTTGCCTGTGACGCCTAAGGACCCCGGTTCGAGGCTCGATTCCCCAGGACCCACTTTAGCCAAATGCACAAGGGGGCGCACACATCTGGAGTTCGTTTGCAGTGGCTGGAGGCCCTGGCACACCCATTCTCTCTCTCTGCCTCTTTCTGTCTCTCTGTCACTCTCAAATAAATAAAAATAAACAAAACTAAATTTAAAAACATAAATTGGGTCTAGAGAGATGTCTCAGCAGTTAAGGTACTTGCCTGAAAATCCTAACAACCCGGGATCAATTCCCTGATTCCCATGTAAAGCCAGATGGACAAGGTGGTGCATGCGTCTGGAGTGCATTCTTTGCAGTGGCCAGAGGCCCTGGTGTGTCCATTCTCTCCCCTTGCCTTGTTCTTTTTCTTTCTCTCTCTGTCTCTCAGATAAATAAATAAAAATGCTTTTTAAAAACATCAAATTGCTCACACCCTTCCAACCATGAGTCAGTAAACTTCATGTCATGATCTGTACATTTTAGTATCCTAGGAAATATTTGAACTTTTCTAGTGTTAATGCTAACCATTCATATACAACCAATTTCTAATGTGTATTGAGTATGTTTTCTTTATCTTGAACAGCTAAAGATTCAAAAAATATGTTGAAAATCACAACCCATGTGATAATTGAAGTTCATGTTAAGGCACACAGATGTGACTGACACACAGTTCTGTTTTGGTAATGAAGGATTCCAGTGAGTGTCAGATAAGTGCAGTGTCTTTAAAAGTATATCATCATAATAAGTAACCAAGTTTCATACATTGTATGATTATCAGAAGCTAAGTCCACTCAAGGAATATATTTAAGGCATTAGACGAATGTGTGATGTTCTAGTAATCATTATTATTAGTAATAATTATTAACCTATTGCCACAGGTACCTTTTGGTGATCTTAAAATATAACAGAGATTTTGGAGATATTTTCACACCTTAGCTTGTAAATTTCCAAGGTAAAATTACCCTCATGAAGGAGGTCAAATGTTTTAGCAAATTAGAACTCATCTGATAGGTTATTTCATCAAATTCTTCAGACAAGAAAAAGATACATACTAGTTTTTATACCTAATATACATGAAGAAGTGAAAATAATACTTATATTTTGTCAGTGAAGCTTAATTGTATCATAAGTGTCAATCGAGCATGTGTGT
Organism: Jaculus jaculus; assembly: GCF_020740685.1. Taxonomy (NCBI): domain Eukaryota; kingdom Metazoa; phylum Chordata; class Mammalia; order Rodentia; family Dipodidae; genus Jaculus; species Jaculus jaculus. Next base: position 34,537,656 of record NC_059117.1, read on the forward strand.
GTGTGTGTGTGTGTGTGTATACATGTGCACATTTTTCTAAAAAAATTATTTTAGGTTTGTTGGCCAGGTACTATTCTAGGCTCCTGGAGATATGTGACAATCAAAGTATCCTCATGTAGTTTACATCACAATGGGAAAGATTGACAGGGTTCAAGTAACACATTGAGAAATAAGATATTTTGGGTAAGTGATAAATGCTGTGATGAAAAACAAGTAGATTGATGGAAAGAATGATATTAAATTGGGTGATTGTGCAAAGAAGGGCTGTCTGTAATTAAACTGTGTGAGGTTGAGAAATTAACACTTGAGTGCATGCTGTGGGCTCACATGGGTCTTACATTCAGCAACATGCTGGATACTGTGTGGTTAGTCAAGGAGGTAAATACAGACTCTTCTTGATCCTGTGGAATTGGCTCCCTGGGCTGGCTGCAGGAGTAGTAATTAAAAAAGCAATGCTGTGTCGCTCACAGAGTGCATCGCCACACTTTACAGTGACTAAACAAGTGTTTAGAGTTTTATGAGGTTAGAGATTGCCTCGCTGTGCAACTTGACAACCCATGTAGAAGGGAAGGCTGAAATTGTTGCTTCTAATGTATAAAATATTCAAGAGCTATCCATGCCACTTTCACTGCTAGCAGTGACTTCAGGCAACACGCATTCCACAAATTTCTGCGAATTAGTGGGTCCATCTTTTGTTTTTAAATAGGGTCTTATGTGGCTGGCCTTGAATTTGCTAGATAGCTGAGAATGATGTTGAACTCCTGATCTTCCTGCTCTACCTGCCCAGTGCTGGGATTACAGGATGACAGCCTGACTTTTTTCATCTTTAAAAATATTTTATGTATTTATATATTTATTTTTTTAGAGGGAAAGAGAGAGAGAGAATGGGTGTACCAGGACCTCATGCCACTGCAAAGAACATACTCTTAGTTGCATGTGCCACCTTGGGCATCTGGCTTTATGTGGGCACTAGGGAATTGAACCCTATTCCTTTGGCTTTACAAGCAAGTGCCTTAACCACCGCTGAGCCAGCTCTCCAGCCCTTCTTCCATCATTTTCTTACCAGCTATAAGTTCTAAATTTCAAAGGGTCCTATGAGAACTTTCAAATTGATTTTGCCCTTGAGTGGAAAGATCTGCATGAGTAATACTCTAAGTTGTAGTGCTATCGTAATCTCTTTGCAAGCTGGAAGTCTTCCTTGATACTGGATAGATGCTGGTTTCATGTGCATTTCTTTTCACACTATGAGTGGGTCTCAGTTTGGCAGGCCATCAGGACTTTAATGCTGCCAGAACAGTGTGTTGGCTGCTGGGGCCACCATAATGTAGTATCACAGACTGAGCTCATGTTGCAGGCATATAGTCTCAGAGTTCCAGAAGCTGGTGTCTGAATCCAGGTGTCCACAGGTTTAATTTCTCCCGAGACCTCTCCTTGACTTTCAGATCATCACCTTCTGTCCTCACTGGGCCTTTTCTCTGTGACTATCCATCTCTGGTGACTCTCTTTTCTGAACTTCCTCCCTTCCTTCTCCTCTAAGGATACCAGTTAGCTTGGATTAGGACTCATTGTTTTAACAACTTCACCTCTGTTAAAGGACTGTCTCTGAAGCACTCACATTCTGAGGTACAGGTGTGAGGACTTCAACATAAGAATTCTGATTGAATGCAGTTCAGCTTTATGTGTGTGTGTATGTGTGTGTGCATATATATATGTATGTATATATATATATATATATGTGTGTGTGTGTGAAGAGAGAATGAGAGACGGGGAATGGGCACACCAGGGCATCTTGCCACTGCAAATGAACTCCAGATGCATGGACCACTTTATGCATCTGTATTATAGAGATACTGAAGAACTGAATTGGGCCATCAGGCTTTGTAAGCAAGTACCTGAGCCATCTCTCTAACCCAATTCAGCTATTGTGAGGAACCTCTAGGGTCTATGTAGTCCTCACAATATTTCATGGGAATTTTCAAGGAATGGTTGACTGATAGATAGCAGAAGATTTTTAGTGCACCCAAGGATTGGCCCATCTCCTGCTCTACCTAACAACCATGACAGAAAGTGTGCATGCCAGGCATCCATCGCCTCCTGTGCCTGACCCTTTTAGCCATTCAGCAGAGAAGTTGCATGCCGTGGCTTCCCAAGTCCAGGAGGTATGCAGAATTTATAGTAGTGTTTTATTGTTGCATTTTAGGGTGTAAGAAATATTGGGAATGAAAAATAAGCTCAGCAATCTAGAGTATTTTCTTCATTTATATTTGTGGGATTTTATTTATTGTATTTTCAAGATCGCCTTGTTTATTAAAAAAAAATACCCAAAGGCATAATATTCCATTAACAGTCAAGGACTCCAAAGAAGAATGGCTGCTCCCAGGCTCATGGTAATTGCATTTGAAAGAAAAATTCTTTAAGGTTTCTGTTAGTATTAAAAATCTATGATCCGAACTCCGGGGTAAAATGATTTTAAAATGTGCTGTTATAAATGGAGGGGAATGTCATTGATAGATCCACTCTCTCCTTGTGGAAGATAAATAATCCAGAGGCAGTAACTCTGTCGTATCCACTCTTCATTTGCGATGGTGTTCCCTGGCACACTGACCATCCGCTGTTCTCAGAATAGTTCTCTCCTGGCAGGGTTCTGAGGGCTGTGGCTTTGGAGTACTTCTCAGTAAGCGTGCAGAGTTTTCTTATTTACACTAACAGTAGCTGTGTGTGTGTTAGCAGGAGACCACATCTCTACCCCGAACCAATTATGTTCATGAAAGGTGCAGTACACAGCGCAATAATGGTTAATCAGGAGCAGGGTAATTATCGCTAATAAAGCTGCAGTAGACAACATAATTTGTTGTGAGCAGTGTTTAATTTTATGGTATGGTTAAACCTGTTCGTTCCCAACACATCTGAAGAAACGCACTTTTGTTCCCATTTTATATCCCACAATCACCACCGCCTCACGACCCTCCCCCCACAGAGGACGAGATCCTAGTGCCCAGTGCCACCACTTTGAAACCCAATCCTCTGCTGAAATTGAAGAATTCACACTTATTAGCCATTCAAATTCTATAGAATCCTGAGAGGAGAAGGATACACCCCCAGCCTCTCCTGCTGGTTTTGTTCACGTTTACCAGCATGGCTTCCCTCTATATAGATGGCATAGGTTTGATTTGGGGGTCCTGATGCAGTGTCCTGTTGGGCCTAGCAGGAGGACACAGAGCAGGAGAGTGGGCGTCAGTGTCTCCGTTCCATTACCACAGCGGATCCTGTGCATACATTGATGACTTCCTACCAGGTCGTTGGAGACAACACCATAAATTTTTTTAAATATATTTTATTTATTTATTTGAGAAAATGGGGGAGAGAGAGAATGGACATGCCAGGACCTCCAGCCACTGCAGACAAACTCCAGATACATGTGCTCCCTATGCATCTGGCTTATGTGGGTTCTGGAGAGTCCAACTGGGGTCCTTTGGCTTTGTAGGCAAACACCGTTAGGTTAATGCTAAGCCACCTCTCAAGACCCCACCATAAAATTTTATATATAAAAGTTCTTGGGCTGGTGGGGGGATGACTCACAAGCATGAGGACTTGAGCTCAATCTCCAGAACCCACATTAAATGCCAGGCATGGTGGCATATTCCAGTAATCCCGGCACTGGGGAGACAGAGCCAGGAGGGTCCCTTGGGCTCATGGCGAGCCTGATGAGTGAGCTACAGGCCCATAAGAGGCCCTGCCTCCAAAAAGGTAAAGATGGCCTAAGAAATGACACCCAAGGTTGACCTCCACGCACATGCATACACATGTGCATCTATATGCACATGAACACATGCAAAAAAATCTGTGGTGAAACATGTAACCTGTGACCACGGACTAGAATATTTCCTGCCCTGAGCAAGACAGCTTTGCATAGGTTCCTATAGGAACAGCAGCAAGCCTTCTAAGCAAGGGTTAGTAATACTTAGACAAAATTGTAGCAAGAATATCCTATAGTCTAGATCCCTGGGCCAGCCTGAATTTTCTTTTGTTAAAGAAAAGAACACTCAGGTTAGGGACGTTCTGAAAAAAACGGACATTGAAGAAAGGAATGGCTCCTTAATCGTGTTATTGTTAGATGGCCCTTATAATTGAATGGGTCAAAGCTCTTTCTTGGAGCACTTTGATATTCGAATGCATTTGGTTCGGGATCTGTCATTGTGTATCTTAAACATTTACAAAGCTCCTTATGTATACTGTGCTGATGCGAAATTCATCTTTCCAGCCTTTCAGTCTCCTCACCTGTTCAGTGCATCATGTAACACGGCGTGTGTGTATTGCTTAGTAGTTCGTGGGTGTCAGTCTGCACGTTGTGGCAGGGATCTCAGAGATAACTTTGGAGGGGCTTTGCTTTTCCTGTCTCGTTAGGTGGCCGCCATTCAGGCCGAAGCATGCCAGAAACAGAGAGAATGCGAAGCTGACCTCCTGAAGGCCGAGCCGGCGCTGGCGGCTGCTACGGCTGCTCTCAACACACTCAACAGGGTAATGATGACTTTCCTGACTTGGCGTGTTCCTCAAAATAGTCAAAAGTTAAGATGTAAATCACTGGACAGAAAGGATACCTCATATAGTCTCCAAGCTTTGTGGAAGGGAAGAAAAGTATCACAGTTGAACAAACCTTTGAGGCCATCATCATAATTCTACCTCTTTTCCCATGAGGAGTATCCTGCCACACCTTAGTGTCTGTGGTCTTGTGAAGGCAATTTGATGGTTAGCAATTGCCAAAGCCATGTTTTAAAAAATATTATGTGTTGCTTTAAGAAATAGGTAAGGGAGGTCTGGAGAGATAGCTTAGCAGTTAAGGTGCTTGCCTACAAAGCCAAAGGACCCAGCTTCGATCCCCCAGGACCCATATAAGTCAGATGCACAAGGGGGCGCACACTGGAGTTCATTTGCAGCGACTGGAGTCCCTGATGCACCCATTCTTGCTTTCTCTCCCTGCCTATTTTCTCTCTCTCAAATAAGTAAATAAAAGTATTAAAAAGAAGACATAAGTAAAGGGATTATTACCCCTAGAACATCGACAGTGCCATAAAGATCCTATCTCTCATGGTAATAGCAATAGGAGCAAAGATCCCAAGATCACAATTGTTTCTCCCACATGGGGCTAGTCTAAGACCTGATTGAGCATTCAAATTCCCTTAAAAGAATTTGCATAATCCCCTGCTCACCTCAGGGTATAACACACAAAACTGTGGGCACTGTTCCTGTAAGAGCTCCTCACAGCTCACCTTCTTGTGGGGTTGTTCAGGCCTCTGGGGGGCTCTCAGGAGATGTCCATGCTTGAGCGTCTTAAGGTGACACACTAAAGAGTAAAGGGACGGAGATTTTCACAGCTCTTCAGAGAAATACTATTCCTTTCCTGAGTAGTTTTTGAAAAAAATAATTTTAATCATGAGCAAAGAATTATGAGAGTTTATGATATTATCATAAAACTAAAAAGTAATAAGGGATGTAAATATACCATGATTGGAGATTATTACACACTTGAATTATTTTACTGCCACTAAATACTGACTGGAGACTTAGAAAATACTTGTAGTGAGCAAATACAGCAGGCTGTAAAATAGAACATACGATGAATTTTTTTCAGAAGAACATACATGTGCATGGAAAAAAATTCAGAATAATAAAAGGAACTGATGACTCCTGACATATGGGATGCTTGAATGTCTTCTATTTTTCCCTAAACTTGTTCATTTTTCTGAATATATTGTTCTTCACTCAAATCAAATAAATCAGTCCCCCAAAACCCAGAACCAGGTGTATCTGTAAGTGATGGAAAAAAATTATGGTTAGCTGCCTCTCAACAATCATCAGCATGCTTAAAGAATTTGTTTCTGCTTCTGCTCTTCTAACCTTTCCATCCTTTGTGTCACTACCAAATAGGTAAATAAATAGCTTTTAGTAGGGAGCAGAATTGCATATAATACTTGATTAGATTTTATAAGCAAAAGCGTATGATGTAGCTCATAAGATACGACAGGAAATAGGTGGTGGCTTGGTTTTATTCTAAATCACATATTATGGAACTCCATGTAATTCCTCCATTACCACTCCTGCCCAGGGCTTGTGCCCTGGCTCTAGTTATACTTTGACCATTAATTCCACTGTTCGGTAAACCAGTGGTCTGCACCGAGGGGATTAACCAATAGGGTAGAAGGTTGAGCCTCCACGGACCCCTTCCAAATGAGATGCGCTATAGGGAGGGTGCTTTGTGCTTGTGCATGGAAACAGATGGACAGAACTGAAAAGACACTGAGCTAAGGAATTATGTTCATAGGAGGGCTGTGTGAAGATGTAAGCACATTGCATAGTGGGATAGAATCCACAAAAACTTTACAAACTATGTGGATACACAGGTTCCTGGCCTTCATAAGCAGGGCTCTGTAGAGCTAGCTGGTAAACCAGATGGATAGTTTTTCTTGAGTTCCACAAAATAACATGGGATGTTTCCAGCCAGAGTATTGGAAAAATGCTCAGCAAAGACTGAGCCCCATGGGAATCCCAAGGTACAGTCCCCTGCTGACAAGGAACTGTCGTACTGAGACTGATGGGAGATACTGAGGTGGGGTGGGGGGGGTGGGTCTGCTGAAGACCAGCCTGGCACCTTGGCCCCACCCACCCCTACCCTGCGCTCTTCTGACCCTGCGTATGTGCACGTTCTTTTCTGCAGGTGAACCTCACAGAGCTGAAAACCTTTCCCAACCCCCCAAATGCTGTCACCAATGTCACTGCAGCTGTAATGGTCCTTCTTGCTCCCCGGGGCAGAGTGCCAAAAGACCGGAGTTGGAAAGCGGCTAAAATCTTCATGGGAAAGGTATCAGGTCCCAGCAGCTCCCAGGGTCGTCTTCCCACATCCATGCTTGCAGAGAAAGATGCTTAAGTCCAAAGAAACCAGCTCCACAGTGGCTGACTGTACCCTGCTACTGTTCTGTAGACTCACAGCTTTTGCTGGCCAAGTTGGAGGTTAGCTCGGGGTGTGGCCTACCTAAGTCAATGCCAGCAGCAGGTGGAAGCTTGCTAATTATTTGCAAAACTGTGAAAGCAGTTAAGTGTAGGAGGGAGAAAATTACATGGATTTCTTAGGCTGGAAAAAAAAAAATCTGTGACTAATACACAGGAAGGTGAAGCAGAGGGGCTTGTGGGTATGTGTTTTTGCCTTTTCTTTGCTGCCTTTCTTTTCTTCAAAATGTGAATACCTCCTGTGCTGGGACTGAATATTTTCCCCTAGGTTAGAAGAGGTTTTAAAAGTGTCCATTGCTAATGCTAACTTCACACTATAAAGACTGAAAAAGTCAAACAGTGGGATAACTGCGGCTTGCCAATTTTGCCTTTGTAATGTGAGTCCTAAAAGCTGATTTTAACTTTTGATCTTGGAATTTTCTCTGCAGCCAAAATGGGCTCATTGCACTAAGTCCTTTTGCTTTGCAGGTTGATGACTTTTTGCAAGCATTAATTAACTACGACAAAGAGCACATTCCAGAGAACTGTCTAAAAGTGGTGAATGAACAGTATTTGAAAGACCCAGAATTCAATCCAAACCTGATTAGGACCAAATCTTTTGCAGCCGCTGGTCTGTGTGCCTGGGTCACCAACATCATCAAATTCTATGAGGTATCTGTCCGAAAGTCCTAGGACAAAAAAAAAAAAAAGTAAAATAATGAGCGGTTTAATTTTCTAAAGGAGGCTATACATTTAAGAAAATGAGATAGAAATGTGTCAGAGTTAACAGAATTCCAAACAGAAAGGTTCTTAAAATGTTGGAGGCTACTTTCTTTTTGTTAAGGGTGTGGTGATTAGCTACTTTAGTTCAAAGAACATCAATTAATTTGGCTTAATTAAATGAAAACTTGTTTGTGCATATAAAACATATTTACAGTAAAATATTTGTTTTATGTTGACTTGAAAAATCTGCAAGTCTAAATTCATATTGAATTGAAAGAAACCCTGCTCTTACTGTAGGAATTTTTTTTTATAGACATAGTAAAATGTGAAAATAACCCTTTCTTTGCTTTAAGGGTTCTGAGCTGAATTTGTACTTGGGGGCAGTGGAAAGGTAATCATTTCACACAGTCATTTATTTATTACCTACCAGTTGTGTCTCAAGCACTTGGCATAGTACCAGATACAAATGGGAACAATGTGTGGCCCATGGCAGAAGAACTGTACCATTTCTGTGTTGGAGACTTAGGTGCCAGGTACAGAATTACAGAGAAAACGTCCATCAGACAGTGGCATTCCCCAAATGATTGTTATAAGATGTGGTATCTTTCCCACTGCGGAGCCCACAGAAACAGGAATTTCTCCCTAGTGAACACCTTCATCTAGCAAGACAGATGGCAGAGGAAGTGGACCCAAGGCTCGTGTGTAACTGGTACCATGAGTGGGGTGTGATGGCTAATATTGTTAATTGGATAGGCTCTAGAATCACGTAGGAGATAAATCCCTGGGCATATTTGTGAAGGAGTTTCTAGATTAGGTTCACTGAGATGGGATGGGCTATCTTAGGACTGTCTAAAAAGAGGAAAGCAAGCCAGGTATGGTGACACACTCCTTTAATCCCAGCACTCAGGAGTCAGAGGTAGGTAGATCTCTATGAATTCAAGGCCACCCTGAGACTACATACTAAATTCAAGGTCAGCCTGGACTAGGAGTGAGATACTACCTCAAAAAAAGGTGGGGCTGGAGAGATGGCTTAGCAGTTAAGACTTGCCTATGAAGCCTAAGGAGCCCGGTTTGAGGCTCAATTTCCCCCAGGACCCACATTAGCCAGATGCACAAGGAGGCACATGCATCTAGAGTTCCTTTGTAGTGGCTGGAGGCCCTGGTGTGCCCATTCTCATTCTCTCTCTCTGTCAATCTCAAATAAATAAATAAATAGCTCCTGCCAACATGCCTTCCGTGCCATGTGGACTGTATCCCATCAAACTGTAATCTGAAATAAATCCTTCACCGACACAGGGGACAGAGGGATGTAGGGCTAGACCATGACCACTCTGTGTTTTTTCAGTAAAATAGGAAATAACATTTCTTCATCCTTTCTCTCTTGCTACCAGGGAGAAACTAATCCACTCTCCAGCCACCCATTGAAACAGCGCCTGCCTGAGGTAGTCAGGAACTTAGAAAAGCAAGTTAGTTTGTGGTTAATACGGTGTGAGGAAGCCTTGCACTTGCCCTCCCCGTGTTCAGAGAATTTCTCCACACTTCCTTTCTGCCTCTCAGGCTAGACCTCACCTCTCCCACAGTTGCATAGTTCCTGCCTACCACACACACTTCACATTGAGGATATCGCCACATTTTATGACAAACTGACTTGAGTATCTTAATGGTGCTTGGCCTATACAACCTTACTCAAGTCCTTGTAACTCTGAGGTCCAGGAGAAATGCGGACCAGAGACACAGAAATCATGCTGTGATTTGGTCTGCTCTTCCTCGGATGGTGTATGGCCAAGAAGCAAACAGCAGTTTGCTCCATGGATTAGATACTCCGCATGAACAGCACCAGCCTGCGTGGGGCTGGACGAATGCCCTCTTTGCAGCCACATTGCCCTCTGAATAAACCACCTGGTGCTTTTCAGGTCTACTGTGACGTGGAGCCAAAACGCCAGGCACTGGCCCAAACAAACTTGGACCTGGCTGCAGCCACAGAAAAGCTAGAAGCTATCAGGAAGAAACTTCTGGTGAGTATCATCGAGAACACCCAGGTTCCCAAGAGTGGTGCCCCCTCCAGCTTTAGATGCCCACTGCAGACAGGACCACGTCTGAGCTCCACCAAAGAGAAAGCAGCTCACCCTCCCGCTCTCTTATGTCCTCGATGCATGGACATTCCTTATCAGCTGCAAGCCAGACTCTTGCTAGTGCTCACGATTTCTATGCAGAAAAATAAAGTACAGTCTGGTAGAGGGAACAGGGTGGCCCATGCAACTGAAATCAAAGTGCCTAAGGTCAGAATGAACAATCTACATTCTGGCTTTACTATTCACTGTCATTAACCTCTCTGGACCTCTCTTTGCTCAACTGTGAAATGGATACACAGTGAATATCCCTATTTCAAAATACAACACTTTTTTTTTTTTTTTTTTTTTGGTGCCAGCATGATACCTAAAGCGTTTTAGATTTCGGAGCATTTGGGATACTGTAGATTTAGATTATGAATGCTCAAGTCAGTATGCACTATACAGATATTATAAGATCTGAGAAAGTCTCAAATCTGAAACATTTCTCGTCCTGAGCATTTTGGGTAAAGAATGCTCAACATGTATAAAAGCATCCATTTCTTATGTTGAATTGTGACGACTGAGTAATTTGGTTTAATTCACATGAGGAATGACGCCAGGTAAGTGCTTGGAGAATTTCAGCCATGAATAGTGTCGTCACGACCAGCTGTACACACATACCAGCTGATTTTCCGGTCAGTGTTCTGCGTGTACACCTCAGTATTGAGCACAGCCGGAGCACTGAGCCAGGATCGGAGTGCTAGGAAGCTGTACTTGACAGCTGCTCAGCATTGCTGTGATGATTAGAGGAAGACAGGCAATCGTGGCAGAGCTTCTGGGAGTGAGGGAAAGAGCGGTGGCATTCTGGAAGAGTCACAGTCATCCCGCGCTAAGAGGAAGGTTAGGGGTAATAGGAAGGAATGAAAGGCCCTGGAACAGGTGAACAATCGTAGCTTTTCGTGCTACATAAGTTAGATTTGATCTCACTGGTGGAGTAAGATAGATCTGAGATGGGAAAAGATTTTAATAAGCTTAATGACACACTCACGTGGTTTCTCAGCACCTGGATAGAAACTGGAAGGAAAAATGTTGAGCGATGGAAAAGGTCTGCAGAGGGCTTCGGGAGGACCTCAGCTGGAGCAGCAGATGAGGGAGAGGTCCAAAGCGGATTCACATCGGGCTGGTGGGCAAGGAGAACCAGAAGAGGGAGGAAGGGATGCCAGGGCAATGTGGTGGCTGGCAGGGCAGTATGAAGAAGAAATCCTAGGGCCTTCATTCTCTGTCAAGTAGCCATGAAAGCAAAAGCCTCTGAGGCAGACACATACACATTGGCTTGCAGACACCCACACTGTCCTCCATAAGGGAAAACAGCCACGTTTATCTATGGACATGCTCTCATTTGATCCATGCAGGTAGGGCTTTTAAAATATATTGTACTTTTATTTATTTATTTGAGAGAGAGAGTGAGTGAGAGAGAGGGTGGAGAGAATGGGTGTCCCAGGGCCTCCAGCCATTGCAATTGGGCTCCAGACACATGCACTACCTTGTACATCTGGCTCCTGGGGAATCAAACCAAGGTCCTTTGGTTTTACAAGCCAGTTCCTTAGCCACTAAGCCGTCCCTCCAGCCCCAGGTGGAGCTTTTAGCAGGAGTGCCCTTCTTCGTCTAGAGAAGTTGATCCAGGCTTCGTTAGTATGATTCCCTATCTTTGAATTTAACTGATGAGCAGGAGGAATAAACATAGCATTCCAGAGCTGGCGTCCAGATGAGAGCTCCAGCAAGCAGCGCCTGTTCTCCAGCCCCTCTGGACAACTCTGTGTGGCTCTCTGCCTTCCCTCCCCTCCTGAGGACCTGCCTTCTCCTAATGCATTCAGGCTCAAGGAGCTGATAAGGTTCCTGTCATTGCAGTCCAATGGGTCAGTGTGCAGCAGGCAGGAGATGCTTTGTAGCTTTCTTTGGGGAGCTTGGGTGTGAGGTACACATGCACACATGTGTGGAGGTCAGGGAGCAAAAGGTATTATTCCCAGGAACACTGAACATCCTTGTTGAAGCAGGGTCTCTCACTGGTGTGGCGCTCACCAGTTAGGCTACACTGGCTAGACAGTGAGGTCCAGAGACCCTCCTGTCTCTGCCTCCCCAGCTCTGGAATTACAAAAGCACACTGGCACAACTGTGTTTCCCCCCCTCCTCTGGAGAGTGAGCACAGGTCTTTATGCTTGTGAGGCAAGCACTTTACCAACTGAGTATCTCCCCAGTCCAGCACGTGAGTGCTGGGATTAAAGTGATGAGCCACTATGCCCTGCCTAGAGAATCTCTATTTCTAACAAGTTCCCAGATCTCACACACTGCTGCTGATCCAAGGAAATTCTATTGAGGAAAACTACCCAAAAGAGCCTGGATTTGGAGTTCCTCTATGGCCATCTTCAGGCCCAGTTTGTTTGAAAGACATGGTAGCCTTTTGTCCAGTGAGCATATGTGGTGGTTTGATTCAGGTGTCCCCCATAAATTTAGGTGTTTTGAATGCTAGGTTCCCAGCTGATGGAGATTTGGGAATTATCGCCTCCTGGAGTCAGTGTAATGTTGGGGGTGGACTTATTGGTGTTATAGCAAGCTTCCCCTTGCCAGTGTTTGGCACACACTCCTGTTCCTGTTGTCCACCTGATGTTTGCCAGGGGGTGATGTCCACCATCTGCTCATGCCATCGTTTTCCCCTGCCATCATGGAGCTTCCCCTTGAGTCTGTAAGCCAAAATAAACCCTTTTCCCCCCGCAAGCTGATCTTGGTTGGATGATGTCTGCCAGCAATGAGAACCTGAGTGCAATAGCATAGCAATGTTTTTCCTGTTCAGATTTTGCTATAAGGCCATCTTTTAGGATAGACCTAGAGACAAAGACTCAAAAGATTGCAGAGAAGACAATATACTGGTCTGGACAAAGGTCCATGACATCTCGGGTGCTGATGCCTGTCAGACAACCCCATGGTGCTAGGCAAAAAGGCAACAGGGGAATAAGATTATGAGGAAGGAAAGCCCAGGAGGGAGGAGAAATGAGAGGATAGAGTGCATGAAAGGTAACTAGAATTATAACATCATCTGGGCTCAAACTCTTTTTTCTCGTAGGCCACCAGATAGTAACTCTGCAAAGGACCCTTGTCCTTAGCATGCACAACCATGTGGTCCTGGGGACCTGTACCTGGAGTTCAGCCACATAGTAACTACCTTCTGGGAGAAGGGCCTCAATAGAAAAGGGACAGGAATGAGGGGATAAGAGAAGGTAATGAGGGGACTGTGATTATAAAACATTGTAGGCATGTATGAAAATTGTCAATAAATGTTTAAAAATAAAAATTGTTGTGCCTAGTTAGGTTAAAAAAAATAACTAGTTTTGGCAATCCATCCTCAGTAGGGGGTTGAGGGGTCTCATTTTTCCTCACGTCATTTCAGCGATGATGCACTTAGTTCTGAGGTGCATTAGTATGTGACGCTCTCTTTACATTGTGGGTGTCTGAAGCCAATTGGTATCAACTACCTTCAGTTATCTACACGTAATGGCATAATGTCCTAAAGACAGTTCTACAAAGAGAAAATCTTTACTTCATGGTTCATAGTCATGAACCAAGATGACATGGTCATCTTACTGAAGAAAACTCACAAGATGGTATTCAGAGCTGGAGTTGGAGAGAAAGGCTTCGGGAATGATTGGTGTGAAGCTCATGTGGGTATTGAGACTGTCCATTGGGAATGGGAGGAAAAAGCAGTGGTCCAAGGTGCACCTCAGGCCCCTGAAGTATAGAATCTGGGGCTTGTGTTGACCATGTAGCCACACTGGGCCTTTAGAACATAAGGCTTAAGCTAGACCCACTATGTCTGGGGCTGCAACTAAACAATTTGGCAAAAATGAGGAGGCAATTTTTTATTTTTATTTTTGTGGTTTTTCAAGGTAGGGACTCACTCTAGCTCAGGCTGACCTGGAATTCACTCTGTAGTCTCAGGGTGGCTTCGAACTCAGGGCAATTCTCCTACCTCTACCTCTTGAGTGCTGGGATTAAAGGCATGCTCCACCACGCCCAGCAAGGAGGCAATTTTTTTTTAAATATTTTTTTGTTCATTTTTTATTTATTTATTTGAGAGCAACAGACACAGAGAGAAAGACAGATAGACGGAGAGAGAGAGAATGGGCGTGCCAGGGCTTCCAGCCACTGCAAACGAACTCCAGACGCGTGCGCCCCCTTGTGCATCTGGCTAACATGGGACCTGGGGAACCGAGCCTCGAACTGAGGTTCTTAGGCTTCACAGGCAAGCGCTTAACCGCTAAGCCATCTCTCCAGCCCAGGAGACAATTTTTTTTTAATTTTTTTTTGGTTTATTTTTATTTATTTATTTGAGAGCAACAGAGAACAAGGCAGAGAGAGAGAGAGAGAGAGAGAGAGAGGGAGAGAGGGAGAGAGAGAGAATGGGCGCGCCAGGACTACCAGCCACTGCAAACGAACTCCAGATGCGTGCGCCCCCTTGTGCATCTGGCTAACGTGGGACCTGGGGAACCGAGCCTCGAACTGAGGTTCTTAGGCTTCACAGGCAAGCGCTTAACCGCTAAGCCATCTCTCCAGCCCAGGAGACAATTTTTTAATAGAGGCTCCTACAAGATCTTGAGGTAAGTTACCAAAATTGGAGGAGTGAGGTCAGCTTTGCAGGGCAGAAACCAAATCAATGACTCCTTGAATATATATCAGGAAGGGATTAAATTTTACTCTCATTTTATCATTTAATAATTACAAGGTATTATTATGATAAGAAGATGGTCAGTAATCACCTAGGATTTTTCCCTATGACATCTCTCTCAGTAATTCATTTATAAATAACCCCTTATCTTTTGGAGCTGCTTCCTTTAATAGAATTTCAGCAAACTCCATCACCCAGGTGACTTGGCTACTCATTCTTTTTTCCTTCTTTCCTTCCTTTCTCCCTTCCCTCCTTCCTTTCTCCCTTCCCGCCTTCCTTTCTCCCTTCCTTTCTCCCTTTCTTCCTTCCTTTCTCCCTTCCCTCCTTCCTTTCTCCCTTCCTTCCTTCCTTCCTTCCAGTCAGCACATTTCCAGAACAGTATGAAGCTTTCTGTTTGCCAGGACCTGAGGGCTGCTGGAAGAAAAACAAGACAGCAGCAGCAGTTGATTTAGATAAATTTAAGAAAAACACATTTATAAAAATGATCTTGGGCTGGGTGTGGTGGTGCACGCCTTTAATCCCAGCACTCCAGAGGCAGATGTAGGAGGATCTCCATGAGTTCAAGGCCACCCTGAGACTACATAGTGAATTCCAGGTCAGCCTGAGTTAAAGTGAGACCCTACATTGAGAAATAAACAAAGAAAAACCACGATCTTGGGCTGGTTGTACAGTTAGCTTCACATTGCTAGCAAAAGCACCCAAGTGAAAGCAGCTTGGTGGGAGGGAAGTGTTTATTTTGGCTTACAGACAAGAGGGGGAAACAATGGCATGAATAGAGGATGGACGTCAACTCCTAGTCAACATCAGGTGGACAACAGCAGCAGGAAGAGTGTGCCAAACACTAGCAAGGGGTAGTTGGCTATAACACCTAAGCCAGGCCCCAACAACACACCTCCTTCAAGGTTCCCAAATCACCACCATCTGGGTACCAAGCATTCAAAACACACAAGTTTATGGGAGACACCTGAATCAAGCCACCAAAGCTGGGCAGATGGCTCAGTCTGTGAAGTGTTTACCTCACAGGCCTGAGGACCTGAGTTTGATACCCAGAAACCACATAAAATTTGATGTGCACCTGTAATCTTAGTGCTGAGGATGCAAAAAAGGCAGATCCCTGGAACTCAATGGCAAGCCTCTGTTGCCCACTCAGCTTCAGGCCAATGAGAGACCCCTATCAAAAAGAGACAAATGGGCTGAAGAGATGGCTTAGCGGTTAAGGCATTTGCCTGCAAAGCCAAAGGATCCCGGTTCACCTCTGCAGGACCCATGTAAGCCAGATGCAAAAGGGGTTGCATGCATTCGGAGTTCGTTTGCAGTGGCTGGAGGCCCTGGTGTGCCCATTCTCTCTCTCCCTCCCTCTTTCTTTGAAATAAATAAACAGGTGAACATTGTGCCTGAGGAACTACATCTGAGGTTGTCCTCTTGACTGAACACACACATACACATGCACACACACTCACAGATGCACAAGGGTACCCATACACATATGAACAAGTATATACACAGACAATAGACACACATGCCAGTGATATTCATTGGTTAAAATTTTCACCACCATCTTTCCCATGAGGAAAAAATATCTATTATTAATGTGTCTGTGTAGATTAGAAACAATTAATTTTGTTCACAGGAAAGGTGATAATGATGCTCACAATGACCATGTGTTTTACTATGAACCACGAGGTTAAGATTTCCTGTTTGTAGAACTGTCTTTAGGACATGGCACATAGATAACTGAAGTTAGTTCACACCAACTGACTCAAACACCCACAACGTAAACAGAGCGTTGCATACTAATGCGACTCAGAACTGTGTGTCATCGCTGAAATGACATGAGGAAAAATGAGTACCCTCAAACCCCTACTGAGGATAGATTGCCAAAAGCTAGTATGTTTTAAACCTAGCTAAGCACAACAATCTTTAAGCATTTACTGACAATTTTCATACATGTCTACAATGTTTTGTAATCACAGTCCCTCATTACCTTCTCTTGTCCCCTTCTCCCTGTCCCTCTTCTACTGAAGCCCTTCTCCAAGAAGCTAGTTACTATGTGGCTGAACTCCAGGTATAGGTCCTCTTGGGCCACATGGCTCTGCATGCTAAGGACAAAGGTCCTTTGCAGCGTTACCATCTGGTGGCCTACGAGAATTAAGAGTTTGAGCCCAGGTGTCGCTATAATTCCAATTACCTTTCGTGTACTCTATCCTCTCATTTCTCCTCCCTCCTGGGCTTTCCTTCCTCATAATCTTATTCTTCCTGTTGCCCACCGCAGCACAGGGAGGACTCGGGAAGGCCACATCTCGGGAGCTCACTGGGCCACATGCAGGCAGCCAAGCCCCTCATTCTGTGCTCCCAAGCAGCTCTTACTCCTTCCGTCACCTTGGCAAGGGGTCTTGTGATCTTGCATGTTTCAGAAGCTTCCTGAGACTCTTGAATTCTTCAGCCTTGTTTGTTTCCTGAGGAAGAAGGGAAGAGCCACCGCAGACCATCAGAGAGTCCATGTGGACCCTGAGCATTTGCCTCTTCCTTTCTTCTCTAAAATATGTACGTAAAAGGGTAAAGAAGAGAAGCGGGAAGGCTCCACTTTCCTTCCAGTAACTGGTGTCCTACTGTGGCTGTAATGTTTCTGTCTGAACCAAAAACATCTCTAAAGTCAGCCGTGGATCTTACCAGGAACTGGACCAAAATCTGAGCAGACTGACCACTTCATTTGAAAAGGCAACTGCTGAGAAGGTCCGGTGTCAGGACGAGGTGAACCAGACCAACAAGACCATCGACCTCGCCAACCGACTCGTCGGCGAGCTTGAGGCAAGTGACCTTTCCTCCTCAGATTCTCACAGAAGTGTTCAAGCCAGCACCTTAGGATTTTATTATAACTAAATAAACAGAATAGATGCTATAAGAGGCAGTGTAACCATCCCTCAGATGGTGAGGCAAGACACCGAGGAAGGAGCGAGCAATCATAAAGCCAGGTGGGGTGCTGTGCACCCGGACCCCCAGCATTTGGCAGGTAGAAGCAGAAAGATCACTAGTTCAAAGTCACCCTTGGCTGCAAAGTAGGTTCAGGGTCAACTTGGCCTATAGGAGAACCCCCACCCTCAACTCCCATTCCCAAAAATGACCCATCATGTGCTCTTTAATATGGAGCTAGTAAACTCAATAACATCTGCATAGTTTCCAAGAAAAACAGGCTTGACGTAGTTTGTCAGAATTAGTTCTTTTCAAAGTGGGCGTGGTGGCACTCACCTTTAATCCCAGCCCTGGGGAGGCAGAGGTAGGATCACGGTCAGTTCAAGGCTGGTCTGAGAATACATAGTATATCCAGGCCAGCCTGGCCTAGAGGGAGACCCTTCCTGAAAAACATAAATAAATGCATAAGTTTTCTATCCACTCTGTGATAATAAAGTATGAGTAGATGATCTGTTCATATATTTTTTTGTTCCTTCCTCCTTCCCTCTCCCCCACTCTTTTTTTCCTTCCTTTTTTCATTATAAAATCCTTTGAAAAGTTTGTTTGTCACATGTTGAAGTGTTGCTAGGGGGAGCTGGAGAGGTAGCTCAGTTGGCAGAGCGCTTGCCTAGCATGCATGAAGCTCTGGATCCCGTCACCAGCACAGCACCCTGACATCCTGGTGGCGGCGGAGGAAGGAACATCTGAAGCTCAGGGTCATCCCTGGTGATGCAGTGAGTTTGAGATGAGCTTGAGCTACGTGAGACCCTATCTCAAACCACTTGCTAGGAGTGGCTGCTTCTCAGTGTTGATTCAGGTCATGAGTGAGATGCCCAGTCTCTCTTGCCCTTTGCTTCTCCACACTTAGCATGTGGGCATTGACCCTCACACATTCTGCCTCATGGCCCAACACGGCTTCAACATTTGTAGAAATCCATATCAGATGATTGTCCCTCCTTAAAATAATAACGGAAGCTTTCCTAGAAACCTTTCTGGAGACTCATACTAGATTGATAGTACACTGGCTCTACCTCAAAGGTCCGTTCAGAACCTCAGCTCTTCTCACCTGTTTCATCAGTCATGCCAGTCCATATCACTAGAAGTTACACCCCTCCCTCCACCAGTACCCACTGAGGCCCATTCCCCTCATTGAAGCTGGGTGCTTGTTTGGACACCAAGATCATCCATGTCTTGCTCCTGCCTCTCTGGGGACTAATCTTTTTGCTCAAAGTATAGTGCACAGACTTTATGGGACTTTATGTGATCTGGCCCCTGGATGGTTCCTTGTCCTCAACTCTGCCATCTTCTCTCTTGCTGAGCTTCCCCAGGTTTTCTTGCTCCTCCTCAGATAGCCTGTTGTTCTACAGTCTGTAGCCATTGATCTCTCTCTCCATGGGCCCCATTCTTCCCAACAAAATGGATTGCCGACTCTTCACTTCCTCGGGTTTCTGCCAATAGTTCATTTATCACATGATTTCTCTAGCCTTCATATATAAATTTTTGCCTTACACACACAGGTCTTTGACTCTTGTCCACTTACTTCTATTAAGGAATTTCTGGCCGGGCGTGGTGGCACACGCCATTAATCTCATACTTGGGAGGCAGAGGTAGGAGGATCACCATGAGTTTGAGGCCACCCTGAGACTCCATAATGAATTCTAAGTCAGCCTGGGCTACAGTGAAACCCTACCTCAAAAAAAAAAAAAAAGTAAGAAAGAAAGAAATTTCTGTAGTGCCTGTCACCACATGACACAGAGTTTGATACGTGCACATAAACACACATGAGGTGGTCCCCCCCCCCCCCCGCCAACTAAAATAAAAGCTTTTCAGGAGCAGAACCATGTCTGTTATGCGAATCACTTGATCCCAAGGATAGAGATCGGTCTCCAGATGTCACAGGCATCAGTGAATATTTGCTGAATGAATGAGTTTTTGGAGGCCCTTCTGTTAAAAAAAAAAAATACTCTGGAGTTCTTTGAAGATTCATTCTACTGGGTTAAGGTGAGAAATTTCACTGCTTCTAGTTTTTGCAAGTGTTTCTCCTTCACATAGTGACATTTACTGAGGTGGAGGTGGTCCCTGCATTGTGTCATTTGACTGCTCCTAAAGCAGTTCCTTGCAGAAGCTCCCAACTTTGTTACTAGGTGAGAAGCTGGCTTCCCCCCATCCCAAAGGCATGGCAGCATACACCCTCCAGGGCTGTTCTTAGGCTGACTTAGACGATAAAAGAGGAAAACCCTGGCATGTTGTTAAGTAGGAAAAAAATATTTTTGAAGGATTAATTGAACATATCAGATCTTCTCCTTTGAGGATAAATTCTTTCTGATGAGACCAGGAGACAGTTAACTTCTGAGAAGTATCAAGACTGATGATTTTGTCTATAGAGCATTGACCTGGAAGCTCAGCCATTCAGACTAATAAATCAGGCAATTTCTTTTTAATCATTAACTAACTCCTGAGCTGAACAGCTGTTCAAAATTAGAAATGGGTCACCCCAGCCAGGATGACATTACAGACAATCTATAATGCATTAGAATAAAATTATAGTGATTTTTAACTGTCTAGAAATTTATTACAGGACATGTTCTAACTCTTAAACCCTTGTTAGCCAGTGTCGGGAGTGATTTATGTGCTGTGGGTGGTATAGTGAGATTATTGACCATTTCAATAGCCAATAAGTCTATGTTTAGTAAATCTTCAAATTTCAAAGCTGTTTTGGAGAATGAGGTGGGTGAACTTTATTGTTTATCATTTACAAACCAAAGACAACAGAGATGGAGGGTGGGCAAGGAGAGACCTCTCTGGAAAATAAATGGATATACTGTCTGTGACTGAGGAAGGAGAGTAATAAATTCAAGAAAGAGGATGAGAGAGCTGGAGTTCTTGTTGTTTTATGATACAGTTAACTTGGGGTGATGTTTATCAGGGAGATGTCTGAAAACAGCTCTTTAACCATTTCATGCACTAATTTCGTGACCTCAATGTCCAAGATATTGTGATGGCCTGCAGGAAGCTGACATTTATCAGTTTATTCTGACATTTATCAGTTATATTTTCTATGGCCTTTGCTAAGTAAAGGAAATTCCTTCATAGTTCTTTATACTATCAAATTGCTTGTTATTTTAAGGTTCTATCAATTTGCACATTCTCAGACAGTTGTATTAATTTTCAGCATGCCTTGAAATAAAGTGAGTTAGTGAACTCTCCTGCAATTCAGGCAATCCAGGCATATTTGCTGCGGTTTTATTCAAATCCAATATGAAGGACTTCACATATGTAACCTGTCAGTCAGGCTGTCCACGACCCTCCCCTCCTTGGAAGGACTCCGGTAGCACTCTTCCAGTGCCTTGTCTTCGAAGCTAGCAGAGTCCTGATTCTTGCCCTTCCCTTAGGTCATAGCTTCCTCGACTGCCTTCATGACTCTACTAGAAAGACAGACCAAATTAGTTACTACTGGCATCAGTCTTTAATTAATAGTCAGGACACATGTCTTTCTTAGCTTTATGTTTTAATTAACATGAATGATGTTTGTCAATTTTGTTTGTAATCAGCCCATAGCCAGTGTATTAAAGGGAAACATGCTGGTCTGAGGCAGTGTTGTGTTTTTGCCAAGAGACACGCAGAATGGTATGCAGCCAGTCCTCATGGTACACACCTGTTAATTCTAGCATCACAGAGACTAAGACAGGAAGATAACAAATTTGAGGCCAGCCTGGGCTACATAGCAAGACATTGTCTCAAAAAAATTTTTTTAAAAAAAAAGGTCTGGGGAGATGGCTCAGTGATGAAAGGAATTGGCTTGCAAAGCCTGCTGGACAGAGTTCAGTTCCCCAATACCCACATAAAGCCAGGTACACAAATTGGTTCAAGCATCTGGAGTTTGTTTCCAGTTGCAAAAGGCACTAGTGTGGCCATTCTCACACACAGTCTCTCTCCTCACAAGTAAATACATAACTACGTTATTTTTTTAAAAATAAAATAAATTAAAAACTAACTCACTCTTGCTCAGCCTTGGCTTTGTGCTTCTAAAGGGACAGAGAAGCAGCTAGTATCGCTCCGAAGAAATCCTCCCCATTACCCCTGTCATGACGAAAAGAGTTGAGCATTCTAGATGTTAGACAGCTCATTTCATGTGACAGTGCACTCTACTGGACAGGGAGAGAACTGCTTGGTGACGCTGAGTGTCATCCGTGGATTGAGATGACAGTCACACCAACCAGTTCTTCAGGAGACAGAGCACGAGGTCATAGCCTGGGACCATGCCGTCAGGTAAATGCATGAAGCGCTGGTTGATGCTCGCCTGCGATTATATGTGCGGGATTTTATCCTTCAGTCAGAGAAGATTCGCTGGGCTCAGTCTATTAAGTCCTTTGAGACACAAGAGAAGACACTCTGTGGAGACGTCCTCCTCACGGCTGCATTTGTGTCTTACGTTGGGTCCTTCACTAAACAGTACCGCCAGGAGCTGGTGGATTGCAAGTGGGTCCCCTTTCTTCAGGAGCAGGTGAGTCCAGTTCCAGATCTTGCCAACAGGTGCACACATCACAAAGAAATTCCTGCAGTAAGAACTGTATATGGGCCAGACATCTCTGTAGTGAAGACATTTCCAACACCTTGTTCTGTTTATCTTGTTTTAATGCAGATTTCTCCTGTGTGGTGGTTTGATGCAGGTGTCCCCATAAACTTAGGTGTTCTGAATGCTAGGTTCCCCAGATGATGGTGATTGGAAATTAAAGCCTCCCGGAGGTGGTGTTTTGCTAGGGGCAGAGCTTATGGGTGTTATAGTCAGTTTCCCCTTTCCAGTGCTTGGCACACTCTCCTGTTGCTATTGTCCACCTTATGTTGGCCAGGGGGTGATGTCCACCCTCTGCTCATGCCATCATGGAGCTTCCCTTAAGTCTGTAAGCCAAAATAAACCCCTTTTTCCCCAAAAGCTACTCTTGACTGGGTGATTCCTGCCAGCAATGTGATCCTGACTACATCATCCTGGGTGGGGAGATTGGAGGATGCAGGTCACAACAGTGGACAGCAAATTTGGACTATGACATTATTTGAATATCATGAAACATTTCTTTCAAATTATGAATTAAGTTTATGAGGGGGAAATCACAAATTATAGGGTTTACATAAGGGAGAAATCACAAATTGTGGGGTTTTAAGGAAACATGCTCTCATGGGGAATAATGCATATTTAATAAGGTTCATTTTAAGAGAAATTGAGGTTTTGGGGAAAAAAAAACTGCAGTAGAGCCACTAGCATATAGACTTAAGAGAAACTAAGGCTTTTAATGAGAAATCAAGGCAAAACTGCAAACATGCAGACTTAAGAGAAACTAAGGCTTTTATTTTTTAAAATATATTTTTATTTGAAACAGAGAGAGAGAATGGGCCTCTAGCTACTGCAAACAAACTCCAGACGCAGACGCCATCTTGTGCATCTGGCTTACGTGGGATCTGGAGAATTGACTCTGGGACCTTAGGCTTTGCAGGCAAGCACCTTAACTGCTAAACCATCTCTCCATCCCCAAACTGAGGCTTTTAAAGAGAGAGTAGAGTAAAGCTGGAAACATGCGAGCTTGAAAGAAACTGAAGCTTTTAAAGAGAAATTAGGACTGGAGACATGGCTTAGCAGTTAAGGTGCTTGCCTGATTTATTTTAATTAATTTATTTATTTGAGAAAGGGAGAGAGCAAGTGAGAATGGGTACACCAGGGCCTCTTGCCACTGCAAATGAACTCCAGATATACCACCATGTGCATCTGGCTTAGTTGAGACCTGGAGAATCGAACCTGGGTCCTTGGACTTCACAGGCAAGTGCCTTAACTGCTAAACCATCTCTCCAGGCCAACAATAGTAATTTTTTTTTTGTTTGGTTTTTCGAGGTACGGTCTCGCTCTAGCCCAGGCTGACCTGGAATTCACTATGTAGTCTCTGGGTGGCCGTGAACTCACAGTGATCCTCCTACCTCTGCCTCTAGAGTGCTGGGATTAAAGGTGTGTGCCATCATGCCTGGCTCCAACAATAGTAATTTTTATAACATAAGTTCATACCAATAAAATGTCTGCAAATGAAGTGGAATTAAATGTTTTAAGACAAGCTTATTATTAAAGGCATCCCATAATTAATCATTTTATGGGAAATCCTATTGTAACTAAATTATTTTAACATATCTAAACTTTACAATCTTTTGTACATTGAAGATTTCTCAAAAAAGATATTTGTTATCTTCACAACGTCAAGGTTTGTAGGGTGTGATGGCACACGCCTTTAATCCCAGCACTCAGGAAACAGAGGTAGGAGGATCATCATGAGTTCGAGGGCACCCTGAGACTACAAAGCAAATTCCAGTTCAGCCTGGGATAGAGCGAGACCCTACCTTAAAAAATCAAATAATAATAATAAGTAAATAAATACAAAAATAAAGGTTGTATTTTAAGTATTATTAAGTTTTTGATTAAGTATAAAGGATTCTGCTAATTTGATGCAGTTCTTACTGCATTGAGTTCCAAGCATGTTCGTCATCTGCTTCTCTTTCCTTTCTGTGATCTGTTCTCTTCTCCAAGCTTTGAGTCTTCTGGGCTTGTGCAGGCCTTGCAGAGGCTCCTATTGATTGGCAGTGGTCCTCTCATGCTCACAGTTAGTAACAAAGTGTTCTCGTTCTCTCCAATGTTCCTAGGAAAATTTTACTTCAAACATCAAAAATTCTTGAACTCTACATTGGTGTCTTGTTAGAATTATCTACTTGGGCCAGGGGTTGGTGGGATAAGCTTATGTACCAAGTCATTTTGTGGGTTTTATACTAGAAATTTGCCTTTCCAACATTTAGTTTTAAAATTGGCCTTTAACTGCTGGTTGTGTGTCATTTTGCATATGTTCTTCTGGAAAGTTTCACATTCAGGTGTGTCCAACACTTTGACATTACAGTGTTACATTGTCATGTCCACAGTTCACGCTCAAGAACTCTTCAGTCAAGCTACAAAAAAAAAAAAAATAGGCCGGGCGTGGTGGCGCACGCCTTTAATCCCAGCACTAGGGAGGCAGAGGTAGGAGGATTGCTGTGAGTTCGAGGCCATCCTGAGACTCCATAGTGAATTCCAGGTCAGCCTGGGCTAGAGTGAGACCCTACCTCGAAAAATCAAAAAAATCAAAAAAAAAATAAACATAAAAAAAATGATCAAATCATCTCATGTTCTAAGTATTGCGTTTTTGTTGGTGGCTTACATTCAGCACTGGCCTTGCCCATGTAAGGCCCATGGGCCACAGGTTGGATGTGCCTGGATAGTTTTATATGTTCCCATTTCATTAAAATTCTAAACCTGGGGTCTGTGGAAATAAAATTGTTTGGAAGAAATCATAAGAATATTGAAATTGATTGACTTGTCCAAATTTCTATACATCCTAAATACGTGATCCAAGAAAAATGGTAATTTTCTAATGATGTAATAAACAGGTATTCATTTCATTTGAAAATCTGTTCAACAATGGCCTCCAAGATCCTGTCCAGGGAACCCATGTCAATATGCAGTCCTTACAGCGCTTGCTCGCTCGCTCTCTCAAATACTTACAATGAGAATTGAGACAGACCATAAACTGACCAGCCTTCTCTCCTTCTCTGTCATCTCGGGGCTTAGCTAAGCTAAAGGAAAAACATGACTCCACAGCATATGAATGGCATCCTGCTGGAGGAGACTTTTCTGTCTCTTACGAGACCTGGAAGAGACTGCTATGCACACATAATAAGCATTTGCCTGAACGGGTCAGTGTTTCCCGTGCCTCTGCTGTTTGGCCCGCCTCCTTCTAGCCTCACTTGCAGGAAGTAGTCACTTACGTGTGAACATGTAAAGTATGGCAATAGAGGATGAAACTGCTCACGTTAACTTCTGCAACAACTTCTTCTGTCTCCCTATAGTGTGGAGGGTATTTTCTGGAGCCGGGCTTTCCTATAGGCAACTACCTCCTAGGTCTCTTTGGCTTGGTAGTTTGTTTCAGGTGCCCATGGCACTCTGATGGTTTGTGCATAAACCAGTTAGCAAGTCAGTGTGGTTTATGGGACTTACAAATGTGTACCCCACGCAATCATTTATTGACAACCTCAACATATTTAATGTAACCTTGAAGAAATTCTTTTATCAAACTTGAAAGTTAGCTTTCTTTAACATGTTCTCAAAAATGCACATATTCTAATCTATTACATTGTGTGTGTGTGTCCTGAATACATCAGTTATGCCTGATTTAGTAAATAGACTCAAGTTACAACTCCAAGGAAGTTATATTTTTATATGACCCATTGATTATAGAGGTTGTTCAAGATTGTGGTTTTTAAAAAATATTTTGTTTATTTATTTATTTGAGAAAGACAGAGAAAGAGGCAGATGGAGAGAGGAAGAGATAGTATGGGTGTGCCAGGGCTTCCTGCCACTGCAAACAAACTCCAGATGCATGTGCCATTTTGTACTTCTGACTTTACATGGGTCCTAGGGAATCGAACCCAGACCACTGGGCTTTGCAAGCAAGCAGTTTTACCTGCTGAGCCATCTCTCCCAGGCCCAAGAATGTTTTTAAGACCAGCCAAGAGTGCTTTCTCTTCAAGATATTAAAATGTATCCCAGAACTACAGAATGGCCACAAATGGTTTCTGTAGGTCACACAGAAGGCCAGACTAAGCCAGAGCTCAGATGAATTCCAGGATGTAGGGAAAGATTATTTTGCATATAATCTATAAACATAGGCATATTAGTCACCATCCACCTACAGACTGGTGTACTCAGATTTCCCTCCTGATCTGTCTGTAGAAAGAGCCTTACACACTTGCCCAAGGCCAGCTATCTGGGCTGTGTATTAGTGTCCATCCCCTTTTCCTTCTTCATGGGTAGTTCTACGGTCATTATTCCTCTCTGTGATCACATGTATTCCTTGGCCAATTCATCACTAGATCATTCCTGCCAGCATTCAGACACACTGTTTATTTCTCCCATTGCACAGCAATGAAAAAGGCAAGAAACTTTTGGCCCTTTCTGTCCCTCCAGCTGTACCTCTGGCTTGTCCTCACCTTTACAATAAAACCCTTCAGAAATTTAACCCAGAGATCAGCTCTCCAAAACTGTCTCTCTGCACAAGCTTTGGTCCTACCCTTCATCCAAAGCTTTTTTTCCTCTCATTTAATAAAGCACCTCAGCAGATGTGCATGCCTTCTCTCTGGAAAGGGTCTCTGTAGACCAGCTTTTGTCCTACCTTCTGCCGAAAGGGTTCCTCTCAGCATTTGATCTACACACTGCTGAGCCTGCTGGCCTTCCATTTTCTCCACATCTGGCAGTTGGGGACACTCACTGGACTTGATTGTGTCTTCCTCCCAACCATGCTTGCTTTCTTTGTCCTAAAGACTTCGCGCTGCTTCCTGTCCCTCCTGCCTTGCTGGTCAAACCTCACTGGTTTGTTGAATTTCTCTTCTCCCCAAGCTGAAAGTTCTAAGATTTCCTCCTCAGAGCAACATCTGTTTTCACTCACATATCATCTCTATTTCTTAGCCTGGCGTATGGCTTTAAATGTCATTTCTCCATTGCTGACGCCCAGATGTGACTCCTCAGTCCAGATCATGGCTTCTGCACCTGGGCACAGTGTGGTGCCCTGTTTCCTCAGGACTTCCTCCACTCAGCTGCCCCTTATATATTTGGTGGCAGCCCAAGCCACCCTGCTACTCTTTTTTCTTTTTTTTTTTTTCTTTTTTTTTTTAATTTTTATTAACATTTTCCATGATTATAAAATATATCCCATGGTAATTCCCTCCCTCCCCACCCCCACACTTTCCCGTTTGAAATTCCATTCTCAATCATATTACCTCCCCATTACAATCATTGTAATTACATATATACAATATCAACCTATTAAGTATCCTCCTCCCTTCCTTTCTCCACCCTTTATGTCTCCTTTTCAACTTAATGGCCTCTGCTACTAAGTATTTTCATTCTCACACAGAAGCCCAGTCATCTGTAGCTAGGATCCCCATATGAGAGAGAACATGTGGCGCTTGGCTTTCTGGGCCTGGGTTACCTGACTTAGTATAATACTTTCCAGGTCCATCCATTTTTCTGCAAATTTCATAACTTCATTTTTCTTTACCGCTGAGTAGAACTCCATTGTATAAATGTACCACATCTTCATTATCCACTCATCTGTTGAGGGACATCTAGGCTGGTTCCATTTCCCAGCTATTATAAATTGAGCAGCAATAAACATGGTTGAGCATGTACTTCTAAGGAAATGAGATGAGTCCTTTGGATATATGCCTAGGAGTGCTATAGCTGGGTCATATGGTAGATCAATCTCTAGCTGCTTTAGGAACCTCCACACTGTTTTCCACAATGGCTGGACCAGATTGCATTCCCACCAGCAGTGCAGAAGGGTTCCTTTTTTTCCACATCCCCGCCAACATTTATGATCATTTGTTTTCATGATGGTGGCCAATCTGACAGGAGTGAGATGGAATCTCAATGTAGTTTTAATCTGCATTTCCCTGATGACTAGTGACGTAGAACATTTTTTTAGGTGCTTATATGCCATTCGTATTTCTTCCTTTGAGAACTCTCTATTTAGCTCCTTAGCCCATTTTTTGATTGGCTTGTTTGATTCCTTATTGGTTAACTTTTTGAGTTCTTTGTATATCCTAGATATTAATCCTCTATCAGATATATAGCTGGCGAAGATTTTTTCCCATTCTGTAGGTTGCCTCTTTGCTTTTTTCACTGTGTCCATTGCGGTGCAAAATCTTTGTAATTTCATTAGGTCCCAGTGGTTAATCTGTGGTTTTATTGCCTGAGCAATTGGGGTTGTATTCAGAAAGTCTTTGCCAAGACCAATATGTTGAAGGGTTTCCCCTACTTTTTCCTCTAGCAGTTTCAAAGTTTCCGGTCTGATGTTAAGGTCTTTAATCCATTTGGACTTAATTCTTGTGCATGGCGAGAGAGAAGAATCTATTTTCATCCTTCTGCAGATATTTATCCAGTTTTCAAAACACCATTTGCTGAAGAGGCTGTCTCTTCTCCAATGAGTATTTTTGGCATTTTTATCGAATATCAGGTGGCTATAGCTACTTGGGCTTACATCTGGGTCCTCTATTCTGTTCCACTGATCTACATGTCTGTTTTTGTGCCAGTACCATGCTGTTTTTGTTACTATGGCTCTGTAGTATAGGTTAAAATCAGGTATGGTGATACCACCAGCCTCTTTTTTGTTGCTCAGTATTATTTTAGATATTCGAGGTTTTTTGTGATTCCAAATGAATTTTTGGATTGTTTTTTCTATTTCCATGAAGAAAGCCTTTGGAATTTTGATAGGGATTGCATTAAATGTGTAGATTGCTTTAGGTAAGATTGCCATTTTCACGATATTGATTCTTCCAAGCCAGGAACAAGGGATGTTTCTCCACTTTCTAGTGTCTTCTGCAATTTCTCGCTTGAGTGTTTTAAAGTTCTCATTGTATAGATTCTTTACTTCCTTGGTTAGGTTTATTCCAAGGTATTTTATTTTTTTTGATGCAATTGTGAATGGGAGTGATTCTCTGATTTCATCCTCTGTGTGTTTGTTGTTAGCATATACGAAGGCTACTGATTTCTGTGTATTTATTTTGTATCCTGCTACATTGCTGTAGGTTTTGATCAGCTCTAACAGCTTGTTAGTAGAGTCTTTAGGGTCCTTTATGTATAGAATCATGCCATCTGCAAATAATGATAACTTGATTTCTTCCTTTCCAATTTGTATCCCTTTTATGTGTGTCTCTTGCCTTATTGCTATGGCTAAGACTTCCAAAACTATATTAAATAGAAGTGGAGACAGTGGACACCCTTGTCTTGTTCCTGATTTTAGTGGAAAAGCTTCCAGTTTTTCCCCATTTAGTAATATGTTGGCTGTAGGCTTGTCATAAATAGCCTTTATTATATTGAATTATGTTCCTTCTATTCCCAGTCTCTGTAGGACTTTTATCATGAAGGGATGTTGGATTTTGTCAAATGCTTTCTCTGCATCTAATGAGATGATCATGTGATTTTTGTCCTTCAACCCATTTATGTAATGTATTACATTTATAGATTTGCGTATGTTGAACCATCCCTGCATCTCTGGGATAAAGCCTACTTGGTCAGGGTGAATGATCTTTTTGATATACTCTTGTATTCTGTTTGCCAATATTTTGTTGAGAATTTTTGCATCTATGTTCATGAGGGAGATTGGTCTGTAATTCTCTTTTTTTGTTCTATCTTTGCCTGGTTTTGGTATCAGGGTGATGCTGGCCTCATAGAAGGAGTTTGGTAGGATTCCTTCTTTTTCTATTTCCTGGAAAAGCTTAAGAAGCAATGGTGTTAGCTCTTCCTTAAAAGTCTGGTAAAATTCAGCAGTGAATCCATCCGGGCCTGGGCTTTTTTTAGTTGGGAGATTATTGATAACTGCTCGGATCTCCATGTTTGTTATAGGTCTATTTAAGTGATTAATCTCATTTTGATTTAATTTAGGTAGGTCATATAGATCAAGGAAATCATCCATTTCTTTCAGATTTTCATACTTTGTGGAGTATATGCTTTTATAGTATGTCCCTATGATTTTTTGAATTTCTCTGGAATCTGTTGTGATGTTACCTTGTTCATCTCTGATTTTATTATTTGTGTCTCTTCTCTCTTTCTTTTGGTCAGATTTGCTAAGGGTTTATCAATCTTGTTTATCCTTTCAAAGAACCAACTCTTTGTTTCATTAATTCTTTGGATTGTTCTTTTTGTTTCTATTTCATTAATTTCTGCCCTAATCTTTATTATTTCTTCCCGTCTACTACTTTTTGGTTTGCCTTGTTCTTCTTTTTCCAAGGCTTTAAGGCGAAGCATTAGGTCGTTTACTTGCGACCTTTCTAATTTCTTAATATAGGCACTTAAGGCTATAAATTTACCTCTTAGAACTGCCTTCATTGTGTCCCAGAGATTTTGGTATGTTGTGTTCTCATTATCATTTGACTCTATAAATTTTTTGATTTCCTTTTTGATTTCTTCATTGACCCACTCATCATTTAGTAGTGTATTGTTTAGTTTCCATGATTTTGTGTATGCTCTATAGCCTTTCTTGCTACTGATTTGTAGTTTAATTCCATTGTGGTCAGATAGAATGCAAGGAATTATTTCAATTTTCCTGAATTTGTTAAGATTTGCTTTGTGTCCTAATATATGGTCTATTTTAGAGAATGTTCCATGTGCTGCTGAAAAGAATGTATATTCTGCAGCCTTTGGATGAAATGTCCTGTATATATCTGTTAGGTCCATTCCTTCTATGACCTCATTTAGTCCAGATGCCTCTCTGTTTATTCTTTCCCTGGATGACCTGTCAATTGATGAGAGTGGGGTGTTAAAGTCACCCACCACCACTGTGTTTGGTGTTATCTGTGACCTTAGTTCTAATAGTGTTTGTTTGACGAATTTGGGAGCCCCCATGTTAGGTGCATATGTTTAGGATTGTAATGTCCTCCTGTTGGAGTGTGCCCTTAATCAATATAAAGTGACCTTCCTTATCTTTTTTGACTAATGTCGGACTAAAGTCTACCCTGTCTGATATTAGGATAGCAACCCCTGCTTGTTTTCTAGGCCCATTTGCTTGAAACACCGTCTTCCAACCTTTCACCCTAAGATAATGTCTATCCTTTGTAGAAAGGTGAGTTTCTTGGAGACAACAAATTGTAGGATCCTGCTTTTTAACCCAGTCTGCAAATCTATGTCTTTTCGTTGGGGCATTGAGACCGTTGATATTAAGAGATATTATTGAAAGGTGTGTATTTATGTTTGCCATTTGTGTGTGTGTGTGTGTGTTACTTGTTCTACCTGTGCTCTCTTCTGTTAACTGGTATTTGAGTATAGCTGGTTTTTTCTAGGTTCCTTATATGTGTGCTTTTCCTTTTGTTCAGCATGGAGGATTCTATCAAGTATTTTCTGTAGAGCTGGTTTTGTCTTCAGATACTCCTTTAACCTGCTTTTGTCATGGAATGTCTTTATTTCTCCATCTATTTGGATGGATAACTTTGCAGGATAAAGTAACCTTGGTTGACAGTTGTTATCTTTCAGAACTTGGAATATATCACTCCAAGCCCTTCTGGCTTTAAAAGTTTGTGTTGAATAATCTGCTGTAATCCTGATGGGCTTGCTTTTGTAGGTAACTTGATTTTTCTCTCTAACTGCTTTCAATATTTTTTCTTTGGTTTGTGTGTTTGGAAGTTTGAGTATAATGTGGCGAGGAGAGTTTCTTTCTGGGTTTTGTCTGGCTGGGGTTCTAAAGGCTTCCTGTATCTGTATTGGCACCTCTTTCCCAATTTGGGGAAAATTTTCCTCTATGATTTTGTTGAAGATGCCTAGTATGCCTCTGGAGTGGAGTTCTTCTCCTTCTACTATGCCCTGAATTCTTATATTGGATCTTTTCATAGTGTCCCGAATATCTTGAAATTCCCACTCATACTTTTCTATAAGTTTGTCTTTCTCTTTGTTGGACTGCATTAGGTCTGCCACCTGGTCTTCTAGCTTAGATATTCTGTCCTCTCCCTCATCCATCCTACTGGTGAGATTTTCTACAGAGTTTTTTATTTCATTAACTGTGTTCTTCATTGCTAGTAATTCTGACTGGTTTTTCTTTATTATTTCTATTTCCCTATTTATGTCTTGTATTGCCTTCTTTATTTCATTAAATTGGTGTCCTGCCTCTTCTTTGATTCCTTTGATTTCCTCTTTGATTTCCTCTTTGATTTCTTCTTTGATTGTTTTCATGTGTTCTTTGACCTCTTTGAACATATTTATAATTATTCTTTTGAACTCTTTCTCAGGCATTTCCTCTAACTCTTTCTCACTGGAGGACATTTCTGATGCATTAATACTTTTAGGTGGATTTATATCGTCTTGCTTTTTAGTGTTTCTTGTGTTATAATATATATATTTTTGCATCTTGGATTAAGTTAATGCTTGGATTTTCTAGCTAGCTGTGTATTCTTAGCTGTATCAATTGATTTGATGTAATATATTTTCAGGGTAGGACCTTAAGGTATTAGGTGTGGCTCTTAAGACTCTCAGAGTATCTACAAAGATGTTCTTAGGGGTGGAGTTTCCCTGCTATAGGAGTATTCAAGCAGGCTGAGTGGAATAAAATACTGGTAGATTCTAAAATTTAACTAAACACTGTACACATTCAATCAAAAACAGCCCCGAGTATGTATGCAAGAGTAGTTATTATAATGACCAGATCCTCTATCAACAAAGAGGTTTAGATTTCTGGTCTGTTGAGGTATCCAAGTCAGCTTGTGACCAAGTGAGACCCTTCCCTGGTGCAATCCCAGTTACCTTGGGTGATTGTGGTCTCAGTCAAGTTGCTGCCTGGGTCGTCGGGCTGCTGTTCTGATTTCTGGAGCTGGGCACTTGCTTTTCCTATGGGGCAAACTGAGCCGCTGCTGCTGCCTCTGCTGCTGTTGTAGCTGCCACCACCGGAGCCACCACCGCTGCTGAAGCTGCCGCTGCCGTGTCCACCGCCGCTGCTCACCCCGAAGCCGCTGCTGCGGGATCTGCCGCTGCTGCCGCTCCTGGGTCTGCTGTTGCTGGGGCCACTGGTACCGGTGCTGGAGCCGCTGAAGTTGCTGCCGAACTCTGCTCCTGCTTGGGTCCTGCTCTCAGCCCAAGTTGGCATGGCCGGGTCCCGGGCCACTGCTGTGTTCGCTGGAGCTGGGTTCAGGCGGTGGGGGAGGGGAGGGAGCCGCGGCTGCTCTGGTTGTCTCGCTGTTCCACGTGTGCTTCTACCTCGCGGTCTGCTCTTCCCTCCGTTGCTCGCTGCCGCTCTCCCCTCACGTTTCCCGAGTTGCGGAGAGCGCGGTGTGAGGGGAAAATCCCGCACCTGGCTTGTCCTGCGGCTCGAGCCGAGAGTCCTGCGGCTTTCTGCCGCTCCGCGGCTGCGGCGGGTGGCCGAGCCGCCCCGGAGCCGCTGTTCCCGCCTGTGCAGGCTCTGGGTGCTCTGGAACTCTTCTACTTCTCCGCTGCTGCCTCAATTTCCTATACACCTCACTTTTTAGTAAAAGTGTGTATTTTGCTGAGTTTTTTTGGTCTTTTTCCCCCCTAGGCTGCTTTGGCGTGGTACCTACGCCGCCATCTTAACCGGAAGCTCCATTTTTTTTTCTCTTTTTTCTTTTAGCATCTATGCCCACTCCATCCAGAAATGGCACAGGCTACATGTGTAAAGTACTTGGAGAATCTGATCACTTTCTGCCAAGCCCAGTGCTGACATCCTGGTCCAAACCATTGTATTTCTCTTGGTTTGCTGTAAGAACTTCCAGACAGCTTGCTTTGGTTCTCCATTTATTCATCCCCAAAACATCCTCTCAACTTAGCAGCTAGTCTGATTGTTTTAAAGTGCAACCAGATTTCATCTAAAATCGCTAGGGTTATTCTCCAGGACACTCAAAACTAAACCAGAATTTCTACAGGAGCTTCAGACATTCACTTGGTTCCACTGACTCTCCTCCCGCTTGCTCCTTCCTCTCTTGCTCCAGTCGTACCAGCCTGCCTGGAACGTACCATGGGCATTCCGATCGCTGGCCCCTTGCACTGGATCATCCTCCTGCCTAGGAGTATTTTCTGCAAGGACATCTGCGTGTCTCATTCCCATCCATCAAGTTCAGTTAACACACCTAAGACTCCTCATCTCCCAGCACATCTCATCATGCTTCTTGTTTGTTTGTTTTTGCAGCATGAAGGAGCAAACCCAGGACCTGGCCTACGGTAAAGCAAGCACTCTGCCACTGCACTACATGCTTAGCTGAAGTTTTTATTTCTTTCTCAATTTTTATTAACATTTTCCATGATTATAAAAAATATCCCATAATACTCACCCTTTCCCCCCCTCCCACTTTCTCCTTTGAAATTCCATTCTCCATCATATCCCCTCCCCATCTCAATTAGTCTCTCTTTTATTTTGATGTCATGGTCTTTTCATCCTCATGATGGTCTTGTGGAGGTAGTGTCAGGCACTGTGAGGTCATGGATATGCAGGCCATTTTGTGTCTGGAGGAGCATGTTGTAAGGAGTCCTACCCTTCCTTTGGCTCTTACATTCTTTCC
Organism: Jaculus jaculus; assembly: GCF_020740685.1. Lineage (NCBI taxonomy): Eukaryota > Metazoa > Chordata > Mammalia > Rodentia > Dipodidae > Jaculus > Jaculus jaculus. The sequence goes on from NC_059117.1 coordinate 34,572,183, forward strand.
GCCACCTCTTCTACATTAGACCCCTGAGCCTTGGAAGGTGTGATCGAGATGTTACTCAGTACTTCAGTCACTTCTTTCCAGGACTGTGATACTTTCTGAGTCATCCCAAGGTCACTGCCATCTGAAAAGAGAAGATTCTCTAACCAAAGTGAGAGTAGCATTAATATAGGGGTATAAATATTAAGAGAAGTGCTTACTGGGCAGTTTGATAAGCATAGTATATACACTTATCTAGACATCAGCAGTTGTTACACCCCTAGAGCTCATGACTACCCCTGTTTTAAGTTTTCAGTATCAGGGATGTATTCCCCCCCATGGAGTGGGCCCCCAGTCCAGTTGGAGGGCATTTGGCTTCCACCATGACAGACATGTCACTATTGCACCCATTGGCTCATTTGGCCTGGCTGGCCAATTATAAAGCTTTCTATGTCCACTGTTGAGTATCTTCATTGGTGGTATCTCTTTCTCCCCTTGAACTACTTGTAGAATGGCTTCTTCCAGCTTTCTGTCATTAGCTGAAGTTTTTAAACCGTAGCTTTTATCACTTTATGATATATGATTTCATAAATTCATTCATTAGGTTAATAGCTATCCTTTCACCCAACTATAATGTGAGATCCACAGGAGCAATGATTTTATGTGAGATTTTTTTTCACTCTGTCCCAGAATGGAGGCTGAAAATTGTGAATACACAGTATTTCATTTGTTTGAGATATTATTCATATGCTTATGTAATTTACCTACTTAAAGTATGATGCGGTAGGCTAGAAAGATGGCCTGCAGTTAAATGCACCTACTTGACAGCCAGGGTTCAGTTCCCCAGTACCTACATAAAGCCAGATGCACAAAGTGGCACAGTCGTCTATATGGATCTTCTTTGCAGTAACAAGCGGCCACCCGTATGCTCACTTATTCTCTTTCTCTTTTTCTGTGTCTTTCTTCCTCAAATAAGTTAAGAAAAAAAAAAAAGCCTTTAAAAATAGAGTGTGATACAGTATTCATAGGATGTATGTCCACTGCCACAGTCAGTTTTAGAATATTTTTACCACCCCCAAATAAACTACATTAGTTGTCACCCATTCCCCAATCACACCATTCTTCACACGCCTGGGCAACCAATAATCTGTTAGATATGTTGGTAGATTTTCCTATTACGGACGTTTCATGTAAATGAAGTCATATAATATATAATATTTTTTGACTGACTTGCTTAGTGAGTTTTTAAAATTTGCCCATATTGTAGCCTTTACAAATATTTTATTTCTTGTACGCCTGAATTTTATTATGTAAATGTATCAATTTTTATTTATCCATTTATAAATTGATGGATACCTGTTTTTACATTTTGATTATTATGAAAAATTCTGCTGTGGACATTGAAATAACAATGTTTCAGTTTTTGGTATGCAGGTTTTATTTCTCTTGTGTCTATACTGCATTAGAACTTGCTGGACTGTGTGGCAGCTCAATATGTTTTGTATCTAAGGGGGTTGCTACACTGTCAATAGATATTTTAAATAAATTTATATATGCTAAAGCATCTATTGCATATCACTATGGGAAGTAATGTATGGATCAGTAAATGATGGGAGCGTAACTTATTAGCTATTGGGAAAAGCACTGTTGAGGCTTGGCTTCATGGCTTCAAGGCAAGCAGAAGCTCTTGCTGCTTAGGTATTGGAATGTTAACAAATGAGGGCTGGGGAGATAACTGCGTGCTTGAAGTGCTTGCTGTGCAAACATGAGGACCTCAGTTTGGATTGGCAGTACCCATGTAAAATGTCAGGCATGGAAATATGTGTCTGTTATCCCAGCACTAAGGAGACAGAAACGTTACGCTCCCTAGAGCTTTCTGACCAGCTAGTCTAGTTGAGCCAGTGAGCTCTGGGTTCCAAAAGAGACTCTGTCTCAAAAAATAAAGTGGAAAATAATTGAGGAGGATATCCAGCTCAGCCTTTGGACTCCACATGCACACACATGGACATGCATCCACACACATGCATGTGCCCAAACTCTATGATTAGACATGTATACATAAGTGCATATATATGTTGCATGCATACACACAAAAATCAAAATCAAAAAGGGAAATGTTTATGAAGTACTATGTCATTATATGTGATTGTGGTCGGTGCTCTCAGAGTTCTGCCACGTAGATGGACGTTACATAGTGTGACGAAGATGACCCTTACAGAATTAGTAAGAGCACATATTAGGTTCCCCATCAACTAAGAAAAGGGGCTTAAACTATATCCTAAGCACAGGAAGTCCTTGCAGGAATGCAAGTCTTTATCTTTAATTTCTTACTACTGAAGTCACAGTAATGCAGCAATACTCAGAAGTCTGTGCAGAAAATAAACGGGAGGACAATGGATGCTAAGCTCACTGCAGCGATGACTTCATGGCACAGCAGCCCCTGGATCCTCACCTGTTGTCGTCACCTTCACGTTGCTGTCACAAAGCGCCCGACTGAAAGCAGCTTGTGGGAGGAGAGGGCTTATTTTGGCTTACAGACTCCAGGGGCAGCTCCATCATGGCAGGGGAAACAATGACATGAGCAGAAGTGAGACATCACCTCCGCCACAGCAGTTAGACGATAGAAAGAGGAGAGTGAGCTGGATTCCAGCAAGGGAGAGCTGGCTAAAACACCCTAAGACTACCCCTAACAACACACCTCTTCCACTCAGGCTCCAATTCCCAACTTAGGTACCTAACATTCAGAACACACGTGTTTATAGGGAACACTTAAGTCAAACCACCACACTGCTGTTATTCTTGTTGCCTAATTCCCTCTCACTTGGTTGAAATAGTATAGATAGGTAGGTAGGTTTTGTGTGTGTGTGTGTGTGTGTGTGTGTGTGTGTGTGTGTGTGTGTGTCAGAGTCCCTTTCAATTGAAGCTGAGAGATGCAGTTACTAAAGCAGACATTCAGCCCACAGTTGGGTGGGTTCTGAAAGGTAAAGACAGGGCCATTCAGGTCACATTGGATTTGAAGGTGAGAGACACTATTGGTTACTGGGGGTCACTAGAAAATTCTCATGTGTTCCCTAAAGTTTTGTCCTTGGGCTTGGGTCTGATCTTGTTTCCCATGATGCGTCTTCCACTTCTGCAGTGATCCCAGCTGATTGTATTCACCCTTGCCTTCAAGGTTTCCATCCCTATAACGGAAGCCCTGGACGTGATTGCCACACTGACAGATGATGCTACAGTTGCCACCTGGAATAATGAGGGACTACCCAGTGATAGGATGTCAACCGAGAATGCCACCATCCTAACGTACTGTGAGCGGTGGCCCCTGATGATAGATCCTCAACAACAGGGAATTAAGTGGATCAAGAAAAAGTATGGAACTGACCTAAAAGTCACACATTTAGGCCAGAAAGGGTATGTGTGTTTTGACTGGAATGTTATGAAGTGGGTCTGATTTTTAGAGTCTTGGCATTTGACCTTTCCACCACTTAAAAATATTGTTTAAAATTTGTATTCATTTATTTCACAGAGAAAAGAAAAGAGACACAGAGAGAATGGGCATGTCAGAGCCTCCAGCCACTACAAACAAACTCCAGACACATGCGTCACCTTGTGCATCTGGCTTCTATGGGTCCTGGGGAATTGAACCTGGGTCCTTTGACTTTGCAGGCAAGCACCTTAACTGCTAACCCATCTCTCTAGCCCCTCTGCCATTTTAAAGTGTCAGTTTGGAGCTATTTATCTCTTTGAAGGCTCATGTTTCATATAAATTAACTCTATTGAAAGATGGCTTAGTGGTTAAGCACTTGCCTACAAAGCCAAAGGACCCAGGTTAAATTCCCCAGGACCCATGTAAGCTAAATGCACAAGGGGGCGCAGGGGTCTGGAGTTCATTTGCAGTTGCTGGAGGCCCTGGCACACCATTCTCTCTCTCCCTTCCTCCCTCCCTCTCTCTCTCTCTTTCTCTCTCTCCCTGCCCATTTCTCTCTCAAATAAATAAAATAATTTTTTTAAAAAGACGGGCATTTATATTAGGCAACATCCAATTACTTGGAGGAAAAGCATCATGTTGAGGAATAGAGCAAACACTGTACCTGAGAGGAAAATGCATATATATCCTAGGGATGGGAATGTGATCTATTCCTTCTTTAGAGTGCTTGGTAACACAGTATTGCCATCTGTCCTTGTAGGCTAATGATGTTCAAAGTCAAGAGTCCTAAACACATTGTGTGCCAACCGAAGGATTTGACATAGCTACAGTTCTAACACCGGAGGCCTGGTTTCTTAGGTTTCAGACTTTTTTTTTTCAGAACTGAGTATATTCAGAGATTTGTGTCACAGGATCCTCATGACAGTCCTGTCTGATGAGTAGGAAGATATTTTGCACATGGTTGTCCTTTATCCAATGTTGAATAAATTATTTGAGACCCACTAATATTACCCTTAACCCCGCCCACCCAAACTGTCCTTTCACACATAAAGTGAAATAAAAAGTGTCTGTTCATGTACTGATACAGTCCCGACTTATCTGAATAGCTGGAGGAAATGATTTCTCATAGAGATTCTTTTTGGAGAATGAGAATTCAATGAGATAATAATATACCATTTTAAGTGATTTAAATGTTTAGGGGCTGGAAAGATGGCTCAGTAGTTAAAGGCCCTTACTTGAAAAGCCTGAAGGCCTTGGTTCAGCTCCCCAGTACCTACATAGAGCCAGACATACAAAGTGGCACATGTAATTTGAGTTTGTTCTCAGCCACCCTACTCATTCATTAATTTTCTCTTTCACTCCTCTCTCTCTCTCTCCATCCTCCTCTCTGTCAAATCAATATTTTTAAAAGGTAAAAAATGTAAAACTTTGGTAAAACTGTAAGTAGTTGATATTTTAAAAGGATTCATCAGATAATTTAAATCTATTTCAAACATTGCCTATTTATTAAAGTAGCCAATTTGTACTTGGAAAATATGATTGCACAATTTCTCTTAGTTATGATACCGAATTTCTATGGGATCTAAGTTAGAATCCACCTGGGGAGCCAGGGGGCCAAGCATACTATGTTTGTTTCTAAGCTAGTTTTTTCTCACTTAAAATAGCTACATAAAATAAGCCTAATTATGTAAATAACTTTGAACATTTTTCCTGTCTTATTTTACCATTTACCATCTCAGTTTTGACTATATTTTCAGCTTTTTGAATGCCATTGAAGCGGCTTTGGCCTTTGGTGATGTCATCTTAATTGAAAATCTCAAGGAAACAATAGACCCAGTCCTTGACCCCCTGCTTGGCAGGAAAACGATTAAAAAAGGAAAGTAAGTGTGCCATGTGAGTTGGCTGGTCTCCTCTGTCTGTGGTCCCATCCTTGGGGCCAATCCCTGGGTGTCATCTTGGTAGCATTTCTGAGTCTTATCCTGAGCATCTATCTGCACCAAAGACCAGACTGCCCCCAGCATGACCCGACTTTCATACACCTGCATGGATTCAGACCTGTTTTCCTAGTTGCCAACTTACAGACAAAAAACAATGTTTTTACCAACCTAAGAATGGTTACTTCCTGTTTAGTTTACATAGCTCTCTCTGTCAGCAGTTTGCAAAACACTAAGTTATTTGCCTTGTCTCAGCATATCAACTGTATTTACTTAATATTTGTCTCTAAACAGACTTTAAATTGCCAGTGTTTTTATAGCATTTCCCTAAAACTAGAACCTCACAGAATCACGGCAGTCCTCTGCCGTCTGTCTTTGTTCTAATGGACTTAGAATAGATACAGGCATTCTAAACAAGAGTTTACCCCTGGATCTCTCAAATCGCCCACGCCACTGGTGGTAGAGCCACCAACAACAGGAAACACATTGGGCTGCATTCACAGCAATGTCAATAGCCCAAAGGCTACAAACCTATTGAGACACTGTATGTTCCAGAACATTCTTCAGGGGTGTTGAAACCATTTCCAAGAAGTCAACATGTCACTTTGCTATCAATGCATGAAGGTCAAATGCAATACTTAACATCTCTAATTAAGCCTAGGTGGGGAGAGAGAAGTATAGTGTGCCAAAAGCTCCATGGGCCATTGAGCTTCCTTCATTCAATTTTCTTTCTTTCTTTTTTCCTATTTTGTCTTGATTTGCTTAACAGAGGTATAATTTTTTTTATTGAGAGCCTTTATATATGAACATATTACAAATTGGTCATATTCCCATTGGGTTGTAGTCTTATGACCCCCCTACCCTGCGGCCATTCCACTGGGGTTCTCCCCAGTGGGGTTATTGATAATCACTCTGGGGTCCAGGAACGCACCAGTCAGTGTCTGTGGGGCCGGGGTGAGGGTGGGAAATGTGTCAGAGCACATCTTCTCACTCTGTGGCTCTTACATGCTTTCTTCCACAGTGTTCCCTGAGGCTTGGAGGACATGTTGTTTCTTTAGTGCTGAGCTCTCAGCAGCCTCTGGTTTTCTGCTTTGATGAGTCTTGAGTCTCTTCAGTGTCTACAGCCATCTCCCTAGGGAAAGTTCCCTGGCCAGCAGTGAGACCAGCACTCATATTTAATTCATCACTTCTGTAATGTTTCCTGAGCCCTGGCAGATGTGATAGAGATAACTTATCTCTTGTTAGGCAGTTGGCTATCTTTATGTGTCATTTTGGTGGGTCTTGAACCTTCCTGGTATTTGCTGACATCTGTAAAAAGCAGATTCACTAGCCAAGAGTGAGAGTAGCATGGATCACAATAGATAGAGACATGTAGTAGACTTTTTGATGGTTATAGCTTTTCCTTTTAGCCAAAGAACAGTGGAAGTTTACCTCTGGGGTATATGACTTTCCAAGCCATAGGCTTCGTGCTTGATCCTCAGTGACAGGCATAAATTCCCTTCCATGGAGTAGGCCTCATATTCAATCAGAGAGCAGTTTATTACTTAAAATTTATGTGCCACTATTGCACCAGATAGTACATTTTGCCTGCCTAGTGGCTTTTAAACTTTGCAGATCCACTGCTTGTTCACACTGTTTGTGTCTTTCACCTCCCTGCTCAGCTCACATAGCACTTGCCCACACTGTGAGAGCTCGCTGTCAGGGAACTGACTTCCATCTCAATTCCAGCATGATCGCCCAATGTCCTATGGCTAAATCCTGTGCTGTCTTACCACTGAGTTCTGGTGGGTAACCAAGTGTTTTAACAATGGTCTGCATTGTTTGGGTGGGCAATAGTTCACTATGGGGGATAGCCCAATTATGACCCTGGGATTTACCAGCAACAACATATGGTTTACAGTAAAGCTTTCTCCACTCCTGCTACTCCTCTATTGCAGAGGTGTAATTTTAAAACTTCCCTAAACCTATTCTTCTTTTTTGTTTTTAATTACTTTTTTATGAGAGAGAGAGAGAAAGGGAGGGAGAGAACTGGCACGCCAAGGCCTCCAACCACTGCATTTGAACTGCAGACATGTGCACCCCTTTGTGCACATGTGCAGCCTTGTGTGCTTGCATCACATTGTGTGTCTGCCTTATGTGGGACATGGAAAGTTGAACATGAGTCCTGAGGCTTTGCGGGCAAGGGGTTTAACCGCTAAGCCATCTCTCCAGCCCCAGCCCATTCTTCTCTAACACCCACCCTCTGTCTCTAAGGTGTCTGTCTGCTTTTTCATCCCTAGAGTTTTCCCATCAACTAAAGTAGGACATGGGTCTCCTTAAGGGTGACTGTTTAGTGTCTGTGATAGTTTGAATGTATGTCCCCCATAGATCTAGGTGTTTTATTAAAGCTTGTATCTTGGATTTCCAGCAGGTGGCTGGAAGAGGTGTCATAGGGGGTGGATCCTGTGGCCCAGCCCCACGGTGTGTTTGGGAATGGATCTAATTCCAGCCCAAAGATATAAGAGAGCAGGTGGAGTTCTGTCTTGAGTCCCTGCTGCTTATTTCCTGTTCATGCTTGTTACTTTTGTTTATTTTTCTTTTTTTTTTTTTTTTGTAGGGTCTCACTCTAGCCCAGGTTGACCTGGAATTCACTCTATAGTCCCAGGGTGGCCTCAAACTCATGGTGATCCTCTTACCTCTGCCTCCCAAGCACTGAGATTGAAGGTGTGTGACACCACACCTGGCTACCTTTTGTTTATTTAAAAAAAAAAATTTTATTTACTTACCTGAGAGAAAAAGAGCAGATAGAGAATGAGCATGCCAGGGCCTGCAGCCACTACAAACAACTTCCAGACACATGTGCCACCTTGTGCAACTGGCTTGCTAGGAAATCAAACTTGGGGCCTTCGGTGGGATTATTTAGGGAGATACTGTACACTTCAAGTTCAGAGTATCCTTTCTTCATATGAGATAAATGGAGACCAAGAGTTTAATGTTTCCTTGGATGCCTTAATTGCTAAGCCATCTCTCCAGCCCCTACTTTTGGGTTTTATGGGTTGTTGTTCACTGCCTGTGTGTAAGTTTGATGTATACAGCTTCTGTAGCACTGAAGATGCTTCCCCTGTATCCATAAATTTGAAACAAACCCCTTCCTCCCATAAGCTGCTTCTGGCCTGGCTGTTCATCCCAGCAACGTGAAGCGGTCTTTAGCCAAATTTTGTAGCATTTCTCTACAGCTCACCAAGTAAATCGATTTAGAGTGACTGACAACTTATAATTGTTTAATAAACCAAAATTTACCCAAACATGCATTTAGAACAATCTAATAAGCTATCTGACAAACTGTAACTCTTAACATAAATATAATTGTACCTTTGTCTGATGTGTTTAAAAATGTAGTGCAAAATCTTGAATGTCACAAAGTAAAACTCCTCGTTATTAAGACGTTGACTCTATTATGAAAACCTAAAATCCTTGTCAGTGAAATATGTATTCTCTGAACTTTAACTTCAACTTTCAATAGCATAATTTATGTCTAGGAAATTTGATGGTGCTCTATCACATATGTATTTGGATAATCTGAAATTCCCAGGACTGAAAAGTTTGAGTTGCAATTTTTCCTCAGTATGAATGGAATTACGGATCAGTGAGGAGTCTATAAACCTTGCTTTCAGAAACAAAAGCAAACACAGTGATGCCCAGAGCAGGAGAAGCCAGGGAGACAGGAGTTAATATCAGCTCATGGTTATTGATCAGACAGCATTGGTGGGGGGAAAGGAAGGAGCACGGGTGATTTCCAGTCTTCTGACCAGTAAGTGATGGTGTGATTTATGGAGAGGTGTGTTATGGGAGTAAGAGTAGGTGTGGGGAAAGAGCTAATGATTTCTCTCATTAGACATTGAAAGATTACAGTTTCTTTTTAAGCATCCCCAAAAGAAAGTCTAAGAAGCAGTGGATATGTGAATGCAGAGCTTAATAAGGAGCTTGGCTGAACAAAGGGGGAGGGAAGTAGCATAGAGAAGTAGCTAAACCATCTCCTGAGTGGGATTATTTAGGGAGATACTGTACACTTCAAGTTCAGAGTATCCTGTCTTCAAATGAGATAAATAGAGACCAAGAGCTTAATGTTTCCTTGGATGCCGTTGAACATAGAAAGTTTAGGACGTGAAGACTTCATTTATTTATGTATATATTTATTCATGTGTTTTTTTCCCTCTATGTTGCTTGTTGGTGTTTTAAATTTTTATTTGCATGAGTGTGAGAGGATGCTAGGCCACTTTCTGCTGCAAATGAATGCCAGACCCTTACACTTCGTTTTGCATCTAGCTTATATCAGTAGTTTAGGAATTAAACCCAGACCTGCAGGCTTTTACAAGCAAGCACTTTTGACCACTGAATAATCTCCCCAACCAGCCTTTTTTTTTTTTTTTTTAAGACAAGATCTATTGTATCCCAGGCTGGCTTCCACACTGTCTGTGTGGCCAAGGATGACCTTGAACTCTCCATCCTCTTGCCTTTACTTCCCAAGTGCTGAGATTACAGACCTGCCCCAGCACACCTGGCCAGTTGCCTAACTAGCCTGTCATTGAATAGGTTCTTCCATCTTTTAGTAGACATCCTGGGAATGCTACTTTGCCATTCAGACTCTTCCTCCTCCACTTACTTGCTATTCCTCTTAAACATTATATATTTCCCATCAGTGTTTTGGAATCTATGCTTACACACACACCCTGATCTTTCCTTCTTCATGTAGACTAAACTAATGAGTTTGCAGCCATTCTCTGCTCAATTGTCTCCAAGCCAGAGTGGCAAAATACTTGTGCCTCTGTCCTCACTCACCTATTGGTACTGCTGAGTTTCCTTTTGCCAGTCTCCCTTTCATCACCTCCTTCACATAGCTCATTGCCCCTCTTACAATGTGTTGGGATGTTTTGTTTTCTTAAGCTGTTATTTCTACAAATTACAAATCCACTCTATTCTGGATTTAATTTCTGTTTAAAAAAATACAAGTTAAATTTTAAAATCAAGTGGAAATTTTAATTTTCCATATGTAATGCCTCTCAGCATATTCTATCACTCATCATTTTGCCTTTTTTGTTCATGTTCTTGTAAGATTAACTATTTTTTAATTTTTATTTATTAATGTGAGAGTGACAGAGAGAGAGAGAGAAAGAGACAGATAGAGAGAGAGAGAATGGGTGCGCCAGGGCCTCCAGCCACTGCAAACGAACTCCAGATGTGTACGCCCCCTTGTACATCTGGCTAACATGGGTCCTGGGGAATCGAGCCTTGAACTGGGGTCCTTAGGCTTCACAGGCAAGCGCTTAACTGCTAAGCCATCTCTCCAGCCCAAGTAATTATTTTTTTACTCTTACATGTTTGAAACTCATTATAAGGTCTTTGTGGAGAAAAATCATGCATTGTTTATCTCTTAACAACATGGTACAGAAGTTACCTTAACATTACTGGGACAGGATACCTAACCAGAAGAGGCTTATGGAAGGACAAGGTTTATTCCAGATTAAAGTTTCAAGGGAAAGTTTCATGATAGTGGAAATGCATAGTTGAAGCAGACTGCTGGGCATCACGTCTTCACACATCAGCAGAGAGGAGGCAGCAAGTAGGGCTGGGGGCTGGTGGGGGGAACACTGCAAGACACGCCTCCTCAAGTAAGGTTACTCCTCCCAAAGGCTTCACCAGCTGAGGATTAAGTATGGGCTTAATCAAAATCATATGATACTCTGGGAACATTTTGCATTCAAATCATCACGGATAGATGGTTAACCAGAACAAAATGGAGCAATAAGAGAGTTGAGTTTGCAGGCTGGTGAGGTAGCACAGTTGGTAAAGTGCTTACCTTGCAAACATGAGGACCTGAGGTCAAATCCCATGATCCATGCAAAAATGCCAGGCACAATGGCACACACTTCTCATCCCGGCACTGGGGATGCAGACATGGGAAGATCCCTAGAGCTCACCAGCCAGCCAGTCTAGACTAATAGGTAAGCCACAGGCTGATGAGAGACCCTGTCTCAAAGGAGGTAAATTACATATCTGAGAATGACACCTGAAGTTGTCTCCTAGCCTCCACATGTGTGTGCGTACATGTGCACACACACTTGAACACACATGCTCATATACCATACATGCAAAAAAAAAAAAAAAAAGAATATAAAGCTTCATTTCTGGTACTATGGCAGATTAGTTACATGAATACTGAAAAAAGCAAATATGGTACTTAAAATATTAAAGAAAACTTTTGAAATATATCACTGAGAGAACTGGAAAAAAGGGACACCAAAGCTGGCCTTCCTTCTGCAGGCTCCTGATAAAACTGAAGAAGTCCTGGGCTTCTGTTTTGATGACTGTACAGAGGCTAGACATGCTAGGGCCTATTTTAGGGTGAGTAGTCTGCTAAGAGATTCCTATATGAAGCTATAAGCCAACTCCTCCAAGGGCTGGCATTATTTAAAAGTAATTAACAACAATATTGTACCAGGAAAAGTCTCCTTTCTTTAACACAGGGAATAGGCAAAGAAAATATCCCCTGAGAATTTCCAATCAGAAACTTCCATTTTTTGAAAGCACATGATTTTTAACTCATTTTCCCTAAACAACTTTTCCCAATAATTTATTATAAAGTGGCTTTGTGTTGATCATGCCTCAATAAATTTGACAGACTCAAAACTTTTATTAGGAATAATAAATCCAAATCCTATGGAATTATTAAAGATACAGTTCCAAAGAACATTAACTTACAGGCAAAATACAAAAAAGCACACAAAGATGTGAGGCACTAGCAGCATAAACTGAGAGAACCCTAGTCTTATTGTTGTCTTTTAATTTTTCTTTTATTAATAAAAATGTGGGGGCTGGAGAGATGGCTTAGTGGTTAAGGTGCTTGCGAAGGACCCATTTTCAACTCCCCAGATCCCACATAAGCCAGATGCACAAAGTGATACATGAGCAAGATCGCTCATGCACACAAGGTGACACACACGTCTGGAGTTCAGTTGCAGTGGCTGGATGCCCTGGTGTGCCAATTCTTTCTCTCTGTCTCATAAAAAGGCCAGTCTGTTAGGCTTGCCTCAAAAAAAAAAAAAAAAAAAAACCCTGTGATTAGTCTCTTAGATGATCTATATATTAACTTTGTTTTTTTTTTTTCCATTCAGTGTCTCATCATATTCATTTAAGTTTGGTTTCTTATCTGCCATGCACACTTTATCTTATTTTCAGCATTAGTTTGAATACTTTAAAAAAAAATCTATCTTGGGGTTGGAGAGATGGCTTAGTGGTTAAGGCATTTGCCTGAAAAGCCAAAGGATCCCAGTTCGATTCTCCAGGACCCACAGAAGCCAGATGCACAAGGGGGTACATGTTTCTGGAGTTTGTTTGCAGTGGCTGAAGGCCCTGGTGTGCCCATTCTTTCTCTCTCTCTCTCTCTGCCTCTTTCTCTGTCTCTCTTAAATAAATAAATAAATAAATAAGAGAGCCCATCTCCTTTAAAAAAAAATGTATCTTTCCATCATTTCAATAGGACTTGGCAAAGTAATGAAACATAATACAATGCTTAGCCCCTGTGTTGAGGAAGGCACATGTGCATCTTCAAGAATCTTCTAAGTAGCATGATATGCATGAGGTTTATACACAAATGTATTGTTGTGGAAATACTATGGCGAAACATGGTTCAAGTCTTAGTCTACCAGATTCTAGTTTTGAGCAAGTTATTTGTCCTGCTTTTCAGTGTTTAGAATCTTTTTTTACTCTGGCAAGGATAAAGATCAAAGAAATGGCACTCAACATATGTTCTTAGCCAGTGATAGGTATAATGTGGAGTGAGGAAGAGCCAGAGCTACTGAGACAGGACTTTGTTGAATTCAGCGATGGGAACTAATCACAGGTGGAGCCCTGAGACAGATCAGCAAAATGTTGGGGTGGAGTTGATTTCATCAGTCAAGTCCTTTGACATTTGAATTAGCTTCTAGAAGGTATAGAGAGTATGCATTTTGTTTATTACATTTTTTGGTATTTAATATGATACTAAAATATTTGGTACAGGGCTGGGGAGATGGCTCAGTAGTTCCAGGGGACTGCTTGCAAAGCTTGTCTACCCTGGTTCAATTCACCAGCATACATGTAAAGCCCAGCATCTAGCATTCACATAAAGCCAGATGCAAAAAGCAAATGCATGTGTCTGGCACTCATTTGCAAGAGGCCCTGGCATGGACACGTGCACAAATAATTTAAAGAATACTTGGTATGTAAAATTTAAAAACATAATGATACTATGTATTTGCCATTCACATTATCAATTTTCTTTAAAAAAAAAAAAAACTGCTCAGGCTAGAGAGATGGCTTAACATTTAAGTGCTTACCTGTGAAGCCTAACGACCCTGGTTCGAGGCTTGATTCCCCAGGACCCACGTAAGCCAGATGCACAAGGTGGCGCATGCATTTGGAGTTTGTTTGCAGTGGCTGGAGGCCCTGGCATGCCCATTCTCTATCTATCTGCCTCTTTTTTTTTTTTTTTGTCACTCTCAAATAAATAAATAAAAATAGAAATAATTTTTTTTAAGTTTCTTACTAGTTTGCATCATCTCAGTTTTCTTTAATTATTTACTTACTTATTACAGACAGCAAGAGAGAAAGAGGTACAAAGAGAGAGAGAATGGGTGTGTCAGGGCCTCCAGCCACTGCAAACTTGGGTTTTTGGTTTTGCAGGCAGATACATTAACCACTATGCCTTGTCTCCAGCCCAACTCATTATCAGTTTTCTTTAAGCCACTCTATGTCCCCCCACTTTCCCATTCTGCTTCTTCCTTCTAATGTAATCTGTTTATCGCTTCACTATTCACAATAGTTTTATGATCTGTGTATAATTCTAAGTGATATGTTACTTAGCTTTGCTTTACTTGGGTCTATCAGTTACTTTCTCTTCATGGGCCAAAACCCTCCAAACACATTGAAGGCAGGAGACATAGCTCAGCCTTTCAGTGCACTTCCTTCACACGCAAGAGGGCCCAAGAAGGCCGGAGTTCAAATCTCCAGATCCCATAGAAAATAGGGTATAGCCCCACGTTCTTGTAACCCCAGTTCCAGAGGGGACTTCAGAGAACTCACAAGCTCTGGAATTAGACTCAGACTCAAAACAATACCAGGCAGAAGAACGACGGAGCTTGATACCGGCCAGTCCGTTCTGGCAAGCACACAGGCCCTGCAAAGGCATATATGTCTGCACACCCCACACATACACATCGCTGCACTCATACATGCACACACCACATACACACACGGGCGCGCACACACACACACTCTCGAACAAAACTGAAAAAAATATTTAAAAACAGAGACAGACTTCAAAAAAAAAATACTTGGGCTGGAGACATGGCTTAGTGGTTAAGGCATTTGCCTGCAAAGCCTAAGGATCCAGGTTCCATTCCCCAGGACCCATGTAAGCCAGCTGCACATGGTAGAGCATGCATCTGGAGTTCATTTGCAGTGGCTAGAAGCCCTAGCCCCTTCGTTCTCTCTCTAAAATAAATAAAACTAATTTTTTTTTTTTGAAGTAGGTTCTCACTTTAGTCCAGGCTGACCTGGAATTCACCATGCAGTCTCAGGGTGGCCTCAAACTAACTCATGGCAATCCTCCTATCTCTGCCTCCCAAGTGCTGGGATTAAAGGCGTGTGCCACCATGCCCAGCTAAAATAATTTTTTTTTTTTAATTCACACATGCACACTTTAAGGGGGACATGGGAAAAATAAAACTAGATTGGTAGAAATAGAGAATCTTTGTCTTTGTTTAATTCACGAAGTACAATTGAGAGGAAAAAGAAATGGAGAAATACTGCAGTGGCTGTGTAGTGGAGATGCCCGTTTACAGTGCTATTGTGGAAACAGGAGGGGCCAGCTTTACCTTGCTCTATCCCAAGCTATCTTACATGTTTGCAAATTTCCCAGGAGGTCTTTCTGTCTGGTCTCTGAGGCTGAACATTTGGCTTCAGTTTGTGTGTCCCGTTTCCTTTCCATATTAGTCTCTGCAATAACCTGTGGGGTTACTAAAGTTTTCCTTTATATTGCAAAGACAAGACAGTATTGAGAAACCAGGAAAAGGAGGTGTTAAACCCGGGAGGTTTGCAAAGTGATGTGTTCCCCCGAAAGCCTTTATCATACTCTGGAATGCAGAGGGGACAGCGCCTCCTGTGAGGAGGAAAAAAATCCCTCACCAAGTTTTCGCTGCTAATGGTATTTTTATTTATTTTGGTTGTTTATCTTAGGGGCCTTTTTAAAACCACTGTTAGTTTATTCTCACTAATAATGACTGTCTGAGAAATGCCTGTGATAGATATAGCATAGTCCAAAAGTTGAAGTTCATTAATAATTGGAATGTTGTGGAGTATGAAGTAATGAATACTAATTACTCCTTTCATGTCTGACAGCTCCCTGTAGACCAATACATCAGCCCAGACTTTAATTTGGTTCGAGTAATGGTTTCATCAATAGCGCATTAAATCTGTGTTTGAGAAGATCTACAGTTGAACCTGACCCCCACGGTAGATACCTCTGTCATAAAATGGCCACAGGCTAGCAACAGCTGGATAATTAAATCCACCTAACTCCAGACAATCCTAATTTTGTGTAAAATATATCTTATCGTACTAATCGACAGAAAACATATCAGGGAAGATTTATCAAAATGTATTTTTTCCCAAAGCAAATTTACTGGCTTACATATTAGAAAAGTTGCTGATCTGTGAAGCATCTTTATAAAATTATCTCTCTTTAATTTTTCACATCCCCAAATATTGCTGAAGTCACTTTTGAACCTTAACCTTAGTGCAAGATGAAATTCATTTGTTCCTACATAAATATATTTTAAAATATTTATTCTATATTTACTTGTCATGTAGCTATTCTTTTTAACAAATGTCTGCCGTAGAAAGACCTCTAAAACTGGCTAATGGAAATATTAGTTACCTGATATAAATTTTCATCTTTATAGACATCATATCATAATAGTAAAGGGGAAACAACCTTGTGTGAGCATTTATTCTAAATGACTGAGTTTCCTGAGTTAGAACTGAGAAGAATTGTTTTGTTGCTCAGTTCCAAGTTTATTAAATATTACTATGTTGGCGGTGAGTTACGACTGTATTAGGTCAATGGTAGATCTTTTCAAGTGACTTATTTAAATAAATTGATGATGAGGTTCAGGGCAGAGCACATTAAGTTGGATTGTTCAGTGTGGAAACATGATTTTAAAGAAACTCGAGAGGCATGCACTTCCCTCATTGTGTCCTGTGGGTACACCTTACTATATTTGAAAGTTTATTCCTGTTTTTAATATTTTTTTAATTTTTATCTACTCATATATACTTATGAGCAAAGGAGGGAGATACATAGATAGAGAGAGAGAGAGAGAGAATGGGCACAACAGGGCCTCCAACCACTGCAAAAGAACTCCAGATACATGTGCCACCATGCACATCTAGCTTATGTGGGTTCTGGGGTATAGAACCTGGTTCTTAAGGCTTTTCAGGCAAGTGCCTTAAACACTAAGCCATCTCTCCAGCCATGTTCCTGCTTTTTTTTGTAATAGAACTTAGCATTCTTGTCTCTCCTAGCTTTTAAACTCAGAATAAAATGTTATTAAAGAAAACCCTGCTACTAAAGGGTTTTCCATTCCCAACTTAAGTGGAGCCTATGATGATAATCAAGTGTCATATTCAAGGTCTGCAGGTCACTTTATCGGAAAATACCAAACTAGACCGTGGACTAACAAACAAAAAAGAAAACTTAGATTCTTTTCTTCAGAACAGCAATATTTAAAAAAAAAAAAAAATTGCCGGGCATGGTGGCGCATGCCTTTAATCCCAGCACTCGGGAGGCAGAGGTAAGAGGATCGTCGTGAGTTCGAGACTATCCTGAGACTACACAGTGAATTCCAGGTCAGCCTGAGCTAGAGTAAGACCCTGCCTCAAAAAAACATAAAACAAACAAACAAACAAACAAAAGCAAACATTAATAGGCTCAGAAACCTGTCTTTGATACCATGTGATAGTATTTAAATGTTGGGGTGTTTGCGGGCTGTGTGTGTTCATCAAAAGAAAAGAAGCTGCTATGATTTTCTTTTTTATGTATTTTTTTCCATGCAGTGCTACCTGGAGTTCCACAGCATCAATCTTTTTTCTTTTACTTTTTAAAACTCTAATTGAAATTTGCTTTCTCTTCAAAGGACATGTTGGTTATATTGACTGTATCAAGCTAGACAATGGACTTGTTTCTATTCAGGACTTCCTTTCTTGCCTTGAGCATCTTGCCAGCTGTGCAGCTTTCAGCCAAAACCTTTCTTGAAGAAACGGGTTTGACCACCCAGCACAGACCTTCCTGCTGGTGTTGCTAAGTGACAGCCACACTCTCTGCCCTCTTGAGCGCCCCACACCTGAGCTTTTTGGCTACACTCTCAGCGGTAGCAGTGGGAGCTCAGGAGTCTAACCTGGAAGCTTTTCCCTTTAAGCAGCAGGGTGTGCGGTAGGGCTTTTAGCTGTCCACTGAAAAGTTGATTTCTTGAGCATGTTTCCCCCCCCAACTCATGAGACGATATTATTTACTTACTTAAAACTTACCTGTCACTGCTACCTCATGTCCAAGCTATAGTGTGAACCTTCAGTAGAATGGCACTGACTGTTTAGGCAGTTTCTCTCCAAACCCCAAACTTTAATCATTTTTTTTAATACTTTGTTGGGCTGAAGGGATGGCTTAGCAGTTAAGGCGTTTGCCTGCAAAGCCAAAGGACCTAGGTTTGAATCCCCAGGACCCACATTAGCCAGATGCACAAGGCGGCGCATGCATCTAGAGTTCGTTTGCAGTGGCTGGAGGCCCTTGCGTGCCCATTCTCTTTCTCTTTCTCTCTCTCTCTCTCTCTCTCTCTCTCTCTCTCAATAAATAAAAATTTAAAAAATATTTTTAAAAATACTTGTTTATTTGAGAGAGCGAGAAAGAAAGAGGTAGATAGAGAGAATGGGCATGTCTGGACCTCCAGCCACTGCAAACAGAATTCCAAATGCATGCACTACCTTGCGTATCTGGCTTACATGGGTAGTGAGGAATCAAACCTGGGTCTTTAGGCTTCCCAGACAGCACCTTAACCACTAAGTGATCTCTCCAGCTTTTTTTTTTTTTAAAAAAATATTATTTATTTTTATTTATTTGAGAGAGAAGCAGAGAGAGAGAAAGAGAGAGAAAATGGGCGTACTAGGACCTCCAGCCACTGCAAACGAACTCTAGATGCATGCGCCGCCTTGTGTATCTGGCTTACGTGGGTCCTGGGGAATTGAACCTGGCTACTTTGGCTTTGCAGGCCAGGCCCTTAACTACTAAGTCACCTCCCCAGTCCTCTTAAAAAGCTTTTTAAGAAAGCTGGGTATAGTGGCGCACACCTTGAATCCCAGCACTTGGGAGGGCAAGTTAGGAGGATCACCATGAGTTCGAGGCCATCCTGAGAGTGCATAGTGAATTCCAGGTCAGCCTGGGCTAGACCACGGCTCTACCTCAAAAAAAAAAAAAAAAAAAAAAAATCTTTATAAGCAAGTTCACCACAGCTGTTCCTAGTCAAGACTCCATTCTGCTACAGAAGTCTGTCTTTATCCTAAAATGGCTTTTGTTGCTTTTCATATTTGGTTTTGAGTGGCCATGAAAAATAGTGATAACTTTTTTTTTTTTGGTCCTTAGATTATCATATTAATCGAGAAATTTATTTAGGTTTTTATAACTCAAACTGGTAGTATTTTCAACAGCAACTATACTTCTGGAGAATGGTTCCAGCAAAGGTAAGAGAGACTTCTTCAGTTTCCAGATGCACATCCTAGGAACAAGAATTCTACACTATAATATCCAGTTTGTAGATTGTCATCCTTAACACTGGTGCTGTCTCTTCCAGGTCAGAGACTGTGTTCAGGAAACTCTAATAATGGAGATCAGTGTTAGTACTGGGCCGTCACTGACGTGCTTTGGAAATTAGCCAAGAAGTGCTGCCCATGCATTTTCAAAGTAATTTGAGTCCCCCCACCGTAATAATGACCTTCCATAGCTTGAAGTAATTAGACATCTTTTCATCCCGGAACATTTTTTGGCTGCAGTTTTGAATGAACTGTGAAAGAATTTCTATGTCCCCAGTGTGCCTGATTTTTACCCCCACTTAGCTTATGAAAACTGAGTTTGGGTTAATGTGAATTTGCAGAGTTATCATTTTTAGTTAAATAATTTGTTCCACCTAAATGCGGTTTTTTCTCCTGAAAGCTGAGGTTCAAACCTTAAATAAATTTAGTGACTTATTTTAACTATATGAATTATGTATTATATATATATGAATTTTAAATATATGAATTAAATAATTCACATGTATTAAATAAATACATTGACTAGAGATGACAGACCTTAGACTAGGATTGGACACTTGACAACCAGTGTTATTATCCTTCATATGCAAGGACAGAGTTGCTAACAGCAGATTGCAGGCCATGTGCTCTGAGCCATGTCTCTGTTTTCTCTCTGGGGGCCCCAGGTCGTACTGAGTCAGTCAGATTCTCACAGTATCCTCTTGTGGTCAACAGTCAGACAGGTTGACAGACCTTATAGGCTGTCTCTAAGAGTGCAAATTAGCCTGTAATGTGATACAGTGAAACAAACTGGAGTCTGGAGACCAAGGTTCTAGTCCCAGTCCTGCTACTAAGCCATGTGACCTTGGACAAGTTATCAATTCTTTGGGTCCATAAAAAGGTATCAGCCGAAGAATCTTATCGGGCCCAAAATTACAGCTCCACTAGGTAAAACAGGACGCTTTTGACTCACTCCCTGTCCTAGCCAATTAGACCACGGTGTTTGTCCTAGGAAAAATAATCTTATGTCAGTTCTGGTGTCACATAATCAGTCACTTATCACCAAATCAGAAAATCTCAAGGGGTGGCTCATTCCTTAGCGTGTGGGGGGGGGGGGGCAGATAACTGCCTTCCAGGGGCCAGTTGTGCTCCAGATTCAGAGTTTCTACCCCAACTTGATTCCCTCCATGATGCAGTGACAGGGTCCAGGATGTCCTGTTCTTGAGGCAGAGAGACTAGGAAATAGATTCAGATCTCTTCTTTAAGAAAGGAACCACAAGCCAGGCTTTGCAGGCAAGGGCCTTAAGCACTGAGCCACCTCCCCAGTCCTCTTAAAAATCTTTTTAAGAAAGCCGGGTGTGGTGGCGCACACCTTTAATCTCAGTGCTCGGGAGGCAGAGGTAGGAGGATTGCCGTAAGTTCAAGGCCACCCTGAGACTACAGAGTGAATTCCAAGTCAGTCTGGGCTAGAATGAGACCCTTCCTCGAAAAGCCAAAAAAAAAAAAAAAAAAAAGAAGGAAGAAAGGAACCACACTAAATTTCCCAGTTCTCTGTGGCTCTTCTCACCAGCTCTCCAGAGCCCATGACTTCCTTCCACATTTGGAAGCCAACCTTGAGCTCTGTGTCTTTCACAGAAACAACAAAGTGATCCTGTTTGCTTTTCCCTCCCCTCTGGTTAACTCCATGGCTTTCAGATTCTTCGTGTCCTGAGAGAGCATTCACGGTCTGTTTCATTTTCCCAGCTAGGTGATTAACCAAAAATTAACCTAGCAGCAATGATAAACCCACTGAGTCATTATGTAACTTTTGCCTTTCATAGATCATAAACACCCCATCTGAGGGTAATTTACTGTCCCTGGGAAACATAACGCTATCAAGTCATGCTTCTGAGCAAAATACAAAACCCAGTTTTATAGGCAGGCATGCGCCCCATCTACAGCAGTGCTTTCCACCCCTCTATTAACATGGGCTCCTCACGGGGAAAATCACAGCTGTCAGAGCAGATGCTCTTCTGGTTCTTGACCTGGGTGCTGTGAATGCCTCATGGTGCACCTAGGTGTGCGTAGGAGAGACAGACACAAGAGTCCATCATGCGTGTCATTCTGAGCACGTTTTGTAACTCTATTTGACTAAATATTTAACCAGTTGAAATTCCATGTGAGAAGCCCATGCTTGATGTTGGCCTTGCTCATGAATTTTTTTCTTGAAAGCTCAGTCAGGGGAGCAGTTATTTACAAAGGGTGATCATGCACACTAGTTATCGTTCTTAATGCTAATACAGGTGGTTAATAGGATCCTTCAGAGGACTGATAGCCAATAACTAAGAATGATTTTCAGTGGTTAGGAACAATGGCAGCATACAGAGATGAGCATGATACACAGAATCTAAAGAATTTACTCCTTTTTTTTTTTAAAAAAAAAGTAGCTAATCTCTACTGTAGAGAGATTCCTTGCTTAAGACCAAATACCTCCCATAGATAGTGCTCTTTACCTGAGATCCTAGAACCAGAGATGTTGCAGGTTTGAGATTTTGTGGGGGTAGATATTTTCATGTACAAAATAAGATGTCTTGGGGATATAACCCCAATATCTAGTCATGAAACCCATGCGTGTGACATGTATGCCTTTACACACATAGACTGAAGATAATTTCATACAGTGTTTTTAGTGCACTGAGTTTTGAGTATAACCCATCACATGAAGTCAGATACAGAATTTTCTACTCATTGTTGGTATTCAGAAAGTTTTGGATTTGCAGTTTAGGGATTCTCAACCTGTACATCTGTAAGTGCTTATCCATCTTGCTTGTGAATTGATTATAACACACATGTGGAATACATACAAACACACCCACACATCACGTGCATTTCAAAATTAATTCAACTACTTCCCACAGTTCCTAATTCTACCATGGTAAACACTCCCATAGACATTAGTAAAACTCTAGTCTTCATTGACTCTGTGCTCTTCTTTCACACTTAACAAGGTAAAGTGTAAAAATATTTAGATTCTCTTTTTACTTAGTGTAGGTTAATAGTTAGAACATGAAGTTTATGAAATGTGAGCATAAAACTGCTGAAAATTCATAATCCAGCAAAGGAAAATTCAAACGACTTTAAATCATAGAAGGCTGTGATAGACATTATTGAGACTAGTCACAATTATTTCAAGCTGAGATGGAGTGACAGTCAGAAAACCTTGCCATGTTCTGTAGATACAGAGAGTATAAGCTCCGGTGTCTCCTTTGTACTAGACCCCATACAGTTATTAAATGAAATCTTCCCTCTTGGAACTAAAAAGTCAACTATGCAAATCCTGAGGTCTAGGCTCAGAGCAGCTGTGAGCAAAGCCAGCAAAGATACCCTTGAAGCTTCTTGTGGGATACTGTGGTAATTTGAATAGATGTCCCCCAGTTGATTCAAAAGTTGTATTAAAGCTTGTAACTTGGAGCAGGAAAGATGACTTAGTGGTGAAAGTACTTGTCTGCAAAGCCAAAAAACCAAGGTTTGATTCCCCAGGATCCACATGAGCCAGATGCACAAGGTGGCACATGTGTCTGGAGTTCATTTGCAGTGGCCAAAGGTCCTGATGTGCCCATTCTCTCTATCTGCCTCTTCCTCTCTCTCCCTCTCTCTCTCAAATAAATAAATAAAAATAAGAAAAAAAATTTTAAAGCTTATAACTGGCTGGGCGTGGTGGCACATACCTGTAATCCCAGTACTCAGGAGGCAGAGATAGGAGGATCACCATGAGTTCAAGGCCAACCTCAGACCATATAGTGAATTACAGGTCAGCCTGTGCCAAAGCAAAACCCTACCTCAAAAAACAAAAGTTTGTAACTTGATGTCAATGTGGGTGGATCCTAGGGTCCAGACCTAAAATGTGAACCTGGACTCAAAATTCCAGTCTAAAGATGCACAAAGCACTTGAGCTTTGCCTGAGGTGCCTATAGTGTGCTTTCTTGTGCTGACAGTGGTTGCTTTTCTCTCTCAACATGGACCTTTGAAAGGGGGCCAGCTTCCTCCACCATTATGACACTTCCCCTCTATCTATAAACATCAATAAATCCCTTCCTTCATAACTGTGCCTGGTTTGGAAGTTCATCTCAGCAACCTGAAGCTGTCTACTGCTACGAAATTGGTACCAGGAGTGGGGTATTGATGAGATGATGAATCTGACCATGTAGATTTGGGTCTTTTGTAACTTTTGTTTTAGAGGAATGGACATGGACTTGGTACTTATAGCAAAATGCCTTCTAGAGGGGTAAGTTAAGCATTATGGATGATTATGATGAAAATTTGAAAATGCTACGTACAGGGAAAAACTGTATTTGGAAGCTTGGCTTATGAGCTTTCTAAGGAAAAAGACTCCAAAATTCTTTGTTAAGCCAGGTGTGGTGGTACACACCTTTGATCCCAGCGCTTGGGAGGCAGAGGTAGGAGGATTGCTGTGAGTTCAAGGCTACCCTAAGACTCCATAGTGAATTCCAGGTGAGCCTGGGCTATAGCAAGACCCTACCTCAGAAAACCAAAAAAAGAAAAAAAAAAAAAACTTTGTTGAAACTGGGCCACTGGCATAAGAGCTGGATGTGTTCTACAGCCCATGCCCAAAGAGTTTAATTAAGGTTAAATTTATAATCAACTGATGTGCCTGGCTAAAAAATATGGGACTAAGAGATTTAAAACATAAAGTTTTCAAACAAGTTTAAAATTTACTGACAAAGAGACTAGTTTTAGGTTACTAAAGCTGCTATTGTCAAACACATTAACAATCTTAAGGAAAATCTTCCAATTGCCTTATGTTAAAAACAATGGAGAAAATGTCTGACAAGCTGTTTTTCAAATCATTTTCACCATTTCTCATTAGCTATGTGTGTGACAGGTCCAATTTCTCCTCATCCTTACCCATGCTTATCTGTTTCTTTATTGTAGGGCTTTCTGTTGGCTTTGAATGATATGTTGTTGGTTTTGGTTTGTATTTCCTTGGTGACTTGTTGTGTTAAGCATATTTTTAAAATCCATTTGTGTGTGTATGCATGAGCATGCATACAGGTCAGAGGACAACCCTAAGGCGTCTGTGCTCTTCTATTTTCTTTGAAAGAGCTCTCTTGGCACTGAGAATAAAGGCACACCAGTCTGGCTGTCCTGAAGCTTCAAATTCTCCTGGCTGTGCCTCCCCTTGTCTTGGGTACTTTGAGATGACAGACACATGTGCCACTTTGCTTCTGGGTTGTGTAGGTGCTAAAGAATCAAAGTTGTGCAGGCAGGCTTGGCATGCCAGCACCTCTCAAACTACTTAGCCATCTCCCCAGCCCATTAAACACATTTTTATAGGGTTACTGGTCATTTGTACATTTCTCTGAAGAAAAGTTTATTCAGATCCTTGCTCTATGGACAGATCTTTGCACATCTACCACATTGTAGGAACTTGATATCTACTATAATTTGTCTCTTCTGGATGACCTATAACCAGAATCATGCACTTTGTGATTCTTTGTGAGCAGTGTCTTTGATTAATACTAATATCATCTTGGAAACATGTCTGCTTACATCTTTTGCTTATCTTTTGATGGAATATATCTTTGATCTTTATATATACCTATTACATATGGGTATTTGGTACAAAAGAATGAAAGAGTGAATAAATATGTATTTGAAATATTATTCTCACAATTCCTGTTACTAGAAAGCAAGTAACAGTCTCCATGAGAACAGAGACTGCATATCTAGGTAGTGGATAGATGCCTCAGAAGGCTTTTTGATAGCCTTGCAAAGCATGGGTGTTCAGTTACTGTTTATTGAGTGAATATACATTTAGCTGCAATGTGTTTCATGACAACACAAATAACTGAAGACATTATCAAAGACTTATATGAGCATGATTCCAGCTGGAAAATATGTGAAAACATGATCATATGATATCATCCATGACCTGTAAAACAAGGGATCAGGCCACCATGCTCATCAGATATTCCAGCAGGCCTGCCTGGTTTACTCACAATGCTTGACTTGTTGTTTATCCACTTCTAAATGTCCTTGGTATTCTAACAGTAATGCCAGTGCTCTTTTTTTTTTTTTAAGTGTTTTGTTAACAAAGGAAGGGGCTATGTACTGTTTAGTCAGAAGTGGGCTGCTAGCAGAACCCACTGTTATTCCTCTTGGAAAAGAACTAAATTAGGATGTCTGACCAAGCAAAAACAAACCAAAACTAGATAAGGTGAATAGCTTCATCCGTCAACTTAACAAACTCTGCCTCTGAAACATAGCTTGCTGGGCAGTCTTTTCTCAAGCTTCAAGGCTTGATGCTTGCAATGTTTTTTGTTTTTTTTTTTTATTTTTTATTTCAAATGGAAGATCAGTCTGCAATGGAAAGAAAATGTGAGAATTGAATGAAGACAGCAGTCATAAGTGTTATCAGTCCTCTGGGATTCTTAAATCATAGTAAGATGATTAAAGCTTTAGTGATTTCAGAAAAATCTACTTCTTAGTCATCTTATACATTAAAGTAAGTTGTCTGATGAAATTAATCCCAATAAAATTACCAGTGGATCCTTCTATATGCACAAGTGAGTGACTTAATCTATAAACTACCATAAGCAACTGAAAATATGATGGTATAGCATTCTGATTATCTCTCCTCAAGAAGTTTAAATTATTAACAAATAAGTACTGAATGTGTTACACAGTGTCATTTTTTTCAGTATACCAAATTTCCAAAATCAATAAGCTCAATAAGTTCAACAAAATACGATGTCACCTGAAAGTCACTAGGATATGTTGTTTAAAAATACTGTATTTTAATATAAAATACTATATTTTAATTTAAAACATTATGGGCTTTGGATAATATTTTGTTATAATAACATTTCTGCAATCAAAATGTTTAACCAAACTGAGTCTGATGGTATAGGCCTGTAATCACAGCTCCTTGGGAGACTGAGGCAAGTTTGAGCCTACCTTGGCTACAGAATGAAATAAAAAGTAAAAGGATAACTAGAGATAGAACTCAAGGGTAGAGTGCTTGCCTAGCATGCTTGAGTCCCTGGATTTATTCCACAGTTCCTTAAAAAATAAAAAAAAGCTGGGTGTGGTGACACACACGTTTAATCCCAGCACTCAGAGGCAGAGGTAGGAGGATCGCCATGAGTTCGAGGCCACCCTGAGACTATATAGTGAATTCCAGGTCAGCCTGAGCTAGAGTGAGACCCTACCTTGAAAAGCCAAAAATAAATAAATAAACAGACAAATAAAATAAAAGTAAATAAATAATAAAAACAATTTTTCTACACTTAATGAAAAATTCATGATTTTCATGAGTATTTAAAATAGAACTGAAAAGATGGTCCTTGCTTCTACCACATCCCAGGCTGCTTATATGATTTTTAACTCCATGCAATTCATGCAACTGCAACCTTAGTGAAAAAAAAAAAAAAAAAAACTTTAAGACTTTCATTGCTTATCTTCCTGTCACATGAATTGAAAAGTTTTCCATCAGCAGAGCTTCACAGCAGCTTCCTAGCGGAAAAGAGGACTTAAGAAACAGAAGAGTCGTGGGCTGGAGAGATGGCTTGTTGGTTCAGATGCTTGCCCATGAAGCCTAATGACCCAGGCTCTGTTCCCCGTACCCATGCAAGCCAGATGCACAAGGTGCCACACTCGTCTGGAGTTTGTTTGCAGTGGCTGGAGGCCCTGGAGCACCTGTTCTCTCTCTGTCTGCCTCTTCCTTCCTCTTTTTCTCCCTCCTTCCCTCTCTCAATTAGATAAATAAAATATTTAAAAAATCAAAAACCTCTGACATTTAAACTAAAGAAGTAGAAGAGTGGCTAAGGAGATGACTCAGTGATTAAAAGTGCTTGCTTACAAAGCACACTGCCCTGTGTTCAGTTCCTCAACACCTACGTAGAGCTATGAGCATAGTGATCAATGTGCCTGTGAGATAATAAGCACATGGTAATGGGAGGTGAACCAGGAAATCCAACACTCACAGGCCAGCTAGCCTGATGTTCCTTCACAGTTTGACACTTTATTTGCAGCAGTGTGAGACTCTCAAAAGAGGTGGCGCACAGACACTCCAAAGTTACCCTCTGACCTCTACACACATATGCTGTGGCAAATTGACATACAAATTAATCAGCTAATTAAAAAGAAAGCAATAGGGGCTGGGCATGGTGGTGCACGCCTTTAATCCCAGCACTTGGGAAGCAAAAGTAGGAGGATTGCCTTGAGTTCAAGACTACAGAGTGAATTCTAGGTCACCCTGAGCTAGAGTGAGACCCTACCTCAAAAAAGAGAAAGAAAGAAAGAAAGAAAGAAAGAAAGAAAGAAAGAAAGAAAGAAAGAAAGAGAGAAAGAAAGCAAGCAAATAAGCAAGCAAGCAATAGTAGAAGAAATTTAAAGTACACATGTGTTTTAATGGTTCATTTTTAGAAAAATAAAATACATTATTTAAAAGGGGACACCTGTGGTTTTATTTTATTTTACAAAATGAAATATTTCCAGCAATATATCTCAGTGAAGATGCCAAAAATGTATGTGTGTATACATATATACATATATATGTACATATATAATATATATAGTGTATATATGTGTATAATATATATATATATGTTTTATCCTTAAAGAAGAGCAATGCTTTTTTCTATAATTGTATATGAAAATGCTTTGAAGATAATATTTTCTAAACATAACAAAAAGTAATATAATTTTAATCACAGTGAGTATAAAAGCTAACATTTATTTTTAATTGTTGTAGCAACCTTGTGAGGTAATTACTGTTGTCACCACATGGGAGCAAACAATCATATAGAGAATTAGTGGATATTTCCTATTTCTCCTGTAAGGGAAACTGAGCACTTGAAAACCCTGAATCCCCAGGTCTTCTAGAATTGGTATATTATCAGAATTCAGGGATGGAATAACACCTTACCATTGGTCACGGTTTCTAGTGATCTCCTAAATGCCTGTGTTCTGGTCCTTATAGGTATATCAGGATTGGAGATAAGGAGTGTGAATTTAGCAAGAGCTTTCGTCTTATCCTTCACACAAAACTGGCAAATCCTCACTATAAGCCGGAATTACAAGCTCAGACAACCCTCCTCAATTTCACGGTCACAGAAGATGGTCTGGAATCACAGCTGCTGGCAGAAGTTGTCAGTATTGAAAGGCCAGATTTGGAGAAACTTAAGGTACAGTGTCACTTTATCATCACCACCTTTGCACAAACAATAGTGTGAGACGTGCATAGAGAGGATTCTTTCCCTCCAGGATCTCCCAACCTCATTGAAAAAATAAAGACAGGAGTGAAAAGCTAGCAATGCAAAATTACCATGCTAAACGCCCGATAACTAAAGGCTCTGTCACAGGTGGGAAATGAGCGAGGGCTCCGTCTTGGGTCATAGAACTAGCAGAGGCGCTGCACGCACGGGAGCAGGGGAACTCCCCTCTGATCCTCCAGGTGCTGGAAATACAGGTGTGTCTGGCCTGAGTTAATTTCTGTCTATGGTGGAACTAAGGTTCCAGTTTCATTCTTTGCAAGTGCATACTCATTTGTCTCAGCACCATTTGTTGAAAAGATTATCTTTTCTGTCTTAAATTGCTTTTTCTCCTTGCAAGACCGGCAGTGGTATCATACAATTCTACATCCTAAAAGGCAGACCAAATTGTTGAACCTTCACCAGGCCCTTAGAGGGAACACCTGAGCCACAAGGCACTGGAGAGGGTACGATGAAGACCGACCTTAATCTTCTACAGCTTCTCTCTCTCTCTCCTCACTTAAGCATGTTTCTGTAAGTCTATGTCTACATACTGTATCCTATTCCATTGGTATATTAGTCTGACATTGCATCAATACCACATTGTATTAATTACTATAGATTTATAAACCATTTTTGGCAATGGTCTGTGTGTGTACACATGCATGCACACATATGTGTGTGGGGGGTATGTGCGTGTCTGTGCAGATGCACGCACCCGTGTGTACATATGTGGAGGCCTGGGATGACATTGGGCTTCCTATCACTCTTCTTATTTCCCTGAAACAATGTCTGTCACTGAACCGAAAACTCCCTGTTGTTTGGTTAAACTTACTGACCAGAGAATCCCAGCAATCCTCCTGTCTCTGCCTCTGTTCATGCTGGGGTTGTAGGCATGTGCAGCCATACCTTGCTTTTTACATAGGTGGGAGGGATTAACCACAGGGACTCATGCTTGCTCAGAAAGTGTTCTTATGTGAGCCATCTCCTCAGCCCCCCTAGATTTGTAAAATTTTAAGTCAGTATCAGTCCCCTGACTTTGGAACTTCTATGACATACTATTGACAATTCTGAATCATATCCATTTCAATATAGATTTTAGAATTATGTTGTCATAATTCCCAAAATAATGTGCTGAAAATGATTAATGTTGTTTTGAATCACAGACAGAAATGATTGTGGAAACAATATTGAGCTTTCCTTCATGAGCATGGAGTAGCTTATCATTTCTTATATTTTTTATTATTTTGTCAGAGTTTTATAGAGCTCTCCACATAGGTCTTCAATATATTTTATTAGATTTTATAGCTAAACAGCCATATTTTGGCCATAACTGGTATTGTGTCTTAAATTTCAAATCCCATTGTTTTTTACTGGCATATAGAAAGGTAGATGTCTTGTGTATACTGACATTTATCTTACAACCGTTCAGTGAAACTGCTTATTAGCTACAGGTGACCGAGATCAGTTCTTTGAAATTTTCTACATCAGCAATCATGTCACATGTGTACATAGACAGGTCTTTGCTGTTTTCTTCCCATTATGTATACTATCTATTACTTATTTATACTAACTTGATGTCTTTTTGTGTTACATCTGTTAGCTAAAACTTCTAGTACAGCACTGAATAGGAGAGGAGAAAGAGAACATCATTGTTCTCTAACTTAGGGCCGAGAATCAGCTTCTGACCATTTACTGTGATGCTAGGGTAAAGCTCCTTTTTAGATTTTTTTTTATTAAGTGGAGAGACTTTTTACAATAATGAGTATTGAATTTTATCAAATAGTTTGTTTTCTGTTGATGTGACTGTATTTTTTTAAATATTTTGCTTGTTGTAAAGCAATCACTGTCACTTGACTTTTCGGTGCTGAGCCAGTCTTGCTTGAGTGGAATAAGCCACACTTGATTGTGGTGGACAGTTAGTTCTGTTCTTTGCTACCATTCTCCTGAGAATATTCCATTCATCACTGGAGACACTGGTATGTTTTCCTATAATGGCTTTACCTGGTGCTGATGGGCAGCACTGGCCCTGAAGAATAAGTTAGGAACTGTTCCTGCAGCTTCTATTTTCTGAAGAAATTGTGGAGAATTTATAACATTTCTTAAGATTTTTAAAATAAGAATAGACATTCTAATGTGATGTGAAGTTATAGCCAAGATTTCAAAAAAGCTGGCTTAGTTACGGCATAGGGTAACCCTTAATAACAAACAGTAACAATGGAACAAGAAAAACCCAATAAATAACCAAGTGACTAAACGAACTGGATTTCTTTTCTTTCTTGCCAGTAGTCCAGCATAGGCACCCCAGGGTGACTTCCATTTGCAATATAGTCCTCCCACACAAAGCTCCAAGTATAAGCCAGCTGTGGTGGTGCACGCTTTTAATTCCACACTTGGGAGGCAGTGGTGGGTAGATCACCGTGAGTTCAAGGCCACCCTAAGATAGTGAATTCCAGGTCAGCCTGGATTAGAACAACACTCTACCTCAAAAAACAAAAGAAATTTAATTTTTCTTTAAAAAAAAAAAAGTCCTTGTGTTACCATTTTCATCTAGTGGGAAGGGGAATTGGGTACATGTGTCCATTCCTCTTTAGATTACAATCCATGTAGTATTTCTCATTTCCACTGACCATTTAGTGACCAGACTTAGATACAGAGTTACATCTAATTGCAAAGAGATTGGGGAAAAAAAATGTAAGTTCTCTCTTTTGTCAGCAATGTGAACAGCTCAAATTCCAGAGTTCTGTTACAGAAGGAAGACAGGCATTCTGATATCTGTAAGCAAATGGCAGTTTCTGTTATTTGTGTCTGATGCACAGTATTTTCTCTCCTATTTCACTGTGTGCTCTCAACTCCCTAGTAAAATCATTTGGACCTTGCACTTCTTGTCTTTGGAAAGTTAATTGCCAATTCAATTTCATTAAAAGACATATGAGCCAGGCGTGGTGGCACACGCCTTTAATCCCAGCACTTGGGAAGCAGAGGTAGGAGGATCACCCTGAATTCGAGGCTGAGACTACAGAGTGAATTCCAGGTCAGCCTGGGCTATAGTGAGACCCTACCTCAAAAAAACAAAAAAGAAAAAGAAAAAGACATATGGCCTGTTGAAATGATCTGTTCTCCTTACATGACTTTAGTAAGCTGTGTCTTCCAAGATATTGATCTATTTCATCTAAGTTAGCAAACTTATAGGCACAGAATTATTCATAATGTTCCTTTGTTTTACTTTACTGTCTATCACCCTCTCTAATGTAGCTCTTCATTCTCTATAATTTTGCTTGTTCAGATATATCTGCCGTGCTTGAATTTATTGTAGCCTACTCCTCCTGTCTTTGGATCAACATTAACACATTATATCTTTCTTCATCTTTGTATCTTTAATCTGTCTATATCTTTATATACTTAAAGTTGGTTTTATTAGACAGTGGATGGTTGGGTCTTGATGTTTATCTACTCTGCTGGTCTCTCTTTAATTAATTTAAGCAATTTATATTCTAAGACTTCACAGATGAAGAACTTATTCATATAGGTAGGTACGTATCTTGCATGGTACAATTTTTTTCTTTGCTTTTAGCTTGTGTTCTCTTTGATTTCTATTGTGATTTTAATAGAGCGTCATATGACTCTAATTTTTCTTATCTCAGTATATAAATAATTCTTCTTTTTAAGAAGACTTTGATTGTTGCTTTAGTCTTCAGAAAATTTATTTCCAACTAACCTAAGTCTACTTGAAATCTGCCAGGTGTGGTGGCGCATGCCTTTAACCCCAGCACATGGCAGGCAGAGGTAAGAGGATCACCCTGAGTTCGAGGTCATCCTGAGACTACACAGTGAATGCCAGGTCAGCCTGGACTAGAGTGAAACCCTCAGAAATAAAAAGAAAAAGAAAGAAATACTTGAAATCCCACTATACTAAGCCAGTCATGGTGGCACACACCTTTAATCTCAGCACTCAGAAGGCTGAGGGTAGGAGGTGAATTCAAGGCCAGCCTGGATTAGACTAAGACCTTGACTCAAAAAAAAAAAAAAGAAAAGAAAAGAAAAGAGGGAGAGAGAAAAGAAGGAAGAAAGGAGGCAGGGAGGCCGGCCTCACGGGTAATATAGAAACCCTCTCAACAATGTTGTAATTCCCTCCCATGTTCAGTAGCATTGCTGTTGCTCATTTTGCTCAGTTCCAGTGTATACAACAGTCCAATGTTGCTATGATTTTGAACAAACAGCACAATTAAGAATAAGAAAACTGGGGAGATGGCTCAGCGGTTAAAAGTGTTTGCTCTGCAAGCTTGATGACCAGAGTTAGGGTAAGTAGCTTATGAGTCTGTAACCCCAGCGCACCTACAGCGATGGGAGGATGGCTCAGGAGAATCCCAAACCTCTCAGACCAGCTAGCCTGGGGTTCACAGTGGTGGACAGTGAGAGGCCCTGTCTCGAGGTAGAGGGTAAGGCTCAACACCCCAAGACTGTCTACACATGCACCATGGCATGCATGTTCCCAAGCACATATGCACACACAAAGAGAAAACTCTGTCTTCATTTATTCCTATCAGCTCTCTTCTTGATGTAGATATAAATATTCAACTACTGTTTCCCTATGAAGAAATTATTTTAAAGGTTTATCATAGGGCAGATCTATTACAGCAAACTACCTTACTTTCTGATTGTCTAAGGAAGCCTTTATCTCACCCTCATTTTGAAGGATAATTTGACAGGTTTCAGAATTCTGAGTATGTTTTTTTTTTTCCCCATGATATTTTACTCCTTTTATTATATAGTTTTTCCACAGAGAGTCCAAGTAAATTTTATTCATCTTCCTCCATAGGTCAGGCAGGGATTCTTCCCACCATCCAAAGTAAATTCCGTCAAGACAGTTTTCTTTGTCTTTGATTCCCTGCAGCTTGAATGGGATATGACCAGATGTAGACTTTTTGGTATTTACTGTACATCTCTAATGTGGTGACTGTTAGTAATAAAAATACTGAGCTGTTGCGGCTCAGATTCAGCTCATACTCATGTAACCAACCCGATTTAAACTAAGCAGATCACCAGATCACACACACATGTAAAAATTAGCTGTTATTACTTGTAATATTCCTGTTTGTTCTCATTCTAGAATTCCTGCAATATGTAATTATATATTAATGACTTTATTGCTCTTAAGTATTCTTTTCCTCTTTAAGTTTTCATTGTTTTTTCTCTTTGTAGTTTAAGAAATTTCTAGTAGCTTATCTTCAAGCTCACTGATTCAATGCCCATCTTATTGCTGAGCCCATCAAAAGCATTCTTCATTTTTGTTGGGATGTATTTTTATTTCTAGCATCCCTTTGAGTATCTGTCTCTGCACATATTGCCCATGTCATCTTACATGCTGTCTTTTTTTTTTTTTTTTGGTGGTAGTGCCTCAATAAAGCCCAGGCTAGCCTCGAATTCACTCTGTAGTTCCAGGCTGGCCTCAAACTCACAGCGATCCTCCTACTTCTGCCTCGTTAGTGCTGGGTTTAAAGGTGTGTGCCACCATGCCTGACCATGTTGTCCAGTTCTTAGTGTATAAAGCATACTTATTTTAATTCTCCTGATGATCATTTGAAATTTTCTGTCATACTTGAGTCTCGTGTAAGATTTCATTGTCTTCGCAGACTGTCTTTTGCCTTTTAGCATCGGGTACTTTTTGTGGAAAAGCAGTCATGCTGTTTTGGATAATACGAGCTAGGTAGACATTTAGCATGAACTTCCTGTTTGTCTGGCCAGGG
The DNA here is from genome assembly GCF_020740685.1 of Jaculus jaculus. NCBI lineage: Eukaryota > Metazoa > Chordata > Mammalia > Rodentia > Dipodidae > Jaculus > Jaculus jaculus. The sequence continues at coordinate 34,606,372 of NC_059117.1, forward strand.
CATTAGCTGGTTGAGTATGTGCTGTACCTTTAGATATCATTAGCTTCAGTTCCTTACTAACCTTGTTTTTCCATTGCTTGTTTTTTTTTTTTTTTTTTTTTTAGAACAACGAGCTCCTTTCTGAAATAACATCTGGGTCTTGTGTGGCTTTCTTACTAGCAATCAAATCCACTGTTATGCAGACTCGGTTGACACAGTTCTGGACGTGTGCATTCTGTAATCTTTTGACTAAATTTAAGGTGGGGAGGGTAATAGGCTTGTTACATAGTCTGTGGCCATTGAAAGAGTTGTTTAGCTTTTTCCTGTGAAACAGGAAGTCTTAAGGAAGCCAGATTTTCCAATTGCTCTTTCCCTGGGTCATGTTAACCCTGATGTAGATCACAGCCAACTTTTAGTAAGAAAAAGCGAAGACTTCAAACATGGGACCTATCTAAAATGATGACATTTCCCTTGAATTTACCACAGAATGATCACGTTTTCCTATCCCTGCCCAAGGCAGTAGTAGGGTTTTCGTTCATCTTTACCTAATGAACCTGGCATCATTCCTCGAGGAAAAACACAAAGCTGTGGAGGGCTTCCTATGCCTGGTTGCACAGGAAGCTTTTGACTCTCCGACTCTGCTTTTAGCAATGGGCCAATTAAGTGTTCCCACAGAGAGTCTCTGTTATTTGTCTGCCCTGTTTTCAGGGTCACAGTTGCTACAGTGACCTTGGTTCTCTGGTGGAAGAATTCTTGCATGACTTTTTCCTTATTGTGAGAACCGAAGTGAGGCCTCTAACTTTACATAACAGAGTGCAATTAGAAATTCCTGATACTTGATTTTCTTTTTTAAAATTCATTTGTGTGTGTGTGTGTGTGTGTGCACGCGCGTGTGTGTGTGGTAAGAGTGCTTTATACCACTGCAATTAAATAGGAGATGCTTGTGCCACTTTTTGTGTATGGCTTATATGGGTAGCTTGGGAATTGAACCCCTGGCCAGCAGATTTTGTAAGCAAGTGCCTTTAACCACTGAACCATCTTTCTTCTGATGTTTTCCTATATGGATCCTTTCTAGAAAATCTTGATGCTAAATGATACGTGTCTACCCTCTACGTCCTTGGAGTCTAGCCAGACCTAACATGCCTTCTGAGTTTCTAAAAAGAATTGTCAAACATTGTGATTAGTGTGGTCTTTTTACTGAGTGTGTTTTATTGCGCATGGACTGACTTCATGATGTTTGTGACTGAGGAAATTCCCCTTAAACCAGGCACCTCACCACCCTCTCATGTTTCTTGGTTCATCTTAGCTGGTATTGACTAAGCAGCAAAATGACTTTAAGATAGAGCTGAAGCGCCTGGAGGATGACCTCCTCCTGCGCCTGTCTGCCGCCGAGGGGAGCTTCCTGGATGACACCCAACTGGTGGAGAGACTGGAGACGACAAAGGCCACCGCCGCAGAGACAGAGCACAAGGTGGGGAAAGGCACAGGACTTCCCGTGGGTTTTAATAACCTGATTGTAAAAAATGCTTGGGACAATAGTCTCTTCACATTTGGTAATCCCCCTGGGGAAGCAGATTTGTTGTAGGCTCCCGGCCATTTCCCATCCTGCCCTCAAGAAAATCAACTGTGCGGGATGGATGATGAAGATGGTTGGACCTGAACCGCCAGTCCCACAAAGATCCAGTCTTTCAGATTAGGCTCCGTTAGGCTGTTGTTTGTCTTGAGTGACCACATTTGAAGAAAACTGGGGCCTGCTGGCTGACATGGTGGCATTCTGCTCCGGTGCACTGATGCCCCTCATCCCAGGCTGTTAAACACTGTACAGAACTCTTTAGAGCTGAGGTTTTGCTGACAGGCCTGTGGTAGCAGGAGACTGAGTAGGGGTGGTTTCCTGCAGTTCTCCAAGGCATTGCTTACCCTGGGAATGTGACATTGCCTGAGGGCCAGTAAAACATGTTCATTGAGTGGTCCCCGGCTGACTTCAACCTGTATGCTACATGTGCTTGCGAACTTTGGACTGGCACCAGTGGCCATTAACTCAACGTTCTGCATTTTTAAAGTCAAAATAAGATCCTTTTTTGCTTTCCAGAATGTTCTCACTATGAAGTAATTCATTAATTGTCCAGCAGAGGCAGTGTCTCCAAACATACAATACGGATGTTTTAAATTAAGCAAGGACATGGGATGGGCAAATTACTGATCCTTCTCAATAAGTGGCTTCTAGGTTGCTCCTGAGATGGAAAAGATTAGGGTAATTATGTAAATTAAGTCTTAGCATTGAAGTTAACTTCTATTAGTCCCTTAAAATGCCACTTTGTCTTCTTTTTTTTTTTAATTTTATTTATTTATTTATTTGAGAGCGACAGACACAGAGAGAAAGACAGATAGAGGGAGAGAGAGAGAATGGGCACGCCAGGGCTTCCAGCCTCTGCAAACGAACTCCAGACGCGTGCGCCCCCTTGTGCATCTGGCTAACGTGGGACCTGGGGAACCGAGCCTCGAACCGGGGTCCTTAGGCTTCACAGGCAAGCGCTTAACCGCTAAGCCATCTCTCCAGCCCACTTTCTGTCTTCTTAATGTATCATCACTTAGTGATTTCATTTCCTTTCATGCACAAATATTACGAGCCAAGTCTATAGAATTGTTTGGAAGGAATATTATACCTTCTAAAGCTATAGGTTAGTACAGTTAGTCAAAAAGTACATTTTTGACTCTTAAATTTAAAAAATGAGCTGGGCGTGGTGGCGCATGCCTTTAATCCCAGCACTTGGGAGGCAGAGAGGTAGGAGGATCGCCGTGAGTTCAAGGCCACCCTGAGACAACATAGTGAATTCCAGGTCAGCCTGAGCCAGAGTGAGACCCTACCTTGAAAAACTGGAAATTTTTTTTTTTTTTTACATGAGCATTTTATGGGCTAGAGAGATGCCTTAGCACTTAAAGTGCTTGCCTACAAAGCCAAAGGACCCAGGTTCAATTGCCCAGGAACAAGGTGGCGCATGCGTCCAGAGTTCATTTGCAATGGCTGCAGGCCCTGGCATGCCCATTCATTCTTCTCTTTCTCTCTCAAATAAAATAAAACAAATAATTAAAAAATAAAATAAATACGTTACTTGATGGTGGTGTTTGGCTAAATTATTTCAGACGCTGCCCAGAGGCTAATATATAAGAATGAATAGAAATATGTGAACATATGGGTGATTAGTACAGTTAGAATTAGATAGTCATGAGAATTCATACAAAAGCTTTTTAGTAAGCATAGCTATGAGATGTGTTATTGACCTTGGTTGCTTTTGTATACCTTGTTGCCTAATAAAGTTATTGGCATTGAATTGACCCAGCAGCCTTTTAAGACCCATCCCTGGGAGGTGATATAGCTGGGTTATTAAGCCCTGAAAGAGAGAGGGGCGGCAGGAAGGTGACATTACTCAGAAGCAAATTCTGTAGAACCAAAGCAACCAGATTCATTTAGCTCTATAGTCTGTAAAATAGTTGGCAATCATTCACACTGGAAAAAAGTTATTTAAAAAAATAAATTTAATAATCTTAGAAAATGACAAGTCCATAAATGTTATGTACATTATCTATTTTACTACAGATTATTTATTTGCTTGGTTTTGTTTGGTTTCATTTGGTTTTTGAGTTAGTCTCAGATCTTTCCCCTGGGGGCTGGTCTGGAGCTCACTTTGTGTGTATCCCAGACTGGCCTCAAATTTGTACAATCCTCTTGCCTCAGCCTCCCAAGTGCTGAGATGATAAGTGTGAACCATCCATCATAACTGACTCAATTACTAATCCTTTCACAGTTCAAAAATGTCCTTCCATTAAGATATATTTAGAAAATTTGAATATAATTTGCCAATTTTGTCTGCCACATCATAGGTGATTGAAGCCAAAGAAAATGAAAGAAAAATCAACGAGGTTCGAGAGTGTTACAGACCCGTGGCCGCAAGAGCATCTCTTCTTTATTTTGTTATTAATGACCTCAGAAAAATCAACCCCATCTATCAATTCTCTCTGAAGGTAATGCTGAATCAACCAAGAAAAACTGAAACTGGGAAAAGGCTCAAGTTCTTTCTGGAATTTAGGAATGTGTTTCTAAGCAATCATGGTAGAGAAAGAAAGAGACCAACCATTTATTAAGCTGTTAGTACATAAAGGAGATATTTTGGACCCCTTTTAAAGTTTTTTCTGATTTCTTATTTATCTATTTATTAGAGACAGAGAGGACAGAGAGAGAGAGAGAGAATGGGCATGCCAGGGCCTCTGGCCACTGCAAACGAACTCCAGACGCATGCACCACCATGTGCATCTGGCTTAGGTGGGACCTGGAGAATCAAACCTGGGTCCTTAGGCTTCACAGGCAAGTGCCTTAACTGCTGAGCCATCTCTCCAACCCACTTTGGACCATTTTTAGTACCATAGTGTTCTAATAAAGTATAGAAATTTGTCTCCATAGAGAAAGGCAAAATTTTCAGAGTTTAACTAAACTGCCTAAGAATTCGCAGTTTGTAATTATAAGAGCCAGGATTTCAACTTGTAACTATTTGATTCTAAAACCGGTGCCCTGTATTCTGTGGCATTTTGCTCTGGGCAGTGTTCGTTCATTCCCCCATCATCTTTTTAAAGCATATTTATTGCAATCAATCATGCAAGATGCTTATCACTGAGTGTACAGGTTTTATAAGGAAAATAAAGACATATAATGGTGGAGAGGTATATAGCTCCTCATTAATAAGTGTATATCTAATTCAAAGATACGTTCAATAATAAGGGGCTACTTTCCTGGGAGCACAGGGGAAACCACCTAGCAATATTTTTATATTAAAAACTACAAGATATTATAGAAAGAAATTAAAGAAGTCCTAACCATACTATGTTTATAGATTAGAATCTTTAATATTGTTGAGATGTTAATGCTCTCCAGACAGATCTACATATTCAGTTCCACTTCATCAGAACCCCAAAAGATGGCAGGGTTGACGGGGGTGGGGTGGTACTGTTTCAGTAGAAACCAGCAGGCTGATTATAAAATTTACATGGAAATGCAAAGAACTTAAAATATCTAAGCAGTTTTGAGAAATAAATGAAACTCCAAAGGCAGAAGAACTGCAGTTCCTGATCTTAAGACCAGTTATTGAGCTGGAGAGATGGCTTAGTGGTTAAGGCAATTGCCTGCAAAGCCTGAGGAAACAAATTTGACTCCCCAGAACCCACATAAGTCAGATGCTCAAAATGACTCATGCATACAAGGTCACACATGTGCACAAGGTAGCATACGTGTCTGGAGTTTGATTGCAGTGACTAGAGGCCTTGGCATGCCAAGTTTTCTCTCTCTGTATCTTAAATTTTTTTTTAAAAGACTAGTTATAAACCTACACTAATCAAGACAGTGTGGTATCAGCCTACAGAAAAAAGAAAAATCAGAGGAATTGAATAGAGCTCAGAAGGCGGCCCACAGCTTTATGCCCAGTGATCCTAGAGGAATCTATAAGGAAAGGGTAGTTTGTACAGATGACTCTTCTCTGATCACTGGTAATGCACATGGAATTAACCTTAGTGATTATAGCATAATACACAAAAACAATCCACCATGAACTAGCTAAGCTATAAAATTTCTCCAAAAATATGTGAAAAAAAAATTGTGCTTTGAGTTAGACATAGATTTCTCTGGTCATATAAGAGAAAACATAAAAATTAAAAAAGCAAGCTTAATCAAAATTTAAAGTTTATGGTCTTCAAACTACACTTACAAAAATGAAAAGGCAAAGATGCACAAGGTGGCACATGCATCTGGAGTTCGTTTGCAGTGGCTCTAGTCCCTGACACACCCATTCTCTCTCTATCTGCCTCTTTTCTCTCCCTCTCTGTAACAGCTCATATAATCCTCACACAAATCCTTGCTTGTTCTCTCCTCTCATAGATGAACTTTAAACTTTGCCCCTGCATATGAGAGGTTAGCTAATGTCCCAAGTTGTCACCCTTTAATGGTCATTTTAAATTTCCCAGGCTTTCAACATGCTCTTCCACAGAGCGATCGAGCAGACTGACAAGGTGGAGGACCCACAGGAACGCATCTGTGTCCTAATAGAAAGCATCACCCATGCCACCTTCCTCTATGCCAGCCGGGCACTATTTGAGAAGGACAAGCTCACTTTTTTGACACAGATGACTTTTCAGGTGAGAGAGAAGTCACTGGAAAGCATCCCCAGAAATGCAGCAGACACCTCAGTTTACCATGTGTCTGCTGTGTTTGGAAGCCCACAGGAACTTGATCATGTAACAGTCTCTGCCCTGGGTGTTTGGCATGAGGGAGCATTCCCATTCCGCCACCACCACAGCCATTATTATCCTAAACATGTCAATAGGGCATTCTCATCTTCTCAGGGTCTGTGAAAGAACTGTCCAGGTCCTACAGGAAGGTTCTTTGACATCAGGGTTTTGAGTCCTTATCTGAGTTTCTCAGGGCCTTAAAAAAATATAAAGTAAGAACACTAGAGACCTAGGCAAGAGGGAGTTTCTTCTTAAGCTTCACAGAGACCAAGAGTGGTAACTCATGTCTATAATCACACCACTCGTGAGGTGGAGGCAGGAGAATCAGGTCACAATCTTCCTCAGTTACATAGTGAGTCCAAGGCCAGCCTGGGAGGCACATGAGATCCTGTCTCAAAACTGATTAATTGAAAAAAAAAAAATCACTGGAGTTTCATAGGGTAAGGGGGGTAGGGAGGGCATTACCATGGTATATGGTTTATAATCATGGAAGCTGTTAATAAAAAATTAATTTAAAAAAATTCAACGCTAAAGAGATGGCTCGATGGTTAAAATCACTTGCTTGCGAAGTCTTCTGGCCTAAGTTTAATTCCCCAGTACCCACATAAAGCAGAGTGCACAAGGTGGCACATGCATCTGGAGTTGATCTGAAATGGCAAGAGGCCCTTGTGTATCCATTCTCTCTCTCAATCTGTCCTCACAAATATATTAAAAATGATTATTTTATGCACCTTGTGCATCTATCTTATGTGCATCCTAGGGAATCAAACCTGGGTCCTTGTGTTTCACAGGCAAGTGCCTTAACTGCTAAGCCATCTCTCTAGCCCCAAATTATTTTTAAAAATAATGTAAATGGGTTCATCCATATTGTTAATGACAGAATTTGCTCCTAAGGCAACATAGTATTCCATTGTGTCTAGTTTTAATATATTGTAACATTGTTAGGAGTACATTTTTAATGTTCTTACCCCAAAACAGAATAATAAAAATGAGTTAAAAGGTCAATTCATTTAATTTACCACTCCATAATGTAACTGTAAATCAAAGCACCATCACCTTTTACTCCATACACACACACATATATATAAATAATTATTATTTGCTAATATAAAAGTTTAAATGTTGAAGTAAGGAGAGGTTAAGAGAATTCCATCGGGCCTGACATGCCAATCCTCAGTGAGACCGGATTGCCTTTTGCTCTTTTCCATATGGATTTCTGCAGTAGATTCTGTTTAGATAACAGCGTCCCAGTGGGCTGGCCACACGCTCTGTGTTGTGGTGAGATACGCATGCTGTCTTTTTAGTAGCTACCTTGTTATGTGGCTTTTCTATTACTCTGGACTTTGAGGTGAGATCTGTATCTTACTTGTTTTGTGCCTTCCAAAGGGCATTGCCCAAAGAAGGCACTTTGTAAACACTCACTGTGCATAATGTGAGGCTATGATGTCTCTTTCAGTGTTCTTGGTATTCATAAATTCTATTGGGTCCTCTTAGAATGTTTGAGCATGGATACTCTAGAACACGTGATAAAGAGAAATGAGGCATTACAATGCAAAAAAGTTATCTCTGTACATAATTGCTCATAAGCAGAAACAGGGATGAGACTACATGAATACCCTTCTAGGATAAACTTCCTCTGGGAAGCCATAGGTAAATTGCCATGTAACTCACATCCTGACAGTCTACATAATCTATATACCTACAAGGATAAGTTGTTAAATTTAATTAAGAAAAGCTAATTACCCTGTAAGATATCATTTTAATTTTTATTATCACCCACAATTCATTTTTAAATATGTAGACGTTTTAAGATAGCATGAAACTAAAAGTTTTCACCTGTTTAACTGTATGAGGTATTATAATTTCTGTGTGCAAATCAAGAGTATTATCATTTGTGCCTCCTAACATACATTGTGGACTTAAGAGTTCTATAATTAGGTCATCTGAAGTTTATTCCATTTAATGATGAGTTTCTCTAATGATATCTATTAAGCAATTTCTGCTTTTTCTCAATATAATGTCATATATAAAAGATCTTGCATACGCCTTCTAGTTGTTATAATCCGAACGGGTATTGTTAACTGACTCTGCCTTCTGAATAACATGCCAATCTATTGTCAACCAAGGGCAATTTCTTCTTTTGAATCACAATTTTAAAAAATATTTTATTTCTTTATTTATTTGAGAGAGAGAGAGAGAGAGAGACAGAAGAAGGGAGAAAGAGAGAATGGGCGTGCCAGGGCCTCCAGCCACTGTAAACAAGCTCCAGATGCATGCGCCCCCTTGTGCATTTGGCTTACGTGGGTCCTAGGGAATCAAATCAGGATCCTGAGGCTTTGCAGGCAAATGCCTTAATGTCTAAGCCATTTCCCCAGCCCCTGGATCACAATGTTTAGGAGAAGCTAAATTTTAAAACAAACAAAAGTTTTAAATAGGAAAACACATTTTGTATATACTGCTAATAGTCATCGGGGTTGGAACTTGAATAAATCCGTCTTTATGTGTATTTTCTACCATATGTCTGGTTATGCTTTTAGATCATGGGCATAATCTAACTTTCTCTATTCAGATATAGACTAGATACCTGCTGGCATCCTCAGCAGATGGCTCTAACTATGGAGTCTGTCTCTTCTGTGGTGACTGCTTCCTGCACTGCAGTCATGATGTAAACCAAATGATCGTTTTCCATCTGTGTTCTCTCAAGATTTTGTTGAGAAAGAAAGAGATCGATCCCCGTGAACTGGATTTCCTGCTTCGATTCACAGTTGAACATACTTACCAGAGTCCTGTTGACTTCCTAACTAATCAGTCATGGAGTGCTATTAAGGTATATTTGGAACTTGCTTTCTGAATTTCTAAAATTTTCTTCCCAAACATTAGGTCTCTAATGCAGAAGGCAGTTGAAAAAATACAAGTGAGGCCTGGAGAGATGGACTAGCAGTTAAGGCACTTTCTTGCAAAGCCAAAGGATTCAGGTTAGATTCCCACATAAGCCAGAAAGGTGGCTCATGCATCTGGAGTTCGTTTGCAGTGGCTGGAGGCCCTGGCATGCCCATTCATATTCTCTCTCTGTGTCTCAAATAAATAAAAATTAATTAATTTAATTAAAAATAAAGGTAAGAAGGGCTGGAGGGATGGCTTAGCAGTTAAGGCATTTGCCTGCAAAGCCAAAGAACCCTGGTTCGATTCCCCAGGACCCATGTTAGCCAGATGCACAAGGGGCCACATGTGTGTGGAGTGTTTGTAGTGGCTGGAGGCCCTGGCATGCCCATTCTCTCTCTCTCTCTCTCTGTCTCTCTCTCTCTGTCTCTCTCTCTCTCTCTGTCTCTCCCAACCCCACTCCTTCTTTCTCTGTCAAATACATAAATGAATAAAATATTAAAAGTAAATAAAGGTGATATATTAGAAACTATTTTCAGTATAGAAACATACCAATAATGTGACAATCTTTAAAGAATCTGTATTATTGAATTGGTTGTTTTATTATTGGGAGATAAAGGTGCTTTCAACATCTATGTAGGTAGAAAAGTTACTAATATAGTATTAACACTCTGTCAGGACCTTATAAAAATCAAAAGCTATAAATGACTTTTTAAACTTAAATCTAGTTCCTTCATTTTACTTCCCTTTAAAGTATATTTCTTCACTTTTTCTAACTAGTTTTGAAATTGAACAATTCAGTAGTTTATTTTCACTATAAAATATTCAAGCAAATCAGAGTGAACACTCATTTTCCATCCCTTAGTATCAATCCTTTTCCTATTTTTCCACCAGACGATATTATTGTTGAGAATTTATTCTCCCAGCTCCAGGCCTTGCCATTCCTTAAGGATGGTTTGCCTTATTCTTTCTTTAGAGTTATGAACTCAATTTCTAATGATTGAATTAGAATCAGTCAGGGTTTCTCTAGAAAACAGATGGTATATTAAGAAGGGGGTAATGAAGAGCATTTAACAAAAAAATCCATTTCCAAAGCATGGGCAAGAAAGATTAGAGTCAACCCAGGGAGGAGAGGTGGGGGAAGAAGCATGAAGTAGTGAGAGCAAGCCCACCTGAGGGAGCCATGGTCTTTGGCAGAGGGACATAGGCACTTCCAACCATTTGCCAGCAGGAAAGATTTGGGGAGAAGTACACCCACCTTCCTACCTTAACCCCACCTCCGACCAGTGTTGCTCATTGGTCAAACCTGCCCAGACCAGCGCACCGACTGGGGAAGGCTGTAGAAGTTCAGCTTCATGGAGATTCTCTAAGCAGGACAGAAAGGAAGTCTTGAGATGGATGTGCTTTCAAGGGACTTGACCACTGCTGTTTATAGCACCCTTGTCTCTCTCCCTGTGTGTTACAGGCCATCTCCCTCATGGAAGAATTTCGAGGCATAGATCGAGATGTGGAAGGATCTGTTAAGCAGTGGAGGAAGTGGGTAGAATCGGAGTGTCCAGAGAAAGAAAAGTTGCCACAGGAATGGAAGAAGAAAAGTCTAATCCGGAAACTGATTATTTTGAGAGCAATGCGCCCAGACCGCATGACATATGCTCTTAGGTAGGCAGTGGGCCTTTGTAGAAATACGGGTTAACGCACAGGAACCTTGGTCCAAGAGATTAGAAGTGTCTATTGACTGCCTCGTGGATGAGAAAGAATTCTAAGATTTCAACTGTAACCACTGCCATTGTTAATACTTGCTAAACAAAGGCTGGAGAGAGGACTCAGTGGTAAGGCGCTTCCCTGCAAAGCCTTACAACCCAGCTTCAACTCCCCAGTACCCACGTAAAGTGAGATGCACAGTGTGGCACATGCATCTGGTGGTGTTCATTTACAGCCTCTGGAGGCCCTGGCACACCCATGTCCTCTCTCTCTCTCTCTCTACTCTCCTCTCTCCCCTTTTCTCTCCTCTTCTCTCTTCTCCCGTCTCTCCCCTCTCCTCTTCTTTCTCTCTCTCTCTCTCTCTCTGTCTTTCCTCTCTCTCTTTTTCTCTGCAAATAAATAAAAATGTTCAAAGCAACAACTTGCTGAACAAGAGCACCTAAAGAGCTCAGTTCTGAAATTAGGTCAAGGAACGAGGAAATAAATGATGGGCGTATTCTCGGAAGAGATGTAGCAACAGCAGAGCTAATAGGCCAGGAACATGCATGATCGAGGTATAACTCGCAGCGTCTTCATTCACTGGTCACATTTTGGCTCTGATGGTTGTGTATGTCAAACAAACAAACAAACAAACAAAAAAAAAGATGAATGCCTCCCATGGAGCCACTCCTGGTCCTGTATCCTTACAACCAACATGACATTAAAGCCAACACCTGTCTGCCTCGGCTCAGGTGTCCTCTTACTTTGCACTCTTGGCTTCTAAATAGTAGTAGCCTGCTTGAATCCTACTAGGGCTGTTCTAATTTGAATTCACCAACCAGAGTTCTCCACTTCCTTCCCCGCTATGTTCCTCTCCCTTCAATGATAGCCCTGTGCCTCGCCTTCTGTCTGTTCTCCCATTGAAGGCCCTTGCAAATGGAGCTCTGTGAGTGAACTCTGCTCAGTGCGCCTTGCTTTCTGCAGAGCTGATGCTATTGGGACAGTAAGCCCCGTTTAGTTGAGTTTCCCTGTGTTAGAAACACGCCCCCAAAAGCATGTGTATATTCATGAGAAGCCCAGCAGGCTGGAAAATTGCACTGTGGAAAATCTAATGAACTGTTAATAAGTGATGGGGGAATCTGGCCCGGAGATTTGGGGAATACAAAGCCATATGCAGATGGCCAATGGCACCCAGAGGAAGGGTCCCAGTAGCACCCCCACAGAGAACGGAGGTTTCTGACTTTCAGTTTCTTAAGTCGAGAAGGATCTCACTGGCTTCAGACTTCCACTCTGAAAGGGCTCCTCCTATAGTCTGCATGGCTTGCTTCTCTCTTGTGTCTGCAGTTTAAGCTTATCCAAATGATGATGCTTTTTAAGGTCAAAATCGGTGATCATGGTTTTCCCATGTTCTTTTTTCCCAAAAAAAAAAGAAATTTTGTTGAGGAAAAACTAGGTACAAAGTACGTGGAGAGGACCAGATTGGATTTGGGTAAAGCATTTGAAGAAAGCAACATGGCCACCCCAATATTCTTCATCCTGTCTCCGGGGGTGGATGCCCTGAAAGACCTAGAGATGCTTGGTGAGTGGCCAGGAGGCTTGCTGGCCTGCCCTTCCTCCCTCCTTCTCACCTGCCACCCCCTGCCCTTCCGTTCACAGTTATCCTTTTTATCTCCCCCCACCCCATTTGTTGGAAATTGGATGTATGAAAAATGTACGACTAATAACACTGTAGTCTGGAGAAATGCACCAATGGAACATTCATCTGGTTGGCATAATGCAAGTTTCTTTTGTAATGTTTTCCACCTTTCCACGATATGAGGGCCAGAGGGCAATTTTCTCCATGCTCATGTAATCTTGTGCCCCCTGTGACTAAATAATGGTCATTAGAGCAAGCCTATTCGATTGTGCAAGGCACTGTCGCTTTGTGCTGCGGATTACCATTTCCCACAGCCTACACCAGGAATACCAGGTTAATGTAGCTGCGACCCGCCGGTACTCCATTTAAACGCAGCCTCACAAGGTGAAAGCCTGTGCATTTACCCAATGAGCCAATCCCTTCAAAAACTGATGCAATATCTACCCCATGTCGCTCCTTTTTATGAGGGAAATGTGTTGCTACTCCTGCAGGAGTTTAGAAAGCTCCCTAACAATGCCGCCATCTATCAAAATGTCAAAAGCTTCATTATCTTAAAACCAAAGGAACCCACTTCCACAGGCTTGTGGGAGGCAGCCAGAGAGAGCTCAAAATAATGTGTGTGGAAACAACGGGAAAGTGACCTATAAGATGGAGCTGGGACCACAGATATACATCGGACTCTCCTCTCCTGACGTCTGTGTTGCATTCTCCAAACAGGCAAAAGACTTGGGTTTACCATTGACTCGGGAAAATTCCACAATGTGTCTTTAGGACAAGGTCAGGAAATGGTGGCAGAAATGGCACTGGAGAAAGCTTCCAGAGAAGGACACTGGGTAATACTTCAGGTGAGTATTAAGTTTTGATGGAAAAAATGGTGTGAACCAGGGTGGTGCTGTTCTGCCCTGCCCAGTAGGGAGGGTCTCTTGTCTTAATTCAAGGTGATCTGTGAGCCCTCCAGGCTTTCAGCAATCACAATACCTTTAAAGGTGAGGAGGCAGTAAGAGGAGCTATCTTCTGCCAGGTGTGGTGGCGCATGCCTTTAATCCCAGCACTCGGGAGGCAGAGGTAGGAGGATCACCATGAGTTCGAGGCCACCCTGAGACTACAGAGTAAATTCCAGGTCAGCCTGGGCTAGAGTGAAACCCTACCTTGAAAAAAAAAAAAAAGAAGAATAGCTATCTTCTTTGGAGAAAATAGCTAGCACTTCAAAAATTTTAAAATAGGGCTGGAGAGATGGCTTAGCGGCGGCTAAGGTACTTGCCTGCAAAGCCAAAGGACCCAGGTTCAATTCCCCAGGACCTGCGTAAGCCAGATGCATAGGGTGGCACATGTGTCTGGAGTTTGTTTGCAGTGACTGGAGGCCCTGGCATTCCCATATTTTTTTTCTCTCTCTCTCAAATAAATAAATACAAAATTATAAATAATAGGAAGAATCATGTTGTCCTGCCATATAATTATCTCTAACACTGTGATGACTCAGGACGAGCAGGTTGTAGAGGTAGCTATGTTGTTACCATAGCCTTGGAAGTGGAGTGTTGCTTACGAGTTCAGAGAGCAATGTCCCGTATATAAGTATACACGCACACAAATACTCATATAAACACACCCACAATGTAATATAGCCTAAATAATGTAAAATAGTACCCAACTCTACACCCCTTAGTAATTAATGTTTAGTTTGTTTGTAAATGAAGGAAAGCCTGAGAAGAGCTCTTAACCTGACAAGGTCGGAAGAAACTTCCCTTACAGACTAGTGGCCCAAAGAATTCATACTGGCCAGGCGAGGTGGCACACTCCTTTAATCCCAGCACTCAGGAGGCAGAGGTAGGTGGATCGCTGTGAGTTCAAGGCCACCCTGAGACTACATAGTGAATTCCAGGTCAGCCTTGACTAGAGTGAGACCCTACCTCAAAAAACCAAAAAAAAAAAAAAAAAACCATACTTGCAGAGCCGGTAGTTAGTACCACCTCCAGCAGTAGGGGACCGTGTTTACACTAGTCCACTCTGCCACCCTTCTGCAAAGGTACCACACTGGACTCCCCCTGGTGTCTCTTTTTGGAGGTTTAAGGTAGATTTCAAGTCTGTTTGAAATAAAACTGGACTTACGCAAAAACTACCCAGAGTCCAAGCAAGCCTCTATCTTCAGGAAGTGACCCTTCTGGGATAGCAATATGTTTTGTGTAGATGAGGCCTCAATGGAGACCTTCCTCCGGGGAAACTGAGAATCAGTAGGGCAACAAGTGGGGTGATTGCTTCTCAGAAACAGTACCCTCAAAATCCTCCTATAGAGGAAAAGCTACCATGAGAATGGAAAAAAAGCACAATGTAGACACTGGTTACTTAGAGAGCAGTGTGCCAGGACTACGTGACATACGGTTTTAGGTGGGCAGTGGGCCTGTTTTGGAAATGCAGGTTCACACAGAGGAAACTTGGTCTGAGAGGTTGGGAGTATCTAGTGGAAATTTTTGTTTTGTTGTAATTGTTTGATTTTTGTTCTTCTTCTTCAAAGTAGGAGTTCACTCTAACCCAAGGCTGTCCTCGAGCTCACAGTGATCCTATTGTCTCAGCCTTTGAAGTTCTGGGATTAAAGGCATATGCCACAACACCCAGCTCTAGTGGAAATTTTGAATGTCCTTGTGGATGAGGAAGAATTCTGCTAAGATACCAACTGTACTGCTGTTGCTAAGCTTTGCTAACACTAAATAGTATGCCAGTCTGTGGGCAGCTTTCATATACCTCTCTCCCAGCACCAGCTAACAAGTTCCACTTTATGGGAGGAGCAAATTTGATTCAGAAAACTGAAAAGCAAAGAATGATGATTTTGGCTGTGTGCGTGCATATGTAAAAGAAAGAGAAACACTGACAGCTCCAGGATTTAAGAAAAAGGATGTTAGGAGTACACGGAGCATTTTACAAATGAGAGACCACTATCTTTTATCCAGCCATTCTTCCCATGTCCTTTGAGTCTATATGCTAATGAGTGGGAGTTTCAGTAAAAGAGGTTTCCATCAGAAACAAGGAAGTGGGGGATCATGTACATTTCTGCCTCTTATTAAGCTATCACAGATATGTCTCAGTACTTGTTTTCAATCTGTAACGAAAGTTTTAGACAATGCCATCTTGTGTCTGAAATAGGGCAAATATATTGGAAGGAGATTTGGGCTTACAAAGACAGCCTATGGTGATTTGGAAGGGTTTAATGTGTTCAATATTCAGTATTCAGTTTTATTGGGGCTTTTCCCCCCTTTCTAGGACTATGATAATAAAGAAAAATTTAAATCACTGTTCCCTGAGTCTCCAACACATTTGTATACAGGAAGATATTCTAATACTTCAATTCACAGACATCACCAGCCATGCTGTCTTTCAGAATGTCCACCTGGTGGCCAAGTGGCTGGGAACCTTGGAGAAACTCCTTGAAAGATTCAGCCAGGGAAGCCATGGTGATTCCAGGGTGTTCATGAGCGCAGAGGCTGCGCCTTCACCCCAAGAGCACACCATCCCTCAGGGACTCCTGGAAAATTCCATTAAGATCACCAATGAGCCCCCTACAGGAATGCTGGCCAATTTGCATGCTGCTCTGTACAATTTTGATCAGGTAAGAAAGCAGAAGCAGCTTGCCCAACAATAAAGTTAGGTTCTTCTCACAAGAAGTGTGGGGACAGAATCAACTCAGGCACCTTGTTAGGAGACAGGGAGTGGCAACCATGTTATGCGTGTCCTTGCCCGTGGGTATCACTGTTCCCTCTCTATTTAACTCAGTATACAGTCATTGCAAAATAAAGGATTTCCTTAAGACATTTTGGTGTATATAATGTATGTCAATCACCTCCAGCCCCTCACTGCCCTCTCTAATCTCTCCCTACTCTTCTTAGCCCCCTTCCTGTTCCCAAGATGTCTCCCATTTTATTTTTATAAGTTCTACTCTTTGGAGGTAATTACCCCTTGCCCATTTTAGTGACTCAAAGTACTTTTTTTATGAGAGAGAGAGAGAGAGAATTGGCACACAAGGACCTCCAACCGCTGTAATTGAACTCCAGACGTGTGCCACCTTGTGCACATATGTGACCTTGTGCATGCACCACCTTGTGCATCTGGCTTACGTAAGATCTGAGGAGTCAAACTTGGGTCCTTAGGCTTCACAGGCAAGCAATCTCTCTAGCCCTTAAAGTACTTTTAAGTTTCAACTCAAACCACGAAAATTATAGCTTCATTTGTAAGATGTACTAGGTAACTTTGAGGAGCCTGGGTTTTTTGTTGTTGTTGTTGTTTATTTGTTTTTTCTTCCAGGTGAGGTCTCACTCTCACCCAGGCTGACCTGGAATTTACCTTGTAGTCTCAAGCTCATAGCAGTCATCCTACCTGTGCCTCCTGAGTGCTGGGATTAAGGGTGTGTGCCACCAGACGTGGCAAATCTGCTTATAAAACATGAATAGGACCACTCGCATCTCTTAGCTCAGAAAGAGAAGCTGTTGATGATAACAGCAGTGATGATATGGGCAAAGTTTCAGCATGTTTGAGACCTGGTTTTGATGTTACTAAATTTAAAGCCCCTCTTTTCAGGTTAGAGCCATGATTTTCTGTAACTTACATCATTACCATGACCAGAAGCAACTTATGGGAGGAAGGAATATATTTTTTTGCTCACAGTTTAAGATTATACAGTCCACTGTGGCTGAGAAGACCCAGAAGTTGTTTCTCTATCTGTGGTACTTGAAGTCTACAGTAGTGACGGACTTTCATATGCTCTTTTTTGTTTCTTTATTAAAACCAGAGTTGGTTCTTTGAAAGATGTTTCTACAACAGTGACTCAAAGAATATAAAGAAGTATTTCTGCCACAAGAGAGCTCTGGAGGCAGGTCACAAGTCTCACAGGTGTGACTATCCCGTCACCCACCCAATCCAATATCAACCTCACCACCACACCATTTTTGAAGGATGGGCTTATGGTGGTCCTGGAAGAGCTAAGAGTGGCAGCCCTTATCTCCCTCCTGTCAATAAAAATATAAAAGAAGGAACAAACAAGTAACAAAGGGACATGTTTTCTACTAAAGATTGCTTCTTAGAATTAATTCTAGTCCCACCTTATCCATGGCACATATATTTTAAGATACTCAATAAGGGCATGAAACCAAAGGTAATACCAAATCTTGTGTAACTTTCATTTTCCTTTACATACATACCTTTGTAAAGGTTTAACTTACAAATTTTGTGCACTAGAGATTAATAACAATAATAATAAAGTAGAACAAGCTGGGTGCACGCCTGTAATCCCAGCACTCGGGAGGCAGAGGTAGAAAGATCGCCGTGAGTTCCAGGCCACTCTGAGACTACATAGTGAATTCCAGGTCAGCCTGAGCTACAGTGAAACCCTAGCTGAAAAAAACAAACAAACAAACAAAAAGTAGAACAACTATAACATCATAATGTAAAAAGCAATGTAAAATTTAAGAACTGACTATTTCTGGAATTTTCTGTTTAGTATTTTTGGGCTATGGTTGACGATGGATAACTGAAACTATAGAAAATGAGATGACAGAATTTTGAAAACAAATAAAGGAGGACTATTATAAACAATACACACTTTTCTTCATTCATCAGAGTTAATCACATTGCCTTAAATCTCTGTTTTTTTGTTTGGGTTTTTTTAGTATATTTATTTATATTTGAGTGGTACACACACACACACACACACACACACACACACACACATATATATGGAGAGCAAGAGAAATACATGGGTATGTCAGGGCCTCTAGCCACTGCTAATGAACTGCAAACACATATGCCACATTATGCGTCTGGCTTATGTGGGTACTCAAGAATAAAGCCTGGGTCCTTAGGCTTCACAGGCAAACACCTTAACCACTAAGTCATCTCTTCAGCCTCCAAATCTATGTTTTTAATCTGTCTTCTTAAATGGCCTCCAAACTTTTGCATACATATTCAAAACGAATAAAGCTTATTTTACATTAGTACTCTGATCCAGTGAACAAAGTTTCTAGAACACTTAAATCAATCAGATGATGAAGTGACCAGGATGTAAAAAGAGTCGCTTTGTACAGAATGTTGCCAACTGGACCCTCCTTCAGCTTAAGAACATCTAATTCTTGAAGATAGCATAAAGGCACTGTTTCCAGTTCTTTTCATGACAAAATAACCATATCCCAAGTAAGAATATAGATTTCTTGTTCTGGGAAATTTATAGTCAGAAGTACGTAATCAAAAAATCAGAGGCCAAGGGCTGGAAAGCACTTGCTTGTGAAGCCTAAGGACCCTGGTTCAAGGCTCAATTCCCCAGTACCCATGCAAGCCAAATGCACAAAGTGGCTCATGTATCTGGAGTTCGTTTGCAAGCACCGTAACCACTAAACCATCTCTGCAGCCCCACACTCGGCGTCTTTAAGTTGCCTCTGGGGATAGAACTCAGTACCTCACACTTACAATGGAAACATTTGACTGCCTAAGCTATCTGCTTGGCCTCACAGTGGAAGATTTTAGTGAGGAAATGCTATCTATCAGGATTAACATGATTCAAATGAGTTGCCTCATATTCTGGTGAACATTAAGAAGAAAAACAAGGGACTCAAGCGAATTTCACTTAAAAGAGCATATAGGTAAAAGCAAAACTCTCTGCTTGCTGTGCTGGATAGGTAGCCATGCTTAAAATTCTAGCTGCCCCTTAAACTCTTGCCAACTGTACAGTGGACTAACCAAAGTACTTTCATTCCCTCCCAGGATACCCTTGAGATGTGCTCCAAGGATCAGGAGTTCAAAAGCATCCTCTTTTCTTTGTGCTACTTCCACGCCTGTGTGGCCGGCAGACTGAGGTTTGGCCCACAGGGCTGGAGCCGGAGCTACCCTTTCAGTCCCGGAGACCTGACCATCTGTGCCAATGTCCTCCACAACTACTTAGAGGCGAGTCCTAATGTAAGTGCTAGTGGTCAGTGGGTGCTATCAAAATGGACCATAATTTCTCTTTTGAAGTTATTATTGAACTAGCTGACACTCTATATGCATTTTCGGCCAAGTGTGAAAATAAACCAGATCAAAGGATTTTTTTAGCAGTAGATGGTCAAGCTTGATAAGATAGGTCAAACCTGTTCCACATCAGCTGCTTATGAAAAAAAAAAATGTCCTTCATTATGTTAACAAAAACAGTGGTTTACATGTGCATATATGCCAGATTCATTAGGCAGGTAATGAAGCATTTGCACAAATGTAATTACATACAGCAATTCTGACAGCCCATAACACTACATTAATAATCACTACAATTAGTTTTGATGATGGAAGCAATTTACAGTGCGTCACATGTATAAATAATGGTGCATTTCCTGCATATGTCATTATTATGTATTAAGGATGCCACCTTGTTGTGACTTTCTCAGTAATGTTCCCCTTGATTTGAAGTTAAAGGTAGATGAATGATTTTATGTCGGAGGTGAAATGCATTTTACAGATGGGAATGGGAATGCCTCATCAAGAACAGTTGTGTAAACTCTCCTAAACCGAATGATTGGCTTACAGACAGAAAAAAAAATTAGTTCCTGAGGAGTTTCTACCTTAATGTTCACAAAAGGAACTTTCCCTGTTAAGTGAAATCTGCAAACCAGTCATCAAATATTGAGCTCTAGGCTACACTGTCTATAGGGGGACTTTAAGACCACCATCCACACTGCTATGGAAACAAAACGGTTCGAGATATATATATATATTTGTAACCATTGTTATAGTTTTGGTTGTTTGGTTTTGTCACTGTTTTTTCAGGACTCACTGGGAGTCTGACCATCGTGGGAAAGTGAGTGCAGGCAGTATGTATCAGGGGTGAATTCTAAAGAAAAAAACTTCTGAGTATGATGTTTCCAAAATAAATGGTTTTTATATGCTTTATGATGGTCAGTATTCCCCAGTCTATCTATTTCTATATGTTATTGATTTATTTGAGAGAAGGGAGGAAAGAGGCAGATAGAAAGAGACAGAATAGGCACACAAGGGCATCTAGCCAAATGCAATTAAACTCCAGATACGTGCACCACCTTGTGCATCTGCCTTTTCGTGAGTACTAGGGAATTGAACCTGGGTCTTTTGGCTTTGCCAGCAAGTGTCTTAACCACAATGCCATCTCTCCAGTCCTCCCCATTTATCTCTCTTTTTTTTTTTTTAATTCACTTTCAAGGAGAGAGAGAAAGCAATAGGTGCACCAGGGCCTCCTGCTACTTCAAATGAACCTCAGATGCATGAACCACTTTGTGCATCTTGCTTTACATGGGTGCTGGGGTACTGAGCTCCAGGCAATCAGGCGTTGCATGCAAGTGCCGTTAGCTACTGAGTCATCTTTCCAGCAGCCTCAGCTACCTTTTTGGCAGTTTGTTTTTTGTTTTTTCGAGGTAGGGTCTCACTGTAGCCCAGGCTGACCTGGAATTCACTATGTAGTCTCAGGGTGGCCTTGAACTCACAGCGATCCTCCTACCTCTGCCTCCCAAGTGCTGGGTTTAAAGGTGTGCAGCAAAGCACCTGGCTAATCTCCTTTTTAAAGTTGGTATAATTAGAAAGCCATTCTGCATACACTGAGCATGTTTTGACCAACTGAATAAATATTTTGTGTTGATCTCAGCATTCTTTTATTTGATTGGTTTTTGCAGGAGAACTTGAACTTAGAGCCTCGTACATGCTGGCAGGGTACTCTGTCGCTGAGTGGTATTCCTAGCCCTCTTTTTTATGATTTTTCATTTTGAGATAAGGTCTCACCAAATTGTCCATGCTGGTTTTGAACTTGTGATCCTGCTATCTCAGTCTCCTGAGTAGCTGGAAGTCCAGGCTTGGGCTGCCTGGCCTGGCCTGTCACAGCATGTTTGGTTTAACCTATAGCAATACAATTATTCTACCATTCTTTTTAAAAAATATTTATTTTCTTATTTATTATTTTGAGAGAGAGACACAGGCAGGCAGAGAGAAAGACAGAATGGACAGACCAGTGCCTGCAGCCACTGCAAATGTTCTCCAGACATATGTGTCACCTTGTACCTCTGGCTTACATGGGTACTGGGAAATCAAACTTGGGTCCTTAGACTTCAGAGGCAAGTGTCTTAAGTGCTAAACCATCTCTCTAGTCCTCTTCTAACATGGGCCACTTAATAATTTTATTTCTGTTCTACATAATTGTCCCACAAGTCTAGGTCCAGGAAAACTTATATTTGAGCTAAGTTCTGTAAAAAATGAGGCAGAAATGAAGAAAATAAAGGCAGATATCCACACATTTGTCTCCAGCTTACATCAGCATCTCAGCTGGCCAGATGGACTGTGCTGGGTCCTGCTTCACCTCCCAGAGAAACACAGCTTAGGTTTCTAGCATACTTTCATGTCTCCTAGACGTCTTGATCCAAAGCATTTGCCACATGGCACAAAACAAGATATCAGGATTTGAAAATGAAGTTAAAACATGCACATACTTTGGTTGTACAAAATGCTGTTTTCAAGAAAGACCTCAAATAGGAAGCTAAGGCTCATGTGAAACAAGAATCAATTATGGAAAAGACCAGACCTTTGGCTGATTAAAATCCCAAAGGAGACATATATATACCTCGGCCCCTGAAGTGCAGGGAAGCATTAACTCAGTGCAATCAGATGGGAGAAGCCTCTTTCCCACTTAGTCTGGCTCCAGGGACAGTGTCTGTGATGGCAAGAACATGCTGCCCTCTCCCCTCTGTCTTATTCCTCATTCACATCAAGCTAGCTTAAAGGAAAGACGTATTTGAGGTCCACTTAGTCAAATTCAAATAAACTTGTAGCAAGTGCATTGGAATCATCGGAGCAATTTTACTTGCTCTGTTCTGTCACCTCATGCCACAAGGAAGGCTATAATTACGTTTTTCATTTGAACCATTGGGAGGCAATAGATTGCCCTGAGGGGATAAAGGATCCTGTCTAGAAAGACTTCAGCACAAACTGGCATGTTTTGCAAACCCAGAGGAAGCTGAAGGGTAGCCAGGAGAGGTTGCAAACTCTGGTAAGCTAGGGGAAGAGGAGATACAGTGATTTCTTGACTGAAATATGGAACAGTCTCGGAATCCCTGAGTCAGTATGTGGCAAGAGGACTTGTTTGCCTAGACTTCTGCGAAGTGATAGAATTTGGAATACACCCCAAATAGTGTCTACTTACTGCTGTCTGTTCCTGAGAAAAGCTGACGAATCAGGCAATAAAAATTGGTTAATACTGTTAAGGCATGCCTCTGTTTCATTTAAAATCTGACAGTGTGGAATTGTTGAATTTTTCCTCAATGTATTAGAATTTACTGAAAATAACTGTCCCTAGAAGTTCTACATAGAAACCTAGACCATGTTCACATTGCCTTTAAACACCCTTGGAGATGCTGGGACAGATGTTCTGGGCCTGGAAGTTAGCATTTTACATGACCATCCCCCGCATACCCACAGGTCCCCTGGGAAGACCTCCGTTATCTCTTTGGTGAGATCATGTATGGGGGCCACATCACAGACTCGTGGGATCGCAAGCTGTGTCGGGTGTATCTAGAAGAATTTATGAATCCATCTCTGGTAAGACATTTTAAAATTAATTCCACTCCTGTGGCAGAATTTGAAAAGACCATCCATCCTGTTCTTATGTCTTAGTAAAGTGGTTAAAAATGGTTCATGTGTTTTCTGGTAAACATGTTCAGTTGTTTCTTATGCTATAGAAGGCTGAGCGTGGTGGCTGTGATTTCCTCACTGCAACTTGCTCTCAAGTAGTGTTCCAGTTTATGGCCATTTTCTGCTTATTTCTCAAAAACTTCAAGGTACTTGCCTTAGCTTTTGATCACTATGATAAAATACCTGAGATAATCACTTGAGAAGCAGGGAAGGCTTATTTTGGCCCATGGTTTCAGAGGCTTCCAATCCGTTATTGTTTGATCATTGCCTTCCAAGTCGTGGTAGCAGTGAGCATCAAGGAGGAAGCGCGGTGGGGAGAGGCATGCTTTTGCTTCATGACAGGACAGAATCAAAGAAAGAGGGTTCTTAGGGTCCCAATCAAGGGTAGCCTCCAGTGACCTAATGTCCTCCCCTTGAGCCCCATTTCATGAGGTTCACCTCCCCCACCCCACATACCAATAGTGCTACAGAGTGGTGCCCAAGCCTTTGTGACAGGGGCCTTTGGAGGACAGTCAGAACCATAGCAGCGCCCGACACCATCCAAATCTTGTGTGTGTGAAAGATGCAATTTGGTTTACAGCAGTGACAGGGTGGGTTTTGTGTTTGTTTTTAGTAGTTTGAGGGCCACCTTCTACTTCTCCTATCTCGGAAGGCTTCCCCTTCAAGAAGCACCGTGCAGGGTGGCCCCTGCCCTCCAGTCCCTTCTTAGAAGTAACAGAAGCACATACTAGAGGGCACAGAACTTTATTTCTTTGAATCATGTTAATGAGTTTGGGGCCAGTTGAGGGAGAGAACGGGAGCTTCCTGCTCTCTGAGCTTGCTAAGGTCTCCTTCGGATTCTGAGCCCCTGAGTCTGCTCTTGTAACGAGAGGATGTCACTTTCAGAAAGATACTTCCAATTTAACACAACTGGAAGTTGCTCCTCCAAAGTGGCTTGAGAGCAAGTTGCCATGGAGATAGGAAAGATAAACATTGCTGACAAGTGACCTTTACAGAGGCTGACTTCTCAGAATGGGGGTAGAGGTCCAGGGGGCTGAGCCTCAAGCTCAGGGGCTCTTCCCTCCCCTGCCTCTGGCCTGTGGCTAAGGAGAGAATTACTGGCGCCAAACCAAACAGCCCATTAACCTTCGCAAGGCTGAATTCCTACTCAAATCATTGCAAGGTAAATGCAGGTGATGCAATCTGAGGGGCATCGCTGGCGTGAGTGAGCCCTTCACACACATAGGTACCTGACCTTCCATGCAATCCAGGGAGACGGTCAGGATGGGAATGCATCGCGCACAGGCTGCCACCATCACAGGACAGGGCAACCTTCATGCACCAAGGGACGTTAACAGCCTTTCTGACGTGATGTCAGAGACTGTCATTTCACTGCTTTGCCCCCTGCCCTGGCTATCTAGCTTATGAGCAGTGTGATCAAACGCGTCCATATTCTGTAGGACTTCTTTTTGCCCCCTTGGGTTCATATTCAAGCCTTTCCTATCTTACAATATATGTCTATACTTCTCTGAGCCTTAGTTTCATCAGCTACAAGACATAAGAAACCAATGCATGAGTTTGTCAGCTTTAAACAGCTCTACAGTATCATCAGAACGCTTCATGATTTTTAATAGGTACACACAATGTGCTTATAACATTCAGATGTGCCATCAATAAAATGATTTGAAGCAGCACTATGTATGGTATACTGAGTGTTAGCTTGTCATTGCTCTGACAAAATAGCTGAGAAGGCAACTTAAGGGAGGAAAGACGTATGTTTGATTCAGTTTCCGGCACTTCTGGGCCATGGCCAGGCATAAGTACCAGAGAATCGGAGCGTGGTGGAGGAAAGCTGCTCACCTTATGGGGGGCAAGAAGCAGAGACAGACAGGACATGCCTTTCAAAGAAATGCCACAGTAACTTACTTCTTCTGGCTAGGCCCACCCACCCCCTTGTAGCTTCCAGCACCTTCCAAACTGGTGCCATCAGCAGGGGACCACGCTTTTAACTCACAAGCTTTGTGGGGGCATGTTATATTCAAACTACAACACTGAGAAGCTGTATGCTTTCGAATTTATTTAAAGGGATTTTAGAGTTAAAATTAAAATCAAAACATCTTTCGGGCAAACTAAGGAGAGCCTTGACTTCCTCTGGGAGATGGGGTGGCTGGAAATCGGTGAAGTGCGGTGTGCGACACTGTCGTGAAGGCAGCCGGTTCATTCGCCCACTTTGTGGGGACATCTCACACCCACACTCACACCACAAGCCCCTGCTCCTCGGCAACATGATCCGTACATGTTTCTTCCAGGCCAGGTTGATGCCTTCCATAGAGCAGTGTTGACTGGGGCATTTCAGTCGGTTCCCTACCTAGCATGGTGCTGGGATTTGTTTTTTAAATTTTTGCCAGTGTACTGTGTTTAGAAAGAGAAGATGATGCCCACTTAGTTTGGGAATAACTGGCATTTTCTTATGGTTCAAGATTGAAGATGAGCTCATGCTGGCACCAGGATTTGCAGCTCCTCCCTACCTCGATTATTCGGGTTACCATCAGTACGTAGAGGAGATGCTGCCTCCAGAAAGCCCGGCGCTGTACGGCCTCCACCCCAATGCTGAAATAGAATTCCTGACTGTGACGTCCAACACTCTCTTCAGAACACTGCTGGAAATGCAGCCCAGAAATGCAGGCAGCAGTGAGGAGCGGGGGCCGTCTACAGAAGAAAAGGTATGAATAAAGGCTCCCTCCGCCCCCGAGGTCGGGTCTCACTGTAGCTCAGGCTGACCTGGAATTCACTGAGGTCTCAGGGTGGCCTCAAACTCAGTGATCCTACCTCTGCCTCCCGAGTGATGGCATGTGCCACCATGCCCAGCTTTCTTTGTTTTTTTTTGTTGTGTGTGCATGTGTATTTGAGTGTTCATGTGTGTTTGTGTGGGAGGGTGCAAGTGCACCTGTGTATATGTGTGCATGCGTGTGTATGAATATTCACGTGTGTGCGCACATGTGTAGACCAGAGATTGATATCATGGTCTTCCTTAATCCCTCTGCACCTTATTCTTGAATGTGTACCTATATAGTCATGTAACAGCCACCTATGTCAACATAAGAGTATTTAAAACTGGGGTTGAGAAATAGCTTAGCAACTAAGGCATTTGCCTGCTAGGCCTAAGGACCCATGTTCAATTCTCCAGTACCCACATAAGCCAGATGTACAAAGTGGTACATGCATCTGGAGTTCATTTGCAATGGCTAGAGGTCATGACACACTCATTCATACACACCCTGCCTCCTTCTCTTTCAAATAAATAAAAATATTTTTTAAAACTTTTGAAAATTAGACTTTTTCTCCTTATCAGTATACCTTTCACTTCCAAAGGTAATCAATAGCTTTGTCTTTTTCCTCATACATTAGCTATTTTTGAGCTTCAAGGGCAGGGAATCATGCAGTATTTGTCATGCTCCTTTGACGCTGCAGCCCATTTGTGACATTCATTCTTCTTAATGTCCCAATGGCTTATTCTTGTTTTTTGCATTTTGTTATATTGTTATGTAGTTTGAATGTATGGCCCCGTAGACTCAGGCATTTTTTAAATTAAGATTGAGCTTACAACTTGAGTCTCTAGTGGGTGGTGGTTAGTTATAAGCAGGGCACTGTGGAAATTGCTTCACAGGTATGCTATTTAATCCAAGAGCTCTAGGAACTATTGGGATCTCCATTTCAGAGACAAGTTTAGGTGAGTAGTTATGGCTGGATATATACAAAGGGCCAGTGAAGGGAAGCAAAATCAAGCCAATTCCTGATTCCTTTTATATATATATATATATATATATATATATATATATATATATATATATATATATATATGGCAACAACACGCATATAAAGAGCTAGGCATAGGGCTCAAGGGATGGCTTAATGGTTAAATGGTTAAGGTGTTTGCCTGCAAAGCCAAAGGACCCAGGTTCGATTCCCCAGTACCCACATAAGCCAGATGCACAAGATAGCACATGCATCTGGATTTCGTTTGCAGTAGCTGGTGGTCCTGGCATGCCCATTCTCTCACTCCCTCTCATTCCTTGTGAATATGAAGAAATTAAAAAAAAAATCTAAAGCTAGGCATGGCTCTGCATGCCTATAACCTTAGGGCTGAGGAGGCTGGAGACAGAAGGATCTCTGGGGCTCTCTGGTCAGCAACCTAACTGAAAGAAAAATGGGAAGCACCTGGTTCAGTGAGATACTCTGTCTCAGAGAAATAAGGCAGAATAATAGAGGCCATACATCTTTCTCTGACCCCTGCCACACACATTTACACAAATATATACACACATGGACTAAAAGGATGATGTATAGCTACTGTGAGTAAAACTGGAATAAAAAGGAGAGAAATCTTTTGTGTGTTGATGATCTAAGGTTAAGAATATCTTGGATGACATTTTGGAGAAACTTCCAGAAGAGTTCAACATGGCAGAGATAATGCAAAAATCCTCAAACAGAAGCCCATATGTTCTCGTTTGCTTCCAAGAATGTGAAAGGATGAACATTCTCATTCGGGAAATCCACGTGTCACTTCAACAGTTAGACCTTGGTTTGAAGGTAAGTTTACAATGGGACTGAAGTTGGGGGCGGGGGGGGCTTCAACCTAGCTGGAGAAATATTCATTCATGTGACCTTTTCCCCCATCCAAGGGAGAGCTGACGTTATCTCCTGATGTGGAAGCCCATCAGTTGGCTCTGAATTACGACAGGGTTCCAGACACTTGGAGCAAACTGGCTTACCCATCTACTTACGGCCTGGCCCAGTGGTGAGTTCCTGTCCGTGCTGCGGGCATCAGTGAAGAGTTGCATTTTCTATTATGAAAATCCTGACCTGAGGGTGGTGTTTCGTGATGGGGCACGATCATTACTGTCCAAACTCTACCACCCATTTCAAATATGTTATTTAAAGGAGAAAGGGGTCAGCATCAGGGAGGGAGACTCACCAGCGCCTTCAGCCACTGCAGAGAAACCCCAGATGCTATATACCACGCTCTACATCTGGCTTTACGTGGGTACTATGGAACTGAAGCCGGCTCCTTAGACTTTGCAGGGAAGTGCCTTAACCGCTGAGCCCTATCTCCAGCCCTCTACCACCCGTTTCATTTGAGTCCCTGTGGTGTGCTGCTTCTAAGGCAAAAACCAGTTAGGACAGAGAACAAGATTCAAATTCTGCCTCTCTCTAGGCAACTGCTCTCTGACAACATTTCTGATTTGAGAACCGTGAACAGCATTTCCTGATGGAGTTGTTGCAGTATTTAAAGAGTTGTTCAAGTCAGGTGCATCGGCCCTGTTGTCATCTTAGACCTTTCATTTTCCAAGCCAGTGATCATTAGGCTCCTTCAGAGATGAAGTTCCTAACAGGGTAACGGAAAACTAGGCTGCCTTTCCGTGAGGGCATGACTACAGGGGGCCACGCAGCCGGGGGCAGAGATTCAGATTGCAAAAGGCTGGCATGATCCCCAACCATTCTGTAGCCATGCTAGACGATGCAGAATCTGTCATACTCTGCTCTGGTCCATTTTGGTGCTGAAAGTTTTCTGTGTTTGTGTATGTGGCGTATGTGTGGCTACATGTGCACATGTGGAAAACAGCTGTCAACCTTGGATGCCTTCCTTAATCGCTCTCTACTTTAAACGTGGTTTCTTAAAAGTTTTATTTGCAAGGAGAGACAGAGTATAGGCACACTAGGGCCTCCTGCCATTGTAAACAAACTCTAAACATAGGTGCCACTTTGTGCATTTGGCTTTACATGGGCACTGGGGAACTGAACCTAGGTGGTTAGGCTTTGTAGGCAAATGTCTTAACCACTGAGCCATCTCTCCTACCCACTGCCTTATTTTTGAGACAGGGTCTTAGTTCACTTACATCAGAGCTCATTGATTCAGCCAGGCTACCTGGCCAGCAAGCCCCTGGAATGCTGTCTCCATTTCCCGAGTGTTGGGGTTACAGACGTGAGCTGCCACACCCAGCTCACTGTGGGAGCTGAGAATCCAAATTCAGGCCCTCATGCTTGTACAGGTCCTTTACCAACTCAACCATCTTCCAAGCCTCTAGTGCTGGGATTCGTTTTCCTGAATCAGAACCAAGCTGCAAGGTCCCGTTAGAACCCCAGTGACAGCATGGTGTGCTTGTCCCCGAGGCACCCAAGCATTCTGTATGGCAAATGGACAAGAGCACAGACAGGGTCAGGACAATGTGTGACTTTCACAGATGACAATAACCACAGTATTAGGAAGTGACCGGAACCTCAATAGAATTCTAATGCTACAAATATGCAGAAGGGGATTTTCTATACTCAGATATGATATATACTTAGTTTTGACTACTTTGGACTTTTTTCCATATCTTGGTTTAATAGTTATCTTTGTACCATTCCTATGTAGCAGAAATCCTTTACTCTCAAACAAACGCCTAAAAGACCCACTTTCCTCTGCCCTTAAACCTCTGTCCCAAGATTAGCCTCCTTCTAGACTATCTTTCCTTTGGTCTCATTATCTGTAACAATGTGTTGACTTAGGTGCTTGCTTGGCACTGCTTTCTGCATCTTGCTCTGGGCATTACCATAATATAAACCAAATGGCAGCGCTGTGGTAGGGAAGTCACATCCTGGGTGCCTGAACTGGCTTCTGGCCACTAACTAGACTGACCGCTCATCCTTTAACCCCACGTGGACTCTAGGACAGGCAGACTCCTCAGAAGTCCCCTGCTCCCTAGCTTTGACTGTGAGAGTCAAATACACCCGCCGCCCCTTCACAGGTTTCTTTATCCTTTGGCCAGTTCACTATGGAGCATGACAGAAATGAGGATCCACACGTAGTTTCCAGTGGAAGCTTTCTTCCCTCTCATGTCTCTGTTGCCTTTCCCTCCTTCGTTTTCTGTAGTTATCCCCCTGAACTCTTGCTCATTTCAGCCTGTGTCTGTGCTAACTTTTAGTTCATTTTGTCAGTTCCTGGTCACTATCTCTTGATCTCAGGACTGTTTCTTCCCTTGGTTGAATTGTTGAAATGTATCTTTTTATTTCCCTTGTTACAAACCTGTTCGTTGGATCTGCAGGTGGTTTTTCATGCCGTGGGGCCTGTGTTCATTACACACTGATAGATGAGAAAGCAGGCTGGTTCAATGAGATGGCTGAAAAGAATTATCCTTTTAGAACTGCAGCATGGGCTGGAGAGATGGCTTAGTGGTTACGGCGCTTACCTGTGAAGCCTAAGGACTGAGGTCTGATTCCCCAGGACCCACATAAGACAGGAAGCTTCTTGCCTTTTATAAATCTCAGGGGAAAGAAGTTCTATTCTATCTGACTCAGCCTTCATGCTGGGACCATGGAGGCACTAGATAGGACTCAAGATCAGGACTTAGGTGGCCTTGGGTTTTGCAAGCAGCAGGGAGGATGTAAA
This sequence comes from Jaculus jaculus, assembly GCF_020740685.1. Taxonomy (NCBI): domain Eukaryota; kingdom Metazoa; phylum Chordata; class Mammalia; order Rodentia; family Dipodidae; genus Jaculus; species Jaculus jaculus. Next base: position 34,636,875 of record NC_059117.1, read on the forward strand.
GTGATCCCATCTTTGTTCAGAGATGCCTAAATAATAGTTTGGCCAGTTTTTTTTTTTTTTTAAGTAATTCACAATTGAAGTACACAGTGGGCATCACTCGACTCTTGTCTGAGGCCAGCATCATTTTTCATTTTCTTTTTGAGAGAGAGAATGGGTGCTGTTGCAGTCAGGTTCGCATTGCTGGTAGAAATCACCGAACCAAGAGCAGCTTGTGGGAAAGAGAGGTGTGTTTTGGCTTGTAGGCTCGAGGGGAAGCTCCATGATGGCAGGGGAAAACGACGGCATGAGCAGAGGGTGGACATCACCCCCTGGCCAACATAAGGCGGACAATAGCAACAGGAGAGTGTGAAAACACTGGCAAGGGGAAGCTGGACATAACACCAATTAGCCCGCCTCCGACAATACACTGCCTCCAGGAGGCATTAATTCCCAAATCTCCATCAGCTGGGAATCTAGCATTCCGAACACCTAAGTTTATGGGGGACACTTGAATCAAACCACTCAGGTGCGCCAGGGCCTTTCAGCCACTGTGAACGAACTCCAGATGTGTGCGCCCTTTGTGCCACTTTTGCATCTGGCTATACCTGGAGATTCAAACAAGTGTTCTTAGTCTTTGCAGGCAAGCTCCTTAACCGCTATGCCATCTCTGCTGCCCTTATTTTTCATCTTTTATAAATGGAGTGTTTTCCTCTGAATCATCTTCACAGTTCACGTCAGAAGTCAGGTTCGTCTCTGTAGCTTGTGGCACATTTTCAACTTGTGTACACGGTCTTCTCTGGTATTTTGTCTCTGTTTTAAACGGCATGCAGGTGACTGGCGCATGCTCTGAGCACGCTTTCTGCCCCTACTAAAGTTTTGGTCTTTGTTATCTTCATGCAGAGCCTACATGGTTTCTTTTTAGCCTCAACCTGGTATATGGCTTGGGTCACAGGTCCACGTTCCACGCTAGAGTGGAGAATTTCCCTGTGGTGCTTCAAGCTTGGAGGTGAACATTTTCATCCTTTCTTTCCTCACAGCCTCAAGTCATCTAACCATCTCAAGCACATACGCAGGCCCTAAGTGGTGGGGAGATGAGACTATAAGTCCCTCAATTCAGGCCCCTTCCCTTGAAACAAACTATCGGTGCTGGCCACTGCTCCACACACTGGAGGTCTCTTCTGGCATTCAGGTCATGGTTCTGCTGTCTACTTGAACATTTCCATATTCCCTAACTTTATACAACAAGCTCCTTCTCCCTGAGCTGCCATGAAGCAGCCTCCTCTGAGCTCCGTCCTACCTCTTAGAACTGTGAGAAGCAGCACTATCTCAAACCACAGCGGGATGTCTGCCTTAGAAGCCTTTAGCTTCCCAGAAATTATCCTGTGTGGGAAAATCACTGTCTCGCCTCTGGTCTTGTAGTAGCAATGGCAGCAGCCTTCCCCACTGCTTCTCCCCTCCCATCTTAAACAGACCATTCCTACTGTATCCTATACTGTGGTGGCATTTCCCAGTCCGATCACATAGCCTTGTATCGAGTCACCACATTAGCACCAGGAGGCTCTAAATAGAACAGCTGAGCAAAGAGCAATTTTCCCAACTACCCTGTGCTTCCTGCCCCTAACGGTCAGAAGGGTTACAGCTGTGGGCATAAAATCTCAAAAAAGCTGGGTGTGGAGGCACACACCTTTAATCCCAGCAGTCTGTGAGTTCAAGTCCAGCCCAAGATTACAACATGAATTCCAGGTCAGCCTGGACTAGAGTGGATACTATCTCAAAAAAAAAAAAAATCTCAAACAAACTGGTAGTCCTTTAAATGGACAAACACCCTGAAAATCAGGTAAGGATTAGATTATGGGTATTGTAATAATTCCTTTAAGACTATTGGAAGGAGATAAAGAGAGCCATTATTGTAATTCTTTGCCACCACCCCAAACTACCCCTACTTTATCAAAAAGCAGGTTTGTGTCTTCCACGAACCAGGTTCAACGACCTCCTCTTGCGCTGCCGGGAACTTGACATGTGGACGCGAGACCTCGCCCTTCCCGCGGTTGTGTGGCTTTCTGGCTTCTTCAACCCTCAGGCCTTCCTAACAGGTACGGCAGCTCTGAATGATGATGGGACTCTAGCCCTGCCGCAGAAGGCCTGCCCTATGCTGAATCCCATCCCCTCTCCACCAGTCCTTTATGTCAGTGGCCAGCAAAGAGAACAAGTTCGGGGAGGGGGCTGTGGGAGCAGCCACAGTGGTCCTCAGTCTTTACAACTTCTCCAATCAGCTACCACAGTGCCAAAATAATAACAAACACCACTGACCTGGATGGCTGGTGCTGTTCTAGTCCACATGGGTTGTCTTAGTCTATAACCCAGGTACCCTGGTAGCTCCCAGGAGCCAGCTTTCTTTTCATGAGAGAGAGATTTGGCATGACAGGTCCTCCAGATATGTGTGCCACCTTGTGCACGTCTGGCTTACATGGATCCTTAGGCTTTGCAGGCACGTGCCTTAACCACTAAAGACATCTCTCCATCCCCAGTGGGCAGCTTTTTTTCTTTAATGCCTATCCTTTTTTTTTCCCCAAGCAATCATGCAGACCATGGCTCGGAAAAATGAGTGGCCGCTGGACAGAATGTGTTTGACGGTTGATGTTACCAAGAAAACGAAGGAAGATTATGGCCATCCACCCAGGGAAGGTGCATACCTTCATGGGCTCCTCCTGGAAGGTAAGCAATCTTAGGATCCACAGTCACTGAGAGAACTTCATGCCATTGGTCATTTATCTCACTTCCTTCAAACAGTTTAAATGCCAAGGTATGTGCCCACTGCAAGCATAAGTTATCCTTGTGCATTAACAGCAGCTTACTTAAGACATGCAAAGAATCTACATTATTTGAATTTGTAATAGTGAAAAGCACTAATATTCTACTCTGACTCCTCCAAATTTATTTGTGCTTTTATGCTGCAGAATATTTAGGCCTCGCCAATTTGTTCACTTGGAAGCAAATGCCACAATTCAAATATTTAAAAGCCCAGGACATAGGGACCGGAGGGATGGCTTAGCAGATAACACTCCTGCAAAGCCAAAGGACCCAGATAAGCCCAATGCACAAGGTGGGACATGCTTCTGGAGTTCATTTGCAGGGCTAAATGCCCTGGCATACCCATTCTGTCCTCTCAAGAAAGTGCAGGAACTAGCCTAGCACAGGGGAGGCCAGCCTGGGCTTGAGCACACTTCACCCCCCCCCAATATACATATATAATGGTTCTAAATTTGGTTTATGAAATTGTTAAGTCATTAAATGTAAGACCAACAATCTAGGATAGCTGAGACCCTTCGGGACATAAGTGACAGGTAAAAATGTGACAAAAGTGGAATGTTTATTGTCTCAAACAATTCGAACACTAGTGCCAACATGGAACAGTTACAGCAATTACTTTTGCTGCAGGTGCCAGCTGGGACCCCCAGGCCGGAACCCTTGCTGATGCCCGCCTTAAGGAGTTAACATCCATGATGCCAGTCATCTTTGTCAAAGCCATACCGATGGACAGACATGAAACCAAACATACGTATGAGTGCCCTGTGTACAAAACCAAAGCCAGAGGCCCTACCTATGTCTGGAGCTTCCGGTTGAAGAGCAAAGAGAAGACAGCTAAATGGGTGCTGGCTGGGGTGGCTCTGTTGCTGGAAGCCTAAGCAGACGGTGGCGCTGGGACTTTAGAGTCACCTGTTAGAACACTGAGGAAGTAGCGGGAGGGGAAAAAAATAGTAGAAGGCTGTCCAGAATCGCTGCTTGGCGATTGGAGCTTTCCCTAACACCATGACTACAAAAACAAAGTTAAACATTATTCCTTAGATTCTTTCAAACCAGAAGCAGCAGGCCCTCTGAGGCCTCCAGCGTTTGTAACGAGATGGTCCACTCTTAATAAAAAGGAAACTCTAGAAACACTTGGTGATTAATTGCACTTCGTAATTTAGAGGACCATTCTTCAATATCAGACATCCCAGAACAGGACAAGCTATGGTCAACTAAAGGTAAGGCAAACTAAAAGTACTAACCCCTGAAAAAAATGGCCCAGAAGGACTGGGATGGGAATACAGAGGCAAAAGCTGCCTATCCAAGGCCTTTGTAAGTTACCTGAGCTTGCTTTAACTCCCACCTCACTTAGCATTAGGGCCTTGAAGTACTCAGAGCAGACATTTTTAGCACAGGTCTCTGTGTACATGTAGGTAGACATCCCTCTGCTTTCCTGAGAAATCTTTCTAAGCAAATAAAACATTTAGAAACTCTACCAAAAAAAAAAAAAAACCCAAAAACCAAAACACTTCTCTATACAAATACAGGCATAAGTCTTAGGCACAAATGGCATGCACATCTTGGAGTACTTCAATAAGGAAGCTCATTCTTCCTCTCACTTGTCTTCCACCAGCTGCTTCTGTAAGCTAAGGACAGACAGGTAGTTAATCAGATGGAAGTGAGCAGAATGCTGTTCCCGACAGCACTCACACAATGCCCGACCGCCCAGCTCTGCTCTTCCGTCTGCTTTATACAAGGTGAAACTTTGGTTCAAGGAGCGGAATATTCTACAGTAAAAGCCCTCAGGGAAGGAATGCAAGGTGAGGAAACCACTACTGCCCTCCCTGCGCCTCCTATTTTTAAATTGCTAGGAAACCTTACCTCTCTAGATATTCCTTAACGTTGTCATAACCATAAAACTTGGCCAGGTGAATGAGGATTCCCGTGGCACAGCGGCCATCACGCCTCCGACAGTAACTGCAGTTGCAGATCCCGCGGCAGGGCGGGCACATCCAATCCTGAGAGAGTGGCAGAAATGTCTGTTAGTAGTAGGTAGGCTCTGGCAAGCCTCTCCTGGGTACATGTCACAGAGCGGTCCTTGTGGTGTGCAAACCAGCACCATCACCTCAAGTTTCACAGTGGCCTGGTGTAGGGTCCTGTGTGACACACAGGTCACACACCCACTAAGCTGGCCTTGGTTTTAGGAATAAAATCTTGGCAAAAGATCAAGGTGTGAATTCCCACTCACCTAATATTTGAACGTAACTCCTGAATCACTTAATCCACACAGTAGCTCAGTATTAAGAACCCCTGTGATGTTACAGAGGCATTACAGGAAAGTAGCTGGGCATAGACCCCCACAACAGTACTGTTTGGGTTCAAGGTCACACTAACCTTGATAGTATGAAATGCCTTATTATTCAGCAGGTTTTATACTATGAAAAGTAAAATTTGGGGCTAGAGGGATGAATTAGCAGTTAAGGTGTTTCCCTGCAAAGCCAAAGGACCCAGATTCTATTCCCCAGGACCCACATAAACCAGATGTGCAAGGTGGTGCATGCAGCTGGAGTTTGTTTGCAATGACTAGAGGTCCTGATGCACCCATTCCCTCTCTCTAAAAAAAAAAATTTTAAAAAGTAAAATTTAAGGCTGGGCGTGGTGGCACACACCTTTAATCCCAGGACGAGGCCACCCTGAAACTACATAGTGAATTCCAGGTCAGCAAGGGCTACAGTGAGACCCTGCCTTGGAAAACCAAAATAAATAAATACAATTTACCAATAATAAAAGTAACTTATTTAGCAGGCATGCAGCACACAGCAAGTACCCTACTGCCACGGTCACCTGGCCCAGGAGAAAAGGCACAGGATCAGCCTGTAGAAAACCCACAACCAGCTCTTCTCCTGTCCTTCAGCATGTTCATTCCTTTAGTCACAGGATACAGGTGGGGACAGTAAAGTACTCAGAGTCTGCAGACCACCCCCCCCCACACCAAGCCTGTGGCTTGCTCCTACCGGGTCCAGCAATGCTGTCCGCACGTCCTCGCCGTAGCGGTTCCGCAGGCATGGCCCACAGAACTGCCCCCGCACGCCTCCACAGTCCTGGTTCCGACACACAGTCTTGGTGTCAATGGTCTTCTGTCGACACTGATGGCACGTGCTACCCTAGCGGGAGGCAGAGGAGGGCGGATAAGTTTTCTTGGTGATGCCCGTGAGGCCAGACACCACCACACCCACTACCAAGGACAGAAGCTCAGCCTCACTCCCAGAACCAAGCAGGACGGTTCCCCAGATCCAGGCATGGTCACGGCCACCACTATAAGCATTTCATTTCTGGGGCCAGAGAGGCTGAGCAGGGAACCCAGAAAGAACTGAATGATCTGGTGGACAAAAAAGGAAAGGAGCTGCTGACGGAGCCCCTGGGTGGTGAGTGGCAGTGAGCCCCACACAGCATCCACTTGGCTCTACTTTTACTGATGGAGACCAGGACACCTTCAGTGTAAGATCAGCTTTAAAATTTTGCCCATTCATTCAACATTTAACAGCTACTTTTAAGTTTCCCATTACTTATTTTTTTTAAAAAAGATGCAGAATGCATTTCCTACCAACCAGAAATTCGCCCTATATTCTATGGGTATATATACCCTTCCAATATGCATTTTCAAAATTGAATATATAAAACTAAGTACAAAAACAGTAACAATTATATAAAATACAAATATACATATACAAATATGCTTTTCTAAGACAAGCTGTTGTCTTCCTTAGCTCAGCTGTAGCTGACTCGACCATACAATTTAGAGTAAGCGCACAGGGAGGTCCAAAGCCTGATACGGTTAAAAAACAGAGACCCTTATCTGGAGCTCCCAGTAGAAACCCCAACAATTGCGTGCCATTCCAAATTTCATTTACCAGAACTTTATCATAGATTTTATCTCCAACAGTGATGGCAACATTTTCCAAGTCCTCTTCAGTGATCTCCTCCACCCGGCGAAAGGAAGATACGCGGTGACGTCGGTACCGCTGGCATTTCCCCTGCAAAATACGCAGCCCGGAACAAGGGATCATTGGACATTGAAAAGTAGAATGAACACTCTCGGGGATTCACTAACACTGACCATGTGACTCTTCAGTGTCCCTGGAGCCCATTCACCTATGTGAGTCATTCATCGGGCTCCTGGGACAAAACATAGCCATCACCGCTTTAAGCCTTTCAGATCTGGGCCAGCCAGGCACCTTAGCACACATGACGCCCACACCAGGCTTCCTTCTCAGCAAGGTGATACAGCAGTGAGCAAAGAGCTGGAGCTTGGGCCTGTGGGTGCTCTGCTGTCAACCTTGTTGGTGACAGGGAAGGGAGCCGGGTGAACCACCCTCAACTGTCAAGCTCACATTTGGGCATGGCTCAAGCTTCTCCCCACTGATAGCACTCCTGAGGAGGTGCCAATTCCTGCGACAGAAAAGCAAGGAGGAATCCCTGCATGCAAAACAAAGTTGGCACCAGCTGTTACCAGGCCTTTCCTGCCTCTAGGGGGCCCAGCTTCATCTGGAAACCCAGGGCCTCCTACATGCTGGGCCAGCCTCTGCGACTGAGCCACCCCCGGCCATGCAGTTCAGTTTAGATAAAGGGCGCTCAATTTGAACTGCAGTTTAGCAGGGATTTCTCAAAATATGCTCAAAGGGACATCAGCACTGCGGGGACCCTTGGGAACGTGGCAGAAATTCAAGTCAAGTTCTCAGCTGCCACGAGCCTCCTGAGTCAGAAACAGCACCTGTTGCCAGCCCTGATAGGCGGAGAGACACACTCCCATTTGAGGGCCCACCTTAGTGTGAGAACAGCTTATTAGTTAGAAAATACCCCACTGATCGTCCTCCTCCTTCGGAAACTGTAAAGTTCTTCTGCAAATCTGGTGGCTGAGAAGGTGACATTTTCTAGAGCAAAATTCTCAGGGGGCCTTGCGCTCCGCGTGGGGTTCACGCGCCGTGTTATCTGTCCCTCGGAGAAGGCCCGTCGCGCCGTTTTCTTCTTCTGAAAGCAAGATCACAAGCAGTTGCAACTGGGTAATTCCGTAAATGAAAGGCAACTCCGACATCTCAGGATGGGTCGGGGTGTCTGTAACGCGTTCTACTCACAGAAGCTGAGGCTGGAGTTCGCACGGGGAAAAGATCTGGCACCGAGTTCAATTCTGCCAGTAACCGAGCAAGCTGAGATGCAGAAGGAAAGGGGATCAGAGATTAGTCCATGAGCCAGTGCGGGGTCGCCCAACCCCTAATACCCACACTTTTCCCACTACAGTGGTTTACATAAGCCTCGGCAATTGTTAAAACCTTCGGCCTCACATATCCAGATTTTATTTCAGAGCTGCAAAGACCATGAGTCAACTTCATGACCACTCCTTACACACAACATAACAACGAAGACGGTCCTGGAACACCCGAGGCCAGGAGCACAAGGCTCTTCACACTCAGCTACTAGCTTAGCAGTGTGACGTGGGGGCATTTTGCACACCTGAAACTCAAGTTTCACCAAGACACCCTAAAAGAGTGTGTGTATGGGGGGGGGTTCAACTAAATGGCTCAAACAGAGTTTCAAAAATCAATAAAAATAATTTTGGGGGGGAGGGGCTGGAGAGATGGCTTAGTGGTTAAGGCATTTGTCTGCAAAGCCAAAGGATCCTGGTTCGATTCTCCAGGACCCACGTAAGCCAGATGCACAAGGGGGTGCATACATCTGGAGCTTGAGGTAGCTGGAGGTCCTGGCGCACCCATTCTCTTCCTCTCTCTGTGTCTCTATCAAATCAATAAATTAAATTAAAAACTTTTTCTAGGCCTGGAGTGGTACCATAGGCCTGTAACCCCACCCAACATCCAGGAGGCAGAAGCAGGTGGAGCAGGAACTCAAGGCCATCCTTGGCTACATAAGACCAACCTGGGCTACATGAGACCATCCCTCAAAAAAAATTAGATTTCTGTTAACATGATCATGTTCAAATGATCAGTTAGAACCAAGCAAAAGACACTGATATGCTAACCAAGTGATTTAATTTGGATTCTTTTTCAGTTTTCAGTTCATACATAGTATAACACTACAAATCGTCACAAAGGACCCATTCTTACTGTAAAGATATAGGCAGACTCAGTTCTAAACATTTCCTTAAGTAAAGCACATTTTTTCTTCAGATAAAAATCACTCAGGGCTGGAGAGATGGTCTAGGGGTTGGGGCATTTGCCTGCGAAGCTTAAGGACCCAGATTCAATTTCCCAGAACCCAAGTAGGCCAGATGCACATGGCGATGCATATGTCTGGAGTTCATTTACAGTGGCTGAAGGCCCTGGCACACCCATTCTCTCCCTCCCTCTTATAAATTAAAAAAAAAAAAAAAAGCACTCAAAGCTGACTTTGCATTTCTTAACTTATGAGACATAAGCTCATGACACATTACCACCACATTGTATGTTTTACAAAGAAAAATATCTAAAAAAAAAAAAAACCAAAATAAAAAAGGTGATTTAGATTATTTTAAAAAATTCTATCAATATAAAATTAGAAAACAATGATTCTCAGTAACTGGATAAGTTACTGACAACCTATAGAGAAAAAAAAAAAATGCACACCGCAAAGATGTTCACTTCGTTATATTGGATCTAACGCAAGCATTGAAACGGGAACACCAACAGCTGAGGTGGCTTTCATTCTAGGCCTTTCCCATTCCTTCTAAGCAGGAGAGCCGGTTCCAGGCAAATGCTGCCTGCCCGCTTCCCACTGCGACTCTCACTGCGGAGCCACAGCAGGACTGCCTCTCGTGCGGCTGCCAGCCCCTTCCCCCCCAGAGCGGCTGTGACCTCAGAACTCAACCTGATCAATGGTGAGCAGAAGTCCCTGCCCCCGGCCCCCAGGGCTAGAAATGACCCTCAGCATCGGCATCTATTCCCCAGCCAGGGCTGGTCATGTAACACTGACTCCAGGTTCTGGAAGAGGAAAAGGGGGCACAGTCCCCAGGGTGCACGGTCCCCCCAGAGCTGCCGGGGCCCCTGCGCTCACCATGGCCTTGTTCTCCTTGATGTTCATGGTCCGCTTCCGCAGCGCATCCGAGCTCTCCTGGCTCTCGGCCCTGGCATCGCCCTCGGACTCGGAGGCAGAATCTTCGCTTTCCTTGGCCTGTCTGCAGCCTCTCTCTCTCCCAAGATCTATTTTCCTGTCCGGTAAGCGTGAGCTAGAAAATAGCTCAGAAGAGCGATTTTTATGAGGTGTTTTTGCCGATTTCTTGGTGGGGAACTGGAAGGCTACCCGGAGGCCAAAACTGCTTCGTCTAGGCCTGGGGTTTTCTTCATCATCTTCCTCCTCCTCACTCACCTGAGGAGATGCTTTGTCGCCGTCACTCGGCTCTGACTCGAAAGACTAAGTAAGAGACAAAGGGGACAAAGAATGATGGCAGTGTCTGTCACCACCTAGCAAGGAGTCAGAGCACGTGTGTGCTGGAAACTCCTGGGGGCCGGGAACAGAGCCCAACACACGGGCAAGACCGTGGGTTCAATTCCCCAACACTAAAAATACACCAGCGAAACTACTCTAGCATCGTTCTAGAAGAACACGAGAATGAAAAGCCCCTTCCTATGACCGCTTCCCTCTGAATGTTCGCCAATGAACAGAATCAAAGCAGTCTGCCACTGACCCACGCATTGGCTTAGTCACCGACACCCTCGTGCCATCAGGGAGCCGGGCTGAAATCAGAACGCAGCGCAGGGCTCCCCCGCAGCGACCAAGCAAGCTGGCCCCTCAGGCAGCCAAACAAAATGAGTTAAAGACAAAGGTGTGAGCAACAGAGGCAGTGCCTCCAGACAAAAAAATTAAAAGAACAGGGACCTGGGGCTGGAGAGATGGCTTAGCAGTTAAGGTGCTTGCCTGCAAAGCCAGAGGACCCAGGTCTGATTCCCTAGGACCCACATAAGCCAGATGCACAAGGTGGCACAAGTGTCTGGAGTTTGTTTCCAGTGGCTGAAGGCCCTGGTGCACCCATTCTTTCTCCCTCTCTCCCTAATAAAATAAATTTAAAAACAATAATAAATAAAACAAGGATCCGTGTGCTCCAGCCAGCACTAACAGGACTCCTGAGGGAAGGGGCACAGCCAAGTGATTCAAGGCACAGAGAAACAGACACAGCTCACTACCAAGCCTGGTGTGCCAAGCAGCAGGTAAAGATCTGCCACGGAGGTCAGTGAGGGTCCCAAGTCAAGGAAGGCCATCCCTTTCAGGCAGTCACCCGCTGTAAGGCCCACAGCTCTGTGGGTCGCGCATGTCTCAGCTGAGAAAGCCTCACCACACACTCCAGGCCTGCAGCATTAACACCTCCCTTGATTTAACAGGTGATAACATGGTGATGTCACCCAGATGACAGTGGAGTGACACTGAGATGTGACAGACTGAGAAATAAGACGGGGCAAGTTTTAATGCTTGACAGCAGGGTGTGCCCTACAAATCCTTCCTTGACTCAAGTGAACAGTCCCCACGGGGATCAGCTCTCAGAGTGGCCAGACATGGAGCACCGCAAGCTCAGAAGCAGCACCGTGATACCCAGACCTGCCCCGAAGACAGTCTGCTCTTCAGTGACCCTAGAACTCCAGTTGGACTTATGATGGAAACAAGAGGGAGCAAAAGGGATACACTTAACTGCCAACCCGGGTGCGCCAACCCACGCCGGGCAAACAGGGAAATACAGCTGTGCTGGGCTCACTTTCCTTTTTAATACCTGGAAGTCTACACATCAGTAGCCCTGATGTTCAGAATAGCGGGCTGACGGCTGGGCGTGGTGTGGTGGTGCACGCCTTGAATCTCAGCACTCGGAGGCAGCGATACGAGGATCACTATGAGTTCAAGGCCAGCCAGAGACTGTATAGTGAATTCCAGGTTAGTCTTGGCTAGATCAAGCCGCTATCTCAAAAAACCCAGAACCAAACAAACAAAAAGTAATGGGGTGGGGGGGGGGGTTAAGGCTCAGCAGTTAAAGTGTTTGCCTACAAAGCCAAAAGATCCAGGTTCTATTCACCAGGACCCAAAAGTTAGCCAGACGCACAAGGGGGCGCACGCATCTGGAGTTCATTTGCAGTGGCTGGAGGCCCTGACATGCCTATTCTCTCTTTCTCTGTCAAATAAAAATATTTTTTAAAATGGTGGGTTGTAACAGAATATAATGTCAGGGGACATTATCATACTCACTATCTACCCTGCTTCTCCTGACCAAGAATGTGGAGGGCCTCCTTACAAAGACTAAGGTAGGAAAAGACCAAGAAAGGCCCAAGGTCGGCTGACCACTAGTAGCCATGGTTGACACTATGCAAACATCAGAAAAGGGTCTGGTCATTCATCATGAGGGTGTGCAGGGGGACAGACCAACAGACATCTCATAATGCCTCTCAAAGGTGTTAGAAGCTTAGTACAGCCCTTCAGGAGGCGGGGCCCCATGGGTCTGTGTAGACTGCGGGAAACATAGGCTAAGGTACACGGCGGGACTGTGTTTTCTTCCTTGCTCAGTTTTGCTTCCTGATCGTGAGGTGAGCAGTTTTCCTCCTCATGGTCCCACCATGATACCCTGTCTCACCTGACAGACCATGGACTGGACTCTCTACAGCTATGAGTGCTTTTGTGTTGTTCCAGTGGTGGAAAGCTGATTAATATGGCTACTTTTCTCAGTGCATTCTAAAATAAAATTTGCAAGTAAACCTACACCAAGTTCTACCCCTCCTGCCCTCTCTCTATAGATAGATAGATACACATATGCACCCACCCTCAGGACTAGAGAGATGGCTTAGGCTTAGTGGTTAAGACACTTCCCTGAGAAACCTAAGGACCCAGGTTTGATTTTCTAGGACCCACGTAAGCCAGATGCACATGGTGGTGCATGCTTCTGGAGTTCGTTTGTAGTGGGCTAAAGGCCCTGGCACGCCCATTCTCTCTCTCCCTCTCTCACTCTAATAAATCAGTAATAATATTTTTTAAAACTCCACAACTGATACATCCCCTAAATGTATAGATTCTAAGGAATAAAAACCCTTGGGTTAACTCTCTTTCCCTTATTAGAAATACAAATTTTTTTGACTAACTAGACATTGCTGAACTAAAGAATGGTATATAAATAAGTGACTAAGACAAATTAGGGTTTGGAAGGATCCTAGTATCTTGCTGTCCAAGAATCTGGGGACTTGCTGGCCTAAACCCCTAAACTGACATACAAACAACTTCCACAAAGAAACCAGGGGCAGAGCTGGGAAGCTGGGCTGGCACATCCACCATCAAACAAGGCAGCCTAACACCAGGGTTTTTGGTGCCCTAAGTGATACCCTTGGGAAGGGGAGGGACATAGTAAGCCAACAGTCACCACTGACTGTCCTACAGGGTCAGGGCCAGAAGCTGTTACCTCAGACCTGCAGACAGTTCATAGCCACAAACTACCTTCATCTTAATAGCAAAGCAGGGAGTAGAATGTTTATTTTTACATAATTATTATACATTTAGATAGTAAACATTTGTGCTAAAAAAAAAAAAAGTAAAAGAAAACAAGTCTGCCAAACAGAAAGAATATTAAGAGCTATAGGATCGAAAGGTGTACTCTGAGGCACTGCCCCTCCCCAGAAACTGACCAATAGACTCAAGACCCCACAGTGAATGCTAATAGCCCCACTGAGGAGAGACCTCAGTGGAAAGGAGGTGGGGGAGAGGGAAAAAAAAAAAAAAGACTTTAACCCGATGGGAATATGACCAACATGCAATAATTTCATATAGTAAAGTTCTCAACTAACAAAAGGGGGGTTCTGGAGAGTTGGCTTAGTGGTTAAGATGGTTGCCTGCGAAGCCTAAGGACCCAGGTTCAATTCTCAAGGTCCTACATAAGCCACATGCACATGGTGGCGCACGCGTCTGGAGTTCATTTGCAGTGGCTAGAGGCCCTGGCATGCCCATTCTATCTCTTTCCCTCTCTCTGCGTCTCTAATAAATAAATAAAAATAACTCTTTATAAAACATATCTGAGGGCTGGAGAGATGATTCAGCGGTTAAGATGCTTACCTGCAAAGCCCAAGAGCCCAGGAACCATGTAACGTCAGATGCATAGATGGCACACAAAAATAAATTTTAAAAAAATATGCCCAACTATGTTTCTATAGAACAGTTTAAAACATAAACTCAGAAAAATTCAAAAGACAGGCTGACTACAATGTAGCACTTGGATGTGGGACTTGGGAATGAAAAAAACCAGGCCGTTACTGAACAAAGTGATAAAATCTTAAGTCTAAAGTTTAGTCAGTAACAGCATAGTAACATTAATTTCTTGTTTTGATAAACGTGAAACAATTGTGCGAGGGGGAAACTAGATCAAGTTTATATGGAAATTCTCTGTACTACCTTTATAATTTTATAAATCTAAAACTATTCCAAAATGAAATCATTTGCTGAAATAATCAAAACACCTAGCATGGTGGCTACACATTTAATCTCAGGGCTTGGGAGGCTGACACAAGATGACTGCTTTGAATTTGAGGATAGCCTAGGCTACAGTGTGAGACCCTTCCTCAAGACAACAGGCCTGTTGCTTTTGAAGTGACCCACTAAAGGCCAGCAGGTGGAAAACAAGCCAGCGTCAGTGAACAGAACAGAAGGAGACCCATGACACGCTTCTTCAGGGCTGAGGGAGATTTCCCCAGAGGCAGGCAGGCCTAGGTCAACTTTTATTGATTTATTTATTTTTATTCTTATTTATTTGAGAGCAACACACACAGAGAAAAAGAGGCAAATAGAGAACGAATGAGCATGCCAGGGCTTCCAGTCACTGCAAACAAACTCCAGATGCATGCGCCCCCTTGTGCATCTGGCTAACATGGGTCCTGGGGAATCGAGCCTTGAACCGGGGTCCTTAGGCTTCACAGGCAAGCGCTTAACCACTAAGCCATCTCTCAGCCCCCCAAGTCATCTTTTAAAGGAAGAAACAGGCCAGCATTGGCGTTGGGAGGCACAGGCAATCTCCAAGTCCGCACCATGACTGGTTTTGCCAAACTGACTTCAAATCTAAGAATTATTACTTCACATCCCACAAGGGCTTGAAGGAACCTGTTAGCCCCCCCACCCCCGACAGATAGAAAAAGATAAGTTCAGGAAGAGTCTAAGATCAACTATGGATAGAACAGTGAGGCACACCTGGGACACATACCTGAGCCCAAGGGCACAAGGGGAAGATAAATGATTCTGAGAGAAGAATGCTGCCATGAGCCAGGTATTAGCCAAAGAGTAGGAATTATATTTTTATTTATTTACTTATTTGATAAAGAGGGAGGGAGAGAGAATGGGCATACCAGGGCCTCCAGCCACTGCAAACGAACTCCAGACACGTGCGCCCCCTTGTGCATCTGGCTAAGGTGGGTCCTGGGGAATGGAACCTGGGTCCTTTGGCTTTGCAGGCCAACGCCTTAACCACTAAGCCATCCCTCCAGCACTGGAGTAGAAATTTTTATATTAACTATTTTAATTTTATAGCGACTGATCTATAGTATTTTTTTTTTTTCGTTTGTGATGTAACTTCTTAGACGTGAGGCTATGATTCAGAAACACAACAGAACATTGCAACATGTAACCATGGAAGGCTGGCAGTTATTACCGTCTCCGCCGGGTCACCGCTCGGGCTCAGGTCACTCTGCGTGAACCCTTCAAAATCTTCCGTCTCCGAGTCGCTGTCCTCTATAAAAATTTTTCTTAACTCTTCTGTGAAATATTTGGAATGGAAACGCACATCCTGGTAAATGAAAAGCACACAGGTAAGAGCAGGAGAGACGGCGCAGCGGGGAAGCACACCTGCTACGCGGTCGTGAGGAGCCGAGTTCGAGCCTCACCAGCCAGGTGACAACCTGGAGGTGGCGTGTCTCCGGCCAGCCAGTACAACAGAAAACCTGCAAGAGACACTGGCTCAGGAAGACAGTCCTTCCCACAAGAGAGGACGCCCGCTGTTCTCTGGCCTATGCAGGTGTGCACATTGGCAAGTGTATCTGCACACACATGCATGCACCACACACACCCCACCACACCCACATTCACTCCCCCTTTCTTCCCCCACCCAAGCCGGGCACAACAGTGGCACACCTGAAATCCCAGCCCTTGGAAGGTCTAGGCCAAGAGGAATGATTGTAATCTATACTGGCCTCAAATGTACAAAGAGAGACCTTATCTCAAAAAAAAAAAAAAAAATCAACCACTACTGTTCATTTATACAGAGGCAGGACATAGAACAGAGGTTACGGCAGCAGAGAGTTACCGTTTAATGGGTACGAGTCTGCTGGACCAAAACATTCTACAGATGGGTATAGGGATGTGCTCACAATGTTGTGAGTACACTAACAATTTAAAATGGGTCAGCTAGCAACTTTTACACTACATGGGTCACAGTAAAGACACATTTCCTAAAACTTACAGAAGCAAACAACTGTATGTCAGACAACTTCAAAAATTCAGGAATCCTGGGGGCTGGAGAGATGGCTTAGTGGTTAAGTTGCTTGCCTGAGAAGCCCAAGGACCTAGGTTCTATAACCCAGTACCCACATAAGGCAGATGTACAAGGTACTACATATTTTTGCAGTGGTAAGAGGCCCTGGCATGCCCATTCTTTCTCTCTCCCCCCCCACTGCCTCTTTCTCTCAAATAAATAAATAAAATATTTTGCTTCTTTCTCTCAAATAATTTAAAAAAAATTCAGGGACTGGACAGATGGCTTAGTGGTTAAGGCACTTGCTTGCAAAGCTAAAGGACCCAAGTTTGATTCCCCAGGTCCCATGTAAGCCAGGTGCACAAGGCGGCGCATGTGTCTCGAGTACATCTGCAGCGGCTGAAGGCCCTGGTGCGCCATGCAATCTGTCTCACTCACTCTCACAAATAAATAAAATATACAACAATAATTTTTAAAATGCAGGAATCCTGCCACCTGTCAGTTTGACATGACTGGTGGATGGAATTCGGTATGTCCTGACAAAGCTAGCAACCAGAACTGTCTCCTTTGACAAGGACTTCCAACATCAGAAGGGAGACGTGAGCCTACATGCTGGCTTTCTTCCCTAGAGCCATCCAGAGTCGCCTCCCTTCACAGAGCGGGCTTCTCAGCAGGAGAATGCACTTGCTCCCTGTCTGATGGGACCCTGGCGGACTGACAGAAAGAAAGCTACTCTTGTCTCGTCTCGGAGCTCCTCTCACACAGGATCCAAGAGGTGCGAAACCCAGAATCGATAGCACATGAGCAGGGGAAAAATGTCACATGACTAACTCAAAAAGCAAAGATATGCAGACATGCCTGGCACCTGGCACATGCCACTACTCTGGAGGCAGAGGTAGGAGGATCACTGTGAATTCGAGGCCAGCCTGAGCCTACGTAGTGAATTCCAGGCCAGCCTGGGCTAGAGTGAGACCCTACCACGAAAAACCAAAACCAAAACAAAGACATTTTCCAAGTGACTGTTCTGTTTAAATATCATAAGGAAGCAAAGCCAGGTCTCTTAAAGACAAAATGGAGAAGGAACAAGACGGCGACCCAAAGGGAAAGCCCTAGAGCAGCCAAGTGAAAGGCCACGACCCACCCCAGGGCTCGGGTCTGTGTCCCCAGTCTGATATAGCAAAAACCCCCTTTTCACACCCCTGTGGCTGAGACCAGCTCCCTTCTGACTTGCTCTGATTTTAATTATATATTTCTTCAAGCTCAGATATCTTGGGTGGGGGGGAACAGATTTAATAGACAAGTAGAAAAACTTAGAGATGGAGAAAAGAAACGCCTGCTGCTAACTCTTTAAACTTAAAAATGTCTCTCTGTGAATTATTATGGGTAATTGGAGTGAGTTTGCTCAGAGATAAATTACTTTGTTGATAGCTGTGGCGCAGCTGCTTTGGGAAAAAAAATACATGCACCAAAGGGAAGTTTCTTTAAAGAGAAATTCAAATCGTGTGTACGCGAGAAGAGTCAGCACACACGTTATGTGCACATCTGGCTTAAACAGATCACCAGTTTAAGTAAGCCAAAGACCAGGGCATATTATTAAGGACAAATGAGTTGCTCTTTGTTGGCTGGTCATCTGTCCTGAACTTCTGGGTTTCTGTCCTGGTAAGCCTCCCCTACTGCCACACAGCAGGAGCTCTCTGTACTTTCTTCTCTTTCCCCTCTAAATCCCTTTTCATGGGCTGAAGAGACAGCTCAGCAGTTAAGGCACTTGCCTGCACAGCCTAAAAACCAGAGTTCAATTCCCCAATACCCACATAAAGCCAGATGCACAAGGAGGCGCATGCATCTGGAGTTCATCTGCAGTGGCTAGAGGCCCTGGCATGTCCACAGTCTTTCATTCAGTCAATTATTCTCTCTCTCTTTTCTCTGTGTGTGCTTGTCTGTCTCTCTCTTTCGAATAAATTTTTTTTTTTTAAAAATACCTTTTCATGTTTCTTCCTGGCCCATGCTCACTTCATGCATGGGCTCTCAGACCACGAGGGTGTATCTATTTCCCTTCCCTTGATTCCATACTTCTCTGAATAAATGCAGTGATTAGGGAGGGAGGGAGGGAACACGCCTGGTTGGCTACGAAGGAAGCCCACTAGGCATACAATACAGGAAACCTTATGCTCACAGAACAAAAGCAAAGGGCCCTCACAATGGCCTTGGTGTGTAACCTCATTAAATGCCCAAAGCTGCTTTCTAGAGCGTGAAAGAGAAAGGTCAAGCTTAAGAGCAAAAGCCCCAATGCCCCGCTCTTTCGGGCACTTTCTATCCTTTGTGCTGGCCTCACAAAGATGATGGGCGACGAGTCTTGATGGACTAAAACCTTGCTGGGGCTGCAGAGATGATCAGTGGGTCAAGTGCTTTCCAGGTAAGCGTGAGGATAAGAGGTCAAACATCAGCCACCTACATAAGTGCAGGGTGGACATGACGGCCATCTCTCACCCCAGAGTTTGGAAGGTAGACACGGGATCCCTGGGGCAAAATGGCTTGCAAGACTAGTGGAATTAGCAAGTCCTGGGCTCAAAAGAGATTTGTCTCAGTACAGAGAAAACTATGGAGGAGGACACCAGACATGAGCCTCCAAATGCACGCGCGTGCGCACATACACACACTCTCACACACACACACACACACACACACACACACACACACAAACACACTATACACTATACACTATACACTATACACAAAACACAAAAATGAATTTTAATGATCTTTGAAGCAATCCTTAATGCCCACGCTTTCGCTTTCCTCACTCCAAAGGATGTGAGTGCTGTGTTCCACGCAGGCTGTATGAAGCTAGGCTCACTGCACAGCCTTGAGTAAAATCTTTGAGAAGCTTCCCATCATCCTGCCAAGGCAGTAACGGGCACTATGCTGTGGATCACAGTCACCACACCACCACAGTCAAGGCAATAAGAAGGTGACAGGAGGAGTCAGGTGGTTCTGTTTTTTTGATGGTGAAGATCCTAAGACGCGAAGGCCTACAGAATGGCAGACTGTGGAACCGTCAGACACATGCATCCAACTGTACCCAACAACATAACCAGGTAAGCTAGGAAGTCCCGCAAGGATCAAGTCTCTTCATTCCAGGAGCTTCCACACCATGATGATAAGATTCCTGCATCCTAGCACACAGAAGCAAAGGACACTTATCCTGTAGGACATCATGATGGAGCAGCATTTGAACTAGTCTAGAAAAATGGCAAGAAAGCAAAAGCGGGGCTGGAGGGATGGCTTAGGGCTTAAGGCATTTGCCTGCAAAGCCAAAGGACCCTGGTTCAAGTCCCCAGGACCCACGTTAGCCAGATGCACAAGGGAGCGCACACATCTGGAGTTCGTTTGCAGTGGCTGGAGGCCCTGGTGTGCCCCTTCTCTCTCTCTCTCCCCACTTCTTTCTCTGTCAAATAAAAATAAATTTTTAAAAAAATAAAAATAAAAGAAAGCAAAAGCAGAACATGCAGCCTGGGCCAGGGGCCAGGGGCCAGTAGCCAGAGGGGCAGAGAGGCCATGGCGAGTGAAGGGGGCCGCCCGTGTGTGCACAGCGCAGCAGGAGAGAGCTGGGAGGAAGCAGGCAGGCAGCTTGACGCTGCCCACATGTGGGACCTTGGTCAAGTCTTCACCTCCCTCAACTCCAGTTTCATCTGTGAAATGGGAATGGTGGCAGCACCCCCCACCCCATGTGCCATAGGGAAGCCTACGGAATAAACGCAGAATCTGTACGAGAAGCAAGTGGCACATGGACACAGCCAATCAAGGTCAACTGGGGAAATCGGACTGAGGGCCCAGAACTGACTTGACTGGGATCAGAGCTGGAGAGACGGTTCCGCGGCTAAAGGCGCTTGCTTAGAAAGACTGACAGCCTGGGTTCGATTCCCCAGCACCCTCGTAAAGCCAGATGTAAAGTGGTACATGCATCTGGAATTCATTTGCAGGGTACCCACTTTTCTTCTTTTTCTTTCTTTCCTTCCTTTTCTCTCTCTCCCCCCTCCCTCTCCCCCTTCTTTTTCTTTCTCCCAGCTTGCAAATAAAAAGAAATCAGGGGACCTGTTTCTCAATGCCAAATGCCTACCTGGCCCCATATGGGGCACTTCAGATGTTGTTCAATGCCCAATGTGTACCCAGCACCCCCCCCCCAGTGGCCACTTCAGATGATCTGTATTGCTCAGGATGCCCCTCAAGATGGACCCCACAGGCTCCACTCAGCCTCTCTGACAGAACACACATGCACAGAGACTGGTGACTTCTGAATAAGGACAGAGATGTGACCTGAGCTCAGCCCTACAATGCTCAGCGGGAAGGGTCAAGCACTCAGGTGAAGGCTCAGGGCTCGGGTAGCTGGAGAAAAAAGGGAAGGGATGGACATCAGAACCAGATAGGACTTTTAGCCAGTCCTCTTGGGAGACAGGAGAGGAGGAATACAGGAGGATGGTCAAACATAACAACAGGTGGAGTAAATCAAGATGAAGATGTGGGGAAACCAGCAGCCGACAGAACAGGCAAAATGGAATCCAGCTCTCCCTTGAACATCGAAACCCAGTCCTGACGACGACCATCAGATACACAGCTAGGGCACGAGAGAGAAGCCAGGAGGCACCCTAACAGCATGGTACTGGCCTCAAGCAGGACAGCTGGTCAGATTGCAGAGTGCGAAGGTTCGAGGACCAGACAGCAGAAGTAGACGGCATCCCTGTTTAGGGACAGGAAAAAGGAGAGGAGACCCAGCAGTGAAAAAAAGCATGCTGGCCCAGCAAAATGCTGTGAACGTCAACTTAAAAACAAGGGCCAAAGAGGCCACAGAGGCCGAGCGCCTCGGGCACAACCAGAACACAGTGACCCAAGCAATGGACGAGGTTGTCCCACGTGCATCCCATTCTGGATTCGCCCACCTGAAGCAAGGGGACTTTAATTTACAGCTTTG
Organism: Jaculus jaculus; assembly: GCF_020740685.1. Lineage (NCBI taxonomy): Eukaryota > Metazoa > Chordata > Mammalia > Rodentia > Dipodidae > Jaculus > Jaculus jaculus. The sequence goes on from NC_059117.1 coordinate 34,658,066, forward strand.
TCATAGAGTCATGGTGGAGGAAGAATGCAGACCTTGGGCTTTTAAGGCCAGACCTCACTCTAGCCCAGGCTGACCTGGAACTCACTCTGTAGTCCAGGCTAGTCTCACATTCATAGCTATCCTCCTACCTCAGTCTCCCAAAGTGCTAGGATTACAGGCATGGGCCACCACTGCCTGTCCAGAATGAAGATTTTTGGGTGTCCTCATGAACTCAGAAGAAAACATAACTGAAGACGAGGGATTTCAGCTGGCCACCGTACCACTAGGATACAGTGTGAATCTCTCTCTCAGAGAACTGTAACTTGTGTTGCTTTAGGTCAGAGTAAATAAAGAGAAAATAATGCTCTCAGCGGCAATCCCAAGAGCGAAGAGACCCAGAGCCTGCTGCTGGGGCCACCACCAGGCAATTGTCTCCTGGCAATGCACAGGCCCCACGCCTCACTGCCCGGCGCTGGCTGTGGTCACGTGCAACAAGGCTCGCCCTCCCCTGCGAGCTGTGGGGAAGGACTCTGAAAACAGCCTCGCCATGGGTGACAGCTACAGGGAACAAAGAAAATGGATTTGATCATGTGAAGCCCCTTTATTTAAAAGGAAAAAAAAAAAAAAAACTTGTTCATGGACTGAGTTTAAAACAGCAAATATGACCCTAGTACTCAGTTTCTGGAACCAGGAAGGCATATGCACTTAAAACACAGTACTTAACAACTCACTGAGCGCACTCCGGAACCAAGACAAAGGTAAAACATCACCCAAACTGGGCCATGGGCTTCCAGGTGAGCACACCTGCCCTGAGGAGAGAAGCAGCACTCATACCTGTTTCCCCAACTCCACCGAGTTGAAACTATCGCAGCTCTCCTCGGAGAGGGTTTCCATGGGAACATCATCTGGGAAACCCACAAAGTCTTCATCATCGCTGGGTGCATTAAAGATGTCAGCCACTTCTTTAGGGATCTGTTTTGGATTCCAAAGGGAAAGATGAAACTGGGGTTTCTGCAATAACTTGGGGAACTTCTCTACAAGACCAGGAACTACCTTCTTACAACATCATTGTCACGGTTACCCAGAAGGTGCTAGTAACTGAACAAATGTGTTTTCAGTGAAACTTCATGGCAAAATAAATAAGTAAGAGTAGGGTGGGTAACTTCTTCCAGTTATGTAAACCCTATTTTACAGAGAATGTGGGGGCCGTGCTTAAACAGAAGCCATTTTTGATGTTGTGAATAAAAGAAAAAAAAGGCTTGTTTCTGATAAACCAATGAGCTCTGTCCTCTGGCTCACTGCACGTGTCGGTCATCTGAAAGATTTCACCACATGTCAGTAAGCGCCTTAATTATCACCTATGGTTCTCTTACTTTCTGCTATGTTGATTCAGAGGTCTCTAAGTTTATGCAACAAGGTAAGAAGTGTCCCTTTCCTATACTGGAGACCAGTGTAAGCAGCCGAGTTAATTCCAGGAGAATTTACGAGCCATTAGGTGCAATTATGCTCAGGGAGAATATTGTTGCATATTTAACCTAATAGATATGTAGCTGCTAGAAATTCATGTTTGTATGCTGACTACTTATTTCCAATCAACTATGAAAAAAAAAAAAACACAGACAGACACCTGTAGATTATTTATTTGGAATCATTTTTTGTCTGCACATGTATCCTTTCTCTCTGTCATTCAAGAAGAATCAGAGTGAACCATAAGCAGTGATTGATCTTTCATTGTTTGTAACCTTTAATGTGAGCCAACCGAATGCAGGTGTGCTGTATACTGAGAAAGGCTGCAGGCCTTCAGCACAGACCTCCCTGGGCTACAGGTGTCCTACTGGATCAACACAAAACCACCTCATACCCAAAATGATTACCATTAATTCAAAAATAGCATTTTAGGGCTGTAGAGATGGCTTAGCAGTTAAAGCATTTGCCTGCAAAGCCAAAAGGACCTTGGTTCAATTCCCCAGGACCCATGTTAGCCAGATGCACAAGGGGGTGCATGTGTCCGGAGTTCATTTGCAGTGGCTGGAGGCCCTGGCATGGCCATTCTCTCTCCCCACCCCCTCTCTCTCTCAAATAAATAAATAAATAAATAAATATAGAAGGTTTTTTTTTTTAAAGAATAGCATTTTAAGCTGGGTGTGGTGGTACATGCCTTTAATCCCAGCATTCGGGAGGCAGAGGTAGGAGGAGCACCGAGAGTTCGAGGCCACCCTGAGACTGCATAGTGAATTCCAGGTCAGCCTGGGCTAGAAAGAGACCCTACCTCGAGGGAAAAAAAAAAAAAAAAAGAATAGCATTTTAATGCCCACAACTATCACTAAAATGGCTTTTGTAACTTTAAGGGGGCAGAGAGGGCCTACTCAAGACAAGAATATGCATTTTTGTTAATGAAAGCATTTTATTTTTCATGACTTGTTTCCTTAAGCTTAAGTACGGATTAAATATTTTTCTGTAACAACTCTCCACAAATGACAGGTACTTAGTGTGCTACATAGACAAAAATGTCAGGTCATTCTACTGTTAGAATTAAAAAATAAATACGGTAAGGTGTGGTGGCGCACTCCTTCAATCCTGGCACTCGGAAGGCACAATTAGAAGGATCGCCATGAGTTCGAGGCCACCCTGAGACTACATAGTGAATTCCAGGTCAGCGTGGGCTAGAAGCAAGACCCTACCTGGAGACAAAACAAAAGTTAATATACTATAAAATCTTTCAAGGTATTTATTTTTATTGTAAATGTTAATGCACATTAATTGTACAAATTGATGAGATTCACTGTGACACTTCCACACAAGTACATGGAGGGCTCTGCTTTTATCTAGTCACACCTACCTCAGGATTGGACAGAATATAAGGAACATACATCCTGACTCTCCAGAACTTACTGCTCATGGCTTCACGGGTTTCCTCTGTATCTCTACTCAACTTGCTTCCGCATTGCAATCACGCCCACCACAAGGAAAGCCCTTTAGGATACGCTTATCCAAACGTTCAAGATTAAGTCAAGCTCACGCTGCCGTGACGCTACCAGTAACGCTGAGGCTTTCCTGGCAGCACTTTCGGTCCTTGGAACGCAGCCTTACGATACACTGAAAACCTGTCACCGCCACTGGGTATGCGAAGAGCCTTCCGAGCACTTCCCATTTCACAAGGAAGTAATGTTTTTGAGGGTTGAGATTAATAATGTCTGCTGCTTCACTGGGCCAGTTTCTTATGTGACACTGACATTGTCTTTTTAAATTTTATATGATTACAATTCGAGAGAGAGAAAGAGAATGGGAGCGCCAGGGCCTCTAGCCACTGCAAACAAAATCCAGATGCATGTGCCACCTTTGCACTGGTTTATGTGGGTACTGGGGAATCGAACCTGGGTCTTTAGGCTTTGCAGGCAAGTGCCTTAACCACTAAGCCATCTCTCTAGCCCAAGAACCTTAGGAGTAAATAATGAAATGACTGTAATAAAGAGCTCATTGCCGCCACCCTGATTCCTGCTAGTAGCCAGGACTCTTCCCTTTGCTTTTGGAAAATCAGTGTAAGAACCAGTGCAGCCACAAGACAAGGAAGGTCTCAGGATCTCTGTGACAATGAAAGTGCCCTTGTGAATTACCCAGGTTCCCTAGGTCGCTTAGAGCACAACTTATAGTCACGGCGCAGACAGAAGTGCACATCCCCGTAAACTGGGTCTCTTTGAATTCTTTGTATGTTGAATTAATTTTACAGTCAGGTTGAAAAGTTACATTAAATCCCTAATCCAGTTACCATGGTTTTAATGACTCATGTTTGAAAACAACTGGAAATAGGCAATTCAATCAAAGCAAGTTGAACGTTTGGATTCTCAAGAACATAAATCTGCTGGGCAGAGAGGCTCGTGCCTTTAATCCCAGCACAAAGAAAGTTGAGGCAAAAGGCCAGTCTGGTGGGGGGCAGAGGAGGGAGGGAATTACCATGGGATATTTTTTTATAATCATGGAAAATGTTAATAAAAATTAAAAAAAAAAAAGGCCAGTCTGGGCTGAAGTGAGACCCAGCCTCAAACGGAAGAACCTGAATCCACAGAATGGATTCTACAAGTTCAATGTCTCTTGGAAAACTCATATACTCTTTCCATCATCTGACAAAGCCTTCGCATCTCTCCATAGGTGCCATCAGAGGCTGTCATTACTGATTAGGAACAAAAAGGGATTAAACGTAGGAAAAGAAGAGTTTCGGGTCTTCACAAGCCCCAGGGTTTAAGTCCCTGTAAGAGATTCAGTGCCCTTAATGTAACAAGCTGTAATTTAATAGAAAACAAAAAGAAAGCAAGGCTTGCAAGCCAGAACCATAATACAAACAGGCTATACTTCTAACATACGTTAATCTATTAAGCTCCTGAGCCTGCCATTTTCCGGAGCTGTTATCAGGGACATGCTGGGCTTGTGTATCGTCTAGACAAACTGCAGCTCGTGGGAGTTTTTCAAAGTTTGTGTTCCCTTTGATGACAACAGCAACCCTAAGACTCATCAAAAAAAAAAAAAAAAGGAGTGGCTTACCTCGAATCAACAAGTTCCCATGCAGTGAATGATACCTCATCCAAGTGACAGAATCAGGGTGACTGTAATCAGCTGACCCTAATCCAGTCAAGGAACGTCCCTTCAGAAAGTGAAGACACTCTAATCGATTACTTTTTAAAAATCCACACAGCCACACCTTCGCCATTCTTTCAAGCACACAGTTCGTACTTGCCCGCTCTGCCCTCGCTGGAATCGGCAGTGTAACTGACAGAAGTCCACTGGGCAGGACTCAGTTCTCCAACTAGGACATAGGCACGTGGGGTGGGCCCGGGAGGGGCTACATAAGCACCTCACACATGCTCACTGAGAACAAGTCACTGATAAATCCATATCAAAAACATTTGTGCTACCTGAATTTATACTTTTTTCCTAGGGAAGCTGCCATCTTTCTATGATCTTTTTCTCTTTTTTTTTGTTTTTAATTTTAGTTTATTTTTATGTACTTGAGAGAGAAAGAGGCAGAGAAAGAGAAAATAGGCATGCCAGGGCCTCCAGCCACTACAAATAAACTCCAGACATATGTGCCCCCTTGTATATCTGGCTTATGTGGGTCCTGGGGAATCGAACCAGGTCATTTGGCTTTGTAGACAAATGCTTTAACCGCTAAGCCATCGCTCCAGCACGCTATGATCTTTTTCTTAAAATATTTTATTTATTTGAGAGAGAGGGAAGGCAGATAGAGAATGTGCATACCAGGGCCTCGAGAGCCAGTATAAATAAACTCAAGATGCATGCACCACCTTATGCATCTGGCTTACGTGGGTACTGGGGAATTCTCAGTCCTTAGACTTTGTAGGCAAGTGCCTTAGCCTCTAAGCCATTTTTTCAGCCTTTCTAGGATCTTTAGGTACAGATAAATTCCCTGACCATTTATCTCTATAATCAATTCTGCAAACTCAGTGGGCTGAGCAGGCAGGTAGCCAGGCAGGTGAGGTAACAAACAACACAGGATGGTGCTACTGGGGTGGACAGAGGCAGGCTCCAGTGTGCCTGGCATTCCAAACCCCCAGGAATGCAAGGAATAGGCGTCTCAGTGACCGAAGGACCACACATCGGTATGATGGAAATGTCATGGTGCTTTATGGAATACCAAGGACATGGTAAATGCCAGAACTTCAAATATTACTAGCCATGGTAAAACAGACTTCAAACCAAAACTAAAAAGGATAAAAAACAATTACTTATTAACAAAAGGAAGAAATTATCAAGAAGATACAATTATAAATATGTATGTATCTAATGTCGGGGCTCCCAATTTCATAAAACAAGTATGAATGAGCAAAAAAGGTCAGATGGACCCTGAGACAATAATAGTAGGTGACTTCAATGTGCCACTTTCATCTTTAGAAAGGCATCCAGACTAAAAAAGAAAGAAATTTCAATTACAAGTATACAGAGTACTGATTTCTCTCTCTCCCATTGAACTGCATGCATTATTGCTTTTTCCAGCTTTCTGTCAGCTGGTCTACATGGAGGAGGTTTTCAGCTCAGCTCCAGCAGGATTTCTCAGTGGCCTTGCAGCCCAAGTATGTGGAGTCTTCAGCAATAGGGTCTTACCATCTATTCCTGGTGGGAAGCCAAGGGCCTTGGCAATGGACTACAATGTTTTTGAGGCATCAGAGACCTTCCTGGCCAATTATTCACTGGAAGATATCCGATGCCAGGCACTGAAAATTTTCTAGTAACAACCTATGACTCCTAAGTGTTCCATTGTCCTAAAAAGTAGGTTTCCATGACTTATCACCTGGCTTTTATCCTCTTAGATTTCAATTAGCACCCCCCCCCCACACACACACACCTTTCCTTTACTCAATCTCTTCCCCTGACACTGCAAGCCTTATATTTGGCCAACCAGGCCAAATGAGCCAACAGGAGCAAGAGTGGCACATCTGTTATGGGGGAAACCAACCACCCTCTAATTGAATTAGAGACTTGCTCCATGGAAGGGAATACATCCCTGATGCTGAAAACCTACAATATAAACCCTAGGGGTGTAATGTCTGCTGGTGTCTGGCTAAATGTATATTATATGCTCAACAAACTGTCCAGTAAGCACTTCTCTTAATGTTCATAGCCATATATTAATGTTACTCTCACTTTTGGTTAGAGAACCTTCTCTTTTCAGATGGCAGTGATCTTGGAATGAGTCAGAAGGCACCATGGTACTGAGAAGAAATGACAGAGGCATACTCAGCACTGAAATATCTCTACCACACTTTACAGAGCTCAGAGTCCATTGCAGAAGTGGTGGTGGAAAGAATGTAAGAGCCAATAGGTCTCCTTACAATGTGCTTCTCTAGAAACAGAATGGCCTGGATATTATCCATGACCTTGCAGTGCCTGGCACTACTTACATAAGATTATCATAATAGAAGGAAAAGATCATGGCATCAAAAGAAAAGAGACTGATTGAGAGGGGGAGGGGATATGATGGAGAATGCAATTTCAAAGGGGAAAGTGGGGAAGGGGAGGGAATTACCATGGAATATTGTTTACAATTATGGAAGTTGTCAATAAAATAATAATAACAAAAGTATACAGACTGAACAGTTACCTACAGAATGTTCAACAGATATGTAATGTGCATTCTGAGCAGGCCATGGAACTTTCTCTAACATACATCATATTCTAGGTTACACAGCAAACCTCAACAAATGCAGAAGAACCAAAATTTCTCGGTTTTGGGTGTCTGTTGCATGTATGTATAGTGTGTGGATGTGTTCGTGTACGTAAGTGCAGGTGTGCATCTGCCACAGTTCACACATAGCAGTAAGAGGACAGCTTTCAGGTGTCGCTCTCGTCTTTCGACCACCATCCTTTGAGGTGGGCTTCACATTGTTCACCACTCCTTTCTCCAGGCCAGCTGGCCCGAGGTTCCCCTGGATTCTCCTGTCCTTACCTCCGCTCTTGCCCATGGGCATGATGGGATCACACCACCAGCCGCAGCCCCAGCATTGGGCTTTTTACATGGGTGTTGGAGGTTCCAAACTCAGATGTTCTCGCTTGTGTGGTACCTCTGCAGCCCTTCCTTTAAGATTTATTTTTATTTATTAGAGACAGAGAGAGGGAGGGAAAGAGAAAGAGCAAGTGAGAATGGACACATAGGGCTTCTAATCATTGCAAACAAACTCCAGACACGTGTGCCACCATGTGCATCTGGCTCATGTGAGACCTGGAGAATCAAACCTGGGTCCTTAGTGGTTAAGGTGTATGCCTGCAAAGCCTAAGTCATCATTCCAGTCCACTTCCCTTTTTAATGTGCATGCACTTTTGTGTGCATGGGTGCACATGTACACTTTTGTGAGTGTGCATAGAAACCACGGGACAACCTTATTCCTGGGAACACTACCCATCTTTCCATCTTTTTTTTTTCCATCGTGACAGTGCCTCTCCTTGGCTAGCCAGTGAGCCCTGAGATCCTCCTCCTCGCTTCCCCGGCACTGGGATCATAGGCATGTGCCTCCTCCACACCGAGCATCTTTCTACAGCTTCTGAGGACCAAACTCACATCTTCATGCTTGTGAAGCAAGCACTTCACTTACTGAGCTACCTCCCCAGCCCTCACAAATAGTTTCTTGAGGGGCTGAGGAGATGGCTAAGTCACTTGCAAAGCCTTCTGGCCAAGGATTCAATTCCCCAGATCATGTAAAGCCAGACACAAAGTGGATTTCCATGGCAATGGGAGGCAGAACTAGGAGAGTACAAAGCTCTCAGGCCAGTAGGCCATCTAGCCTGCATTTCATTTATATGTAGCCTGGCAATTTGTTTACAGGAACAAGGGACCCCACCTCAAAGAAGGTGCAGCCAAGACACATAGAAGTTGTCATCTGACCTCTGTATGCTGTGCTGAGGAATAAGGGCACATGTGAACATATATGAAGAAAAGAAATTTTCAAATGTTATTAAATCATAGTGAAAAAAACTTAGAAACTGACAGCAAAAGAAACCACAGAAACTATACAAGTACTTGGAGATTGATCATTAGGAAGCACTTCATAAAATAAAACTATATTCCAAAAGACTGAAAAATCTGAAGGAAGTAAATTCCTAGACATGTACATATGACCAACCAACATGACAACAAGAAGATACAAGCAATGTAAACAGATCCACACCATGGCTCAGTAGTTAAGGCACTTGCCTGCAAAGCCTAGCCACCCTGATTCGATTCCCCGGAACCCACATAAAGCCAGATGCACAAAGTGGCACATGCATCTGGAGTTCATTTGCAGTAGCTGAAAGCCCTGGCCTGCTCATTCATCCTCTCTCTCTAGCTCTGTCTGCTTTCTCTCTATCTCCTTCTGCTTACAAATAAATAAAAATATTTAATAAAATAATAAAAGAAAACAGATCCACAACAAACAATGCAGCTGACATGGTAACAGAGTCTCCAAGTAGGAAAAGCCTGGTACCTAAAGACTCAATGTTGAACTCTACGAAGCCATTAAAGAGAAAACTACCACCACCAGTGCCCATCAACTAGTCCATAAGACCGAAAGGGAAGGAAGCCCACCAAACTCATTCTACGAGGCCACTATGGCTCTAACAGCCAAACCAATAAGGGCACGACAAAAGAGAAAATTATGCACCACTATCCCGGCTGAACACAGATACAAAATAACACAGAATGTTAACACTTGCAAACCAAATTCAAGAACATATTCAATCATAAACCACAACCAAGTTTAATTTTATTTCAGGGAAGCAAGGATGTTTCAACCAACATATGCAACTCAATACACATTGCCAGCAAATAAATACACCTAAGGACAAATCTTAGGATCATCCTAACAGATGCAGAAAAGGCTGCTGACAAAGTTTAACATCCATCCCTTCAAGATAAAAGCCCTGAAGAAAACTTAGAAAAAGCATACCTCTATAGAGTAAGGACTATGTATGACAAACTCAGTCAACCAGCATTACACTAAAAAGGAAAAACAAAAAACAAAACAAAACAAAACAAAAAAAAAACACCTGGAAGCATTTCCTCTAAAATCAGGAACAATGATATTTATTCTTTTTTATACATACATACATATATTTTGAGGTAAGGTCTTACTCTAGCCCAAGCTCACCTAGAATTCACTATGCAGTCTAAGCTGGCCTTGAACTCACAGTGATCCTCCTACATCCACCTCCCAAGTGCTGAGATTAAAGGCCTGGCCCTTATTCTCTTATTCAATATGTTTGACATCTTAAGCTACAATAAGAAAAAGAAAGGGAAGCAGGGAGGGTGGAAAGGGATACAAATAGGAAAGGAAGAAGTAAAATTAACCTGATGTGGAGACAACATGATCCTATACTTAGACGACTGGAACTGCCACCAGAAAACTCTGGGCTGAGATAGATATACACACACACACACACACACACACACACATATACACATACATACACACACACACATATTGCTGAAAAAGAAATGAGGGAAAAAGTCTATCATAGTCTCTTCAAAGCAGTGAAGTCCCTCAGTGTAGATCTAACGAAGGTGAAAAACTTCTACTTGAAAACGCTAAAGAAAGAAACTGTAGGTTCTAGAAGATGGAAAGACCTCCCATGTTCACGCACGAGCAGAATTAATACTGCAAAAGTGGCTACATTACCAAAACAAATCTACAGATTCACTGCGGCCACCATCCAAATTCAAATGTTCTTCACAGAACTAGAAGAAATAATCCTAAAATTCAAGAACCCCAAAAGCCAAAATAATCCTAAGCAAAACAAGCAGTATGGGTGGCAGCCATCCCAACACCTGATCTGCAGGAATTCTACAGCCATACTATCAAAAATCAGCCCTAGCGCTGGAGAGATGGCTTAGCGGTTAAGCACTTGCCTATGAAGCCTAAAGGACCCCAGTTCAAGGCTCAATTCCCCAGGCCCCACATTAGCCAGATGTACAAGGGGGCGCATGCATCTGGAGTTTGTTTGCAGTGGCTGGAAGCCCTGGCACACCCAATCTCTCCTTCTCTCCCTCTCTCTCCCTCTTTCTCTGTCTGTTGCTCTCAAATAAAAATAAACAAAAAAAAAAAATTTTTTTAATCAGCCCTGAAGATCAGTAGGTCAAAATAGAAAGCATAGGCAAGTGTGAATATAAGGGAAGACAATTGTTTCCTTATTTACGTGAATGCCATCTTTTCCCAATGGATACATCAAGTCTCACATGAGCAGTCCTAATGTTACCAGCAATTTAGAGGCAGGTCGTTTGAGAGCCAGCCTCCTCCCCCGCCCCTCCCCTCCGGGTCACATTCAGATATACCCACTATGTGCCCAGCATGCAGACTGAAGGGCTGAATAGCTAGATCTCAAGCCCCAACCTCCAGATTCCAACTGAGAGATCCTGTGGGCATCTGGAAGCTGGGGCTGTCTACAGAACCCTGCTTTGTTCCAACCTAACTAGGCTGTACTGATAAAGCTGCTGCCTTCTTCCCTGCTTTCCTTAAGCAATGCAGAGGAAAGCTTTAGAGGCCTCCACATCACTTGGCTAGCCCTAGTTTTAATTAAACCTCCATTTAAAAAGAACTAGTTGTGGGGTGGGGGTGGAGAGATGACTTAGCAGTTAAGGCACTGGACTGTGACGCTTAAGGAACAAGGTTTGATTCCCCAGGATCCAATTAAGCCAGATCGATGTACAAGGTGGCCCATGCGTCTGGAGCGGCTTGCAGGTAGCTGGAAGCCCTGGCATGCCCATTCTCTCTACCTGGCCCTGCCCTTTCCTCTCTCCCTCCCCCCACCCTTCTCTCTCTCTCTCTCTCTCAAAATAAGTAAATAAATATATTTTTTAAAAAAAAAACAGAACTAGCTGGTCTGGGGAAATGGCTCAGTGGAAAGTACACTTGTCATACAACCATGAGGGCCTAAGACACCCTGACTCTCCCTGAGCCCTGAGTTTGATCCCCAGCACCCATATAAAATAAGTTGGGCATGGCCACGCATGCCTATAACCCCACTCCTGGAGGGGGCTGAGAGAGGAGAATCATTGGAGTGAACTGAAAGTGGTGGCTGAGGGTTCAGAGAGAGACCCCATCTCCAGCAAAGATGAGGAGGCAAGAGAGAGGAGGTCACCTGACATTCTCTGGCCTGCACATGAGTGAGGAGCACAAGTGCCTCCACTACACACACACACACACACACACACACACACACACACAAACACACCACACATACCACACTGGTACGCCCCTACATACACACACAAAAGAACTGGGAAGTCTTAAAACAAGCCTCTAACTGCCAGCTGGCTTCCAATCAAGTACTTACATTTGAAAATAAATCAATGTAAATCTGTGCTAAGTTTTAATATTATAAAATCAAGAGGTAAAAGAGATGGCTCAGCACCTAAAAGAATTTGCTTTCCAAACCTGTTGGCCTGGGTTCAATTCCCTAGAGCCCATGTAAAGCCTCATACACAAAGTGGCGCACGTGTCTGGGGTTCGTTTGCGACAGCAAAAGGCTCTGGCGCGTCCATACTCACTCTGTCTCTCTCTAAAGAAAATAAATGAAATTCAATATAATTTTAAAGCTTTTTTTAACATCTTAATGATATTTAAATTTATCTTTCTTGGAGCTTGTTGCAGTCAGGTTCGTCTTGCTGGTAGAAATCAGCCAACAAAGAGCAGCTGTGGGGAAAAAGAGGTTTATATTGACTCACAGGCTCGAGGGGGAAGCTCCATGACGGCAGGGAAAACGATGGCATCAGCAGAGCATGGACTTCATCCCCTAGCCAACATATGGTGCACAACAGGGACAGGAGAGCTGGCTATAACACCCATAAACAAGCCCCCAAAATTACACCACCCTAGAGGAGGCTTTAATTTCCAATTGCCATCAGCTGGGGACCCTAGCATCCAGAACACCTGAGTTTATGGGGGACACCTGAATCAAACCACCACAGGGCTGGAGAGATGGCTCTGTGGTTAAAGGCATTTGCTTGCAAAGTCTAACAGTTCAGGTTCGAATACCCATCAGCCACGTAAAGCCCGAAGTACAAGATGGCACATGCACCTGGAGTTCATTTGCAGTGGCAGAGGCCCTGGCATGTCCCATTCCTCCCTCCTTTCACCCCTCTCTCTGCTTGTAAAAGAATTGTTATTTCATTTATCCTTCTTGGATTAAAAACTACTACCTCCTAACCAGGAGGAACACATTTATCTATTTTTGAAGGAAAAAAAAAAAAAGATCGAAGGGCCAATGCTGCTAATGCTTCACAAGCAGGGGCGTGTGTGGTTCGCATGGAAGCAAGTTCTACCTTCAGCCGGGAGGAGCAGTACGCAAGAAGCCCCTGCCCGCGGGAGCACTCTCCTCACTGCTCTGGAGCAGTGACAGCAGACCCACAGGACTCGCAAGGTGTGCCTCCCGGCATGTGCCAAGAGACCTGGCACACAGAGGAAGCAGGACTTTGTCTCGCTCTGAGCCACCACCAACGGGAGTTCATGGCATTTCTCGCCATACTCACAGTCTCTGCTTTAACTCTGAAATTCCTGTTCAAATAAATTAGTTCGCTCATAGAACATTTCACATCGCACACTATTTGCAAGAACTGAATCACAAACGAGAAAATAATTAGCTGTGTTAACTATTTTATTATTTATTGTAATTAACTCTGTTAATTATGTTAACATGTGGCACACAGCTCTTAATCCCAGCTACTCAGGCAGGAAGGCTCACTTGACCCAAGGAGTTCAAGGGCAGCCTGAGCAACATAGACAAAGAAGGAAAGAGACGGAGGAAGGAGAAGGAGAAGGGAGGAGAAAACAGCAGCAGCTAAAACGTCAAGGAAAAAAAAGAAAATGCTGTGATCTTAAGGTCAAGCAAAGAATTATTAAGACGCAGTATGAGCGGGCTAGGGCAGTAGCTCAGTTCAGTGCTTGCCTCGCCTGCTCAAAGCACCGGCGTTGATGCCCAGCACTGCCTAAAGCAGACGGGATGGCATGCTCGGGTAGCACCGGCAGCGCTCAAAAGACAGGAGCATGGGAATGTAGGAGAGCAACAGAGGTGACAACGCACGCGACCAGCCAACCTTGCCTACTGAGGTCGTAAGACTATCTCAGTAAGACCAAAGAAGAAAAAAAAAAGAGAGAGAGAGAGAAACAAGACACTCAGTGAGAGGTAAGAGGGAGAGACTTACACAGATAAAAAGAAAAGCCACATAATGGGAGGAGGTATGTGCACAAGGGATGCACCTGACCAAGGACCCATACACAGAATATCTGAACTCCCAAAACGCAGTAATAAGAAACCAAGCAAAAGTTAAAGAACATAGGCCAAAGGACTTGAGTAGATACTTGACCAAAGACATGGCTGGCAGGTGAGCTCACAAAAAGCCAATCAATGTCTTGAATATCAGATAAAATCAAGTTTGAAACAATGAGATATGGGGCTAGAGAGATGGCTTAGCAGTTAAGGCGCTCACCTGCAAAGCCAAAGGAGCTCAGTTTGATTACCCAGGACCCACGTAAGCCAGATGGTACAAGGTGGCGCATGCCTCTGGAGTTCGTACGCAGTGACTGGAGGCCCTGGTACACCCATTCATTCATTCATTTTCTCTCTCTCAAATAAAAAATAAAATATTAAAAAAAAAAACCAGTGAGATGCAACTATATGCCACCCATCAGAATGGCTTCAAAATTAAACAGTACCAAGGGCTTGGCACTACCAAGAACGTAGAGTGCCCAGCACTCACACACAATGCTGGCTGAGATGCAAAACGGCAGGGCCCCTTTAGAAAACAACTTGGCAGCTTCTTTTAACACTAAACATGCACTTGCTATACAGCCAACCATTCTACACCTAGGTGTTTACTTAAGTGCAGTGAAAAATGTTCACACAAAACTGGTTCACAGTAGTTTTCAAAAACCAAGATACAGTCCACGCAAACCTGGGAATGGATGAACAAAAGGTGGTGTTATTCACACAACAGAACACTACTGGCAAAAAAAAAAAAAAAAAAAGGAGCTATTTGCAGAGCACAGAAATTACTCGGTTGGGTGTTGGACTGTAAAAGAATGAATTACTGACACAACGATATGGATAAATCTCAAACACATTACACCAAATGAAAAGGGTTACGTAGTCTATGATTCCGCTTAGATGGCATCACGGAAATAGCAAGAACTCCTGAGAGACACAAAACCAGGTCAGTGGTTGCCTGGTGTTGAAATGGTGGCATTGGAGGGTGGATTAAAAACAGGCCAGATGGAATTTCTGATGGGTGATAAAACTGGCCACAGTAATCTACATCTGTAGGTGATGTCAAAACTCAAGGCTGGACATTAAGAAGGATGAACTGCACTGTCTTGAATTAAACCTTGCTTAAGATGGAGAGCACACGTGAACAGCTGAACGATACGAATCGCCCAGAGACTGCTCCTGGCACATAAAATTCAGCTGTGAGAACGGAAGCACCGCAGAACGATGGGAAAGGAAAGGAACACACAGAAAACACGTATTAAATCATGGCCAAACCACAGTCACATGTCCAGCAGGGACAACGCCTGTCAGTAGGCAAATGCTGAAACAAATGCAGCAGAGGGATCAACAGTTCAAGGGCGGCCCGGGCTGCACCTTCTACCTGGGCATCGTAAGCAGGAGGATCAGGGGTTCAAGGTCATCCTCGGCTGCATACCAAGTTTGAGGACAGCCTGTACTACATGAGACCTCCTCGACAAACCAGAACCATCGACAAGGGTTAATTTTGGGGGGTATTTAAGTGAGCTTTCAAGATTGCCAAGAAAATGTGGTTACCCCCATAAGAAGTAAATACAGCCATTCACTATCAAGAGAACTGTAACACTGAAGACCATCAAATTACACAACTCTCACTTCAGAGGGGCCAGCCGGTCTAGTCTTCCTGAAAGGCACACAGCTGGTTAATGTCCACGTTTCCAAAGAGCTGAATAAGAGAATTATCTATTTTTTTCAATAATCTAATTATTAACTCATATTCACTGTCAGAGGCATAAGGCACGACAATGGAAACAGCTGGGCATGGCGGCATACACCTGTAACCCTAGGACTTAGGAGATGAAAGCGGGAAGAGGGTCAGGAGTTCAATGCCACAGACCTCAAAAGGAAAAAGCAAAAAGACGTTACCAAGAAAGTGAGCTGGGCATGGTGGTGCACACTTTTAATCTCAGCAGAGGTAGGAGGATTGCCATGAGTTCCAGGCCACCCTGAAACGCCATAGTAAATTCCAAGTCAGCCTAGGCTAGAATGAGACCTCATCTTTGAAGAAAAAAAAAATTTTTAAGTAAAAAGGTGGGGGCTAGAGAGATGGATTAGCAGTTAAGGCACTTGCCTGCAAAGCCAAAGGACCCAGGTTCCACTCCCCAGGACCTACGTAAGCCAGATGCACAAGAGGGCGCATGCATCTGGAGTTCGTTTGCAGTGGCGGGAGGCCCTGGTGCACCCATTCTCTCTCTCTAATAATTTTTTTTTTAGAAAAGTGAAAAGATGGCCTAAAATTAATATTTAAAACTCAAATCTGGTGAGCATCTACTATCCATAATGTACAAAGATAACTTTAAGAACATAACCCAAACAACTCAATCAAGAACTGGGGGAAAGATACGAGGAGACCTTTCTCTAGAGAATATACACATATATCCAACAAGTATATGAAAAGCTGCTGACCCGGTTAATCAAAGGGGAAACGCAAATCAGGAACACAGCTGACAAATGACATGCTCAAGGACGATCTGATCAATCCACAGAGAACAAGTGCCAATGAGGAGATAGACAGAACCTCCCGTGCGATGCCGACGGGACTGCAGATGGTCCAGCCACTGGGCGTTCCTCAACGAGCCAAAGGCGGGCTCAGCACGTGGCCCAGGCATCACGCTCAATGGGAACAGGTGCTCAAGAGGTCAACAGGCGCACATGGCATCACTACGCACAGGCACCAAAAAGAAGAAACGCAAATGCCCAGCATAAATGAATGCTTTAGCAAATTACAGTACATGTGTACCATTCGGCCGTAAAAAAGAATGAATTATGTATCTACCATACAAGCGGATATAAACCTGGAAAACATGTGAAGTACCACAGCCAGACACAAAGAGTCACTTACTGTATGATTCCATTTGCATGGGACATCCCGGCTAGACAAACCCACATTTACTAGAAGCCAGTAAGTGGCTGCTGCCAGCCAGAGGAGAGGAAAGAGGGGTGCCACCCACAGAGGCACAGGGTTTCCTTTCGGGGTGATGGTATTTCAGATGTAGATAAGAGGTGGGGGTGCACAACAGTACGAATGTGCTAAATGCCAATGCAGGATTCATTTTAACATCGTCCATTTTAACCGACCTGGGGAAACACAGCTCAGTGGGAAGAGCAAATGAGTTTAATCCCCGGCACAGGAAAATAAGGAGATGGGAAGGAGAAAACTCCCATTTACGAGAATGTAACATCAATTTAAAACCATTAAGTCTTATGAGAATTTCAAGACTCACCTAAATCCCACTACGTAAATTGGCTTCTAATTAACTCCCAGGCTGGCTACCCAAGTGTCCTAGCACTGAGCACAATGTCCCACACACCGAAAAAGTGCTCCATGGGGCTGGAGAGATGGCTTAGCGGTTAAGGCACCTGTCTGAGAAGCCTAAGGGCTCATATTCAATTCCCCAGGACCCATGTAAGCAGGATGCACAGGGTGGCGCATGAGTCTGGAGTTCATGTGCAATGGTTAGAGGCCAGGACATACCCATTCCCTCCCCCCACCCCAAATAAGACTTTTTTTTTAAAAAGTGCTCCATGAACTCCATCATAACCCACTATCTTGCTTCCCAGACTGTTCTACACAACCGAGCCTTTCCTCTGTTCCCCTAGTGGCTGCCATTGCAGGCACCCGGGCTCCCTCTGTGCCTCTTTCTTTCCCATGCTCCCCAGCTCTATGCCCTCCAGCCACCAGAGTCCCCGGTAGAAAACAGGCATCAGCTCTTGTATGAATGGATCAAAGACACTGCTGGGTGTCGAAGGGCTTTGCCTACACCACTCGTGAACAAACATAGTCTGCCCCGGGGTCTCTGTATCCATGCCTCCTTCCCTCCCCCTCCCAACCCTTGCAGCACCAGGAACTGAATGCCTGGCCTCTCACATCAATAGGCAAAAGCTCTACCAATAAGCTACAGTGAAGACTTCCTCTTTTTAAAAACTTTTACTTGCACGTGTGCATGCACACACACGCTGGAGCCTCACGCCACTGTCCAGCTTTAAGTACTCGGGGAAATGAACAAGCTTTGCAATCAAGCATCTTTAACTGCTCAGCCATTTCCTCAGCCCCCCCCCCCTTTTAAAGTGTTTCATTGTTTTTCTTTGTTATCGATTCTTGATGTCTCACTATGTAGGCCAAGCTGATTGCATACTCTCAGTCCTCCTCCTTTAGTGCCCCAGTGCTAGGATTACAGCATGCATCATTTGCTGGAATTACGGACATGTGCCACTGCACTTGGCTTTTACATGAGTGGAGGGATCCCAGGCTCAGGTCCTCATGCTCATGAGGCAAACACTTTACCAAATAAGCCACAGGATGTAGCAATGATTTCTTAGTTACAGCAGCAAGAATACGTAAACTAGACTTAATCAAAATTTAAAACTTTTGTGCAAAAGACACCAGACAGTGAAAAGGGCCCCCACAGGTAGGACAGAGACAACATTTGCAAATCACATCTGAGAAAAGGTTAGTAACTAGAATATATTACTATTACTCAACAACTGATTTTAAAAATTCAACTCAGAAATGGACAAAGAGCATGAACTAACATTCTCCACAGAAGAGGCTAGGAGGCTAGGGAAAAGGCTGAAGGGAAAAGTGCTCACTGTCCAAGCATGAGGACATGAGTTTAGATCCCCGAAGCCCAGGAAAAGCCAGAGGCCATACAGGACGTGTGTGATTCGAGTGTGTCCGTGATGGAAAGGGGAGGCTTGCCTCAAAAGGTGAGAGCCCCCTGCCTCAAATGAGGTGGACGATGAAGAGTGAACCCGAAAGGTCTCCTCTGACCTCCATACACCAGTGTACACACACACACACACACACACACACACACGCACACCAAGAAGAAAAGGAACATTCTTCACAGATGTTCAGATGCCAGGGAGCTCATGGAAGATGTTTAACAGCACTAATCGCTACAGAAATGCAAATCAAACCCACAATGAAACACCACTCCAAAACCATCACAGGGGCTGGAGAGATGATTTCACGGTAAGGCACTTGTCTACAAAGCTGAAAGACCCAGGTTCAATTCCCCAGGATCCACATAAGCCAGACGTACAAGGAGGGGCATGGGTCTGGAGTTTGTTTGCAGTGGCTGTATGCCCTGGCACACCCATCTCTCTCTCTCCCCCTCCCTCTCACTCTCACTTGCTCTCTGCCTCTTTCAAATAAAATAAAATAAAATATTTGGGGGAGGTTGTTTTTCAAGGTAGAGTCTCACTCTAGCCCAGGCTGACCTGGAATTCACTATGGAGTCTCAGGGTGGCCTCAAACTCATGGTGATCCTCCTACCGCTGCCTCCCGAGTGCTGGGATTAAAGGTGTGCCACCATGCCCAGTTTGCTGTGATGTTTTTTTAAAAAATATTTTTATTAGCTGGGCGTGGTGACTTATGCCTTTAATTCCAGCGCTTGGGAGGCAGAGGTAGGAGGATCACTGTGAGTTCGAGGCCACCCTGAGACTCCATAGTGAATTCCAGGTCATCCTAAGCTACAGTGAGGCCCTACCTCGAAAAATCCAAGAAACCAAAACGACGACAAGAAAAACAACAACAACAACAACAAAAAAAAAAATCAGCAGCCATTGTAAAGAAAATGAAGTCAATCACTAGTATCTACCGAAGAAAAGCCAACACTGTGCATTGTTCGTAAGGATGTCAAACAGTGCAGCTGCCAGGCCACCAATATGATGGCTTGTCAAGAAATTAAATTAGTAACTACCATACGGTCCATCAATCATACTTTTAGGCACATAACTGAAAGAATGGGAAAGAGCGATAACAAAGCAGACATTTGTATGCCTAAGTTCACTCAACTCCATATCAAAGCATTATTCACAGTAGACAAAAGGTCTAAATGACCAAAATGGTCATCAGCAGTTGAATGGGAAAAAGAAAAGAAAAAGAATTTTTTTTTGTTTGTGTTTTGGTTTTCGAAGTAGGGTTTTGCTCTAGCCCAGGCAGACCTGGAATTCACTCTCTAGTCTCAGGTTGGCCTCGACCCCACAGTGATCCTCCGACCTCTTCCAAGCGCTGGAATTAAAGGCGTGTGCCAGCCACCATGTGTGGCTAGATGAATGGATTTTTAAAAACGGTTTGCACATACAATATTCAGCCTTCAAAGTGAATGGAATTCTGACACATGCTACCAACATGGATGAATCCTATAAACATTCTATCAAGTGAGTGAAACGAGCTAGTCACAAAAGGAAAACATTGAATGATTTCAAATAAGCTATCTAGGATAATCACACTCTCAGAAAGAAATTAGGACAGACGTGGGTTGCATCAAACATTTTCCCTGGAAACTGTTTGTTGGGCTCAGGTGACAGACCAAAGACCGCCGCACAAAACCAGTTTTGCTGAACCAAGGAGTTTATCGGGGTGAAGGGTTACTTACAGAAGCACGGAGACCCCAAAGCAGCCACAGCCTCGATAAACCTCAGCCCACCATGGACGACAGCCTCCCCACAGTCACTTGGGTGGAGTTCCCAGTCCCTTGCTCTTCCACCCTCTATAAATATGGTCAATCTCTGAGGCCACAAAAAAACTCCTGCCTCATTGCATACAGCTGGCCAGGTAGGCACCTGAGACTCGGGTAAGGGTCTAATGACCCTCCCCACACCCATCCTTCTAAGGAGAAATGTCAACAGACCCAAGCTTGAGAGTTTCTCACCAGTGGTCCCAGCTGCTCTGGATAAAGGTGGCAATTGTTGTTTTTCTCAGGCTAGCTCACACAACACTGATCACAGTCTGGCCCCCCAACTGCTGTTTACTGCTTTCAATTCAGAGGGATGAATTATGCTACAATGTAACCAAGGCTTGGGGAAGGAGTGGAGAGGTTATGGTGTAAGTTTGGAATGAAGGAAAAGTTCTGGAGAAGGGGATGACAGAAGCATGCACAACAATGTAATTATGTACTTAAATATAGTTAAAGCGACCAGGCCACGGGGGCACACACCCATAAACCCAGCACCTGGGAGGCCGAGGCAGGGGCATTCCAAGTTTGAGGCTAACATGGACTATACAGTGAGTTCTAGGGTGGTATGGACTACACAGCAAGACCTTGTCTCAAACTTGTCTCAAACCAAAAGAGGTTCAAGAATTCGTTTAAGTCTATCAGTTTTACTGCAACTATAAACCCCCCCCCCCTCCAAAGACTGGTGTCACTTTAAAGAGAGAAAGGTAGGGAAACATGCATTCCACTGCAGGCTTAGGCTTGGAAGAGCTGTGCAGGACCAGATCCCAGGAAGGAAGTGAGCCAAACCACTGGCAAGTGCTGACTCTGTCCCTCTCAGGGAAATCAGCAGAAAGAAAATGGGAAGCTCATGTCAACACGTCCCTGGACTCTAAAAGACTTATTACCAACTTGGGCCAGGCTGTTCTCACTCATTTTAACTAGGTGCTGCTGGCATTTGTTCCTGGGGGACACTCCTTTACGGGACTTGGGAGACTGAACAACCAACCCTAAATTCCACATGACTCAGTAACAGTGGCAATGGTTCCACCGCCATCACTGCTAACAAAAAGAAACCTACATCCTGAGTGGAGAGATGGTTCAGCGGTTAAGGTGCTTGCCTGCCAAGCCTACCAACCAGAGTTCAATTCCCCAGGACCCACATAAGCCAGATGCACAGAGCGATGCATGCATCTGGAGTTTGTTTTGCAGTAGCTGGAGGCCCTAGCGTGCCTATATTCTCTCTCTCTCTGCCTGTAAATAAAAATATTTTTTTAAAAAAACCCACATTGTTCCATCACCACCTGTCATGACCCCAGATCACAGAGCAAGTCCAAACCTGAAACATGAACACCTTGGTCCATCTCTCAGGATATGACAGATTAGAAAAGCAGCATCGAACAGCCCCAAATAGCAAACAGTGGTTTAAAACAAAAATGGTTTCTTGTTTGTAGTACCTGTTGAGCCTCAGCCAGCCAGAGGCTCTTTTCTAGGCTGTCTCCAAACCAAACCCCAGCTGGCCACACTGGCACATTTGGAATGCTGGCTGGTCCAGTGACAGAGGGACTGAGAAACAAGCACTATGCCGGCGTCTGAAGAAACCCACCAAGACAGCCACAAATCTACTCAGCTTAGCAGCTGGAGCAACTTAGTTTGTGCCTATTTCAAGGAGCCAGAAAAATGCAGCCCTCTCCCTTAAACACCAAAAACACCAAAGAGCAGAACACTAGCATATAGCCCTGATGACGTCCACACTGAAACCAGAAAGCTCTGGAAGAAGATACCGCATGCATGTTACCTAAGGAGAGTAGCAGAACCAGCCACTCAATGCACTTACTAAGCACCTACTATGTGCTGAGAGCTGCCGACGAGTCACGTGATATGGTGAGAGACCATCTTTACGCAATGTCAATGAGGTCTGGCAAACGGTGACAGGTAATTAGGTCCAGAAATCACCGCAGGGGCACGTGATTCAGTAGTTGCGGCTGCTGTCAGCCTCAGTTACGAAGCTGTCTACTCAGCGGGGAGACAGAGCCAGCCCAGGACAGAACTGCAGGAGCTACTGATGTGGATGAAGGAGTCTAGAGATGCTGGTCCATGACAGGAGGTAAATGTCCCATCCGCACTCCAAGCAAACATTGTGGACCAGGTCTGCAAACTGCTGGGAGCCTCGTCTGTTCTGGAGACAGGGAGACCTCCCACAAGACCCTTGCACACTTCTGTTGGGCTAAGAGCACGGACTGTCACGGAGGAAAATGAGCCAACCCCTTCTGGAGTGCCCGTGACACCACTTGGCTCTAGGCATTGTAGTAGAATGAATGACCCCTAAGAGTGCCTCTTTTTGCAGAGCCTAATTACAACCACTTAGTTCAAGGAAGGTCATGAGGACACAGGCTCACTCTGACCCGAGTCCTGCAGCTGGTATGGGGAGCAGGTGACTTTCTGCAGTCAGGTAAAGGGGATGGCAGTGAGACATTGTGGGCATGTGTGGAGGGTGAATGGGACCTAACAGCTTCAGAACTACTTGGCTACAAAACAAACATCTGAAAGAAAAACCACCTGGGGCCATGTGACGTAAGAAAAACAGACGTTTCAGAATGAACAATGATATTAAACGTATCATTATTTTTCTTAACTTTTTAAAGATTTTTTTATTTTTATTTATTTGAGAGAGAGAGAGAGAGAATGGGCATGCCACCAGGGCTTCTAGCCACTGCAAACGAACTCCAGACAAGTGCACCCCCTTGTGCATCTGGCTAAAGTGGGTCCTGAGGAATCAAGCCTCGAACCAGGGTCCTTAGGCTTCACAGGCAAGCGCTTAACTGCTAAGCCATCTCTCCACCACTTTTCTTAACTTTTTTTAAGCGAATGGTAATGAAAGAAAAATGAGAACCTTAACATTTTGTGTTTCAGAAATGTTTTTAAGGATCGGTATAAATTAAGGTTTGCTTTTCCTTTCTCACTTAGTGACAATGCACAGGAAGGATGGGACAGAACTACCCTTAGTGGACATTTTTATGTTTCCTTCTTCTCTTCCTTAGGAACACTAGCTTAGGCCGGTCTTGAGCTCTCTGTCCTCCTGAGGGCTGGGGTTACAGGCCTGGGCCACCACACTTCAAGACCCGTCTTTTATCTTTCAGAGTTGGTCTAGGCATGATTTCACTATCTGACACGGGGCAGGTTTACCTTCCTCCTGCCTGGAAGCTCAGTGGCAGCCCAAGGGGCTTGCAGAGCCACAGGTGGGCCAGGAAAGGGTGCCCCCAGCCAAGAAGAGTCCTTTTATGTTTCAGTTTTGAATTATGTAAAAATGTGCCCTGGGGTGTAGGGATGGCTTAGTGGTTAAGACACTTTCCTGAAAAGCCAAAGGACCCAGGTTTGATTCCCCAGGACCCGCGTAAGCCAAGTGCACAAGTGGTGCATGCATCCGGAGCTCCTTTGCACTGGCTGGAGGCCCCAGCATGCCCATTCTCTCTCTCGAATAAATAAATAAATATATAAAATAAACCTATATCATTAAAAAATGGGTCCTGGGATAGACAGATACAACTTTGAAAGATAAATCTGAAGATTTATAAGAACATTCCAGCATGGGACTACTACCCTTAGGCCCTCCGGGGCAGGTATGAACTGACTACACATTGACTAGAAAACCCTGGAGCTCTTCCAGGACCAGTTTACTGAGTTGCTTACAGAGCAGGGTGAGAGGTGACTTATAGGCGCATGAACCACTCAAAGGCAGCCACGTCACCACTAAGTCCCACTTCATCCTGGATGGCGACTTCATGGAAGCTGCACCATGGAGGCCCCCTCTAGTTAACTTCTACCTCCTATGTTCTCTAGCTTCTGCCAAGATCACTTGCCGCTGAGGAAAGGCAGGAGGGGATAACAGCTGGACTGCCAAGGGAATCATTCCCCTCCTGCATCTAGTAGACACTTTCATGGCTCCGTTACCATGGCCATAGCTGTGGCTATCCCTGCACTATTCCGCTCCAAAGTTGCCATGGCTACACTGGCCAAAGCATTCTCTACTCCAAGATGGCATCATGTCATGCCTGGAGGAAGAACGCCGTATGACCCATGTGGGTCACCATTCACTAAACTGAAGAAAACCCTTGGTCCCTTTTCACTGAGGAGAACAGCCAGCAGGGGCTAGAGCCAGCTCAGAATTTAATCCACAAGACCTAGAAATGCAAGGACCTCCCCCCACCCCCGCCGCCCCATGCCTTCAAGAACTTCTTCCAGTGGAGGGCTGCTCCAAGAACTGTGCTCCTCAGGAGAGTTCCCTGAGGGGTTCAGCACAACCAGCATGGCACACCACCCCAGGACTGGGTCCCCCACACCTCGCAGCCCCAGGTCGGCAGTGTCACAGACCTCAGGACCCCTAGCGCCGCATTCCGTGTGCTATTTCTTAACGACTTATCGACATGCAGCACAAGCTAGAAAGTGCATGCCGGGCTGGATAGATGGCTTAGCGGTTAAGCGCTTGCCTGTGAAGCCTAAGGACCCCGGTTCGAGGCTCGGTTCCCCAGGTCCCACGTTAGCCAGATGCACAAGGGGGCGCACGCGTCTGGAGTTCGTTTGCAGTGGCTGGAAGCCCTGGCGTGCCCATTCTCTCCCTCTTCCTCTATCTGTCTTTCTCTCTGTGTCTGTTGCTCTCAAATAAATAAATAAAAAATGAACAAAAAATATTTTAAAAAGAAATAGAAAGTGCATGCCGTGTTAAGTACACAGCTTGGTGTAGTTTAGCAGACTGCACGTGCATCAGAAATACTTTTAATTTTTTTCTATTAGATCCCCCTTGATTACAAGAAAACCTGCTGTTTGACAGCTAGGGATCCAACTTCAATGAAACACATTTTTAGGAATGCTCCCTGTAAGAGAGAGACGGCTGGCACAAATTCCTTGAGAGCCCCATCAGAGACAGTTGCGCTGTGATCTACGGGCATATGCCCGTGCTTTCCCCCCCCCAGACCAGATGGGATCAAGGACAGACCTTCAGCCCAACTCGCCACTAAATATTCTACAAGCTGCTCCACGTTCGACAGCTCACTTTTCATGACCTGTGATCCAACATGGGAAAACTCAAATCGAAACACACTGCTTCCCCTCATCAAATACAGCAGCAGAGAAAATGCGTCCAGGAGCACAAGGTTTCCTGATCTCCACCAAGTGAGGACTAGGCACATCCCTCCATGAGGCACACTTACAACTACATTTAATAGCAAAGCAAGCCGGTGAGACACGTCCACTCTGGGGCACATGACTGCACAGCTCCTGGCGTAAACAAACATGGTCAACTTGGAAAGATATAAAATGCATATGTACTCCGTGGAACACTGCACAGACATTAAAAATGAGAACTGCAGGGGCTGAAGAGATGGCTTAGTGGTTAAGCGCTTGCCGGTGCAGCCTAAGGACCTTGGTTCAAGGCTCGATTCCCCAGGACCCACGTAAACCAGACGCACAAGGGGGCGCATGCAGTGGCTAGAGGCCCTGACTCGCTCATTCTCTTCCTCTCTATCGGCCTCTTTGTCTGTCTGTCTGTCGCTCTCAAATAAATAAATAAAAATAAACAAATTTTTTTAAAAAATGAGAACTGCAGAGGCACCCAAGCTCCTCAGAAAAACAGTACTGTCAGTGCTGAAGAAAGGAGAATTACGACAGTAAGGAGGAAGGGGTGGAGGAGGTACCGAGACAGCTTGCAAGCATGAAGAGCAGAGTCTGATACCCACCCAGAGCCTTCATCTCAGTGCCGGGAGGTCGACTCAGGTGAGGTCGACTCAGGTGGATCCCGGAGCTTATTGGCAAGCCAGTCTAGCCTGCTTGGTGAGTTCCAAGCCAGTTAATTCTTTTTATTTTTTTTTTTTTTTGTAATTTTGATTTACTTGAGAAAGAAAGAGGCAGATAAAAAGAGAAAGAATGAACACAGCAGCGCCTCCAGCCAGTACAAATGAACTCCAGATGCATGCACTGCCTTGTGCAGCAGGCTTACATGGGTCCTGGGAAATCAAACCTGGGTCCTTCAGGTTTGCAGGCAAACGTCTTAACTGCTAAGCCATCTCTCCAGCCCAAGAGGCCTTGTCTTTAAAAAAAAATATACAGTTGTGCATGAGGAACACCTGAGGCTGTTCTCTGGTATCTACATACATGTACCACACATGCATAAAAAGCAATCAGACTGCTAAGGTTATACAAAAATTGGTGTTTGTATGACAGGCCAACACTAAATGGAAATATCCAGAAAATGAGGCCCAGAGGGCAGGCGGCAGAGCATTGGTGTAATGTGTTCACATCAACTTCTGTTAATATGGTGTTTACTGCACCATACAAAACCCATGTGCAATCATGCCTATGTAAAGGTTGGAAGAATCCCATGCCGCCCCACCAACATTTACCAAGTACAAAGCATAATCAGGTACAAGGACCAGAAAAGGAGCTTCCACCCACCCAGCCACTAGTTCAGGGGAGGAGCAAGGGATCATGACAGCCCTTAAACTGGTTTGTTGGGTGTGTGTGTGGCATGGGGTGTGTGTGTCTAGCATGGCACACATGTGGAGCTCTCAGAACCACCTTGGGGTATCTGCCCTTCCCTTCAACCTTGTTTGAGACAGAGCTCCCTTTGCTGTTGGGAATGTCAGGCTGGCTGGCCTGCAAGGTTCAGACTCTCCTGACTCTGCCTGCCATTGCCATTGGCCCAGTGTGTTACAAACCCTGTGCCCAGCTTGGTCCAGTTACCAGGCTGGCACACAGTGCTTTTAACTACAGAACCATTTCCTCAGCTCAGCCATGACATTTAAATAGGATTCATATATTAAATGGGAATAGTGCATTTACATAGAATTACCCTGCTATATTCAAAAGGCCTTGATCATCTCAGCGATATGGTAACTTAGGCCTCTCATTTAGCCTCTCATTTCAGAGGAAGTTCTGTGACATGGCCAGGTTCTATGACGCCAGTGGCAAGGGACAGACTCTTACCAGAGTATCCTGTCAGTTGCCCTGGACAAGCCAGTCAACTTAGCCTTATCATTAAAAGGCAGACAGCACAACCTACTGCATAGAACTGCAGACTGGACTACATCCTAACTTCAAGGACCTAGCACACTATGATTCAGAAAAGGAAGTGATAATTTCTATCTCTTAAGGGAAGAAAATGATGGCTCTGATGGTCTGCTCTCACTCTCGAGACCCAAGGTTTCCACAGCAGTACCAGGACTAGGTAGCAAAGGCAGACTGGCTTTATGTGGGGCACTGGAGAATTGAACCCAGGTCATTAGGCTTTGTAGGCAAGTACCTTAACCACTAAGCCATCTCTCCAGCCCAGAAGTCTTTTGTAAAGCAAAGCTGACATTGCAGGCAAAAAAAATCTTAACCTGTTCGGTGCTAAGGAGTAAAGGAAAATTCTCAAGAGCCATTCAAAATTAGTGTCCTACGACAGTTTGATTCAAACAGCTTCAATGACCTTGCCCATAATATACCCTAGTACTAATAAATTGTTTTTATTTTATGGGTGGGGGCACACGGGCTGCCCATGTGACATCCCATGCTCCCACCTGCGGGAGGGCACACTAGCCAGAGCAGATCGTTGGCGTTCCGTGCCATCACTCCTCCGGAGCACCCTCTCAGGCTTGCCCTTTTCTCCCCCTTGAGCTCTGGTAATTGTCAGGTCTCTGCTCCCCCAGAAGGCTAGGATGACAGACTGAGTGACCATGGCCAGCTGCTTATGCGGGTCTTGAGGCTCTGACTCAGGGAGTCCCTTCAGCGCTCCAGCTTGCACACTGAGTCATCTCTCTAGCTCTGAAAAATTGTTTTTTGGGTTTTTTTAAAGATTTTTTTTTTTTTGAGAGCTGGACAGAGAGAGAGAGAATGGGTGCTCCAGGACCTCCAGCCACTGAACGCACTCCAGATGCATGCGCCACCTTGTGTGTCTGGCTTATGTGGGTCCTGGGGAATTAAGCCTCGAACCAGGGTCCTCAGGCTTCATAGGCAAGCACTTAACTGCTAAGCCATCTCTCCAATCCTCTGATAAATTGTTTTAACTCATATTAGCCAGCTGGTTTTCTGTCCTACATAGCGGATCAGATCAGAATTGCTATGACCTGAAAATTCTGCTCTGCTATAGCCGGGAAGGTTAGGATACAAAGAATTATGGTACAATTAAAACGGCAATCACTGTCCTTCCAGATCACGACTGAGGCCTTTGTGACCAGCTTCTGGGGCTCTGAGCCCACACTTTATGGCACACAATCAGATGGGTAGACTTTGCCATGATGACATCAACACAACAAAAATTGTGCCTCCGGCTGGGAAAATGGCTTAGCAGTAAAGGCATTTGCCTGCAAAGCCCAAAGAACCTTGGTTTGATTCCCCAGGACCCAGGTAAACCAGATGCAAAAGAGGGCACATGGGTCTGGAATTCGTTTTGCAGTGGCTGGAGGCCCTGGCATGCCTATTCTCTCTGACTCTTCCTCTCGCTCTCATAAAAAAAAATTTTTTAATAAAAAAATTGCCTCACCCCTGTAACAGTGTTCTGCAGGCATATTCATGAGAACGAACATGTAGGAGCCTCAAAGCTTCTCAGCTCAATGGGTCTAACTTGCACCAGGGTGCTAGTTCAGTGTGGCATTGCACACCTCTCATCCCAGCACTCGGGACGGAGAGGCAGGAAGACCACCATGAGTTTGAGACCAGCCTGGAACTACCTAAGGGAGTTCCAGGTCAGCCTGGGTTCTTAGAGCAAGATCCTACCTCAAGCCCCCCTCCCCTAAAAAAGTACAGTGATGGGGTACAGAGATGGCTTAGCGGTTAAGGCCTTATGCATCTGGCTAACGTGTGTCCGGGGGAATCGAGCCTCGAACCAAGGTCCTTAGGCTTCACAGGCAAGCACTTAACTGCTAAGCCATCTCTCCAGGCCTGGTGTGCCAATTCTATCTATCTATCTATCTATCTATCTATCTATCCATCCATCCATCCATCCATCCATCCATCCATCCATCCATCCATCCCCCAATAAAATATTAAAGAAAAAAAAAGTTCAGCGATGTTCAGGACCCACCAGTTTGTCTGCTAAGAAGCTGACACATGAGGTCTTTGGGTTCTGGGAGCTTAGTGAAGGATCACATCCTTGCCTTGTTTGGGTATAATTGCTGTCATTCCAGATTGAAGTACAAAGATACAGTGGACAGTGCAACATGGACTCTAGGCTCTCCGGAGGCATGATCACTGTCAAGGAACATCAAATCCAAGCCACCGCCGGGGCTGCAGAACAGCAGACTTGGAAGTGGCTCAGAACGCACATGCGTGTGTCTCCCCTCGCTCATCGCTTGCTCATAAAATGTCTCCTAAGCTGCTTTGCTTGAGCAGCTCGAAGCACCACAGTTTCCCAAGGGCGGAAATTACATTGACTGCGTGTGCGAGATTTAAGCGTACTGCCCGCTGGGCAGAGCCATGGCGGGGTGTGCAGTCACACTGCCTCGGCGCTCATCACACTGCTTTATTCATAAGGCCAGGGATAGGAAACCCACATGAATTTAACATCTTGCTGTGTCTGAAATGTTCATTAAGTGCTCTTATCTGCAGTCACCTGCCCACCCCACAGAACCACTCTCAGCTAATTTAAAGAGACTATAATCTGCTCACATTTAAATTAGGATAAACGGGAACATTTCCAGTGGAAAAAAATCATCATCCTAATTTGCGTTACCAATTAGGAGGTCTTTATCAAAGTAAAAAAGAGAAAAAGAAAAAAAAAACCTGATCCTCTTACATATAGTAATTTGCCCTAATTGGTGTATAATGGGTCGGATATAATTTGAGAATTGCCCACATACGGTAAATAGTTTAACATTTTAGAACTACCAAAAATTCGCCTCATTACTTGACAGTGAAATGTTCACTTCCAGCTACACATTCTGGATTTCTTTCTACACGTTCTGGATTCCCAAAGGCCCAGAATAAAAGGGATCAAAGTTGCAAAGAACTTTGGTGTAGAGCAAATTCCAAAAGTGATACTTTGGGCTGCAGAGATGGCTATGCGGTTAAGGCACTTGCCTGCAAAGCCAACAGATCCAGGTTCGATTCCACAGGACCCAAGCAAGCCAGATGCACAAGGTGGCGCATGTGTCTGGAGTTGTTTGCAGTGGCTGCAGGCCCTGGCATGTGCATGTGTTCTCCCTCTCCCCTCCCCCTCTCTCTCTCTTTCTCTCTCTCAAATAAATAATTTTTTTTAAAGTGATACTTCAACATACTTTTTCTGAGGAAATCATAAGCTCACATCTCCACAGGCCTGGGAATGTAGCTCAGTGGGCAGAGTGTCTACCATGCACCACATTAAATAAATAATAAAGAAATTAAATAAAAAGCACAGTACCACATGCCTGTCATCCCAGCTCTGAAGAGAGGGACAGGGGGAGTTAAAAGTTCCAAGTGACATTGGGCAACAAAGCAAGTTTGAGGCCAGACTGAGACAAATGAAACCCTGCCTCGGGGTCTGGAGAGATGGCTCAGCAGTTGAGGTGCTTGCTTGTAAAGCCTGAGCATCCTGGTTCCATTCCCCAGGTCCTGTGTAAAGCCAGTTACCCAAGGTGATGCATGTGTCTGGAGTGCATTTGCAGTAGAGGCCCTGACGTGCTATTCTTCCTCTTTTTCTCATAAATAATTTTTTTTATAAGAGAAAGTCAAAGAATGACATAAAAAAAAAAAAAAACTTTCCAAGGTCTTATTGAGTCCTGGAGAAGCTGAAACTCTTGGAGACATGGGAGGCCAATATATGTATCCAAAGATCATGTGGTCCCAAAAATAAAAGGCTAAACCTGAGCCTGGCTCAGGCGTTTTCCTTTCACTGGATTTTTATCATCTACTTATTTATTTAAGATTTTTCTTTTTTAAAAATATTTTAGTTAGAGAGAGAGGCAGAGAGAGAATGGGCATGCCAGGGCCTCTATCCACTGCAAACTAACTCCAGACACATGTACCACCTTGTGCATCAGGCTGACATGGGTATTGAGGAATCAAACCTGGGTTCTTAGGCTTCGCAGGCAAGCACATTAACCACTAAGCCACAAAAGTCCACTTTCAGAAGGGCCTTCAACAATTATTAAGTAGACAAAGTTACCACCACTCAGGTAGGTGACAGAGGCCTATAGCCCAGGTGGAAAACAGTTGGTGAACCTAAGTAGGGAGGTCAAATAGAAGCAGTGATACTAAGAAACCCAACTTTTAGCGGGGCCTGGTGGCACACACCTTTAATCCCAGCACTCAAGAGGATCACTGTGAGTTCAAGACCACCCTGAGACTACAGAGTGAATTCCAGGTCAGCCTGGGCTAGAGTGAGACATTACTTCGAAAAGAACAAAAAAACAGAGAGAAAGAGAAATTAAGAAATTAATTCTGCACAAAACACCTCTGTGCGCCCACAAGCAAAGGGATGACTGTTTCCTTCCCCTTTTAAAGTGTTATTTTTAGTTCATTTGGGCGGGGAGGCGGACGTTTACACCGTTTACCTCTAAATTAAAATGTGCTTATTTTCAATTAGGTTTTTTTTTGTTGTTGTTGTTGCTGTTTTTAATATGAAGAGTTCATTCCTAAGCAGAGAAAAACTCTAAAACAGTGAAACCGGAATGCCATCCACCTCTCACCACGTCTCGAGTTTGGGAAAGTTACTTCCAGGTGTTCACTCGTGTGCCACAGTTGTTCCCTAGTTAGTCTTATGCCAATGAAGGGTTGGCATCAGACAGCTGTTTATTAACTTGGCCTCATAATAACTGTTAACCATTTTTCCCCAGCGGTAACAAGTTACTTGCAAACATTTCTACAAGTTCTAGAGCACACACATACCGAAGTAGCTCCTTTTAAACTCCCTTAGACAGGGTTGATGTAACCCAGGACTCTGGTCTTAAATTACCAATTCCTGCAGGGATCCCCTCCCCCCCCATGCCCCCGGAGCCCGGTCCCCCGCGGGCGTCCGGGCCAGTACCTCCAGCAAAAGCGTGCCCACCTGAGGCCGGGCTCCGCTGGCACACGGAGAGCCGCTGCACACACCTGCAGGGCGCGCCCGCGGCGCAGGTCCCGGGACCCGGCGCTCCACCCCCAGGGCGCCGCCACCGCCCAGGGCCATGTTTCCTGCCCCGGGGCAAAGACAGGTCGCAGACGATTCAAAGGGGCCGTCCGACCCTCACCTGGGGGCGAGTCGCCAGTTCCATCTTCCTAAAGAGGCTCCAGCCTCCTCCGGCCCCGCGCGGCGCCCCGAGCACGTTCCGCGAGCTCTCCGCGCGGAGCTCCGGCGGGCCGGGGGAGGAGCGCACTGGGCGCCCGAGACGAGGGGGAAGCGCGCGCGCCCCGCCCGCCCCGCGCCGCCTCGCTGGACCTCCCGGACCTCCGGGCAGGGACCCCACGGCAAGGCCGAGGCCGGGACCGGTCGGGCGGCGCGAGAGCCGGCGGAGGATGCGCGCGGCGGGCGGAGGAGAGCGAGGCGCGCGCCGGCGTCCCCCTGCCGCAGGGGCGGCGAGTGGAGCTGCCCGGCCGGGCTTCGCGCGGGAGAAACGAGAAGGGGCCGTCCCCGCACCCGCTCCAGCTGGCACGCGCGCCCCAGCTCCCGGGGCTTGTCCCAGCTCGCGCCTCGCGGCGGCCTCCCGGTTCCAGAAAGGGCTTTTCTTTTCTTTTTTTTGGAAAGGATGAAGAGCTCACTTTGTTTTGTTGTTGTAAAGGGGCGGGGTCTGGGCTCTCCCCAAACACTGGCTGCTGGCTGCACTTAAAACCTGTAACGCAGGTTTCTTTACATGGGGCTGAAGAGCCCCCCACCAACCTTCCGCAGACGATTGCATTTTCCGCCTTTGTACACATCATACCATTGCACCCTAAAACCTCCACCCCGTGCGCCACAGTTCCTGACTACCCCCTAGTTATTGTGGACCAACTAGATTAGGCCTGGGAACAAAATGCACTCTGCTCTGTGGAGAGTTCATAGACTGGGAGTCAAGTTACCAACGGGATGGCATGAACACGTGTACATTAGTTCATAACGATGATAATTAGGTAATTTTATCACTTAATTTGATAATTGGTGTAATAGTATGAATCCTAACAATTAATAATAATAAATGTAATAATGATGGTGCATTTCATGTAAACTTGGAGCAAGGTAAAAGCCATGAGCGGAAAAAAAAAGTTGAGTTTTTGTGGCATCAAATGGAGCGACCTAGAGCTCTGGTATTAATGGTGAAGGCTGAGCAGGCTCTGGGGACACTGGAAAAGGAAATCTTAACAGCTCTTGAGCACCAGGGCGTGAGTTCATAGGTCAACAGCCTGTGAGCCTAGAACCTTCTCCAGTCCTCCTCAGATGCTTGAATCTGATCTTCAGTCTTTTCCTCCAGTGTAATATGCATTCAATGTCCTCTGGGAAGACCCCCACACACACACACACACTTTTTTTGAGATAGGGTCTCATTCTAGCCCAGGCTGACCTGTCTCTCAATCTGTAGCTCAAAGCTGGCCTCAAACTCATGGCGCCCCTCCTTCCTCTGCCTTCCGAGTGTTGGGGTTAAACATGTGCACCGCCAGGCCCAGCTGGAACCTTAATCTTAAGTAAGGGGCTGTGCTGAAACCCACTGCTCACCAACTCATGCAAACCCCCAGCCTTCCCCCTTCCATGATGTTCCTGAACCTCTATCCAAGTAAAATCCTTTTTCCCTCAAGTGGCCTCTGATGGTATTCTGTCATAGTCACGAGAAAGTAGCTGTTTTTACTTGACAGTACTTAATAAATAGGACATTTTTTCATTGTTTTCTTTTGCTGGAAGGCTGACCTGGAAGTCCTATTTTTGCCTTTCAAAAGTTGCCCAAACGATTAGTCTGGCATCAGAAGAAAGCATCAGAGAATGGTTTGCCTTGCAGCTTCCTCAGTTCAGCAAACACGCTATGGGCTCTCAGTGTTCCAGACCCTGGGTGAGGGAATGAAGACCAACCATTGATTTTAGAAAATGCCTGGGCCTGGTGTGGTGGCCCATGCCTGTAATCCTAACTTTTGGAAAAGAAGACATATTTGCCTTCTTTGCTTGCAAATTGTTTTTGTGAGCTGAGGAGATGGATCAGTGGTTAAGAACACTTGCGATACAAGCAGACCTGAGTTTAATCCCAAGTCTCCATTTAAAAGCTGGGTGGGTGGGCTGGTGAGATGGCTTAGCAGTTAGGGCACTTGCCTGCAAAGCCTAAGGACCCAGGTTCAATTCCCCAGGACCCACATAAGCCAGATGCACAAGGTGGCACATGTGCCTGAAGTTCATTTGCAGGGGCTGGAGGCCTTGGAGAGCCCATTCTCACACTTTTGCTCTCTCTCAATCTATCTGCCCCTGCCTCCCTCTCTCTCTCTCTCTCTCTCTCTCTCTCTCTCTCTCTCTCTCTGTCAAATAATTGAACAAATAAGGTGTTTTCAAAAAAGAAAAAAAAAGCTGGATGTGGCCACATATGAAAGGGGTGGAGATAGCAGGATCACTAGGGCTCTTTAGCCAACCAAACTGGCTGAAAAATAACAAGTTCCAGGTTCAGCAAGAGACCTTCTTTCAGGGTAGAAGAGCAATAGAGAACCATGTGCCATCTTCCTCTGGCCTCCACAAGTATGTGCACAGGGTTCGTACGTCACATGCCACACCACACACACTCACCCATCATGTTTAGGTAAGAAAATAAGAAACTGCCCATACTACCCTGAATGAGATAAGAACTTTCTCACTGGAAGCTGAAGGAGTTAAGAAAATGCCATTCCAGAATATGGCCCTGTGGCATGTGACTTTAAAGACCCTTTAGAAACAGTAAGTACAAGGGCACATTGAACTTCTGGCTATTCCTTAAGAGCAAACACAATTCCCTTGTGAGAGATGCCTACCTACAGCAGACCGAAAGCAACACTCTTATTAATCACAGGAAACTGAAAGTCAGAGAAATCTGAACAGACCGCTTTGTTAACTCTTATCTTTATGGCCACTTCGCCTAATTTACTACCCTAGCCAAGCCCTTTGCCTTATCACATTTTCACACTGTGCCTTTGTTCAATGCAGGATTAAAGTATTTAACTACATCTTACATGAAAAAAACAAAATGCCTGTGATTTTTCTCCTATTCATGTAACTCATGTCAGCCTAATTCTGCAGTCCAGCCAGGACCCTGAGGTGGAATTTTATCCTACAAGCTATCACTGAACCTAATTTAAGTGATGTCAGAGAGAGGCCAGGCGCAAAGGGTTTGCTCAGTAAAAGGAGTGAAAACTTTAACAGCTTACCGATGGGCATTATGTAGCCATTTCCTGGGAATTGATCTGTGCCTTCCAGGAGGGAAGAAGAAGGAGGGCTCAGAAAACTCAAGAAGCTAAGGAAATTTACAAGGTTCAGGAAGCTCAGCAAGTTACAAGACCCTCAAGGCGCCTCTTCAAGGTTAGCTAAGGGGTAACAGTTGCTGGTGAGAGGTGACTCTCCCAGGCAGGACTGCCTGCCCGATGTTCAGGGAGTTACTGGGATGCAGTTCATTCAAACTGGGGTGGGTTTTTCCTATAAGTAACCCCAATAAACTCATTGGTTCACTAAGCGACACTTAGTGGGATCATTCTTTTAGTCTATTATCGGCGCCCTATCTGTGATGTAGAGAAGTTTGGTCACATCTGCATGTATGTAGGCATACAGCAGTCGGCAAACTCCCCTGTTCTGTTCTGAAACAATCTTTGCTTGTTTGGTGCTCTAGACAACTTAATGAAGAATCTACTTTTGGCAGAGAGCCAGCAGCCTTGTGAATAATATGTGAATGCTACTTAACATTCATTTTGATCATGAATAAGTAAAATGACAACCAAACAAGATAACATCCTGATGCTCTTAGTCCCTTGAAACTTCCAAGTCATTGATTAGACAAGACTAGCCTTAGGAAAGGAGACAGCCCTAAGTATGAGACACATTCAGGGCTAGAATTCCCAGCAGCACAGTCATCAACCTAGATTTGAGTCTTGGCAAGAAAATCGTAATCTAACAATGACTGGGTAGTTTTCTGGGAAGTTTCTTTTTGTTATAAGCTAGTGTCACATGTCCCTGATGTCTTATTACAAGAGAATGTTGGCACGGTCTCATAATCTCAGAACATTCTAATCAAAACCACTTGAATAGCGTGGTATAGCAATTTCCTTGGAATTGAAACATTTCATCCTGGAGGATAATTCATTAAGACTCGGGGTGTTCTGAAGCTCATTAAGGCTCAAGAAAGAGATAAGGTTGAGGACCAGCATCAGGAAGCTCCTGAAACTTAGAAAATCACAAGACACCTCCCTAAGATGATATAAAAGAGAAGCAATCCTCACACCAGCTTCCTTGTCTGCAGTATCAGTCTCCTGCCGTGAGCTCCAGAGATCAGCCACCCCCAGTGAGCTCTAGAGATCAGCCTCCTGCAGTGATCTCCAGTGATCAGCTGCCTCCAGTGAGCTCAAGAGATCAGCCACCCCCAGTGAGCTCTAGAGATCAGCCTCCTGCAATGAGCTCCAGTGATCAGCTGCCTCCAGTGAGCTCCGGAGATCAGCCTCCACGATTGGTCACCTATGTTGGGATGGGCTTTTCAGTGACTCAGCTGCATTTGAGTCATCTGTGCTCCTGTAAGTAACTCCTCGGCCTGCTGTGTGAGCTGCCCCGATAAACCCATTTGTTCGCCAAAACTGGATATAGGTGAAACTGTACTTTGGTCTGTTATTGCTAGCCTGTGTGGGGTAAATAGATGTCTGTTTGCATCTGCCCAAGAAAACATTTACAGAGGAATGCCTGGACAATCAATAATTGAAGGTCGTTGTAAACTGAGAAAATATACATCATGATGAAAGGTGAATACCCACGTTCCATCAGAAAGCCAATACTGGTAGTGGCATCTTACAAGAGCAGCTCACGTTAGGAGCAGTCACCTCACTGCACAGTCTGTGCGGAGCTGACCCTCATATGTGTCCCTCACATACTCCTACAACCGTGAGAGTTCCACACCTGTTCCTCAAATATAATGCTGTGATGGGCTGGAGAGATGGCTTAGCGGTTAAGCGCTTGCCTGTGAAGCCTAAGGACCCCGGTTCGAGGCTCGCTTCCTCAGGTCCCACGTTAGCCAGATGCACAAGGGGGCGCACGCGTCTGGAGTTCGTTTGCAGAGGCTGGAAGCCCTGGCGCGCCCATTCTCTCTCTCTCCCTCTATCTGTCTTTCTCTCTGTGTCTGTCGCTCTCAAATAAATAAATTAATTAATTTAAAATATATATATATATATGTATAAATAATGCTGTGAAGATAAAGAAAGTGATATTTGAGTAGTATTTGGAATTGCGTAGAGTTGCTATGTTAACTCCAGACAGGAGTAATGCAATCTTCATGTCACAAGCTTTTGCAATAGGATATGCTATTAACAATTTAGCTAATGAACCCATAATATCACTAACTAGGCGCTTAACATAAATGGATAAAAATCAAAATAGGTTATCTGTAATTATTATCTAATAACTTATGTATTGCAAAAAAAATAGATCCACTTCTAATTAGTGACACCAACAAAAGTAATATGGTACATAGTTTTCAAAGGATCACACATTTTTTTCCATCACTGAAAAGTCAAATCACCCTGTGATAATAGAAATCTTGGCCATAAAATGGAAAAATTGGCATCAGAAATGTAAATCTTTCTAAGTTACTTAGTTGTATAAATATTTGTAGTAGTTCTATATTCTTTGATGGGAAGGAGAGATACCTATAATCTTCTTGATTCTGAAGTGCTCATAGTCATTATGCATATTCTTTTTTATTGGCATTACAAGTATTTACATAGCAGCAATAGGGATGTATCATATCTGTTTTTATTTATTGATTGTGTGTGTGTGAAAGGTCATGTGTGTGTGAGTGTGCGTGCATGAATAAGCAGGTGCATGTAGAGACCACAGAACAAGCTGAGGTGTTGCAGTCACATTGCTGGCAGAAATCACCCACCCAAGAGCAGCTTGTGGGTAAAAGCATTTATTTTGGCTTACGGATTCAAGGGGAAGCTCCACGATGGCAGGGGAAAGGACAGCATGAGCAGAGAGGGTAGACATCACCTTCTGGCCAACATTAGGTGGACAACAGCAACAGGAGAGTGTGCCAAACATTGGCAAGAGGAAAGTGGTTATAATAACCATAGGCCTGCCCCCCCAAAAAACATTGCCTCCAGGAAGCTTTAGTTCCCCATTTTCCAACAGCTGAGGACATGGCATTCAGAACACCTGAGTTTATGGAGGACAACTGAATCAAACCACCGCAGA